>NC_140931.1:111694140-112406640 GCF_014529385.1 Adiantum capillus-veneris | reverse complement strand
TTTTGTGAAGGCACTTGAAGGCCACGAATTTGGGGAGCTGCCACGTGGTGGAAAAGCTCCCATATGTGATGACTCAAGCTCGAAGGGCATGGTATAAGACCCAAAGCATGAGACAGTTGGGTGTGTAGATGAGGGGAGTAAGCTCCCTTGGAGCGTAGAGATGGCGGGCCACTTGTGGCTCTGTGTCGACGGCACGCGGCCTTGCATGGGAGGTGGCGCTGGTGGTTTTGGCCGGTTGAGGTGGCGCAAGGGCGGCATTGTAGTGGTTCACAATGATGACATGGCAAGTCTGCCAGGGGATGGTTCCCGCACCCAGCCCTTGAGGCCTCAATCTTTTGAAGGCAAAAGAAGCCCCCCTATTAGCGATGTCTCTATTGCTCATCTAGGGGAGGGTCCCACAACAGGTGGCAAGCAGTGGAGCAAGGCACTAGTGAGAGAGAGAGAGAGTTCAAAGGTTTAGAGGGGCAGTCCCGCCTGCCACAAAGGCTACTGGATCAAGAGGGAGAGAGGGGGTGTTCAAAGACATGCCAAAGGATAATGCAAGGGCGGAGTCGGGCAGACAAAGGACAAGAAGTGTGCACCATGCAAGAGTTGACAAAAAGGAAACGTGCCAAGTGCTAGCAATGCAAGAGAACTCTAAATGAAACTAAAGATGATTGCATGAGATAGATAGCTCCTTTTTTCTCTTTTTTAGCCTTAGCCAAGCCCTATAAAAGGGAATAGAAGTGAATTTTTAAGGGCTTTTTTGCCAGAGAGAGTTGTTGAAGACCTGCAAGCCTGTGTATTGGAAGCTCGCCATTGGAGCTGCAGATTGGGTTGTAATATCTCCTTATGCAATACTACTAGGCCTTTGCCCCTCTTTCTTGTTTTGCTTCTCCCCATTCCCCTCCTTTTCTCTCGCTCTTTGTGTGCTTGCCAATGCTTTCTAAAGGGTATGCTTGTAGCTTGAAGCGTGTTACCAAGAGGGCAGAATCGAGGTGTTTTGTGAGTTGGCGAAAAGGGTGAGTTGAGCGGTGTGGGTACATTTATGTTGAGTGGTGTTTCTGTAGGGTATGAGATTGTTGTTCTGTGTGAAAATGCGGGTCTGTTAGTGAAAATTAGTCAATTTGAAGGTGTTATTTGAGAGGTTAGGGGTGTTGTGGATACCCTGAGCTGTAGGAAGGCTTTGTGTTGATTGTCGCGTGTGTGTCTCATTCCCCCTCTCCATCTTCTGGGCCCCCAACGAGGAGCAACTAATTTCTCATTGATTTTGATTAAAGAAAGTTATTTCCATCCAAGAGAGATGGCAACGCACAATTATGGACCAATTTTCATCAGAGAAGAAGTTTGGGAAGAGTGGATGGACGATTTCAAGCTGTATATGTTATCACTACATATGCCAAATGAAGATAGCAAAATGCAAACGATTCCGCTGTTGGTGCAGGGAAGAGCAAAGACATGGTTCTATGCCTTAGAAGGAGAGCCAATACTTATGTGGCCAGCGTTGCGGGCCTGTTTTCTGCATAATTTATGTAAAGAGGTATCTCCTGACGATCTGGACACAAAGTTGAAGAATTTGAAGCAGGATGTGAATGAGGAGTTCGGTATTTTCCTTGGCCATTTCGAGGAGTGCTGGAGGGACTTTGCAGTGGCCATGCAATTGGCTCATGGTGGTGAGTACTTTAAATTGGAAACATTTATGGCTTGTTTGCATCCCAAAGTTCATGAAAAGGTGGATTTTGAGGGCCCAAAGAATTACAATGGGGCTGTTGCTATTGCACGGTCAAAGAGCTAAAAAATTAAATAGAAGATTGAGCAAGTTGCGTTGGGATACAAAGAGATGGTGCCCAATCTGACCTCAAGTCTCAGAGGAGAAGTTCAAGTGGAGAATCAGCCTAATCGAGGGGTAGCAACCGTTCCTCAACAATGTGTACATACAATTCAAGATTTGTATGAGCAAAAGTTTAAGTTTTATGGACAGAGGTCATTCAAGGACACGAAGAGGCAAGGCTAGGCAATTTCCTGGCAGATGTTACGATTGCGGAGAGGAGGGCTATTATGCTCCAGACTGCCCTCACCCACAAAGGGAAAGGGGGGGTATGTATACTCTGTTTGGTTGAGGCAGGGGTCAAGCTGAGTTTAATGGTCAAAGGGAGCAGCAAGCAGTCGAGAACCAAATATAGGCAGCTCCGTCAGGTAATGATGAAGTGCAAAGGGTGAATATTATTGGTGTTGATAGGCAGGAGGTTGATATTATGGCTAACAAAAGAGCAAGAGGTGAAAGAGAGCAAGACGGAACGTGAAACTAGAGCAAAGAAGGGTAAAGAGAAAGTGAACAAAGGTCAAGAGCAGCCAAAACCAAGCAAGAGAAGACAAAGGCGGATAACTACACAAAAGGATTTTCAATTGGGGTGTGGTAATCCAGAATACAATCTGGTAAGAGATATCCAAAATAAAAAAGCTAACATTACTTTTGGACGACTGCTTGCATTAAACCCTAAATTAAGAAGGCAGTGGTCAACCAGTCTCAATACGAGGCTTCCTCGAGTAGGAGGAGATGTGCATGCGGTACAAAATTTATCCTTGAGGGTGGGGAGTCCGACTCATGTGATTCCAGTGGTGGACGTTTTTCTTGAAAAGAAGAAGCATGTGCAAGCCTATATCGATGGTGGTGCCCAAGTCTATGTGATCATAGAGTCTGCTATGAGGGATATTGGTATTAAAGATGTCGTCAGGTCCAATGTGCAAATGAGGATGGCCAAACATGCTAAAGCTCAGTGTTTAGGAGTGGCGCAGGATGTGAAGGTAAAGGTCATGGGAATTGAATGCTTGATTGATTTTTTTGTCATGAAAGCAAGTGAAAATGCTTATCCAATTATATTGGGGAGGCCATGGTTGTTGGCAATTGGGGCCAAGCAAGATTGGGAGAAGGGTGTATTTACCTTGCCAGATCGAGAAATTGGAGGGCAAATAGTGCTGGATCTGAAGACCAGGGAAAGCCGCTTTCATCCATCAGTCGAGGGTGATGATAGGGATTCTAGCACCGGTTACAAATATGAAACCGAGTCGTCTTATGCTGAAGGGTACTCCAGTGTCAAAGAGGACGAGAGCTATGAAGACTTATTGAAGCTGGATACAAATTTTTCCGGAGTCACCATAGATTCTTCCAGTGCAAGTAAAGGTATGCAAGACCGTGTCTATAGTCTAAAGGCTAAAGAGGTGGAGGATATGCTAGGTATAGATTTAACAAAGCAAGAGAAGGAAGGCTATATGGACCTATGTGCATCCTATCCCCACTTATTTGCAACAAAATAATATAAAGATTTGAGAGGAGCTAAAGGAGTTGAACATCGGATCCTACTGAAAGACGGATACAGGCCAAAAGCACAGAAGCTAAGGAGGTTGGGGGATATTCAAAAAAGGAGGCCCTATGGCAGGAGTTCAACAAGTTGCTTGAGGCTGGTATTATATATCCAGTGAAAGAGTTTGAGTCGGTTTCTCCTATTTTCATTACTCCAAAAAATAATGGCAAATGGTGGGTATGTGTAGACTATAAGCCCTTGGACGTTGCAACCAAGGAGAATATTTACCCTTGCCATTTCAGGATGAGATTTTGAATCAGGTTGTTGGACAGGAACTTATTCTATCATGGATGGTTTCTCAGGGTATTTTCAGATTGGTATTGCTTTGGAGGATCAGCTGAAGACTACCTTCATCTCTCCATGGGGGTGCTTTGCCTAGCGCAGGATGCCTTTTGGACTGGTGAATGTGTGTGATACATTTCAAGATTGGATGAACAAGGTGTTTGGGCCATACTTGGGTAAGTTCATCAGAGTTTTTATGGATGACATTGTTTGTTATATTTCCAAGGCGGAACGTTTGTCCAAGCTGAGGCTGTGCTTTCAAAGGTTAGATGAAGAAGGAGGGAAACTGATTTAAAGAAGTGCAAGTTGGCACAACCAAGGGCTCAGCTGCTGGGTCATGTGGTATCACAGAATGTAATATAAGCAGACCCAGAGAAGATGAAGGCATTGGTTCTTATGGAGCCTCCCACTAGTGCGACAAGGTTGGCATCGTTCGTGCATAAGTTAAAGTATTTGTCCCGTTTCTGGATGTTGTCTTAGTATGTTTACCCTCTTCAAAAAAGGTCTCAATAGGTGCACAGATTTCAATGGGATGATGAAGCTCAAGAGGCGTTTGACAAAGTGAAAGGTACTCTATGTCAGCTACCTAGAGTGTGCCCTCCCAACCAAGAGGATGAAGTCTATATTGCTATGATGGTGGGTACAATGGCCATTCAAGCAGTGTTGCTACAGAAGGTGGGGAGAAGTTATAAGCCTATTTACTTTGAAAGCAGGGTAATTAGTCCAAGAGAGACTACGTATACGAAAGCGGAACAATGGCTGATGGCTTTAGGCTTTGCCTACAACAAGTTCAAAGTGTATTGGATCGTTCGTAAATTTTATGTGCTGACAAGTGCTACACATGAAGCCAGGGAAATGAATCATGAAATGGGTGATAGAGCTTGAGGAGTTTGAGTTTCAGTTCAAAGTAGATCACACGAGTTGGTCTCATTTGACGGATATCCTAGTCAACACAGAGGTCGAATTACCGATTTATCCAAAAGTACTGCGAGAGGAGGACAAAGAGGAGCCAGACTTGGAATGGGACTTCACTATGTGATTGATGGCGCTTACAAAAGGGTAACACAAAAAGCAGGTGGAGGTGTGGTCATTCAAGATCCACACGGCACAATCATTTTTTCCAAAGCTTATGATACTTAGAAGAGGTGCATACCAACAATGAGGCGGAGTATCTTACTTTGCATCTGGGTCTAAAGCAATGTATTGAATTTGGCATATCAAGGTTAGTAGTGAAAGGTGATGCTTTGTTGGTTATCAAACAACTTTTGGGCCAATGGCAGGTAAAGAGGGATTCTCTCAAGAATTGTTTTTTCTCTTTAAAGAAGCTATTGAAGTTTTTTTAAGAGGTGCAATTCAAACATGTGAGAAGGGAACATAACCAAGAAGCAGATTAGTTGGCTAGCAGTGGTGTTCAAACTCATGTGTCCAGTTTGTATGTGGCACCGGCTACTTGTGCAGGTAGAGAGGCTTTAAAAGACATTGATGATTTCTTGAGTATAGGTCAATGTTTTGGAGGGCTTCAGAAGCTACAAAAGAGGAGAATTTTTCAAAAAGCTCGAGAGTTCACTCAGGTAGGAGAAGATCTTATGATGCACGGTCGAGATGGGGTGCTACGTCGAATCTTTTACAAGGAAGAGATTGGTATGGTATTGCAACAGTGCCAGGAAGAGAGCGGACATCAGGGTAAGTTTTAAGTCTTGTTTTGTATCTTAAGAAGTGGGTTTTGGTGGCCTTTTGTTGTGCGGGATGTGCACTATTGGTGCAAGACATGTCATTAGTGCCAGGTAATGGGTGAAAGACGATTGGTAGCTGGGCAGTGAGGGGCTATCATAGCACATGACACTTTTGAAAAGTGGGCTTTAGATGCTATTGGTCCATTGCCCAAGTCAGCCAGTGATAAAAAGTATGTTGTGGTGGACATAGACTACCTCACCAAGTGGGTTGAGGCTAAAGGGGTAAAAGAGGTAAATGCACATTCTGTTGCCCAGTTTTTTTTTTAATTGCATAAGTTGTTGTTTTGGAGTACCTTGGGTGCTTATATCTGATCAATAACAAGGGTTCAGAAGTAACTTGGTGCGTGCCCTAGTAGAAAAGTTGGGGATTCAACATCGATTTTCATCTCCATACCATCCATAGTGCAATGGTTTGGTGGAAAGTGCCAATGTACAGATAGTCAAGATGCTTACTAAGTAAATCTACCAGCAGGTTGAAGGGTGGGAATCTAACCTTGAAAAATGTTTGTGGGCTTACAGGATTTCGTACAAGGTGGCTACCAACTTTACTCCTTATGCGTTGGTCTATTGCAAGGAAGCAGTATTACCTATACATGTGCAGTTAGGGGTGCTCAAAGGTTTATGGCGGAATGATAAAGCTCATCAAGATGTTTTGCAAGATAAGATTACAAGTCTTGAAACATTGAAGATGGATCGTGAGGCGGCAACCGACTTCTATGTGAAGCAGTGAGAGAAAAGAGTAGCAAAGCTCAACCAACATTTGCCAGAAAAGTTGATTGAGAAGGGAGATCTAGTGATGAAGTACAAGAGTTATCTTGACTTCACCTTTTAGAAAAAATTCAAAAAGAAGTGGATAGGGCCTTACAAGGTCCATCAAGCTTTTCCCAATGGTACCTACACATTGATGAGGATGGATGGTCATTTTCTCAAAAACATGGTTATGGTGTGCATCTCAAGCTCTATTTTGAAAGGAAGTTGGTGCCAGCAGTGCATCAGGTTCCTTTTTAGGGGGTTAGGCAACCAACCTAAGCAAGATTCTCACATGATAGTGAGGCGGTCCGGGGCAGGCAACAAGAAGAGCAACCTCTAGACACCCTTCAAGGCTCCCGTGCTGCTCAATGGGGCTGGGGCAAAACACAACACAAACCAAAACAACAAACCCACAGCCAAATCCCAACTACACAAGGGGCACCACCTAGTTTAAGAGCGAACTAGGACGCAAAAGAGGAGAATCGTTAGAGCAACCCACAAACAAGCAAGAAATTTACACTAACCCTAACACCAATGGAACACTCTCACACACTAAAACACGAGAGAGAGAGAGAGAGAGAGAGAGAGAGAGAGAGAGAGAGAGATAGAGAGAGAGAGAGAGAGAGAGAGAGAGAGAGAGAGAGAGAGAGAGAGAGAGAGAGAGACGATGTACAACTTAGCTTCAACTTTATATTTTGCACAAAAAGGAACTTAGAGCTTGCGGAATCAAGTGACAAGATTTGGTTATAGCATCACTAGCACATTGTCTTAGGGTTATGGGAGCCCTCTCACCATCCACCCTCTTACAATGGTAGCCAAACAATAGCCAATGAATCACAAGCAACAAAACAACAACCTTCAATGAAACAAGTCACCTTATGAAGCTGAATGAGTTTGCCAAGCCAAATTGGAGGAGAAGCGTGATCCTTTGGACATGAATTGCACCCAAAACTACCAATTCATTGATGTTGGGGTAGATACAAGAATGGTAGGAAGAATATCTTCTACTCGCACTCACTCAAACTAGCTCAAGCTTTTCTATGCACCAAGGTGATGGTGTATAGAAAGCTTACTCTCTCTTTACAACCAAGATAGAACTGGCGTGTGGTACGCTCAATCTAGTGTGCAATGGTATATTGATGTCTTTTACAAGGAGGAATGGGTTCTATTTATAGGTTTTAGAAGCCTTGATTAGGATTAAGCCTAATCAATTTTATTAGGAAAGATCAAGGATTATGAATTTTTATGAATTTCAAATGAGAATGGGGTCTCTCTTTTCTCTTGAGTCACATGGATGTGGGCTCAAGTAAGAGAATTATTGATGTGGTGAAAGGAGAGAAACTTCCATGGGAGTGAGTGGATTTGGTTTACTTGTGCGGTTGCCTACTCCATATGTTGATAGTGTGGGTGCATTTTTACAAGAGAAGTTAGTTGTTAGTGGTAATAATCACTAGAATTGTTAGTGATACATTTACAATGGGTAGGATGAGTTGATTTGATGAAGGAAGAGGGGTGAATTAAAAGAGAATCATTGAGATGGTGAAGCTTTGAAGAAGCTTGAACTCACCCTTGTGTAGATTGTGGAAAAAATGACCGCTGGTCTTCTTCTTCTTTTTCGCTTCTTTACGCCGCCGCCACGGTTGACCACCACGATGAAAAGAGGATTTGTTGATGAAAAATTCTCAATTTGCAGAAGTTATCATGGTTAAGATGCTGAATTTTAGATATTTTTAGGAGAGGTAAATGAAATTGTAACATAGAAGCAATAGAGAGAGACATGGAGAGGGTGTATGTATGTAGAGGTTCATAAAAGAACTATAGGGATGAGAGAGAAGGGTAATGGTGAAGAGGGTGGGAGAAGCCATGGAAATTGCAGGTTTGAGTGAGGGAAGGAGAGGGAGGGATGTGTAAGAGTGAGTAGGTGTGTGGAAGGGTGAGAGAAGACTAAGGGCTACTTGTGAGAAAAGTGAGCAGACTGGGGTCCACTCAAAAACTCATAGCTCACCGCTGGTAGCTCCAAAAATCATAAAAAAATTTGAGGTGATTATTGAAAGCGTGGGCTACATTTTCTCTTTTGACCACCGCTCCAAATTCGGAGTGGAAATAGGTGCAAAAATTCTCACCAAAAAGCCTGTTTTTATGCCTGCAAAAGTCTTTTAGTGGCCCCCTCCTTTGTTGAATTTGTACAATGCATCCAAGAGTACGTGAGTCCCTCCTTTGTCATATTATAATACAAAGCATCCAAGTTGCCCTTGACCCATGCATGGAGGAGGATTATTGGTGAATAAAGAAATATATACATGGTGGGACTAGTGTATGGACTATTCATGGACTTTAGCTCAATGAGCACATGGTGTTAGAATAATGAGTAAAAATAATAATAAAAATATGGAGGAGTTATGGATATGGAAAGATATTGGAATCATATGATATGGTCCCTCCTTGAATTATTTTGGGTGAAAGAGGAAAAGGTATGCAAGTAAATAATATAATAAACGTAACCAATGAGTAGAAATCAATTTTTTGTTTTCACGAGGGTGAGGGTGAAAATGTGGGAGTGATTTGTATAAAGGAAAAATATGAGGTTAGAGTATGTACATATTGGGGAAAAATATAATTATGGTGTAAGAGGATGAAAGAAGGTGTACATAGGTTTAATAAAACACACACCTAAGTAGAAATATTTAAATAAAATATCAAAATAATTATAAAAAATCCCTATATTTAGGCCATATATACAATGAAATATTTACACACAAAGAGGCCATAATATACTTTTATTTTTTTATTTTTTTATTTTTTTGGCTCAACTAGCACAGTGACTAGCTAGCTGAGGGTTTTTAAGAAGATATGGGAAAAGCCCCCTAACTCACACACGCCTATGTACAGTGAAATGGTAGGGATAGCCATAGCGTTTGGGTGAATTTGGTAGGGTGGAGTAACTTACTATGGCAATTATGGAGAGCCGAAAAACGACTATCATTAGCCCTCCCCCAGGATGATGGTATATTCATGTACCATCATAGAGCATCTTTTCCAAAGAGAGTGCTTCAGAGTCCTTGACGAGATCTTTATTGTTTGGCCCCTCAGAATTTTGGCTGGAGTTACACTCATGCTTCATGTAACAATACTTACATGAGATAGCGGCCTTTGGATAGATCTTTGGTAGAAGGCGACTCAAATAGGGCTTCAAGCGATACCCGTTTACCTTCCTGGAGTGCTCTTTACCATTCAAGTCCATAAGCTGATAGTAATTAGAATTGAAAGCCTTCTTGACTATGTATGGCCCTTGCCATCTAGTTTCAAACTTGGCATCAAAACGATTGTCAAGGCGATTGTCATACCTTAGCACAAGCTCTCCTTCCTTGATGCCTTTGTCCTTCAGTTTCTTGTCGTGCGTTTCTTTCGCTTTTGTGGCTTTCCTCTTGTAGCACTCATATGATGCTTCTCTTTTCCACTCAAGCTCCACTAACGTAAGAAGTCGATCCATCCATACCTCTTGATCATCTTGTGCTCCTTTGCCATGAAGTCGCATTGTTGGAATGTTGAGCTCGATAGGCTGCAAAGCCTCTTGACCATAGACCAAGTGAAATGGTGTGAAGTCCGTGGCTTCCCTATATGTGGTTTGATATGCCCACAAGGCACCATCCAAGAAGTCATCCCATAATTTTGTCTTGTTTTGCACCATCTTTCTAATGATTCCTGCAATGACACCATTAGCCTTCTCCACCAAACCATTTGACTGTGGGTAGTATGGTGTGCTATGACGATGTAGAATGTGAAGCTCTTCACAAACTTCTGTGAGCAAGCCCTTCCTAAACCCTGGACCATTATCAGAAACAATCTCCAAAGGTGTGCCAAATATGCAACAAATGTGATTGTACACAAACTTGCTAATTTTCCTCTCATTCACTCTTGCCACACTTTGAGCTTCCACCCACCTAGTCATATAGTCTACAGCCACTAGAATGTAGAGTTTACCATTTTTTGTCCTAGGCAGAGGACCCATAGCATCAATGCCCCACTTTTTAAAGGGTCCATTTGCAAGAACTATTTGCCTCGGGCCATGCACCAAACTTCTATTTCCATTTATCTGACAATTGTGATAGCTTTTACACCAATGTTGAACGTCCACATGCAAGCTTGGCCAAACATACCCCGCAAGCAAAATCTTCTTCACAGTTGATTCTTGGGCAAAATGACCACCACATGCCTCTTCATGCAAAACTTTTAGAATGGCTGGAATTTCCTCGATAGTTGGTACTCTTCTGCACACTTGATCCTTCCCTTTTTGATAGAGGGAGCCTTCTAGGAAGAGATAGAAACTTGCCTTCTTCATGAGTCTCCTCTTCTGAGCCTTCGTGAAGTCTTGTGGAAACTCACCCTCCAAAATGTAGCCAATAATGGGAGCCAATGACTCCAATCCCTGGTATCTTGGTTGCTTGACAGTTGCTGCCACAATGATGACCTGCACTTCTCTCTCAACACATGTAACTGCTTGTTGTGCAAGTAAATCGGCATCTTCATTTTGTTTCCTCGGAATATGATATAGTTGCACTTCTTCAAGCTGATTAAACATCTTACGAATGGCATGAACTTTTGTCCTTAAGCTTTCATTCTTGCATGTCCAAATGCCTAAAATCTGTTTAACAATGAGAAGTGCATCTCCCTTTACCATGAGACGTTTTATCCCTTGGCCAATGCACATCTTCAAACCATGAAGTAGTGTGTCGTATTCTGCTTCATTGTTGCTAGTTGAACCTGGTAGATTGACCTTCTCTTTCATGACCACCTCTCCACTTGGGTTGAGCAACACTAGCCCTCCCCCTGCTTTCCCTGTGGCTCGTCGAAAAGCTCCATCAAAGAACAAGGTAAAAGCATTGGGAATACTTTTTGGTGGTGGCAATGGTAGGGTCTTTACTTGAGGCACCTTAATTTCCTTCTCATGTACCCTATAAGTGAGAATCCCTGCCAATTGTGCACGCACACTATCTTCTACCTTGAAAGAGTATTGGAACTCTTGCAAATCCATAATCCACTTTGAGATCCTAGTACTAAGATTCATTTGAGATGACACCCAAGGGAACAAATTTTGTGCAGTGAGAATTACAAAAGGTTTTGGTAGTAGGTAGGATCTAAACTTTCTCACCGCAAACATGAGAGAAAGCATCATGAGTTCTGCTTCTGTGTAGTCTAGCTCTCTCCAAAGCATTCATGACCCTACTAGCAAAGTAGATGGGTCGCATCCTTGTACTATGGGGATCTTGTTGTAGCAACACAGCACCAATTGTTTCCCTTCCAACACTAGAGCTAACAAAGAATGTGTACTCCCAACTAGGAGACATGAGTGTTGGTAGCTCTGACAAAATGACTTTAATGTTACAAAAATACTCTTCAAGCTCATCAGACCATGAAAATTCTACTTGTTGTGTCAACTTTTGCAAAGGATGAAGCAACTCCGAGGCTAAGTGAATGAAGCGTGACATATACTTCACCTTCTGAATGAAAGAGATGACCTCCTTAAGACTCTTCGGTGATGGGAGCTCAATAAGAGCCTTTGCCTTTGAAGGATCCACCTCAATGCCTTTATAGGAAACCTTGTGACCGAGCAAGATCACTTCATCCTCACCTATGTGGCACTTGTCGGGGTTGAGTTGACCTCCCATGTCGTAGAGCTTCTTTAAACCTTCTTCTACCCTTTGTAGTTTCAATGATTTTGAGCTATTAATGCAGAAATCATCAATGAACACCCTAATTGACTTTCCAAAGAATGCTTGAAACACCATGTTCATGAAACGTTTGAATGTTGCAGGAGCATTTCTCAGACCAAATGGCATGACTCTAAAAGCATAACAACCCCAAGGAGTGATAATGGTTGTTTGCAATTGATCTTACAATGCGATACCTATTTGAAAGTAGCATGAGTAGCCATCACACACAGTGTACTTCTCATGACCAGCTACCTCATTTAGTATCTCATCCTGAAATGGGAGGGGAAAGTGATCTCTTTTTGTTGCCTCATTGAGTGGACGGTAAACCACACACACCCTCCACTTTCCGTTTTTCTTAGGAGTGACAACAACGGGAGAGACCCACTCTGAATTCTCCACTGGATAAATGAAACCTACTGCTAGAAGCTTTCTTACCTCCTTGAGTAAAGCCTGCTCCTTGATGACTCCTAGCCTTCGTAGCTTCTGAGCCTTAGGTGTGGCCTCTGGCTTCAACTCAATTTTGTGTTGAACAGCATCTACTGCACGCACATCGGTGTAGTCTTTAGCAAAAAGCCTAGGAAATTTCCTTAGCACACATTTCAAACTCCTCTCTTTCATCCTTTGTAAGTGTTGTAGATAGCATACCTTCTAGCATTCTTTCATCTTCCACTTTTTGGTTCTCTTGGGAACCTACCTCCTCCAAACCTTGACAAGAGGTCTCTTGGTTGGTTGGCTTAAACCTTACCCCCATGACTTCGATGGAAGACTCCTCTTCAGTAATGCTGCCGCTACTTTCTTCTTATGAAGTGTTATCGGTCCAACCTTCTTCCGTCTCACTTTGAGATGATTCTTCATGGAGCTCCTCTTGGCGTTGCTCCTTCATGTCAAAGACAACCTTCTTATGATTGTCATTCCTGCAAATTAGTTTTCCACTCTCCCAATCCTGCAAAGCTCGCATTTTCATTAGCCATGGTCTCCCTAGGATAAATGGGTGACCATTTCCTTTGGTAGACATGACATAGAAATCCACTGCCTTCTTAATGCCAAAGGCCTCCACAAAAACATTTTTGCAAATGCCTACGCACCTAGCCTTGCTATTGTTTGCCATCTTGACCTTAATTTCAGGTGTCTCATGGATGTACATGCCTAGTTTTTGCATGAGTCCCTCTGTCATGATGCAAATTTGTGCACCCCCATCCACTAGACCTTTCCTAACCAATCTCCCTTTTATGTAACAATCTAGCACAGGTGTAATGTCCTCATTCATTTCAGCTTGTGCAATTTTTACAACAGGCACACTCTCTTTTACCTTTCTCCTAGTGCTAACTGCCCTTGTTAAATCCCTCCTAACTTGTGGACATAATGCAAGAAATTGAGGCCATGAGAGATCAGGACCCTTACCTCTCATGTCTTCCAATAGGTTGTATGGATCCATTCCATGTCCAGGAGGAAAGTCTTGGAGGTTGATACGACGTCGAGTCCTCTTAGCTTCCTTGGTCTCCTTTGCCTTCTTTTCTTGTCCATGGTCACTTTGTGATGTAACTCCTTCTTTCTCCTTACCTTTCCCTTGGCCACGCTTAATGCCATTTTCTTCCATGTCAACCTCTCTTGAATTTGTCACCTCTACCACATGCACGTTTGGGTCTTGCAAAGGTGGAACTCCTTCCACTCCTTGTGGAGGTGGTCTTGCTCCATTTGGCCTTTGTATAAGCCGTGATTGCTGACTAGTTCCTTCACCTGCATTCATCACTGGGTAATTCAAGTTAGGTCTCCCTGGCTCCCCACGAGGCCACGGACAATTATACATCCCATGTCCAGACTCACCGCAATTCCAACATTGCAAGACTCTCCTAGGTCATGGGTCTCGCTCTTCAGACTTCTTTGCTTGTCCCTTTGGACCTACAGCTTGTGCAAGGTGAATTGACAAGCTGCTTAAAGATTCATTTAACTTCTCAATCACTTCCGCCGTTACCTCAGGAAGCTCCTTAGATGTTGATGCTTGTGAATTACCTTTGGGTCTAAGACCTTCTATTGGAACCTCCCCCCTTAAGCACTTGAGTTTCCTATATTTCTCAGCAGCCCTAATTTCAGCTGCATCAAAGGTAGCAGGTGCACCCGCCTCAACTTTTACCTTAAGGTCAGGAGAGAGTCCGACTATGAACCTCTCCTTCTTTAGAAATTCTGAATAAAGAAATATATACATGGTGGGACTAGTGTATGGACTATTCATGGACTTTAGCTCAATGAGCACATGGTGTTAGAATAATGAGTAAAAATAATAATAAAAATATGGAGGAGTTGTGGATATGGAAAGATATTGGAATCATATGATATGGTGCCTCCTTGAATTATTTTGGGTGAAAGAGGAAAAGGTATGCAAGTAAATAATATAATAAACGTAAACAATGAGTAGAAATCAATTTTTTGTTTTCACGAGGGTGAGGGTGAAAATGTGGGAGTGATTTGTATAAAGGAAAAATATGAGGTTAGAGTATGTACATATTGGCAAAAAATATAATTATGGTGTAAGAGGATGAAAGAAGGTGTACATAGGTTTAATAAAACACACACCTAAGTAGAAATATTTAAATAAAATATCAAAATAATTATAAAAAATCCCTATATTTAGGCCATATATACAATGAAATACTTACACACAAAGAGGCCATAATATAATTTTATTTTTTTATTTTTTTATTCTTTTGGCTCAACTAGCACAGTGACTAGCTAGCTGAGGGTTTTTAAGAAGATATGGGAAAAGCCCCCTAACTCACACACGCCTATGTACAGTGAAATAGTAGGGATAGCCATAGCGTTTGGGTGAATTTGGTAGGGTGGAGTAACTTACTATGGAAATTATGGAGAGCCAAAAAACGGCTATCAATAGGATTAAAACTATGTACATACAATTGAGTTTATTTTGGATTTTCGCTTAATGTGCACAGTGTTTGCAGTTTGTAGTGGAATAAATCTCTTATGTGGTTGAGCATGAATGCTCAACTAGGGGGTGGGCAATGCAACCAAAGTGTATTGACCATAGAAGATGGAATGGGCAAGTATGTGCAGGCTAGCAGAAGCATGGCAAAGGACTGGAGCAGCTAGGAAGATCATGGACTGATAGGTAGCGGCGGGTATGTATGACTGATGCGGTTTATAGGCCAAGAAAGGCTCTAGAAGGGGCTACTTTTGGGAGCAAGTGAAGCAGATTGAAGGTGCAGATTTTGGGTCGACAAATGTAGAGCTTAATGTGTTGAAGGGGCAGGTATAGATGACTCATCAAACTGAGCTACGGAGCCCAAGTTATTGGAGTTGGAAGGTACGATGTGTTGTAGATTCTTGCCGAATAGGGCAGCTGGGGACATATGACTCGAGTGGTTGTTAGGGTACAAGTGCGTAGTGCTTGATTTATGGAGCCTATCCATCTTTTTAGATTGTAAATCAGAGATACGGATTGAAGTTTATGTCTAGATGAAGTTTTGCGGGGGCCTAGGTTGTTGGTGCCCACCTGGACCACATGGGGAGTCGTGCCATCTGGCATTTTTTGGGTTTCAACAGAGTTCAATAAGATGCTATGCAACATGTGGAACTAGCAAGAGCTGATTGCTCATCAAATGGAACCCGGAATGCAAAATTATTGAAGTTGGAAAGATCGGGTGCATTTGTTCGGATTTGGCTACAAATGAAAGTTCACATTTTTGCAGCCTCGGTTCGCGGTCTTCCCACATTCTAGATGAGGCGAGATTTATGTGGCTTGGAGCCGGAGATATGAGGCTGGAGCCGATCTTGATTGCTCGAGAATCGAAGAGCTGGGTGGCAATTGGCAAGGAGGGAAAAACGGTCAAAAAAAGATTATGAGGGGGTGTTTTGGTAGGATGCTTAACTTTTTGCGAAGGCACTTGAAGTCCAAGCATTGGGGAGCTCCCACCATGTGGCAAGGAAAGCTCCCATATGCGCTCACTCAAGCTCGGATAGCAGTGATGGCGGGCCACTTGTGGCTCTGTGTTGGCGGCGTGCAGCCTTGCAGGGGAGGTAGCGCTGGTGGTTATGCCGGTTGAGGCGGCGCAGGGGCGGCAGCTGGCGGCGTTGCAGTGGTTTGTAGTGATGACATGGCACGTCCAGCAAGGGATGGTTCCCACGCTCGGCCCTTGAGGCACCAATATTTTGAAGGAAAAAGGAGCCCCCCCATTAGCAATGTCGCTATTGCTCATCTAGTGGAGGGTCCCGCGACAGGTGGCAAGCAGTGGAGCAAGGCATCAATGAGAAAGAGAGAGTTCAAAGGTTTAGAGGGGCAGCCCCGCCTGCCACAAAGGCTAGTGGATCAAAAGGGAGAGAGGGGGTGTTCAAAGACATGCCAAAGGATAATGCAAGGGCCGATTCGGGGGGACAAAGGACAAGAAGTGTGCACCATGCAAGAGTTGCCAAAAAGGAAATGTGCCAAGTGGTAGCAATGCAAGAGAATTCTAAATGAAACTAAAGATGATTGCAGGAGCTAGATTGCTCCTTTTTTCTCTTTTTTAGCCTTATCCAAACCCTATAAAAGGGAATAGAAGTGAATTTATAAGGGCTTTTTTGCCAGAGAGAGTGGTTGAAGATGTGCAAGCCTGTGTATTGGAAGCTCGCCATTGGGACTACAGATTGGGTTGTAATATCTCCTTATGAAATACTACTAGGCCTTTGCCCCTCTTTCTTGTCTTGCTTCTCCCCATTCCCCTCCTTTTCTCTCACTCTTTGTGTGCTTGCCAATGCTTGCGGAAGGGTACCTGCAGCTTGAAGCATGTTACCAAGAGGACAGAATCGGGGTGTTTTGTGAGTCGGAAAGGGTGAGTTGAGTGGTGTGGGTGCATTTGTGTTGAGTGGTGTTTTTGTAGGGTAGGAGATTGTTGTTCTGTGTGAAAATGAGGGTATGTTAGTGCAAATTAGCCAATTTGAATGTGTTATTTGAGAGGTTAGGGGTGTTGTAAATACCCTGAGCTATAGCAAGGCTTTGTGTCGAGTGTCACGTTGTGACGTGTTTTGGTGAAATGGTGCGGACCACCCCAAAAACTTTGCGAGATGTTTTTTGATGCTCTTAGGCCTCTTGGATGTAAATAAATCATGCTTGTACAAAGTGTACAAAGGTGGTGTGTGCCAGCTGTCTCTACGCATGTGTGTCAGTTGTGCGGGGTACATAGTTTTGCTGTTTTTGTACATAGAAGTGTCGAGACTTAAAAGTGTGAGTAAGTGCTTTTATCAGCTTGGGGTCGTGAGTGAGTGGGAGTTTTCAGCTGTGAAGAAGAAAGCCTCTCCTGCTGCAGTCTGCGGTGGTGCGTGGGGGTTGTGTAGTGGAGGTACTCATGTGTGTGTGCGAGGGCCTGGAGCCTTGATTGGAGAGTGTGTCTCTCATCAAGAAGGCCATGAACATGGGTGGTGACCTCTGCACTTTCACCCCTCTTCTCTCTTTTTGGTGATGGAAGCTGCGTGAAGCGAGCTCTCTTGTACGCGTGTGCCTGCTACTCAGGTTTGGCAGTTAAAGCCCCTTGTTATTGTTGTGAATGGGAGGTTGTTTCCCCATGTTTTCCATGGTTATTTCTGAGTTTTTTGGCTGAGAATCATGAGTTTTTGTGTAACTCATGATTGGCATGGTTTTTGATGGGTTTGTGTACATGGTTGGGAGCGACTATGGAGCCCCTTCTTGCATATGCAAGGTCTGCTGAGATGGTGTGAGGGTATGGTGTTTATGAACAAAAGTGCAGAGATTATCCTTGGGTTTCATTGGTTTGTTTTCCCAAAATTTAGTGCCTTTTTTGCTTCCTTGACTGCAATTGATCATAGCTAGGGCTATGACAGTATAGAGGGAAGCTAGTCGAGTGTAGGCGGGGTTTTGTGCATGCAAGGGTGAGTGTGTTTGTGAGTGGAGATTGGATCCTATCCTCTTGTGAGAGCTACTTTACTTTTCCTCATATATCTTGTGAGTATGGAGGTGTTATAGAGGCCACCCCCAAATCCTTCACAACGTGTGTACCTCATTTCCCCTTTCCAATGCCGTAGAGTTGTCGATCATGTTGCCTTGGTCGCATGCCTTCTGGGGCGGCCACGGTCGGCTGTCGCTATCTTTCTTCGCACACTGCACATGACAAATGTGCCTGCCTTCTTTTGTTTCACAATGGAGACGTCGCTCTCTGCAGATCGTGGGAGAGAAGCAGCACGTCGCATGCACATGCAACCCGCTTTTCCACCTTTCCCAAAAAAAGCTCAAATACCAGTGAAAGGGCGGTGGTAATGCATGTGCTAGTCTCCACCCAACCGTGCTATCTTATAGCCTCCCCTTAGCGTACACATTGTCTTGCCGTTCTGGTGGCCTTGCCCGTACGACCCATGTCCTTACGGATAGGTTTTCCATTTGTTTTCCATGTTTTGGATTGCTTTAAGTCCTGCTTGGTAAGCTTCCAAGGTTGCATTGATTGGCTCAAATATTTTTCTAACCAAATTGATCCTCCAGATTTCACTGTGGTTTCCTTAGTTTCACTTCTAGTTTCTTTCACTTTTTCCTGGAAAAATTTCTTTGCTTTCTCCTTGATTTCAGCCCTTTGTTTCTGTTTTCTCATCTCATACCTTTTGCTTTTGCTTCTCTTGGTCTTTTGAGAGTAAATTTTGGTATTCTCTGAATCATCAGAGGAGTTATGTTTCTTTTTCTTAGCCTGGGCTCTGGTGATTACCTTGATTGGAACAATTGGTTCACTCTCCGATGAGCTACTAGGTATCACTTGGACTACGTTCACTACTCTTTTACCCTTGTTTAAAGGATTTTTTGGACAATCTTTAGGGAAGTTTCCTCCCTTTTTGCAACATTGTATACAAAAAGCTTCAACTGGCTTAATGTTCTTGTCAGGCTCTAGGCATTCATTTTTTCAGTGAACATCTGTACCACAGTTATGACGGTTCTCAGTTCTTGGCTTAATCATGGGTCATACCATCGGAGGTTGGACACCTTGATTAGTGTTTGGAGGTGATAACAACATACAAGTGCCCACCTAGCCAAGGCGCCCGTTGGGTCATCCGGCCAAAGTTTTGATGTGGTCACATTATTTTTCCGATGTTTAATACATCAAACCCTGTAAAAGCCTAATGTCAATCGTCTATGTCAAGTCTGAGTCAAAGATGTAATTTTTCCAGTGATGTATGTAAAGGTCCATGAGAAGTTGGCCCGTCGGCCACTTTAGAAAGCCCTAGGTATATAATACACTAAGGTTAGTGGGAAAAGGGAGATTGTTTTTTGAAGATAAGTGACTATTGCGTTACGCACACAGAGCTACCTCTTTGCTCCAACTTGTAATCATCGCTTCTGTGGCTACGGCAATCCAAATTCAGTTTTGTTTCTTGCATTGTGTTCCTCTTACTCTGCTCTTTCATTCAAGTGTAAGCATTCAAGATTTGGTGAAGGTTTCAAACGCATTTGTTTAGGCGTTAAATCACTGTTTGCGTGTTTATATGTGTATTTTATGTTGTTTTGACCCTAGGAGAGGCTTTAGGGACCCAAAAACGACCCTTTAGGATCATCCATTTACTGTTTTTGCGTACTGTGGGGGGGACGAACGATCGCGATCTTGGTACCTCTCCAGAATGTTGTAACAGTGATAGGATATGTTCCTGATAGTCCCTTGTAGCTTCCCTTCAAGTTTTGTGCGATTCCGATATGATTTGCATGGTGAACGGGCGTGATGACTGTAGAGCTGTGTAGAAGGACATAGGCAGATTACTTGGCTTTGGTGCGATTGATTTTCTTGTAGAGTTAGTAGTTGCATCTCTTCGAGTTCACTTCATTAGGATTGACACCCTAGTGAGTTTCCATGTCTCATCTGAGTCGCTTCCCCTGTATCGATAATTTTATGTTGATGCTTGAGAGCTATGCTATGGACGTCCGTCGCGGTGACCCGCAAACATTGGCGCCGCTGCCGAGGAATGAATCTTAGATGATGAGTGATCGAGTGCGTATTCAAAGTTTTCTTATTGATCCAAAAGATAATTTCCATTCCATTTACATTTCAGTGAAGCATCTAGACAAGGTTTAGTGCTTAGTGGAGTCTAGGGTCGGTGGACTGGCTAGATCTACTCTTGAGAGATATAGGGAGTTGTGAGTGAGGTTGCTGTAAGCATTTTTACTCTTCAAATTTTTGTGTATTGATTGAGTATTGATCCATCATCCATTTTTTATCCTATTTGATTCATTTTCTTATGTTCTTTCATTTCTGTACTTAGGAGTAGGATAAGTAAATCACATTCTAGTAAGATTTGGGGAAAAAGTCAGAGCCAAAAAACCAGAAAAACCATAACTTTGGCAAAAGGACCATAAGACTCTGAAATTAGAAAATCTGACCAAACAGAGCTGAAATTGATTCAAATCACAAAGTGATAGCACCAAACACTGGGAAATACTTGTTAGAGAGAGCTTGTAAAATTTCATCAGATTGGCTCTGGTACTACAATTGTGATGGGTGTACCTCTGTGTTAGAATTGTACGAGATTTGACATGTGCCTTCCTGATAAGATTCTAAACAAGTTTGTCTAAAGCAACCACACCCAGAAACATCAAAAAACAAGAAAATCAGGCCACTTGGACAAAACCAGCTTGACAGACCCAGAAAGTGCAAAATCTTGGCTTTTAGTGATCCAAATGCAAAGTGACTTGGGGAATAGCCTTAGAACACCTGTCTCTACAAGCACACCAAAATTGGTCTGATTTGGCATGAAAACTACGATCGCGATCAGTGTATCTTAGTGTCAGAATTGTACAAGATTTGACATGTGCCTTCGTGATAAGCTTCTAAACAAGTTTGTCTAAAGCAACCACACCCAAAAACATCAAAAATCAAGGAAATAAGGCCACTTGTGTAAAACTAGCATGACAGACCCAGAAACTGCAAAATCTTGACTTTTGGTGATCCAAATGCAAAGAGACTTGGGGGATAGCTCTAAAACATCAGTGTCTACAAGCATGCCAAATTTGGTCTAATTTGGGCTCAAAACTACGATCGCGATCGGTGTACCTAAGTGCCAGATTTTGACCAAATTTCATCTGTGGGATCCTCAGGTGTATACAAACATAAAATTCTAAAGGACCTAGGGTCAAAAACCACAAAAAACAGGTCAAAACCACTGAATACAAATCCAAGTCAAAAACTGCTAAACTAGCATAGAAATTGACTTTGAGTAGACCAAAACACATCAAAACTGAGAAGAAATCATACAGAGGGATAGCCTGTACACAAGATAATCCCAAATAGCTTTCATATCCCAAAACAAACACCAAAATCAAGTCAAATTGACAGATTCAGGAAAATCAGGCACTTCAGACCAAGAAACTGCAAATTCTTGACTTTTTTGAGTCCAAATAGAAAAGTGTATGGCAAGTAGTCTTATAATAGCCTAGTGAACAAGCTGGTGAAGTTTCATCCAATTTGGGCTCCAAACTACGATCACGATCGGTGTACCTCAGTGCCATATTTTGAACAGACTTTACCCACACATACACCTAGGTTATATAAGATACCAGGAGTTTTCAAAATTAAAAAAAAATCACCAAAATAGCCAAAAACAGTAGACACTCAAGAAACCACTGCAACAGACCAAGATCTGGTGAAAACATGACTTTTTCTTGTCCAAATTCAAAAAGATTTGGGGAGTAGACTGTACACATCATTATCTACCATATCCACAAGTTTCATCCAATTTGGGCTCAAAAGTACGATCGTGATCGGTGTACCATAGTGACAATTTGAGTTGAGACTTGGTGAGTAGGTAGCTGATGACTAGACAAACAACTTTCTCTAAAGAACCAGGGTCAAAAAACAAAAAGACAGTTGTCAAATAGGGCAAACATTGATCACTGATCCTTCAGACCAAAATTTTGAGAAAATGCAAGTTTTTGTGATCCAAATGCAATGTGGGTTTGGGAATAGACTAATCATACCCATGTCTATCAACTCCTAAAATTTCATGCAAAAAAGGAGCTGGAACTACGATCGCGATTGGTGTACCTCAGTGACATTTTGGATTGAAATTTTATGAGTAGGTAGCTGACATCTAGTGCAACATATTTTCCAAAAGGAGCAAGGTCGAAAAAGCAAAAGAAAGTGGTCAAAAGTCCCATTTACACAATCAGGCCAATAACCGCATAAACACCTGGGATTTGGGTTTCCATAGGTCAAAACATCTCCAAATTCAAAAATACAAAGACACTTGGTATCAAGACATCAAGGGCTAGCTACTGTGAAAAAATCTTCCAAATCTGTGACTGGGGTTCAACGATCGCGATCGTGTACCTCTACATAGTGGGGGTATCCGACTTCATAAGTTTGTAGACCTACTTGAGTACATCCCAAATCTCAAGTTTCAGTGAAAAGTACCCTCTGGAAGCCAAGATACAAGCCAAAGTTCCTGTGTTGTGGTCCTGAGACTGTTTTGAGTGCTGTTTCAAGTGCAGTTCACTAAAATTGCTCTAACTTTTGATAGACAACTCCAAATTGAGTCAGGTATAGCTAGGAAGAAAGTTTTGGTTTTAGAGCTGAATTTTTCTAGGTTTCTTAATTCCAAACTTTTAGGGTACCCAGAACCAATTTCCAGAGACCAAAAAAGTCACAAATTCCTGACTTTTTAGAGACTTGACCGGGGGCAAAAAGGGATTGTGTGCACTAAGCCAAGGTGTTCTTATCAAGGATCATCTTGAGAGTATTGAGTGAGCCTTAATCATGACAACTCATCCATCATTAGGGTTTCCCACTCAACTCAGAGCTATGACACCTACACAAACAGCCAGAAATACTACAACACCTATAACAAGAGGGTTGAGACAAGACCATGAGGCTTATCAATCATATCAAGCCAAACCTCAAGGCATGGCTCATGGATATTTGTCAAGTGATCATGTAGCTCACTGGAAGCCAAACCAATCAATTAAAATGAGGGAGTTTGGAAGAACAAAAGTGGAAATTGCTGGAGACTTAGAGGAGAAGCATCCTCTAATCAACAAACCCAACGTGAGGTTCATCAAAACCAATGAAGCCATGATAGTTCTAACGGATTAAACTTATGATGGCCTTTATAGGTTACCTATTGGGGATCAAAACAACTTCTATAGATGTTTAAATTCCACCATTGAAGAGTTGACAGACTATAGGAACCTCTATGCCTTCACATACACAGATGACCAGGGAGTGCAAGTTCTAATGGTAGATAAGTATGGACGAGAGTACAAACTTATCAGCCCAAGTGAGCTAGAAAGATATACATACATGGGTACTCCAATCTCTGATTACTACTTTCAACCAAGTGTAAGCGTACCAGGGTTTTTTGAGACTGATTTGCAAGAAGCTAACATTGAAACTATGGGATCAAATGGACCTCAAACATCCAAAATAGCTATTCACGAGAGTGTAGCTCCTACCTCATTGAGTGGTACCAAGAGACCACCAATTAGACTTACAAATCCATCAACATTTCCAAAACATGTCTCAAAGGGGATTCCACCAGGATTTGCTCCAAGACGAGAAGAAGGAACGAGGGATATCTTTGTGAGAGACCCCAACATGCTAAGATACATGGTTGAACCAGAACCAATGAGACCATATCAATTGGCCAAATGTGTCAAGAAGAAGTATGATAGATTAACGGATCCATACGTACATGCATCCTTGTTCAAACAAGTGTTAAAAGCCGAAAAAGTATTTTATTTTCATACACAGTATGAGGGATTTGGCTTAACCTTGGAAGGGATAGCATTGAATTGGTTCCAACCGTTGGACAAAAATGCGTTCTCAAACGTTGAACAACTGTTGCAAGAATTTGTTGTGGAGTTCTCTAAAAGGGGAATCAAGCATAACACAGTGTCCCAAATCTATGCATTCAAGCAAAAAGAAGATGAGAGAGTGAAGGAAGCATCGCTAGGCTTCAAACAATATATGGAGAGATGTCCGGAACGCGAGTTACCATAGGATGAAAGATTATCAATTCTCTTCATAGAGGGTTTGAAAAATGAAACTCTCAAGAAACATTTGCACTTAAAAGGATGTACTTCCTTTGAACAAGTCAGGAGAGAAGCGTTATACCTAGTTGAAAATTGTAAAGCCTATGGCGAGGAAATTGGTGATACAAAGATCACTATGGATAATGATCCTTTAGCATCTAGTGAAACCAACACAAGGAAAGTGGTTATGTCTCAATTAATGACCAACCTAGATGAGCTAGCAGTGCAAGTAGCACAACGAATAAAATGGTGTGCCATTGAGCAAAAATGGACCAATCATGAGATGAGTGAGTGCTACTATAATCAAACCTACACGAGGGGGATACTATTGGGACATCAAATAGAAAAAAAAATGCCATTAAAAAACCATCCATTATTTCAAAATAGGGTTGTATCAAGGGCTTTACAAAGAGTTGAGGTATCACAACCTAGGCTAGTGTAAGAGCCTATGAGAAAACTCTATTTATTGAATGAGGATACTCTGATGTTCATAGCCAATCAAGAGTGTAGACCAGAGCCCATTCTGGCTAAGCAAGAACAACCATCAATTGTGCCACCAGTGACTCAACAAGATGGACCATGCTACAAGTGTGGAGGTAATCATTGGGCCAAGAATTGTTCTCGTATAGAGATAATTGGATATTGTTTGGAGTGTGCCATTACACACTTTGTTCCAAATTGTCCAAAACACCCAAAAAAATAGGGGAAAACAACCATGAATGTTGTGGGAGTGTTACCTTCTCCAAGTGGATCAGAGGCAGAACCCAAAATTCTTGTGAAGGTAGTGACTAGAGCACAAGCAAAAGAAAATGCTGAGGACCAAGCTAATAAGGAGAAAGATCAACAACCCAAACAAGGGGAAACAACTAATGTGTCAGTGAGGACTGGGAGAAAGTCCTGGAAAGCCAAAAGATACAGAATTAAAGCAAAAACAATTACAAATCAAACTGCACTACAAACAGAATTATAAGAGACAAAGGAGCAGTTAAAACAAGAATGGGAAAACAAAACGGCGGTGAGCGATAAGAAGCCAAGGAAGGCGTCTTCGGGAGGATCTGTGTTGGTAGACAAAGTCCTAGGGCCATTAGATGCTACATTGGAAGCATATGAGGCTAGATTGAAACCCAACCAAACCCTAGAGAAACGAGGAATGAAATATCCTCATGCTGAGGTAGAGACTGAGAGGTTGAAAATGTGTAAGGAATTGGTAAAAACTGCACAGGCAATGATGGAGACTGAAGCACCAATTCCACCTCCAGAAACAAAACCAAAAGTGTTGGATTTGAAATGCCGAAGGCAAAGGTTGTTTGAAACATTAACTCAAAGAAACATTGAGCTAGAATCACAAAAGGATGTCCAAGCAAAGACTGCAGCACAAGAAACCAACAACCTAGAAATTAAACTAGATAATAAAGTAGTGGCCAACACCACTAATGATGCAAGGTCAAGATCACAATTTATGGCACCTATCCCAGAGATAGATGAGCCATGGCCAAATGAATTGTGGGAAGAAATTAGAAGTGCAAAAGATGGAAGTGCGACTTTCCAATCTGCACCCATAACTGAGGTCAATACAGGGCATGAAGTCTATCAGGGAGACATTCAATCTCTAAATGGAGATGCAGGGACGAAAGTTTTAATTGAAAGCAAACCTGAGTCCTTGAAGACCTTACCCTCATACATAGGAGAACATGAGACAGACTCAGAGACTAGAGTGGTTCCATCTCAGAGGAAAGCCATATTCAAGATGATGGATACAAAGAGTATGCAAGAGTTGATGTCAGCTCCAATACAGTGCACCATTACTCTATCTGAACTGCTTAAGATTAGACCACATGTATGGGATGAAGCAGGCAACAATTTGGGGAAGATGGGATTAAAGATACCTCTTCAAGATCTACCCTCAAATGAACAATCAAACAAAACTCAACAGGAAAGTGCAAACGCTAAACCTGTGCCAATAAACAAGGTAGGAGAATATTGCGAAGGAGAAGAAGGAAACACCACCTTACCTGTGGAATACAAAGGAGTTAAAACATTGGCTATACTTGATAGTGGGGCTGGAGTAGCCATAGCCACAAAAGACATTTAGGAAAAATGGGGTAGACCAGCGCTTAGGAAAACTAGAATGAAGTTGCAACTTGTAGATGGATACACAGAAAAAACTCTGTGTATCTTAGAGCAAATTATTGTGACTTATTGTGGAATTGAATATGAACATACATTTGCAATAGTAGATTTTGGAAAAGGGAACAATTTTGGTATCATTTTTGGAAGTCCTTTCATGCGTCAACTTAAGATGGTTCAAGATTGGGGCTATGACTATATCTACTTGAGACATAAAAAGATCACCACAAAAATAAGCATAAAAGACAATAGCTATAGAGATGTGAATAGAACTCCTTTAGAAGAAATTGACTCTTCTATAGCCAATGGGAAAGAGATACCTGCGTGGCTACAAACCAAACAAGAACTTTGGATTTGTGGTGCTTCGAAGTGTGGAAGCTCAGTGAAGGAGGATTGCATCCTAGAAAGATCAATGAACGATGAAGCTTACATATCGGAACCCTTTCCAGAGAAATTATTTGAGCCATTTGGATGGGATCAAATACTGGCGACTCTTGATGTGTGTGTGAATGAGGTGATCCCGACTAAATTTTGTGATGAGGAAGGGTATGATATAACTCCCGTATTTACGATAAAGGTGTTGAAGGAAGCTAACGAGATTTGTGAGTGTGAAGGCAAAAAAGGTGAAATAGATAGCTACGTCATGGAGCATGATGCCAAAGTGTACATGAAGAAAGCAGAGCAACAACGAGAATATGTCATCATTGACATACCTAAAGAATCGACAAAAGCTATTTCAAATAAGCAGACTCCAGAAAAAGTGCAAATGAAAGTAGATGAAGGAGAAAGGCTTCCAAGTTCAACGGCAAATCTTCAACAAACACAAGATCAAAAGAAGAACAGGGACAAGGAAGAAGATGGACTATCTCCTACAATGATCAAATTCAATTTATGCGGACAAAGAGGGCTCAAGGTTACATGTTCGGCCGCAATAGATCCAGAAGCAACAAAGAATCTAATGACTTATGGAATGTGGATCGTGATGGGAAAGCCACCAATCAATGAGCTAAAAGAAACAGTTTACACAAGTTCAAAAATGCCAATTCCTAGCTTTGGAGTGGCAGAAGCTGTACTCAAATTGAATACCGGAGAGTATAAAGATACTTTCCACATAATCAACTCCCATCATATCAAAGAGAGTCTAGTCCTGACAGAAAGCTGGAGGAACATCTTCTTTCGACAACAATCAAAAGCTTCAACAACAACAACGGTAAGACTCCATGAAGCTTCTCAAATTCATGCAAAGAAGAAATCGCCAACCATCGCAGTAAAAGGTAAAGCAAAGGTAAACATTGATGTATATCAACCTTGCCAGACGACTTTACCTTCAAGGAGATTCCATCAAATTTTCCACGAAGCCTCTACATCAAGAGCCACACCATCAACAATGCAATGGAAACCAAAGCAAAAATTCTATCAACCAAAGTTTCCATCACAAAAAATCTTCGAAAAGAAGCCGAAGAATATCAACCAAGTGTTGGTATCCAAAGAGCACATCCAAGTCAAAGACCCAGTTTGGATACATGAAACACGAGTTCAACCACAACAACAAAAAGTGATAGGGTGGGTAGCATCAAATGAGTCAATTATTGCTCAAGGCTACTTCGAAGGAAACATTAATGTTTGGGCCAAAAAGCCTAAAGTAACAACCTGGATGTACTCACCTCAAGAAAGAAGTTCGACAATGAGCGAGCCAAGCTATCAACGAAATAAAAACAACTCATGCAGGAGAAAGAACAACAAAAAAGGACAGAAGAAAAGACCTTCCAAAAAAGCAACAGAACAAGTATGGTTACCAAAGTCAAATTTCAACGAAGCTACCCAACACAAACAGATGAATCAGCGGATGATTCTAGTGAAGCTACTTGAAGCACAAGGATTCTATGAAGGTAACACCCAAATATGGTTACCCAAAGTAGTTGCTCAACCTAAAGCCACTAAGACCAACCAAGTAGCGAAGGACCCCACACAAAGACAATCAACAACAACAAAGAGCCAATGGAGGCTAAGCACAACCAAGGGAGAAACAACCTCAAAATGGATCCCTCGTCTTGTACTACAAAAGCAAGGCTTTTATAATGGTAATAGCCAAGTATGGATACAAAAGCCTAGCGTCCATCAAGTCAAGGGAGCAACTCATGAAGCAAGAACAAAGTGGGTCCCAAAACCACTGTTGAAAACTCAGGCTCCTCACAAAGAAGAAAAAGTAAAGGTACAACAATGCGGCCTCCTTACGGAACATCCCATGCACCAAAAGAAGCTAGAGGAGTCGAAGTATGCCAACTTACTTGAAAAGATGGTGGAATCCAAAGACCAACACAATGATAGAGGCCTTAATCTCAAGAACTTATGGCATTGGGTTTCAGGCCATGAACAGGTGAGTCCAACTCGCCATTAAAAATACATGGCATAAAAGTCAAGAGTTGGGCAGCTGAGCCACTAAATGAGCAAGGCATTAGTCCCAAAGCTTCAAGTAATATTCTCTGTGGTCTAAGAGTCTTAGCTATTCTAGGTACTGCTCAAGGTGGAGGAGTTGAGCATATTTATGTTGTGTCCCTCATGCTGGTATAGGTGAGCATAAGAGTCCAAGTCTATGTATTTTAATTTTGGTAAAGTGAAGAAGAGAGTCCAAAAGACACTCACGCACTATGCATAGTGAGTAATGAGTGGAGAAGCTTCAACATCAAAAACCCTTCTTGGAAATGTGGAAGCTATTGAAATGTCCTTGGATATCACATGTGCTACATTTGTTCCTTGAAGCACCCAACAACTCATTTTTCAAACCGCATGATTTTCTTGAAAGAACTCTTGTGTGCATATAGAGTGTCCCATAATTGGCACTTGCATTACGCACTCTTACTTTATTTCTCCCAAGCACTCACCTTGCATGAACACGTACTCAAATTCCAAATGTTAAACCCCAATAAGAGCGTATACCAAAGGCAATTTTTCCCCATTAAGACCCTAATCCAGACCTCATCATCAACTTCTTGTATATATTCCTTCTACATCAACAATAAGGAAAGGGCTACCCAAATCAAACAACAACAACTTGGAGCAAAACAACAGGTCTCCATATGCTTATCAAGAGAATCTTTTATCTTCAAGGGTGACAACAAAGCTCCATCCAACAATGGCACGTCAAAGAATGGCCTACAACATCAAGCAATGAGAAATTTAGCAAGCGAGCTATCCACAACAATCAAAAGTAGCTCACATAGTGCTTCAACATTGGTGACATATTGCAGACAACTCAAATTGCAGTGGACCTTGAAAGAATATCCATCATAAAGTCCACGCTACAAAGAGGATCAGTTCTACATGATCAAACACTTCAACATCCATCTTTATGGCGGCTAAGATTGGCAACCAAGAGGCGAATGCACAACAAGAAGAAACATTGCCTCGATAATCAAAGCTCAAATCATGTATCAAAAACATGACAGCTATGCATCACTCAAGGAAGGGGGGAGCGTCATCAACGACAACGCGCTTCCCAAGATGAAGACCAACCTTGAAGACAAAGTGGAAGACAACCCTATGACAAGACTGCACAAGGTCGTGTCAAGGGACGACACGAGCTAGGTGCCCGTTGGGTCATCTGGCCAAATTTTTGATGTGGTCACATTATTTTTCCGATGTTTAATACATCAAACCCTGTAAAAGCCTAATGTCAATCGTCTATGTCAAGTCTGAGTCAAAGATGTAATTTTTCCAGTGATGTATGTAAAGGTCCATGAGAAGTTGGCCGCCGACCGCGTTAGAAAGCCCTAGGTATATAATACACTACGGTTAGTGGGAAAAGGGAGATTGTTTTTTGAAGATAAGTGACTATTGTGTTACGCACAGTGAGCTACCTCTTTGCTCCAACTTGTAATCATCGCTTCTGTGGCTACGGTAATCCAAATTCAGTTTTGTTTCTTGCATTGTGTTCCTCTTACTCTGCTCTTTCATTCAAGTGTAAGAATTCAAGATTCGGTGAAGGTTTCAAACGCATCCGTTTAGGCCTTAAATCGTTGTTTGAGTGTTTATATGCGTATTTTATGTTGTTTTGACCCTAGGAGAGGCTTTAGGGACCCAAAAACGACCCTTTAGGATCATCCGTTTACTGTTTTTGCGTATTGTGGGACGAACGATCGCGATCTTTGTACCTCTCCAGAATGCTGTGATAGTGATAGGATATGTTCCTGATAGTCCCTTGTAGCTTCCCTTCAAGTTTCATGTGATTCCGATATGATTTGCATGGTGAACGGGCGTGATGACTATAGAGCTGTGTAGAAGGACATAGGCAGATTACTTGGCTTTGGTGCGATTGATTTTCTTGTAGAGTTAGTAGTTGCATCTCTTCGAGTTCACTTCATTAGGATTGACACCCTAGTGAGTTTCCATGCCTCATCCGAGTCGCTTCCCCTGTATCGATAATTTTATGTTGATGCTTGAGAGCTATGCTATGGACGTCCATCGCGGCGACCCGCAAACAATTAGCTACATAACATATCGGTGCAACCTTTGGTGTAGTATAAGTCACATGTTCTTCGATTGGTGGTGGATGTGAATTATACCAGTCCCCTTCTACCATTACTATAGATGGACTAGGCTCAACATAGGGTGTAACATGCACTAGTGCTTGTTCATCTATGACTCCCTTTGAATGCATGTACTTTACATGCATTGCATTATGTCTAGGATATAGAGGTTGTTGAGCCAACCCGGGTTGAGGTCTTTCCATACCCATTGGTGGTCTTTGAGCTGGGGCCATATTAGGGTGATATCTGTACATGGGTTGTCCTTGTGGCCTCATAGACACATACTGAACATTCCCATCATACTTTGTTCGGTAATAGCACTCATTGGTCTCATGGTTGGTCCATTTATCCTTGATTTCATACCATTTTTGCGACCTAATTGGTTGTCCCTATTGAGGTATCCCTTGCACGCGTCCCCTCATAGGTGCTTTTTACATGTTATTCATCATTTTTTCATTCTTTTGAGCATGTCTTCTATGGCTACAAGCGGTGCTGCAACAACAATTCCCACTTGTGCTAGTTTGGTGGATGTTGTTTTCTCACTTAGATTATCATTAGGGACATCTTCTTCAGTGAAAATATCACAACTGTCTCCTAAGTGGATAGCATCTGACACACACTCTTCTAGGGTCATATGTTTCTTGCTATACAATATAGCATAAAGTTCTTTGTTTAGAAGTCCGTCTAGAAACAATGATACTAACATTTCTTCTACAGGTATTTCTAGTGCTAGACATCTTGTAATGTATTCCTAACAGACTCACATTGTTTCTGTTTGAAGCTATAGATTTGAGCTATAGTATTATGTTTGATCCCCGCTTTGGAACATGAAGCTACAAATCCTTGAGCTAATGTATTTAAGTCCATGATTGACCTTGGTGGAATGTTTTGGAACCATGTCAGTGTTTTTCCTTCTAATGTCGTTCCAAATCCCACAAACTAAGTATGGACATCAAATATGCATTCTAATATTAGAACTTGTTTAAAGCTTTTTAAGTGGTCATATGGATCCCCAGATCCACTGTATTTTCTGACCCATTTTTGAAAAGCAGCTGGTCTTACAAGTCTATTTGATTCAACTCCCGGTCTCCTGGTAGTTGTTCCTGTTCCGAGTCCTTTAAACGAGTCTGTTTGAAATAGTGACTCATGTAGCCCTGGATTGACTTTAGTATCACCCGGTTTTCTTCGTGATGAGGTAGTTTCATGTTTTTTAACATTACTCTCAAAAGATCTCTCACACAGTTCCTCTCTTGGAATAGTTTTTGGTCCTTGGCCCAATATCCAATCCCTTATGGAGTACCCCTAGTATTTGGTTTGTTCCACCTCCTCAGGACTCATCATAACAAAATTATTATTATAACAATCCTTAAATAGGCAGGTTGGTAGATCTGCTGAACCCTTGTCCTTGGTTTTGAAGATATAGATGATCTTCATGGGTGTTAACTATCTTGATTTGGCATGTGAAGTCCATAGAATTTCTTTGACATTTCTATCCTCCCAACAATAGACTCAGATCCTAGGATTATCCGTGCTAAGACATTTCAAAGGCTTCAAATCAACTTGATCATATCCCTCGCATTCTAAAGTCCGTTGTCCTTCTTTTGTAGACATATCTGGGATTATGGTATTTACTTCTAACCCCCATTTGTCTATTACATCAGGGTTTTCAACTTGTAGATACTGAGTTCTGTTTCTATCCATGTACATTTTTTCTTGTTTGTTTGCCATGATTTCCTCTTCAAACTCTATGTCATGGTCATCAATGCGAATAGCGTACTATTCATTAGGATCCAAGTAAACCTGAGCTCCATGGCCATTACGTCTTATAAAAGGTGAGTATGTGCTTATATCGCACTGTCGTTCGGGTTCCTCAATGGATCGAATAGGAGGAAATTTCAGATGTTTATTCTGAAAAAGTATCTAAGACTTCTTCAAATATAGTGTCCAAGTTATCGCTTCGATTCAAACTCTCTTTTGTGGATACTCTACTAGTAGCGGTCTCTTATGCCTTGGTTTGCTAGTATACGACCAGATCTAACGTTCATATAGACTTGTGAAGCTCTGGATAGATTACTTACTATCGGATTGATTTGTTACCAATTTATTCCACTTGACTTGATTCCAACTCCTCTCAAGCTTTCAATTCCTTGTCTACTACCAGATTCCTGTATCAGTTTTAATCAAGTTAGCTATTCTTTCACAAAGATTGTATAATTTTTGCTAACTATTGTGATTGGTCTATGTGTATCACTTCAATTTGAGCTAAGTGAGTCAGCAATTGAGACTTTCAAATTTTGCTTTTGCAAAAAGCCAAAGGACTAATCTACAACCTGGAAACTACGTGAACATGTACTAATTTGGATCTGATTGAAACCAAAATTGATCGGTGGCCTTGTATTATGTTGGTCTTACACTGTACAAGTTCAAAAGTAAAAAATTTTGTGCCTGCGTATGTGTAAGGTCTCTGACCCCGACCAAAAAGAGCGCCCTTGTACCATGAAATGAACATAATGAAAAAAAAGTTACTATTTTTAGCAGTTTTCCAAATTCTGAGTGCCCTGATGTTTAGAATGTTATAAAGATTCAAAATGTGAATTAAAATAATTTTTGTGAAAATTTTCCAAAAATAGTAAGTTTTTGGTCACCCGACCCGTCTAGTTTTGATCGTCTCGAAAAACTGCACCCGTACCCCGAATTTGAAAAAATGCATTTTCGGACCCCGAGGGTTGCTAAATATGGCAGGTACTCGGACCAGTACGCGTTAGTTAAAGATTAGTATATCAATTTACGACATTAAATTCCGTCTCGTATGGGTCGTTTTAGCCTAAAACCGATTTTTCCTAAAGTTGTGCGGGGAGGCACCGGGGCTCGAGGCTGTGTGGGAACAGGTTCCAGGCAACTTAGAGCTTGCTTTAGCAGCTAGGGGGTGCCCTCTTGTCTTGTGGGAGTTGTGGGAGAGTTTCCAAGCTAGAGAGTGGGTGTGAGAGCTAGTTAGACTAGCTAACTGGACACTTGGTGGGTAGGCAACTAGACTTGCCAATACATTAACTGAGTGCTCACTCAGATGCTTATAGCAACCCATATCAATTTTCAGCCTTGAGGAGCCTATTTAAAGGTGTGCTCACACACACACACACACACACATACACACACATACACACACATATGCTCACACACATCCCCATTACACACACACACACACACACACACACACACACACACCTACACACACCTTGGGGAGGTGCTGCCGGCACACACACAGTTTTTGAAGGAGAAGCAAGGAGGGAGGTGCTGCCGAAATTCTCAACTTGAGGATTCATTGGATCAAAAAATCAAGAGGATTCTCAGCCCCTAATCACGCTCTTTCTTTCAAGTTTATCATTTAAAGCATCGAGTATAAAATGGCCTCGGTTAAGAGAACTCGCTTCGGTGGTGCCCACGACCACGAGGCGGAAACGAGCAATGTGAATGGAAAGGGAAAAGCTCCCATGGATGAACAAGCACTGGCCATCTCACGGGCCATTGACGAAGAAATGGAAGAGGTAGGTCATAATTTCATTCAAGTTGTTTAATTTAACATTGCACACGTTTAGTTAGGAATGAACATATCCCCAAACATGTTAGAGAAATCCGACGAAAACCTCGGCATTGAATTCATTGTACATTAAAGTCTAAAGTAGGAAAGAAATGATTGATGGATATGCTTTTTGCAAGAGGAAAGAATGTCCTTTAGGGAAAATTAAGTTGGCAAAGAATGTCCTTTAGGGAAAAATATAACATGCTAAAACTAGTGGTATGTTGGGTTTGTCAAAAAAGCTAAAAATTGGGACTAAAGAAATAATCGTGATTATTTACTTCTGGTAAATTTTTGCATCTTTTTTTTATCAATTGAGCATATACACTTGTTTATCACTTCAATATAAGCCTATGAGTCAAGTTTCAACAAGATTTTTCCAATTTACACTCAGGTTCTTAGCAATCAGTTTAGATTTCAATATTTATCAAGGTTTTGGTCACTTTGGTGATCCAAATTCTATGAGCCTTTACAAAAGATGTTTGTACACATGCATAGAGTATCTGGTATCAACCTTGGTCACTTTTGAGCTGAAAGTAAATAATTGTGATTATTTACTTTTGGCCTAAAATGAGCACTTTTTTCAACTTTTTCAGTGGACAGTCTTTTTATGATCTATTTTTAGCCTCTGAGTCAAGTAAAAAAACAATTTGGCCTAAAATGTCCAAAAAAAGTAAATAATCTGGGTTTTTGCAAACTCTTGAAAGTTTACCTTAAATGCGTCCTTAAGCTTACCCACCACTGGTTCATACAACTTTTAAAGCATACTCTCCTATCGGATTCAATGGTGGACAATCTTCTGGTGCTCCCGGGGGATTCACTCTATATACAAAACGAGACGCCACTTGCGAGCATACAACTTTGATAAAACCCCTATATACGACTCATATTAGAGAATATGACCCCCCTTTCTATGCTTATACGACACTCAATGAAGAAAAATATCATACCCGTATCTTATATATAAAATTTAGGTTTCACATTATCTAACTGAGTAAAACTAGTGAAAGACTGTGTAGCCTAGTGACTGGCAACATACCAAAGGAACCACTTCTGTTGATAACTAGATGTACCCTCAATGTGTCTTAGTTTGAATTTCAAATTAGGTGTCCAATTAGCATGCACTCTGGCTACTCGTCTAATTCTGACCCATCCAAAGCTGGTGTAAATCAACCCTTGACCTGCTCAAAATCAGGCTTATCTATGATTGGCTCGATGCAAAATTTGAAGTGTGACTTCATAAAAAAATTCCCCAAAATTCATTTGAGTTCTAGTGCACACCAGTGACCGATCGTTACAAGTAATCAACCCGGGTTAGTCTCCCCCCACTCCCCCCAAATATGATACCCCCTCCCTTATTTTTAGCTTGGGAGATAAATTATTGGGAGTGTGCCTCTAACTTATACGATTATGTAACTTACATGGTGCGGTAAGTTTTCCATGGTGAATCCCTCGAGCTGGTGCTATTTCTAGCCATAGACCTGAAATTTTGCAACTTCACACAAATAACTCACAATTGATTCTTTTGGATAGAGCAATGTTCTCAGATCCCACCTCGGATTCTACTTACCTTACTCCTAGATTCTACTACAATGGGATTGTGGAAAGTGTCCACAAACACTCGTTTTTGTGTTTTTTAATGGTTTTTTGAGCCTTGATCTTAAGACTTGTCTCGTCCATCAATCATTCTCAAAATCTTGATCTAATTCTATAGTTACAATCCTAAAGGTTACTTAGCAAGTACACTTACTTCCAAGCTACCTTTACACATCAAAAGACGAGAATCTTAAGCTATGCGGTTTTAAAAAGAAAGGTTTTGACTCTAGGTGATCCTTAAGAGGAAGTTAAAGGATAACTTCACAAGATTCTCGTGTTTTTCCCTAGTTTAGGTCTCTTCGATCCCCGGCAGTGGCGCCAAATATGGAACGGTTGTTTAACCTCACTCCTATCTTATTGCAGACATAGCACGAACCACGAATATAATTGTCAATCCATGGGACAAAGCTGACTCGACTAGTGCAAGAGGCTACAAGATGTTGTCAATCTCTTGGAAAACAACAAATAACTGGCATCTATCTCAAGCTACACTCAAATGCTAGAAATCACCAAAAGCTAGTCATTAATCGGCAACAAATCATAACCGTTACAGTATCAAATGACATCTAAACGTTACAAAACTTCTAGGACATGTTTATAAGACCTAAGCACACATGCTTATGGTCTCAAATCTCACTTTAGGTCAAGTGCAAAAATCACGATTATTAACAGTACAGTGAGTTTCTGACTTAGTTGTTTTCGATCCAAATTGCATCTAAATGCTTAGCAATAATGCCCGAATACCTTACGTATACTTATTTTATGACTTTTAAGCTTAAATTTTTACTTATGATGAAATTAGGCCGCGGATTGACGACACCAAAAGCTACGGATTACCATGAAATGCTTACGTCAATGCGTAGAGCTCTTACCTGCGGTTGCAACACAATAGACGGCAGTGCAATGTGACAACCGAAAAAGGAGTAGGAAATGCCAGAAGAAGAAAAGGGAGTGCCATTAGCTAACACCGTGTTTCTATTATCCAAAACTTACAAAATACGTACTTACAAAATTTTGCTTTAATTCCTTAGCCAAGGTTTTTGTGGTCAAAACTAATAATCTGGAAGCTCTAACTGAAGATAGGTTGATACAATCTGGAAGCTTGTAGCCACGGCTCATCAATTACATTGTTCATCTGGAAAGTAGGAGTTACAACGTTCCCGATTCATCAAAATAATAAGCGTGTTTACAATAAAAGCTTCGAAAAATGTTATCCGAGTTATCTTGCTACTAACACTTATTGACAGGGGAGAGAAGCATAAACAGAATTCTCTCTTCTCCCAGTGTCTACTTCTTTACTCCATGAGTCTCCCAAATTTGTGCAAAATCGTCTAGAAATGTAAGGAAGTCATATCTTGGAGATCCATCAACGCTCTTGCATACCATGGACTCCTCTTTCATTCTAGAAAACTCCTTGAAAACTTCTTGAAAACTTCTTGCAAATCATCTTTAAGTTGCTCAAAATGGTTGATGCATGAGCATGAGGAGGTGTTAAATTCAATCTGAGAATCCCCACAAAAGAGGCACTAATGACCAGCATCTTGTTGTATCTCCAAAAAGCTCAATGGGGCAGATACATACACACATAAAAAAGCTCTATTAGGCATGTTGAAAAGTTAGATCAGTTGAGGGGGAGTCCGTATAACATGCTGACTTATAATCTTTGTTGGTGTCACATTTCGCATCAAAGCAATGAGTTTGAGCCATGGGATGATGTATGGTTTGAGTAAGAACATAAGGATCTTTGTGACCTTTTGAATGGTTTTTCTTGGCTTTGCATGGGATGACTTGTATGCCAAATATGGTGTTTTTTAGAAGGCACAAAAGCACTTGAGGACCTTCTTGTACAGAATGCCGCCTCTTGAAACACACATATTGCGAGATGCACCAAACTTTAGTAGAGCAAGGAATCTTTAGACTATTTTCAGCTCATGTGAAGCGTCACATCTCTCTAAATGAAGTGAGCGCATCTCTGTATGCAATCACCTATGCTTTCATCTTGAAGGCATGTGGAGATTTGGAAGATGCTCAGATGGAAAAAAGCCCTTGGCTATTTTCACTAGATGCAAAACAATGACATCTATCCAGATGCAATCACCTATGCTTTTGTCTTGCAGGCATTTGGCATTGCCTTTGATATCCAGAATGTCATCTCTTCTGGTGCATTGATTGCGAGATATGTCCAGCAGGGATAGGGCCAATAAGATCCACCACGCTGTAGCGAGATGTACTGAACATTGGTAGGACAAGGGAGCTCCACACTATTTTAAGGTAATGCAAATCCACGCTCCATGCATCAAAAGCTGGTCCTTCATAAGTGAATGTCATGAAATTTGACACAATTGCAAAAGTTGTAGAAGAGATGATGATGGAGATCACAATAGACATGATCGACATGATGATGAAGATCGCAAAAGACATGATCAAGATGAGAGAATGTTTAAAAGATAAAGAGAGAGTGACAAAGGGGATGGATATTTTTAGAGGCAATAACTTCTTATTCATGGATGATATTGTTAGTGAGGGATAGTTTAAAAAAAATGTAATGCTTGGCACTACCTTGGTCGACATGTTTGCCAAATTTGATAGGGCCATGATCCCTGGACCATTTTCATCAAATGCAGAGTGAGCGCATCTTTTCAGATGGGATCACCTAGGCATGTCGCATTGTCCAGAATGCCATCTCTTTAAGTACATTGATTGTGGGATATGGCCAACAGGGACAAGGGCATGAAGCTCTAGCTGGCTCTTTTCAGGATGTAAAGCGAGGACATTTCTCCTCTAATGTAATCACCTATGCTTTCACTACATAGAAGCAACGATCACATATGCAAGCTTTTTGTCTGAAATTTTGTCTCTTGGAACGCACTACCAATTGTGGAATATGCACAACACAAAAATCTTTGGGCTGTTTTTAGTGAATGCAAAGCAAGGCCATTTCTCTATATGCAATCACAAATGCTTTCATCTTTAAGGCATGTGGTAACATGTAGAACGCCAATATGGGAAACATAATTCATGCGATGATATTGCTAGTTAGGGGTTGTTAAGCAATTCAGCGGCGTATATGCTAGATGTGCGCATGTTTTGAGAGAAGAGTCTCAACCTCAACACATGTCACAAACCTTCAACTTGGAGCTTGAAAATGGAACCTTGGCCGATCAACATATCTGAGTAAACGGGTCCAAGAACCCGCTTCTCAACTCCAACAGTCTAAGACTTGCACCAACAATTTCTCTGGCTCTCATGCTCCATAGCAACCTAACATAGACTCAACCAAATTTGGCCATTCACCACCACGTAAATACTCTTCCTATTTTCAGCTTCAGTCTAAGACTTCCTCCTGGTATATATCAAAACCTAATCCTTACTTGCTCTGCAACTTTTGGCCTCCAACTTCTCTCACAACATCATAACATGGTTACGGAGATCCAACCTCAAACTCCGACTTACTTTTTTCACACAGAGGAGTTGATGCCAATGATCAAGTGGGTTAGAGTTCTTTGCAAAGTTATTGGAAGGTGTTGAGATGAGCAAAAGCGTTGGGCTGTTTTCAATAGATACAAAGCGAGGGAATCTCTCCAGATGCAATCAACTATGCTTTTGCCTTGAAGGCATCTGGCATTGCCTTGATGTCTAGAATTTTGTGTCTTCAAGTGCATTGGTTGCAAGATATGCACAACACGGACATGGCCAAAATCCTATGGCTGGCTATCAAAATGTCCTCTCTTCAAAAGTGCATTGATTGCGTGATATGCCCAAGAAGGACAAGGTCAAGAAGCCCTGGCTGGCTGTTTCCAACATGCGACGCGAGGACATTTGTCTTTATCTAATCACCTCTGATTGCATCTTGAAGGCAGGCGGCACTACGTAGGAGCAACATGCAAAGCGAGGACATTTGTCCTGATGTAGTCACCTATGCTTGCATCTTGAAGGCATGTGGCACTATGTAGGAGAAGTAATCACATATGAGACATGTGGGGCTCTTGAGAAAGCACCAAAAAGTGCTTGAGGAGCTTTCTCTCCAGAATTTTGTCTCTTTGAACACACTCATTGAAGGATATGCTCAATACAAAAGCTTTGGGCTGTTTTCAGGAAATGCAAAGAACCTTGGGCAAAAGAACTTACAATGTGATATTTTTACTCAACGGATGTCAAAAAAAATGTTATGATTGCATTGACTTGGTCGACATGTATGCCAAATGTGGCACGGCCATGAATCCATGGGCTGTTTTCAGCCAATCCAAAGCAAGGACATTGCTCCTGATGCAATCACCTGTGCTTTTGGCTTAAAGTTAGGCTACACTATGCAAGATGCTGGTATGGGCAACAAAATTCACTCTTCCTATCCCCAACTTCAATCTTAGCCTTCCTTTTAGGATATATCAGAGCCCAATCCTTACTTGCTATGGCTGGATATTGGAATCTCGTCTCTTTAAGTGCATTGGTTGTGAGATATACCCGATAAGGATAGGGCGAAGGGGATCTGGTAGGAACCTCTGTCTATATGAAACAAGCACATATTACTACATGTAATCACCTATGCTTTCATCATGAAGGCATGTGGCAATTTGGAAGATGCTCTGTTTGTAATGTTGCCTCTTGGAATGCACTAATTATGGAATGTGCGCATCAAGAGCAGGGCCAAAAAGATATATGTTGCTTCTAGCTGATGCGAAGCAAGTGTATCTCTCCACATTCAATGAGCTATACTTTGAAGGCTATGCTCACATCTCAAAGGCATGTGGCTCTACGCCAATGCTTAAGGAGATTCCTATCTGAAATGTGGACTCTTGGAATGATATCATTAGCTAGGGGGCGAGGGCTGTTGAAAAAAAGAGTTATGATTGGCATTGCCTTGGTCAACATGTACAAAAAATGTGGTAGGACCAAGAAGCCTTCAACGGATGTGAAACAACGACATCTCTCGAGATGCAATCTTTGTCTTGGATGATATTATTAGTCAAGGGCTACTTAAAAAAGAGTTGTGCTTGGCATTGCTTGGAGTGCATTGACTGCGGAATATGCCCAGTAGGGAGAGGGCCAGAAAGCTCTAGGCTGCTTATAGCAGATACAAAGATATGGCATCTTCCTAAATGCAATCACAATGATATTTTTGGTTAAGGGATGTTGAAAAAATAGTCATGCTTATGCTTGAAATATATGCCAAATTTAGTTTACTTCAAAAAGCTACTTGACGATTTTCCTATCCAGAATGTTGCCTTTTGTAATGCCAATTGATTGTGCAAGGCAAGCAGCTCTGGGTTGTTTTCAGCAGATGCAAGGCGAGGATGTTTCTCTAGATGTGATCACCTATGCTTGCACCTTGAAGGCATGTGTCATTCTGTAGGACTCCAATTTGGGCGACAATGATATTGTTAGACACGGGCTGTTGAAACAGAACATCTTGCTTGTATGCCAAGACAGATCATTGGATGGTTTTTTCAACTCATCCTGTGGTGAGCAGGTTGTTTGTAGAATTGAAAACGATAAACCTCATGCATCCCAAATGGCCACTCAGTATTCCACAGCTTCTCCATGGCCGCTGCAAAGAGTATTTGGACTCAAAGCGAGACAACAAGAATTCACAATAATATTGCTAATCGTGTATGTTGATTCCATAATATATCCAACTCCATTATTGCAATCAAGGTTTGATACAGAGTCACAATTCTATCATTGACATCGTCATGAAAGCCAATGAAGCCTTGTTGTCAAATAGTATTGTACTTGTATCGATGAAAATATTCACGAATTTTAAATGTAAAACATTTCAAGTGATAAAAATGTTTCATGCATCCTACTTCAATTTCAGACCTTCCTGATGTTATTATGTTTCGTTGTAGTCAACATATAAAGAAGTATGCACACAAGTCTATATATATAGATTTACAGACACAAGATATTTGATTGTGCGGTGAGTAAGAACTACCACATTTTATTCTTGATCGCTAATTAAGAACATAGTGAAATGAATGCACTGAAAATTGTACGCTGCTGTGGGTATGACATGTTCCCTCGTATTATGAAAATTGGGGAGGACTGTGCAAACTCCCTCATGCAAGGAGACTTGCATGTTTTATTTTCTTTTTTTTTCAAACATACAAAAAGAACAACATCTAAAAGTGAACATATTTCAAATGATCCATATCATCACTTTATATAAATTCTAACTCTTCTTATGACTCTTTTGCGAAGTACACAGCTCAATATTGGGACATCACAATGGTAACATATTAGAGACGATACCAATTAAGAAACAACGGAACTTGCTTTGGTGAAAGGTATCAATCTCTCTCTCTCTCTCTCCCCATTTTCTTCTCTAAGGATATATACTCTTGTTGAATCTTCAAATGACACAACCATACTTAGACAAATGGCATGAATGCACAAAATAGAGAGTGATTGAATCAAATAAATAATACAATCTAAAATCTAGGGACATGATCAAACATATCAAAATCGGACATAAATATTATGGCATTGCCATGTCAACTTAAAACACCATATTAGTAAGTCTATGACCTTAAAAAACAATTTGACATTTTTCCATATAGCCAAATCTTTAAGACATTGGTAATTCCCAAATTGGCTCTAAAGTCTTAAACTCTCTAATATGGTTAACAAGATTTGCGGAAAACAAAGCACAATCAATCTCTTTCTCTCTCTCTCTCTTCTTCTTCTTCTTATCTCTCTCTCTCTCTCTCTCTCTCTCTCTCTCTCTCTCTCTCTCTCCCCCCCCCCCCCCCCCTTCTCCCCCTCCTCCCCATACTAAGTAACACGGGGTCTTAAATGACCCCTAGCTATCATGCCAAGGGCAAAGCCCAGTGGTCAAGGACCACCGGGCAAGGCCGCTTAACAGACAAAGAGGAGGTCGAAGGTCAAGGACCGCGTGCAAGGCCGCTTGCGGCGAGGGGGGAAAGAATTCTTAACTGCACCAATTTCCGCGAAGGCGGGCTTGAATGGTGCGCGCTGCCATGCGAGATGATTCGCGACCATGGGCCGTAGCCCGCCGACGAGCTTCACCTGCGTGCAAGGCCGCTTGCGGCGAGGGGGGAAAGAATTCTGACCTGCATCAATTTCCGTGAGGGCGGGCTTGAATAGTGCGCGCCGCCATGCGAGATGATTCGCGACCATGGGCCGTAGCCCACCGACGAGCATCACAATACATTCTGCAATCTCTTCGTAGCTCCTCAGTGGTCGCCATTGCTGCTTAAGTTTTTATTTTCTAGTTTTGTTTTCCATTTGGGGGCCACCCACAGTCAAAGGTTGGCCACCCTTTGAAAGGTATTAAGGGGCTTACACACCCCCCATTCAACGAGCGTCGTTGCCACCGCCACGGGCGCCATGCGTTGCAGATTTTTTCTCAACTTTCTGCAAACAGTTTCTTTCTGTTCTTAACTCTTTTTCCCGTTCTCATGCACGAGCGTATAGTCGAGGATAGTCGGCATCGATACGACCACCACGGACAGAGACTACTGACAAGAAGTCGATTCCCGACCATGGAAACTCAAACCCACACCTCATGCAAGGCATGCAAGTGGGGTGTGAAAAAATGCCAAGGAAGCCATGAGCCTCGATATGAATTACGCTTGGCCAAGGTAAGGCCAAACTCAACCAAGAAACTGAGAATCGAGGGAAGTCAAGGAGAAGTGCATTGACCGAGACTATGAAGGGCACGGCATTTTTGACAATGGTGCAACATGCCAAGCATGTGGAAAATTAAAATAACACGTTTGCAATTGCAGAACTTTCATGCATATGATGCATGCCGTGGTCACCACTTCGACAAACTGATTCTTATCTGATGGCGATGCCAATATAGACGTTTTCAATGGCCGGTAAGTACAATAAATTTGAAATTGATGTTTCTCATTCATTTCAATTTTGTTGAATTTTTGCATTAGTCAGAACAAGCTTCGCAACCATTGTTTATGGTGGAAGGGGAGCTTGTTCCAAGGGATGTTTGTCAAGCACAAATGTCTGCAAGGTGTAAGAATGACCGACACTAAGTGCAAACAGAGTGGTTTAGCAGTACATGCATGTACAAGCAAGGCCTGTGGCTTGAACGATAAATCTATGACTGTATGGTCAACGTACTCGGCAAGGACGATCATTAACTTCAGTATTATGAAGCTGTAAAACAAGTTGCTTGAAATTGATTTCTTGGCCAATTATCGATTATTAAAACAATCATACGACAACAAGATCTACCCATCGTCGGCAAAAGTGACCCAACGAGTTTTTCAAGACATCAATGGAGCAAGGCTCCATCTACAAATTAAGTCAAGCAGGTCGACTTTCTCTTGTTCTGCCATTGTCAATTGGCAGGAATGTGTGTTAGCTATAACCATCATAGCAATGCATGCGTACTTATGTGGATCACGGCTTTTCTTTTGACATTTAGCCTTGCGGCTTTTAGCGTTTGGAATATGCTACTACCATACACGCTAGGGGACACTTGCCATGATGTCTGCAAGGTTTTACAATCACACGTAGGCATGTATATGATACATACGCTACCTCAAGGGGTACATATGGCTATGAGACGGATTCGATCGAATTATCAAAAACCTGGCCACAAGTGGACGACAAGTTTAGTCAATTTAAGTTATGTTTGTTTTTGTCTATGTCTTACTTTCCTTTTTGGGAAAGGATATATCTGCTGTGCAAAGCAAAGTGCTTGGGCAGACTCCATAAGAAGCCATTGTATAATGTGCTTTGCCTGTCTTCATGTGAAGTCTGAATTCTCTTATGTACCAAGGTATTATTCATTGATTCTAGATCAATGATAATAGCACACATCTTTGGCACTATGTGGATATAAGCTCATAGTACGCAATGGTGCACTGTGATGTATCCATGCTAGTGTAATTGTGCAAAGCATGTATCCCAAGGGATCATATGGTTGAGACTTTCATTGACGCAAAGGGCTTATCATTCTATTTTTTGATATGTATGCATGGCATACTATTCTGATGGATGTACAACACCCATCATTGCATACGCTTCCGCTATAGCACTAGCTACTCTGTCAAGAATGAGCTCGGTTGTGTTATTTTCCAACATTTTATTTGTATGTTTATTCACAGGCAACATGCAATACATCTGCACCCTGATACACTCACGATCACTTACAAGGTAACGGCGTCAAGATGTGACTTCTAGTACATCTCTCTCTACGAGGGCATGGTACAATTACACTGATGTACGCTTATAGGATAAGTTATAACACAGACATGGTCTGTATTGGAGCATTTGAAAAGGGCATACAACACATTCAAATAAGGGGATTTCCTCAGCCCTGCATTTTCTCTCTCTCTCTCTCTCTCTCTCTCTCTCTCTCTCTCTCTCTCTTTCCAACTTCTATCCGGGACAGGAAAAATGAGGCATGATTTTCTTTCTAGGGCAATAGGTAATAGGAAGGGCTAAGAGCCATCTATTGCAACCTATTTTGGAAAGGCTAAGAGCCATCTGTTAGTAATCCATTAGTGATTCCTTTCAAGATCGAACAATTCTATTCAGTTAAGTACCCATCAATTATGATGGACAAACAAGAGTCTTGCCATTAGTGATTTTTTAGACATTATTTTAGCACTCCACACTTTAAGTGTGAAAGTCAAGTTGAGTTTTTGAACATGTTAAACTCATAAGGTCTTATCTCTACCACGGTGTATGGATAAAGCCAGCATTTTCAATGGCACGGTTGTTCACACAAACCCCAGATTATGGATTTTTGGGTGTGAAAAAGATCTAGTTGTAAATACGACTCCAACTTTAGTGGAGCTCCTCTTAGCGCCAAGAGTGCCTATATGAGTACAGTTTTGGGGTAAGACCCGGCTTGTGATTACTAAATCACTTAGTAAGAGTGGATGGTCCATTCTTGGAACCTTCACACGACGTTTTCAAGGAAAGAATTCCACCGACTCCTTGGGCAAACCTACAGGGTGTTATGGAATTGATATGTTATTATTTATTGCAACTGACAGGTGGAAAAGACTAAACCGAGCTAGGCCTATGTGAATGGAAATATATATATATTGTACATTTTATTATTCAAGTGCTCTTTATGAGCTTCGGCCATTTATGACCGGCTGGCCAATTTGTACTCATTTTTGGGCATTCAAGAAATCTATAAATAAATACGTGCAAGAGGAAAATGATCACTCTTGCCCGGGGGGAGATTTCACCCAGCGCCTATGTCTATTCTTCTATGCAGCTACTCATGTGAGCTAAGGTCTCTGGATAGTGACCAACAATTTGTAAGTACCTTGCTATACTCCAAAATGGTGTCACACACATAGTAAATACTTTTTCCATTTATGTCTTGTCTAGTCCATTGGTCACAGATACACAAATTCGCTAATTTAGGTAGTGTGTAGATACTCATCTTGGTGCAGATCGGTTGATCTAGGCAACACATTAATAAATTGTAGATTCGTGATTTTTAAACTTATACCAAATTCAAATTCGCCTATTTAGGTAGCATTAGTGCAGATTCTCCGATTTAGGCAGCACGTCTTATTGGTGTAGATTCGCCGATTTAGGCAACACCAATCACGAAATCATGCTGCAGTGGCTGGCCACCACTGCAACTGGTATGATTTTGTTACCCATGTCAGGACAAGGGTCCTGCACCCTAAGAACTAGGATGGTCATGGACTACGGCCAAGGGTCGGGCTAGACAATGTGGACATGGGATCTGTCTAGGGCAAGGGGCTAGGAGCCCGCCTTTATAAAGGGAGGTTGGGAGGAGGATCTCAGGTCTAGTTTCTTACACTGGTATCAGAGCTTAGGAGTCTCTCTTCCTCTCTCTCTCTCTAGGCGTGGTCACTTTTAGCTCCTAAAAATAGGGTCTTTAGGTAAGAACCATGGCTTTAGTGGGGTTTTTTCCATTTTTAGCAAGGCACTGCCTAAATCGGGCAGTCTTGCCCATTTTGGAAACCACTGTGTGGTGCACGGAATCGTGAGGGCTTGGGCTTGAAGGAAGCGCCCTGGGGAGGTAGGAGCTTTACCAACATCTCGCTGCCGCCACAGGCCTGAGCAAGCCGCACCAAGTTCTTTCTCTCTCCTCGCGTTGTCGACTGCTGCCTATGTATTTTTTTTCGTCAAAAAATCCACCAAGTTCATATTGCAAGGCCTTTTGGCCATTGGCTTTGAGCCTTGGCCATTCTAGGTGGCCCTTCCCACAGGCAAGGCAACACAAGGACGAGCCTTCGTGTGCCGGCAAGCCTCCCCTCAGTTCTCATGATCCGGTGGAAGGCAAACAACCACAAATTTTTGTTGAGCAGGAATTACTCAGTATTATGAACCGGCTGCAAACTAGATTTTTCCGTTTCGCACACCACAAATTCCAACCGATTTGCCGCTTGCATAAGATGCAAATCTAGTTATCGGCGGCCACTACGAATTGATCGGTGTTTTCAAGTGCATCCTCAGCTACAAGTCAATTGCTGATTTCGTGGTTGCTTGGGATTTAAAATACGACTTCGAATTCAACGTTCGGTGCATCAAGTCTACATTAAATGACTTGCAACTTGTTGGACTGCACATGATGCGAACAAGTTTATTGGGAAGCTCGACTTTCTCAATACCCTCAATGTCATCAGCAATTTGAAGTTCCTCGGTGATTTCACCTCTTCGCCAATTCTATCGTGGCTCGAAATTCACCTTCTTTACGACCGCCGACAAAGTTAGCACGACTCACTACCGGCCTCTGTGTTCGATAGCGCTACGAGATTTTTTACACTCCAAGGTACTGTTTTCTCTTTTGTTCGCACAACACAGATTCGCCATGAGTGCGGAAATTGATGATCAACACATGTTTGTGTTTGAATACCTGGAATTGGCTCCACCCGTGGATGTCATGGGGCCGGATACTCTCACAGAGGGTACCATCGTGGCACCAAGGATGGATGGTGCAAACCCAGGTGATCTATCTGTGTCTCCTCATTTATCAACCCCTCCTCCTCATAGCGTGTTGGATATTCTAGAGGATGACAGTCAATTGCCGGATGCCAGGGAGTTTTTCGCTCGACAGGACTGGCAAACTTTTGATGCCCGATTTCAAAAGCTAGCTGTAAGGGTCCAAATATTGGTGACACAAGTAGAAAATCTCACACAACTAATTTACAGAATGCTACCAGAATCAGCTCCCCACATGCCAGCAACCCAAGGGGTTGTCAATCTACCAGTTATGACCAAAGAGGTCCAACATGTACAAAATAATTCAGTTGTCGGAACAAATCGGGGCATGACCAACGTGGTCAGGAAGCGACTATCACCATCTGACTTTCAACGTGAAAAAAGTCAAAAATTATGCTTTATTTGCTTAGGAACGCATCAAAAAAAGCAGTGTCCACATGTACGACAAACGTAAACATGATGCATTAGTTAGTGATTCGACATAAACTCCAGTTTTGGTGCAAGGCATAGTAGTTATATGTCCTTATACGTGCATGTGACCTTTTCAGAGTATTGCCCATTTTTTTTCCAATTGGGTAGGATTATGCCCTAATTTCTTTTCTGAAATAATCATCCTTTTTGGTACAACCAATTTCACTTGCAACACGGTTTCTAAATTGTGTTACCATTAACTTGGGGCCAAGAGCAGTGGCAACCAAGTTTAGGCCATCTACATTAATCAAGACCACATTTCACCGACTCACATTATGCAAAATTTGGACTCACAAAGGGGCCCTTTAAGGAGTTTGACTTTACCTCTCTCTACCAAAACGGGTGCATGGATAAATTTTTGCAAACAAACTCCAAAGTTGGCAGAGGTTTGACAGTTAGAATGTCCTCTTCAAGCTCTATCTATTGATATATAGCACACCATGAGATTCCTTATATTTTAGAAGATTCTTTTTTTGATTCACTTAGATTCCGACAGAGTTGTCACATCATAGGTGAATCAAAAAAAGAATCTTGTAAAATATGAGGAATCTCATGGTGTGCTATATATCAGTAGATAGAGCTTGAAGAGGACATTCTAGCTGTCAAACCTCCGCCAACTTTGGAGTTTGTTTGCAAAAATTTATCCATGCGCCCGTTTTGGTAAATAGCGGTAAAGTCAAACTCCTTAAAGGGCCCCTTTGTGAGTCCAAATTTTGCCTAATGCTACCAGTCCCGTAGGTACAAGAAAATGATTTTCATCGATCACTACCACTCCCATCGATGCAAGGAATTTTTGGTAGTAACTTTTAATGTAGCCACGAGCTTTCACTTTTATATGAAAGGCATGCTAGAAAGGAGGAATGACCTCCACCACTTCTTGGATTATGCTACCACACTCGCAAATTTGTAAAGGATAGAATCAGTGACGCACTGTTTAAAATGATTGTCGGTTGTTATTAACACACAACCACACTAAAAGGAAACCTAAATCTAGGACTTATTTCAGGGGCAACCTGCCAAATCTAAGTCGTCCTCATACAATCACGACCCCTGCAATCTAGGTGGATTGGAATAAGTTTTCTGTTATCTCTTTCATCGAGAGAGTCATACCGGAAACCTGAGGAATGCTTATACGATAAGCTACAAGTCAGGCATACGATGCGTAAGAGCACATAGCTTAGACACACACTCTACAATCTTAAGGAATGTTCCTCAGTCCAGCATGCTCTTCTTTTCGTTCTTCATCTCTTTCTCTAAGGAACAACATGAAAATTTTCTACGAAGTTTTGTTACATGTTTCACTAGTGAGTTCGCCTGAGCCAAGATGCTCTAAAAACTCTTTGCTAGAAATTGAGCAAGGTGCCATCCACATTAGTCTTCATCGGTTCGACGATTGAACACTAATTTCCATGATGGCTATGAAACACGTGCGCTGGCTAAGAGCCATTGCTAAAACTAGGATAAGATCCACTTGTTGGTATTCAATGGACGATTGTTCTCAAGATCAAATAGCTCTACCCACTGGAATACACATTGACGTTAATTGACAAGCAAGCGTCTTGCCATTACGGATGTTTTGCACTACATGTTTTTAGCGCAACGCTCAAGTGAGTTTTTGATAATCTTAAACTCACACCGGCTAATCTCTACCACGGAGTATAGACGCAGCAATCATTTGTGATAGCATGGTTGTAAGAGATCGGTAGTTCGCTTGTGTGGGTCTCCTGCTCTATAGCACTACGGAGTGTCTATGGACATACTGTTTTGGGGTAAGACCCGACGGGTGATTGCTACATCACCCCATAGGCATTAAGGATCACATTTTGATCTCCATTGAGGATCATAGTTGATCTCTCTCAGTTCTACTTTCAAGAAAAGAATTCCGCAATCTACCACATGGTATCAGATGAACACACTTTTCAAGTTGCTTCCACTCAATCTGTACACAGTTAACTATGTTGGTTACCGTTATCACTTAGTTGAGCAGTTTCTACAAAGAAGTCTTATCAAGGGGTTTGACTACATAGATTCTAATCCAAGGGCTTGGGTTGCAAAGGCAACATCCAGGGTCCTAGTGCAATGCTGTTTGTTTTTCAGGTAGGGGACGTGCTCCTCTCCATTTGCATATAGGTGACGGGAGCAAAGCGAACCCCGAACCCCCGACGGCCTCTAAAACACCGGGGAACGAATGGCGCGCCTCGAGCCTGTCATGGTAAAGCAAACAGGGGGCACCACCTAGCTTCAGCGGCTAGGACGCAAACAACACACCACCATAACAAAGTTTTCATCCAAGAGAGATGGATGCTTGGGAGTAATGATGAAGAGGAAAGGGAATGAGATTAGTGAGAGAGAGTGAGAGAGAGAGAGAGTGAGGGAGGGGGTATAGCGGCTTAGTACTTAGGCACCACAAAAGGATGGCGAATCCGCACACCCTTCACACATACACAAGCTCACTCCAAACACAAGACTAGGTGGCGATTCCGCACACCTCACATGGGCAAAACATTGCAAGAAAACATACTCACAAAACCTCAAGCTTTATTTAGAGAATAAGGCGATGAAATGGGGAGCATAGGGTAGGGGAATGAGAAGGGAGAGAGTGGTAGAGCACATGGTGGATAGGTGGGAGTTGATGGCGAAGACTCGCACGAGGATTATGGCCATCATCCTTCATTTAGTTGCCCTTCATCTTCCATAGCCAAGGGTGTAGAGGTCATGCTCAAGACAAGCATGGTGATTGCGGTGATGGTGATGGTGTGGGTGTGTGTGTGATGGTGACCCCTCTTTATATAGGGGAGGAGGGGGGAGAAATTCTAGAATTTAGAAATGAAGAAATCATTATCTACATAGGCCATGTGACTGTGGGCCCCACTTGTCTGGCTGTGTGTATATGTGCCAGAACAGCAGTCTCATGAGAGAGAGACTAAGAGAGAGAGATGGGTTGATTAAAAAAAAAAAGAGAGGTGACATGGAGTAATTACAAGAGGGGAGAGAGGGGAGTGTGTTCAGAGGTGAATCTGTGTGCAGATGTGTGTGAACACAAGAAAAATCAGGTAACCACCGGGTGGGGATGGGTCTGTGTTCACCTTTTTCAGTGAAACTGAGTGTGTGTGAGTGTGGGGGAGGTTATTTAGCTACAAGACAAGAGACATGGTGCCCTTTAGAGAGAGAGGGGGGTATTTGGGTCATGGGATATGATAGGAGAGAGAAAGAGGGGGTGGGGTATACTATTTTGGAAGATAGGGTAAGTTGCATGTGAGTTAGGGTGCATTATTGGTGAGAGGTGGGGTAGCTTGAGGGGAGAGAGAAAGGAGAAAGGACGAGGGGAAGAGAGAGGGGGTTGACCTTTTGAGTGGAGGAGAGGAAAAGGGACACACAGCGGGGCAACAGTGAAGAAAAAGGAGGCAAGGTGGGGATGGGCTACCCCGCAGGCATGAGGTGGCCTATTTTACCTTTCTTATATATTTACATAATCATACTTTATTTTTTTCTTACTTTTTCCAATGCTTTTTATCACTCCCTCCCTAAGAGGAGGTTTTCATGGGGTGGGGACGAGAGAAGAGGGGTATGGGAGCTTGGCTTGTGAAAAGCCCCCATCACAGGTAAGTGTACATTATGTTATTCCATTTGCATATAGATAAGTGTACTGAATTGGTGTCATTCCATGTTTAGTATGCTTTGCTTGGTTTTTCAAGACGTCTAAGTACCCTTGAATGTTACAGAGCCATGCCAAGGGCATGTCGGCACAAGTATGTTGGGCCAAGAGTCCAATCTATCTTTCTGTCCTATGCTGTTACGAACCTAATTTTAGGGTTCAATTTGGTACATGTTGTCACATGGGATACAACATGGTCTACGAACTCAAGAAGTTCGGTTTAGCCAGTGTGGAGCAAGATAATGAGGGTCCCTCTCACTATTGTCGTGGAGTGTTTGCAGTTTCTCCACACACAAGTAACATCTTGTACTTGATGGATGTCTCTTTTTCGGCCATCCTTATTTGAGACATATTCCACATGTGGTGAATATGAGTCTCTGGGACTGACACTGGTGCCTAATTCTTAATAATGTGTCGTGATGAAGTCCCTACGTGTTGGTCGCATCCGTTTATTAGACCATTTGGAGCACACCGTATCATGAACAATTTCAGTGGCCAGAAATTGTCGGGTACTCAGTACAGATTTGTTGCGATGACAAGTGCTGTAAAACCACCTTAACGGAGGGTCGTTTCTACATATAACCAAGTATGCTAAGTTACTGAGAATGTCTCAGGGGTGGTACCTAGGTGTGACTGATCTTTGACATTCTGTTATGGTCCAACTCTTGTTGAAAGGCTTTCACTTACATACTGTGGAAAGTCTCGTCATGGAATTGCGGTTTGGAAAAATTTGTGTTAAATGCATTCACACTAGGTGTTATGGGCCCTAGTGTTTAACACTGATTTATTTGAAGCGGCATGCCAATTCATGGACTTTATTCTCTCTGCACCTTCTTGCACTGCCTGTGCAATCTCTCCTACAGATTTATTAGGAGTTTACACCCTGCCATACAAGGCACTGGCTCAGGATGGGTGTCTATGGTTGGATGGTCTAAAATCTGGGAGCTTACTCCAGTACACCCGCTTTAAACCTAGTTGGTTTTCTTCACTCCATATAACATATATGACTGGTTACTCAATGATTGAGTCCTAGTTTACCGACAGTCAGGGACGACTGTCTGTAAAGGTTGGGGAACATTACTGCTACTATTCATCTCGTGTTGGATGGGCAACTTACAAATATTTCTTTTGCTAAAGGATCTGCTAAGAGCATAAGTTAGCACAACGCATTTCTGAATAGATGATTTTCTCCCTATTCTAGAATTTGCGTAAGTACGGTTTTCAACTTTGAACACCTGTTGTGGTGGGGTTGGAGATTTTTTTTCAATAGTTTCATCCTTCAAGGACTTACCAGGTGTGCTGACAAAGTATGTTGGCAAGTAACCTTCATTAGGGATGAACATGTAGTTCTATGTGTTCCAATATATTCAAAAGTCTGGCATAAGGACACACCCTACTCTACTTCTTCGTATCTATGAAGCTTTTTAAGATACTCACACGAGTTGGAAATATGGCTCTCAACTTCATGGATAGTTGCACCAATGTTTTCTTGCATTATTCCAGTACCTTCAGAATATCTGAACACTGGTTATGCCTTTGGACAACTCTTAGTTATGGTTCCTCCTTTACAGTACTCAAGTGAGTTATAAATGGAGTTACCATTTAGACCCAAGTGCTTGCAAACAGACAAAAATTTTGAAAATCAAGATGTTTGCTCTTGGTTTCATTGAACCTCCTCACTGCATCACATTTGGGATACCAACACAGAAAACATCAGTCTTCTTACACTGGTATGAAGATATCACCACTTTTGTTTTCGAGGACGAAAACTCTTCTTTAAGGGAGAAGTAATGTCAGGACAAGGGTCCAGTACCCTAAGAACTAGGATGGTCATGGACTACAGCCAAGGGTCGGGCTAGACAATGTGGATAGGGGATCCGTCTAGGGCAAGGGGCTAGGAGCTCGCCTATATAAAGGGAGGTTGGAAGGAGGATCTCAGGTCTAGTTTCCCTAGTTCTTACAACCCGGGTTTACAAAATGAAGGATTTTGGATTTGGATATTTGGATTTTGGATTTGAAACGGATATATGCTGGTAGATATTTGGACTTGAATTTTTGTGGGTTGTTGCGACAGTATTTATGGAATTGGATTTGAGATTGATGAGAATTGATTATGATGATGAGTGTGACCAATGATATCTTGATTCATCATGGTATGACATATACCGCTTATTCTAGTGGTATGGGACACTAGAATAGGTAGTATGTGGATGAAGGCAGTCATAAGCTAATGTTCTTTAGTTTCATAAATTTTTCTTTTATCATGCGATGTTTTTGAAACAGCATACTAATCACTGTTTTTGACAAGGATTGTTTGTAGATTTTTATATTTGCAACTAAGGACAGTTGCTTTCCAATGGAGAGGTATGTTATGGAATTGATATGTTATTATTTATTGCAGCTGACAGATGGAAAAGACTAAACCGAGCTAGGCCTATGTGAATGGAAATGTATATATATATATTTATATTATACAATTTATTATTCAAGTGCTCTTTATGAGCTTTGGCCATTTATGATTGGCCGGCCAGTTTGTACTCATTTTTGGGCATTCAAGAAATCTATAAATAAATACGTGCAAGAGGAAAATGCTCACTCTTGCACGGGGGGAGATTGCACCCAGTGGCTGTGTCTATTCTTCTCCCTCTCCTCTCTCTCTCTCTCTCTCTCTCTCTCTCTCTCTCTCTCTTGCCATTCCGGTGTGGCACTCCGCTCTAGGAGGCGCATCTGCAGGTGCTCTTCCTCTCTCTCTCTCTCTCTCTCACTCTATGTCTCTCTCTGTTCTCATACGTAATTGATTATGTGCATGTGCGATCGGGTATACCGATTTATCATTTTTATGGTATGTATTGTGTTATTATGAGTATTTTGCAGGGCCATCGCGCATCCGTTTGTAGCATAGGAGGTCACAGACATAGGCCAAGGGCCAACTGCTAATTGAGCAGTTTCTTTGCAACATGTAACCAAGGGGTTTGACAATGTTGATTTTCACCAAGGGGTCTGGATCGCAAAGGCAACACCCAAGGTTACATGCTACTTGCATTTCACTAATTTTCAATTAGTGTTCCTAGGCCTTTGCAAGCGCGAAAATTGGGTAGGTACCTTTTCATTACGGATTAGTGAACACTATGTTCAACATTCAGGTACGCATCTGATTTGGTTTTGTTTCTTTTTGTTTGCTTTTTTCAGGTAGGATGCACATATTATATTATCATCCATTTTTGCTCTTAAGAGACCTGACAAGGTCATGTACGAGCCAAGAAATTTGGGATGTAGTGTCCAACATAATTTTCTGCATTCTGCAGTTATAGACCCACTTGTAGGGTTTATTTGGCACATGTTGTCACTTGGGATGCAATATGGTCTAGGAACTCACGGAGTTCGGTTTATCCAGTGTGGAGCACAGCAAATGAGGGCCCCTCTTACTCCAATTGTAGAGTGTTTGCAGTTACCTCCACATACTAGTACATTTTGTACTTGAAGGATGTTTTTTTTAAAGACATTCTTACATGAGACATATTCCACATGTGGAGAATATGAGTCTCTAGGACTGGCAGTGCCCTTATTTCAAGTATGTGTCACGACAAAGTTCCTAGGTGCTGGTCAAATCTGTTTTCTAGACCATTTTCAGCACGACGTATCAGGAGCAATTTCGGTGGCAAAAAATTGTCGGATACTTAGAATGACTTGTTAAGGTACAAGTGCAGCTAAACAACATTACAGATGGTTGTTTATGCATATTGCAAGTCTATGAGTGTTAATGAAAAGGTTTCATTGTTTGTACCTAGAAGTGATTAATGTTTCACCTTCTATTATGGTTCAAACGTTTCAACACATCTTGTAAATATTTGCAATAGCAAGTATTTAGTTTCTTTCTATAACTATTTCAATTCCTCTTCAATGTGTGCTAAAAGCATCACATTCGCCATAACTATTGGCGAGGATGATCATAAATATAGAGGTTCAAATCTGCTTTTTGCTAAATGCATGCACACTAGGTGTTATGGGCCCTAGTGTTTAGCAAAGACTGATTTGGAGGGGCATGCATATTCATCACATTAGTGCTATGAAGCATTTTTTCAATCTATGTGCAGTATCTCTATGAGATTACTCTTGGGTCTACCAATCACCAATAGTGGTCATGGCTCGGTTTGGGTGCATGTGGATCTTTCAAGTTAACCTAGATGGTTATTCAGGACATTGTTGTTTTCTCATCAATGTTGTATGATCTTGTGATCCCCGTTTACCAGTCATCTAGGACGACTGTTTGTAAACCGTGGGGCACTCTTGTCTCCTCTATTTTGGGTTTTGGTGGTTCTATTTTGACGGAGAACGGCAAAATGTCTTGATCATAAGGCTGAAATTGCTATATTGAGGTGCTTTTGGCGAGTGAGCTCATTAAATTTGCGTCCCAAAGTAATGACGTCTCATCTTTTATTCTATTTTATATTTCACAAAAGTGTTGACAAAACATACAAAATCTATGTCATAAGGCTCTCAAAACAAGGCCATTAATGACAAATCACGTACTTTTTTCAAACGTATACCTTTTTCACTCTCTCTCTATTTTGTGAGAGGCATAAGTCTTTCCATCTCTATATTTTCTTTCTTCTTCTCTAATCTCTGAGTTTCCATGGCGTCTTTTTCACGTCGCCCTTCACATAACATACCTTCTTGTGACTTTCATAACGTTAGAGAGGATGGTCTTTGGAAGCCCATATCTTTTCGTGTGAATGACTGGGTAACAATGCTTCCTTCATGCAAAGGTGTACACAGAGAGAAGAGAACTAAACGTGATAAAGTAAAAAACCATTGGAAAGGCCATGTTCTTGCTTTCAAAGTGATCGGCAATGGCTGGCTAGCAAAGGTTCAATATGTGTACATGGCCAAGGATATGGTGCTAGACTGGGAAGAACATCGCACACTCCATTCTTACTGTAAGTAAAAAAAAAAACTTATATTTGATACAATGAATGTTTTATTCTCCCATTGTTTTTCTCATTTTTTGATTCCATGCCAGATATTCCTTCAACAACTGTGGAATGGCAGCCTGTGGAGAGTCTACGTGGGACGTTCAAAGCAATGCATAAAGGGATTACAGATGTTATGTATGCTGACAAGCCACCTTCCTTTTACAAAACAATGGATTTGTTTGTCTATTTTACAGAATACAAGGTTCCTTCACGAGAAGCTGCATATGGAGAACTACATCAGTTACCCGTTCCCACCATAAGTTCACTTGATTGGGAAGTTTCTGATGCATGTAGTATATCAAGCTTCAAATCCAAGATCAAAGAAGACCTCTTTAAAGCTATGTCTCCGAACAGGATATCAAGAAGGATTAAAGTTCAATGGTTCTTGCCTATACATGTCTTTGTGTCATGGTTCAAAACAATGGACTTGCAGAGGACAAAGACGATGTGGCTTAATAGAATACTTTCTATGACTGAACTGGATAATGTAGTTGGAGACGGATGGAGTACCAAAGAAACTTTCCATATTGGCAAAAATATTAGTTGTAGAGTAAGCCCAAATTCTATGTCTATCTCATATCAACTATGTCGTCAATCATTAGTTCTGGGCTACAACTATAGGAGATGGAGAAGAAAATTAGATAGCTGGGTTCCTCTTGACTCTGAGGAAAATTGTCAAGAGTTTGAACTAAGGTCACAATCCATCCACACACCGAGTATAGAAGCCTTATAGTAACTACAAATTGGAGACTACATGATGTTAGAGAATCTCTTAAGTTTCTTGATGAAACATCTCTTGAGTATAGATTCAAAGTGGATGGAATTGTGGTGAGCACAAGGATGGAGAATTCAACCTTTTGCATCACATGCCTTCCCCCAAAAAGAGTTGTATTTGAGCCACTTGCAAGGACTTGAAAAAACAAGTTCAATATTTTAATCATTATATTTTGCAAAGATATTTATCTTTTCTCTATTTTATTGTGATCATTATTTCTGTTGTTTTAAACTTATGTGACACCATGATACACATTTAAGAATCGATAGTTGGTATTAAGTATTTGAAGTACAAAATTATGAATCACCAAAGGGTATATGTTCATATGGACAAAATGAACAAAAGTGTACATAACTTTTGTGGAGTGATCAATCATGAAACTCCACTTTTCTTTTTGCCTCAGAGGATTTTGCATCCTCAGAGACCCTTTTTCTTTTGTGTTCAGGAGGGGGCGAAAGTTCAGGAGTGGGTGGTGGTGACTTGGGCTCCTCAGCGCTTGGCACGGGGGACTTGGCAAGGGTTGGTGCTTTGGGCTCCTAAGGAGTGGTTGGCTTGGGTGATTTGGAAACCTTCTTAGGCAGCTTGAAAGGTGATCTAGGTGCCTCCCCCTTACTGTTCTTAGCTGTACAACGCTTTTGAACCTTGAATTTCAATGGTGAGTGGAATGGATGGCCCTTTGTATCTGCTCTTCTTTTTGCAAGGCTCTTCTTCTTGGTGGGACTCTTCCCCTTGGCAGGACTCTTCTTGGCTTGGCTCTTCTTTGTAGGACTCTTCTTCTTGTGATCCCTTTTCTCTGTATGGATCTTCTTTGCAGGACTCTTCTTCTTGTGATCCATTTTTTTTGCATCCAAACCCTTGGTGGCTCTACCTTTCTTTGGTGGCAAATGCGATTCTGGATCATTTGGATTTATTGATCTTTCCAAAATCATAGAAACATCCTTCTCTCTCACCCACGTGACCCAAGACTCTGGATAGTCATGCAACTGAAACAAATAGAAAAAGAAATTAAAGGACATGAGTACATGCATACATAGTTAAGAAATCAAAATAAATCAATGGCACATGAGATACACACTTACGGTGAGTGTAGTCATCCTTCACCTTGACTCAAGATATCTCCATGCATTGGCAAGCACCCTCCATACACAAGATGTTGAGTCTGTTTGTAAAGGCACTTTTTGATTGTAGTACTTGAAACCTTCTATATTGTAATCCTTATTTGTGGTACTCAGGTGACCAACAATAAGTTTCGCAGCACTGCAAGAAGACATCAATCAAAAAGATATTAATAGAAAACAATGGGCCATCAAGCATAGATCATACTTAATACTTACAATTTACTTCTCCCATGGATACTTGACAATGAATTCATAAATATAATATCTTTCTCCAAAAGGTTGAAAATAACAATTAGCTAGGAATACCACAAAAAGTTATAAATAACACGTTAGGAGTTAAGAGTTACCCTTCAACATAGGGGTATATTATGTAATTGCAGGTCAGCATGTTAAAATCATAAAAAAAAACTTGAAAGGCTTCCTTGCTTGTTAAAAAGGCACTGTGTCACTAGAGGATCAAGTATGGAAATTTGCATAGCTATAGCCTCTAGAAGATCCCTTATAAGACACCTGAAAAAGAAAACACATCCCCTAGTGAGGCCCTTGTGCCTGCACATGCACTAATAATTAGCAAAGGGGCAACACATACCTAAGACAGATAAAGAGCACATTATCACCAAGCTCAATGCTAGGGTTTACAAGCATACTTGTGTCTTGAGGGAATATGTCACAGTACACCTCATCATCCCCACATAAGGAGGCATTCACCGCCATTTGGCCTGTAAATTTTTTATAAAGGAGCGAGTTGGATGCTCTTAAAATTTTTTCTTGCTTTGTAAGGATAGAATTCTCTGGCATCATGTCTTGCTCCCTCTCAACCTCCTTGCTTACTTTGATATTCTAGGCCTTTCTTGTCTCATACTGATGTGTAACATCTTCAATGACAACCCCTAAATTTTTTTGTTGGAAGGGGGGATATTTAAAATTTGAAAGACTTTAAGATCCTCACTAGGAATAAGCTCAAGAGCCTTATCAAACTTGTACATCAGCCTTGACACAAGCACAAAATCTTTGCTCATAAGTGTGACCCTGTGAACAAATGTAGCTATCATTCATAAAGTCTATAAGAAAATCCTCAGCAGCCTTCTGAAGGAACATCAAGGCTTGAGATTTCCACCTTATTGAAACAAAGGTTTTGATATTCATCATGCTCACAAGTCTATCTGATATCTCTTTGACAACTCTCATGAAAGGTAGCTTTCGAATGAGAAGACAAGTAGACTTTTGTGCTTTCCTTATCTCTCTTAGAGATTTGACTTGATAATTCAATCTTTTTCTGGCAGTAGGCCTCTGACGAGGTTGTGTAGGTGGTTTCTCAGAATCATCATCTTTCTTTGGATCTTTTGGGGCTTGGTAAACTTTTGTTGCAGTGTTTTTTTTCCTCGCCATTTGATAGTCGAAAACTTCTGTCTTTTGTCACAAAATACTTCAAAACAAGACCCGCAGAGAGGTCCAAGCGCTTGGTATCGCGTGGCTCGGGGATAAGAAAAGATACCGTGGGACGCGATAATCTGCAAGAGCTCGCTATCGCATCGTACGGGAAGATGATGAACTCGATATCGCGTGGCCCGGAAACATGAAAAGACATCGCACAACGTGATAGGGGGACACCCACAGTCTAGAACAGCTCACTATCGGGTTGTAAGTGAAGATGATGAGCTCGGTAGTGCTTGGTCCGGAGACATGAAAGGATACCGCAGGACGCAATAGGAGGGACACCGAAGGACGCAATAGGAGGAACACCCACAGTCTAGAAGACCTCACTATCGTGTCGTATGGGAAAATGATAGGACGTGGTAAGATGCACTCCGGAAGTGTGGAAGTAATTGCTATCACATCTTGCGGTAAATGTGGCAGAAAGAGGGTGTGCGGGTGGATGAAATAACGCGAAAGAGGGTGTGCGGGTCGATGAAAGAAGAGATGCCGGAGGATGATTGAGGTACAAAACGACACGAACGTGTTTTTTGGGGGAAGGTGAAAAATGAGCACGTGACTTGAGCTTTTTATACAACCGACTGTCCGTACAATGACCGTTGGAAGCATGCCACATGGCATGTGTGCATGGATGACACATGTCCACAACGGTCATTTTTGACCTCCTTATATAAAGCTTGATCTCGTCTTTTTGTGGTGTTGTATTTTGTTTGGTTCCGCACGATGTGAGAATCTTGCAGTTTTAACATCAAGCTCTGTTTCACTTCTCTCTCAACTCTATCACGGCTTCTCTCTCAACTCCATCACTTTGGTCTCGCGCGACGCGAGGGTAAGCCTTTGCAAACTCTGGAACGTGTCTCTATGTCTTCGTTTGGGCTTCTTTTGGTGCGTTCTTATCGCGACAAGCACGACGCGATAGATGAAGGCCGCAGATTGTGCCTTGGGCTTCTATCGCGCCTTTTGGTTTCTTTGGCTTTACCCTCTCTGTTTTGGTCTAGCTTCTTCGATTTGAAATTTTTTTCAACCAAACCATGAATGAAGGTCATGAAGAGATTTTAGAGGAGAGTCCGGCAAGTGAGAAGCTCTTGGTTGCTGTCATGGATGGTGGTGACATGGAAGTGTACACCAAGGCATATGAAATATTCAACCCTTTGTTTGATCTTGCAATTATGGTAGACTATTTGAAGGACTTTTTGTAAGAAGAATTCAAAGAGTTTGAAGAGGTAGTTGAAGGCAAGTGTTTTGGTTTAGATGGTAAGACTTATTGCCATCTAACTGAATTTACTACCAACTCTATTGAGAAAGGCAAAGTAACAAGGAGGTTTGGAAGATTTTCTAAGAAGACTTCATTTATTTTTCCACCTACCATTTCTTGTCAATTACATTCAAAGCCTTTCAACCTTGTTCCAAAAGAAGTTGCCTTTCTTTTCTTTTTGTTTCTTAAAGTTGATATGCAAGGCAAAGGCGATGAAGTGAAATATACGGACGAAGAGGGAACAAATACAAATGTTTCCACATTTTTGCAGCTTGAGAAAAGTGAAATTCTAGAAGAGGAGGAAATTGATGTTGCAGCTGAGGAGCAGGAGAGTGCAAATTTTGATGTGGCTCAACTTAGAGCTAGTACTGTCATTGATAAGCCAACAGAGGAGGTAGAGGTGTCTGAGGCTTCCCTTACTGTTCCAAACCTTCCCTACTTCTATATCAATGGAAAAGAGTATATCCATCTCCATCATATCCAATGTCTGCTTAATATGAGGGAGGACTACTGTATTGCAACCATTTTTGAATCTTCTGCGGTGGCCAAAGATTTTATTGACACAGAAGAAGAGTCAAAAGTGCAGTTTATGGCATTTGATCTTCAGACATCCAATAAAGATTTTCTTCCTGCTCCTGATGCACTTGCTCTATGCATGAAAAGAGTGGAAGAGGAGAAACCTTTCCTCAAAGATGAGGATTTTAAGAAGAGACTTGTTGAGCTTGGCATCCAATCTTTTGGCAGAGACTTTAAATTGAAAAAAATGGAAAGGACGTTGACATAAGAGAGATGACTGGATCATGCAATCTCCTTCAAGAAAAAGTCATACCGAGGATGAGTTGCAAAAGGTAGATTTAGTTTTTCCTTGATCTCCCTTCTGAAATCTTCCTTTTTTTTTCAAGTTTGTTTTAACTACTCATTATGTATTGTTTTGCAGATTGGACTCCTTGACAAAGACAATTTTCTTGGGAGAGCTAAAGGCTCCAGAGAGAAAGCAATAGAGGGAACTTCAAGAAGGGATGCCTCCTCTCTCATGCACTACATGCCTACATTGGATAGTGCCACCTTCTGTGCTTTTCACATGCAGTATTCTGAAGATCCTGAGTTGCGAATATTTTCCCTAAAGATATTGTCACGGTTTTTGGGGTACACTTACCTTCAAATCAATGCAAACAAGATCATGCTACTTGAGAGAGCTGCAACACTTAGAAATTTGGGTATGCTACATGATTCAATGCCTCAAGAGCAGGATACCTTCTGTGCTACTTTAGCTATGTAGCAGAAGCTGAGGAGACCTTCTTGGGGGCTATAAAAGAAGAGAGCTTTTAAGATATAGAGGTGACATGTCTAGAGATATCAAAAAAATCAAAAACTGATGTAAATTTAACAATTTTTGCACCAAAATATCTTTTTTCAATTTGGATCTCTTTAGAAAGATTTGGTACAAAGCTTCAAAGTGAAGCATTCATCTCCATCTGTGGTTGAGCAGCATGGTTGTTTGATCTCATCTGTTGTAGTATCCTCCTATAGAACCAATTGAATAATTCCTTTAGTGCATTGCTCCTTCTTTGTCCCCCTCCCTTTCTTGTACATTTGAAAAAAGAAGTCCTTGCTTGATAGTGAGATTTTTCCATTCCCTGAGTATTCCATATATGTTGCAAGGGGTCCTTGTTTTGCAAAATATGTTCCATGCAGGTACAGAATATGCTATAAAAAAAAGGTTAGTTGATCTCATAGGATGCAATGTAAAATACTATCCAGACTTTAAAAAGTAATTGAATACTCACCAAGTAATATGTAATGTCACTACAAGACATGCTTAATAGTCGCGACACTCGTAGTGCGACGCTCAAATATGAAAAAGCACGGCGTCGCTATATACGTCGCTATGTTTAAAGTAACATAGCGACGCATATAACGACGCCGCCAAGGCTAAAAAAATAACCGAGAGCGTTCGAAAACTCAAATCTCAGATCTGAGTTTTTGACGCGTGCTCAAGCAAGCAAGGTAACGCTCTCCCTCTCTCTCTCTCTCTCTCTCTTTCTTCTCCACACACACACACATGAGGAGAGGAAGCAGAGCTAGGTATGCTCCTTCCCTCTTCTCACTCTCATGTTCCCTTTCCCTCTTTCTCTCTCCCTCTCACACACACACACACACACAAGGAGAGGAGGAGAGCTAGATATGCTCCTTCCCTCTCCTCACTCTCATGGTCCCTTCCCCTCTTTCTCTCTCCCTCTCTCTCTCTCTCTCTCTCTCTCTCTCACACACACACACACACACACACACACACACACATTGCGTTTTTGAGAGAGAGAGAGAGATAGAATGAGAGAGAGAGCACAAGCGTAAACAAAAAATGCACACACATGTGCATAAACAAAGAAAGCACACACACATTGAGAGAGGAAAAGAGAGAGAGCATGCATAAACCAAAAACGTACACACACATGCATAAACAAAGAATGCACACACACATTGAGAGAGAGAGAGAGAGAGAGAGAGAGAGAGAGAGAAGAAGAAGAAGAAGAAGAGAGTCTTAACATCGTAGGAAACTATCCCAAGAGACCTTAAAGATCTAGTCGACAGGAGTTGAACTCAAGACATGTTATTCATAAGGGAAATGACATAACCAATCTATCACACTTCGGTGATAGAAAAGTTATACCATTTTCCTCCTTTTTTTATTGGCATGCACACACACCCACATACACACACCCGAGAAGAAGAGAGTTTAATTTAACATCGTAGGAAACTAATTAAAGAGACCTAAAAATCTAGCCGACGAGGAGTTGAACTCAAGACCTGTTATTCAAGAGGAAAATGGCATAACCAATCTACCACACTTGGGTGATAGAAAGGTTATACCATTTTTCTCTTTTTATTGTCACACACACACACACACAAGAAGAAGAGAGTTTTAACGTCGTAGGAAACTATCTCAAAAGACATTAAAGATTAGGTTAGATGTAAACTTACGTTAAATTAGATTTAGGTTTATTTAAATTAAATTAGATTAGATTCAGGTTTATTTTTAGTTAGATTTATGTTTGATTAAATTTAGGTTTATTTACGTTAGATTTAGATTTACGTTATATTAGATTAGATTTAGGTTTATTTATGTTATATTAGATTAGATTTAGGTTATTTACGTGTCAAATCTAGATTAAGAATTAAGTGCCTTGAGCAGACATCAGCTACATTGCAAGAATGGCGAACGTGCATGCTACAAACAAAGATCTATTGTGAAAAGATGTTAAGATGTTGTGAAATGCTACAGCTAGAGAAGAGGCAAAGGGGTTTTGTCCACTACATGCAGTATCATGTAGACGTGGGTGTGTAGATTTCTTGTACCCACAAATATAGGCATTGACCAATAAAGATGAGATTATAACCCGGTGGTTCTGATCTCCGTGGACCTTTAGACTGAGGTGTGTGGGGTTTGGACATGACTAGAGAATGTGAGGTAGTTTACAGTGTGAACAAAGATATATATATATATATATATATATATATAAAAGATGAAGAATGTCAATAGAAGATTAATTTTTTTGTCCAGGTTATAAGATTTTTACCCTCATTATGAGTAGTGACGAGGATGTGGGGCCGTCCAACCGAAACACCTATCTCTCAACGAGGATCTTATGTCCTTGTAACCATTGTAAGCATGCTGTGCGACGGACAAGACGCGTTTCATTGTAGCACCTTCGTGAATTTGGCGAGTTCGATCCATCTATTATAGATCGAGTTGTTTCCAATTATAACTCGTCGGAATCTGACGCTGGCCAACATGCAGCAATCTTGCAACCCAATAGACGTGTTCGCAGGCGCTTTGGTCAAGCAGCATATGTGAGGCCACAAGATGTAGCATCTGACAGCTCTGGGGATGATCATGCAGACCACATTCCCAACGAGGCAATGTTTGAGCCCGAGATTGATGAAATGATCGAGACGATCATGGATTCAGAAAGGTTGTCTATGATGATATGAAAAGTGAAGCCGATACGCCATTGTATAATGGAGCACGTGTGTCTAGATTGAAATCGCTCTTGGTTCTTCTCAACATGCAGACAAAGTTTGGATGGAGTGACACTAGCATCACAACGCTTTTCAGGTGATCTATTACAATTAGTTTACTTTAATAAAACTCTAAATGTATAATGATCTGATAGATTTTTACACAATTGTACCGTATTTTTATGTTGTGTAGATTGCTCAAAGAGCACATACTACCAGCTAATAATGTGATGCCAGATTCCTGAGAGGAAGCAAGAAAGATTTTGCGAAACTTGGGGATGGATTACAATTCGATCCATGCTTGTCCTAATGGCTGCATTCTTTTCAGAGGGGAATACATAGACATGGAGAAGTGTCCGAAATGTGATTCCGAAAGATATCGAGTAGATCTCCACGGAACAAAAATTCTGCAAAAGGTTTTGCGACATTTTCCTTTGCTTCCTCGCATCAAGCATTTCTTCGAATGTAAGTCTATGACCGCCCTAGCATCATGGCATGAGGAGAATAAATCTTCGGATGGTGTGCTACGGATTCCTGCAGATTGTGCAGCCTGGAAACATATAGATGGAACATGGTCGGATTTTGCCAGGGAAGCTCGAAATTTGCGCTTAGGCCTGGCTATGGATGGCGTAAATCCATTTGGTCAAAGATCAACATCTTATAGTGTATGGCCCGTTGTCATCGTCAACTACAACATTCCCCCGTGGTTGACTACGAAGAAGGGGCACCTATGGCTAAGCTTGATTGTGTCGGGGCGATATAAAGTGAAGAATATGGATGTTCCACTATTGGAAGAGCTACAACAATTGTGGATTGGCATAGAGGTGGTGGATATGAGCCGACACACAGGTCGACGGAATGCTTTGATCAGAGGCATTCTAATGTGGACCATGCATGACTATCCCGGACTAACAGAATGCTCAGGTGATCTATTTACACTCCTCACTCAGACACTGTAAATCTTGGTTTTTCTCAAGCTGATCTATTTTCATGTGTATACATGCAGGGCTTCAAACAAGCGGATACAAAGCATGTATCACATGCGGACCTAGACTGAATGCATGTAGGGTGCCCTCATTGAAGAAGTAAATCTACGAAGGTCATCAAGCGTATCTTCCAGAGAATCATGTGTTACGCGACGGCTTTTTGGGAAGAGAGTCACCGAGGATGTCTGCACAAGCATGGCTAGAGCAGAAGGAGATGTGTGATGACGGATTGCCCCCAGGGATGAAGAGACTATCTTTATGGTACGAGTTACCATACTGGCCCCACTCATGATCAATCACTTGCTCAATCCAATGCACATATTCAAGAATGTGGGTAATCTACTATGCGACCATCTGACCGGCAAGAAAGATACTTTGGGAGCCAGAGTTGACCTTAGGAATGTGGATCGTATGGAGAAATATTGGCCGCAAACAGCGTCCGATGGATCGATAAAACTCCCTAAAACACCATGGATTTTCACAAGAGCCCAAGAATGCAAAGTAAAAGAGACCATTTGATCTTTGCGGACCCCCACTGGCGTAATGCACTCGCTCCGAACGTGTTTTACTAAAGAAGAAAAGCTTACCGGTTTGAAGTCACACGACTGGCATGTGTCAGGTATGTTCATAGTGGAGTATATCATAGTGGGAATTGTGTAACAAATTCTTGTGTGGACTTTAATATCAATGCTGCACGTGTTTTACAGTTTATTTTACCGGTTTCCATTGAGGGATGTTTGTCTCTTGACGTACGTAACACAATCTACAAACTTGCAAAGTTGGTGCAATGGATCTCACAAAAGGAGATCAACGTAGACTCCATACCATTCGCCAAACTAAACGCTGCGGAGGTTGTGTGCATGTTTGAGAAATATTTTCCTACTACCATGCTAACCATTCAGGTGCATCTTCTTGTTTACATAGTTGATGAGGTGGAAATAGCTGGCACAGTACATTCCAGATGGATGTTCTTTTTAGAACGTTTCATGAAAACGCTCAAGGGATATGTGCGTCAGAAGGCACGTCCGGAGGGTAGCATGGCAGAAGGTTGGCTGGTATCAGAGTCCCTAGTGTACATTGGAGAGTGGCTAGACGGATTTGATAAAGCCCGGGACACGCTATGGCGAACCATAGATGATGAGCGTATATCTGGAATTGTCATGTGAAATCTCGGTGTTGAGAAGAAGATGACGGAAGATCTAGAGGTTAAAATCAACCGATTTTTCATGCTTCACAATCAAGTCATGAAGAAGTGGATTTCACAATATGAGGATGCAAATCAAGAGCGACAAAGGGCAAGGATCGAGTGGAGACGGGGGAGAGGACCACCGATGCACTATCCGACGGGTCTAGAGAGCCTACCAACATTCATGAGCTTAAGATGGTTTCACAACCAATTGAAAAGCGCACAAGAGTGCGATGAAGAAGTGACTGAGAAAGAGTGAGAGTACTCTAGGGGTTGCGCGACCAAGGTAAGTTTGCAATGTAGGACTAGCTAGTAACTTTTTAAATGTTTGAACGGCCACTCATAATCTTTGTTGGTTGTAGTATAAGTCATACACAGTAGCATGGTATAAAGGTCAACATTTTAGGGTGGAACGGATCGACAAAAAACGTTTTACTCAAGATTGTGGAATCATGGCAAAATTTGAACAGTCTAGTCGACGACGGTCCTCTAATGCAGATCCTGTGGTGGCGGAACTCACTTACTTCGGCACGCTACAAGAGATTTTGAGGATCGATTATAGAGGATTTTTTGTCGACTTGTTTGACGTGCAATAATTCAAGATAATCATGGAGCGTCGCAACGCTACTATGCGTAGAGGAGAGTCTGGTTTTCTTGAGGTGGATTCAACTAAGAAATGGACTGACCTAAGAGATACTTTCGTACTACCCAAGCATTGTGAACAAGTAAGTATGTAAATAGTTAACATCCCATTTTAGAATTTCTGCGCTTGGAAGCTCTCATGTAAGTTATCACCTGCTCTGGCAGGTGATATTTCATCCTACAAAGTCTGGATCAAACTGGTGGTATGTCATAGAGGTAGCCCCTTGTAGTGCACGAACGTATGAAGGCTACCATGTGCCAATCACAGCGGCATCAATGGAGGAGATCGGAGAAGATGCTCAGTCAGAAGCTATGGAGGTGGTGCCAGACGAACATCAAGTTGCTACTCTATATGGGGTGCATGCAAAGAATCTACAAAATGAACAGAGGACATCTGTTTAAACAGAGAGCTCTATATAGATATACGAAGTTATGCTGAGCTATGCGAGGATGAGAGAGAGATCTCTTAAAGCCATAAATATTGCATTTGAACAATTTTGCTCCGTTTTGTAAATTCAGAGTTATGCACTTGCCTCTTCCATCACCACTCAAGTTGAATAGAAGAAGAACGCTTTCTATTGCTGCTCTCCTTTGAACATTCCAAAGCTACAAGCACATTCAAGTTCTTGTACGATTCTCCGGCTCTTTAAGTATTTGCGTCATTGCCTCATTGTATTTATATGCGTCATTGTGTCATTGTATTTAATGGTCTTTGCGTCCACTCCAGGTACGTATGCTCTAGGTATGTTCTCATAAGCAGAGATGATGAGCACCTCCTTCTCCTCCTCTCTCTCTCTCTCTCTTTATCTATCTATCTACTTGTCCATGTTTTCTACTCCATTCATTCAATATTAAGTTTAAATATTCGTGTGTTTAATGCAGGTATGGATGATGAGGAGTTTCTTTCTTCTTTGTCACCCCAGCAGAGACTGTGGTATGTGGAGCGTCATCGCTCTGGCGCACCATCGCGCGTTCCTACTCCATCTGCATCTCCCTCTATTTTGAAGTCCTTAGCGCGCTTTGAAGCTTCGGTGTCGACGAGACGATCTTCACACTCGTCTAAGCACCGACGCTCTAGTGGTGGCGGTGGCGATTGTTGTGGGGGTGGCGCCATCGATGCTTTGACACCGCCTCGTGTTCGACGAGGCTCTTTCCCCTGCCCTTCTTTGCCCGTCCCGACACCGGCCACGGCATCGCCATCGACACCAGGTTTTGCGCGGCTAACTGCCGTTCACCGCAGCTACACACCACTAGCTACTTCTCCAGGAGTCACTCCAGTGGACACTCCTCGCTTAGGGGCTCAGACTCCAGTGGAGACACCTGGCATCCGTACCCCCGTTGACACGCCGCTAGAGACCCTTGCCGAGACACCCAGGTTCACGCGTCAGCGGCGAGAGGGCTTGCCTTACTCCGTTGAATTCATCAGCGGCATCATCTTGGATGATGAAGGCAAGAAGGTGATTGCGCGCATGCGCGGTCTTTGCTCTTAGGTGTTTAGACACTACATACTAAACACCTAGAGTGAAGTACTGAATGAATTGAAAGATAGAGTCATCAGCATGCTTCATGACGAGTTTCCCGTTTCAACACGGGATGACCGCTTCAATGAAGATGTGATGAAGGTTTGAATGCGCGAATACTGCAAGCATAAGCGCTCCGAAGTGCAAAAAGCAATCAAGCATGGGTGGAGCAGACCAGATTGGCTGGCCAAAGAAGATTGGAATCATGTGAAGAAAGAAGCGCGCGAGAATCCCAACAAGTGGAAGAAACAAAAGGAGGCAGCCAGAGCGCGAGTAGAGACAGGGAGCGCACACCACTTGGGGAGCGGCGGGTGGACATCATTTGAGGCCGATTTTGTAAGTATTTTCGCATCTATGTTTGATAGTTTAGGGTTTATGGGATTTGAAATTATAACATAATGGATTCTTTGTATGTTTTGACAGTGGTTGTTTACAGGACGTTATCCCACACCGTACGAGCGTGAGTACGCAGGCAGGAAGGGCTTAAACGCCCTTATAGACATCCCGACTTCTCGCGACGGCATGGTTAGTATTAGGGTTTATTCTTTTCTATTTAGTGTATTGTTTTATAAACGTCGCTATATGTTTATACTTACAAAAAGCTATCTTATTGTTTTTTTTGCAGAATCAGACAGATATGCCGCTTCGACGCGATGAGACGTCTGATTAGACGACGTCAGTTTAGCCATAGCTAGATAGCATTAGTTTCTTTTTGACATAGATTATGTATCATGAGACGACTTTTGTACGTCTTTTTGAAAACCATGTATATTTTTTAAATAATGACAATGGTTTGTAACTATTACAATTGCAATGATTAACAATCAAGTGATTTTGCTGCTGTGTACAATTGTCATTGATTTACTTTTATCAATTCACGCTTGTCATTTTTGTATCTTTATTTTGCAAACAATATGTACTATGGATGATGGAGTTAATGAATATTGTCTTGTGGGTGACTATTTTGGGTCTATATTTACCTTTGCACTTTTTTTTCAAAAGTAAATAGACAAATGAAACATTCAATATGGTTGATGGGTGGTAGGGCATTCAATGCCCTGCCACTAAAAGATTTTCATCTCGGGCATCGCTATGAGCGTCGCTATATTAGGCTCTGTAGCATCGCTATAAGCGTCGCTATTGATGGCCATGCAACGTCGCTATAGCCGTCGCTATATAGCGATGACTATAGCGATGGCTATAGCGACACTTATAGCGACGTCCCCGTAACGACGCGGATAGCGACGCTCTTAGCGACGTCGGGGTTATAAAAACCTAGTGTATTTCCGTCGCTAAAAGCGTCACAAGTGCACACAACCTCTTGTAGTGTGTCTTTTGCTCCCCAAGCATCTGTAATAGCAGTTATTAAAATCTTTATTGTCTTTTTAAAGTCATCTGCATAAGTAGCAGAGCTAACTTGTTGTCTCAAAACTTTCAAAAAATTATCGAGCTTCTTCCACACTTCCATGTATTTGTTGGCTACATGTGGTCTACTTTTGACATTGGTTGTTATTACACAAAGATCCTTCCAGCAGTTTCACATAGCATCAACTTGTTTGTTGTCATGGTTACTCAAAATCCTTCTGGCTTTTACTCCACCTATTGAAACATCTTGCAAAACATCACCCGTTCCTTTTGAAAGAGTAGGATCTTTTTTTAGATGCACTTGACCACCATGAAAACCCATTTGAGAGGGCAAAGCCTCGCATTTTTTGATGCACTCATCTGCAAGTTTACTTGGCTTAATAGAATATGCATAATCAAGATGGAGTCGAAGCAATTTGTCCAAGATTCTAATCTCTGTATGCATTGTACATATATGCACATTTTTAAATCTATTGTTAGAATTGGATCCCAAATCATAGAAGACGATGGATAGTCGATGACGTTCACAGTATTTCTCGATGGTGGTTTTCCAACCTCGTGTTCTGCAAGCCATCCTTTTGTTCCAGTGCTTGCCATGCAATATAGACATGGATACTTAGTATTGACACCTCCACATACACCAAACATGCACTTCAATGCTTTTAGGTCAGTACTCAAGTGCCATTCTACAATAAAGTCACCTATGCCATCTACACAAAGTTTTTCACCTGCATTTTGGTCCTGTATAACAGAAGGAATATCGATCTGCAAAAAGAGCAATTTCAATGTATCATGATTTTATACTGGTATTTGAGCTGCTCCGATCCACCAAAGCTCCATTTTTGATTGAGTTTTGTGGTATGGGGAATCAAGCTTACCCTGGCTATAGTCCAATGCTCTATTCATTAGGGATATGGATACTCTTTCCACTTTTTGACATTTTTGAATTTGAGCTTCATCCAATTTCGTAACAAATATAAGTTTTCCTTCACAATCTACTTCTTGCATGTTATAGTATCTCACCATAGCAGATTGAACTTTTTTTATACTCATCCAAATTTTATTAAAAACATTATACTCAAAAGAAGATTTGTTTTTCTATTTTTCATATGGCATCGTTCCTTCTATATGATAGTACTCTCCAAAATGTTCGGGTATTTTTTCGTTTAACAGAGTCCTAACTTTTCCAACATTGTTAGGCGTAAGAAACCCAAAAGCTTTAATCTTGTAATACTTTAAAACCTGAAGCCAAGTTTTAGACATGGCCCTGTAACCCCTTCTACTCACCCCCACTGTGTCACAAACTTCTTGCATTTGAGAACTAAACCCATATCTTTCAGTAAATTTTGAAATACCAATTTCTTCTGAGTTTGATTTTTAGAAAGTTTCAAAATATCACTTTTGTTCATTACCTCATTCAAAAATCTCACCCTTTCTTGAACATTGGACATATCAAATCCTAAAAGACTAGTCACACGTTCTCTACTAATCTTTAATCTTTTTTTTTCTTTGTCCAGAACCTTATGTTAAGTTTACTACATCTCTCTTTCGTTTTACTCGTGCTCTTAATCCTATTTGAGTTTCTTTTAAAGTCTGAAGTTGATGAGTTTCTTATTTTTAGAGGTGCTATTTGATTTTCAAGTTCTAAAATTCTTGTTGCATTTGAAGACAAAGAAATTTTGAGATTTTGAATGTAATGTGTATGATCAATGTGTAAATGAGATAGCTTAGAACTATATCCTAGTAAGCCATCAACCCCATCACCAACAAATCTCATCAAATCATGAGGTGTGTGAAAAGATGGATACCTTCCAGTGCTAGGATCCAGTGGATATAAGCTCCCATCTGTCCATAAATCAATGTGTTTCTTTCCCTCGTTGCGAAGTTGTTGTGCTTCATTTACAGTTGTAACTGGTGTTTGATGAACACTCCGCATAGTAGCATATTCTTCGCTTAGCTTAATGTTCAAGTGAAACTTGCGGTTGTCACTAATGGAAGATATATTACTCATTGTAAGTAATAAACACACAGAAAGTATAATGGAAATAACGTAGTATAGCAGAACAAGGTGCATCAAAGAAGAAGAGATAAATCTCATGAAAGGTGAGAGAAAAAAGAGAGATTGAGTGATTCAAAAGTGGAAACAACTATTTGCCGCCAAGTGAAGTAAATGAGAACAAATTTCAAGGTGGGTTGCAAAGGAATGTGAAGAAAACGATATCTTTTTGAATATTTAGAGATACCTAGATACGCTTTAGAGTGCCTAGATATGCTTTAAATGACCAAAACAGATAAATTTGGAGCCTTTTTGACCATAAACGGTTCTGCTAATTAGTAAGTTAACCAATTCCTTACACAACCCTTTTGGAGTCGTTTTTACCCCTAATGTACTGAACCGTGTTCCGGTCAAGCAAATAGTTGGATTCATGTAGGATGCTCCTGTGAAAAACTTTAGTGTATCATCGTTTTCGAGGATGAAAACACTTCTCCAAGGGGGGAGTAATGTCATGCCAAGGACAAAGCCCGGTGGTCAAGGACCAGGCACAAGGGGCTGGCTGCAAGTGTGGATAGGGAATGAGGCCCAAGGGGCTATTTAAAGGGAGGTTGAGAGGATCATTCGGAGGCAGTCTCACCCCGGACTTCACACGAGCGGTGGGATCGACGGATGGGGTTGAGTCTGACGGCTGCGGGGAGAGGCACGTGCTCTATCCACATACACGCAAGCGTTTGGTTATCCAAGATGGGAAAACATAAATATATAAATTAAATAAAAATGATAAAAGTAAATTATGACGTAAAAAATAAGCTCGGACACATCGAACGCCTGAACGCCTTTTTGATATTCGTGTCTCACTTCTCGCCCTCGATCCCATGACTCCCACATCATTCAATACCCTGTGTTACTTAGGCTGGGTTCAGACTGAACCGACGGAAGAAAAAAATCTTCACAAATCTGCCGCCACTTAGTGTAAACAGTGAAAAAGCGAAGGGGACTGAGAGAGGCCATCAACTCTTCCGAGGGGGGAAGGAGAGGACGGAAGAAAAATGAAGGGCCCGACAGAAGAGTGCCTCAACTTCAACCAATCAACTTTTGCCGTGGAACATTGATGTCCCTTTGCAGTTTTCTTCTGCCGTCTAGTCTGAACCCACCCTTAATCCTGAGAGCACCCCCCCACTCCCCCCAAAAAAAAGCAAAAAGCTTTTCTCTTTTAGGTTCTTGTTTTCTGTAACCCTTGGAATCACTTCAATTCAATACAAATGCCACTAACGAAGCATTCTAATTTTTCTATTATTTTTTTTGAAAGCATGGTTGAAGAACGACGTGAGAAGAGACACCCTCTCAGTCGCAGCTTAAGTAAGCGAGCGACTGGACTACACGTTGATTCAGCTGTCAAGTTTAAACCGTATTGACCGAATATGTATTTGTCCAAATGTTGTGCAAAGCCCTCTTGTTTTCACGAGTATATTCTTAAGATTCTCGAACAAGCTGTCCGCACTTGACCAGTCAAAGGGAAGGTCGCCCCCTCCCTGCCAATTAAGGCTCATCGAGGTCAACTGGTGAGCCATTGAGATTAATAAGCCTTAAGCTCTCATTCTCTAAATTCTGCTGACAGCTTCTTGTATCATACACTGGCCAGCTTACGATGCCGCCTGCTTGGCATCTTGCTACAAGCTAAGTATCATTTTAATAGTTTATAAGCTTACCGGTGAAGTTAATTCATAGTTAGGACACTAATCATATATAGCCAGATTAGTGTCCTAATTATGTGCGTTGGTGATGGCTATATGATTATGCATGTATAGATTACTTTGGCCTCGAGCAGCAATCTTGTAACAGTTAATCAGATGATTAGTGAGGACAAACCATAGTTATGACAAGGCAGTCACATTTGATTAGTCAGATCGTGCTTACCGCAATCACCACTGCATGCTAGCTGGTGTAAGAATTCTTTCAATATGCGCAGCTCGTTCCGGAAAATTCTGTCCCTGGCCGGGAAAGGCAAGAAGAAGAAAGAAACTAGGGAGGATAATTTCAGCCAGGGAACCAGCGGCAGTAATGGCTCCTCTTTGGATCCCAAACAGCAACTTGCTGAAGCTTATGCTAAGATCTTGAAGAACGAAGGGGTTGATGAGGTATGGCGAAAAGAGTTCTTTCAACAGGTCCGCATATTGGTGATTGGAAGGTCTGGTGCAGGTGAGCGTTCGCTTCAGCTTTGTGCTCTCTCTCTCTCTCTCTCTCTCTCTCTCTCTCTCTCTCTAGTCATCTCCCCCCACCCCCCCAACACACACACACACACAAAAAAAAAACAAAAAAGCCGCAGAAAAACGTGAAAGATCAGTGCAGGTAGGAGATTCCCTGTAGAGAATGGTGAGCGACCACAATGGTGCCGAAATTGATTTCAGGATTACCAAATTTGCAGTAGCTGATTGGTACTTTCTTTGTGGAGAATGAGGCAATTAGTATTCATCTTGGCATAATCGTGACAAATTTGGAAGCTCTGGAAATAGGGCATCTTGGCTTCGGGTCAACTCTGTTTTGGTTGAGTTTTGAGAGGATGGACCATTTTATAGGCATTTTGGGGAAGAAGGCCAAATGAAGCATTTCCAATTACTGAAAGTATCTATTTTTTGTGCAGTCATTCATCGTTGAGGTACCATGGCCAAAGTACTATCGCAAGAAGATTAATAAATTTTCTCATGTAGGAAAACGGAGTCTTTTTCAGTGTTTTTCATACAATGCATAACATCATGAGCTTCTGCTCGGGAGGCACGGCCGCATACCTAGCTAGGTAGGATTGGGGGCAGGGGACCCTCGGCCACCCCACCGGGCAGGCAGTCCCCTGCTCCCAATCGTACCTAGCTAGGTATGTAGTGCCTCCCTCACAGAAGCTCATGATGTTGAGGTAAGTCACAATGTGTCCAAAACTTCTTGTGTATTTAGCCGAAGCTCAAGTGTCATAATGTAATGACGGTCCATTGGAGCTTTGAATGGTTTTTTATGAGCCAGGTTCCCTAGTTCTGTAATTCTGACCTTAATGAACACGAGTGAGCACAATTAAAATCCAAGTTTGTAGAGAGCGGGTGACTACGGCCAGCGTTTCAGCGTTTCCTGCTCCTGAAGGCGTTTCTTGTGCCCAGCTCGAAACGTCGTGAGGAGCCTTTAGTTGCCAAGTCCAATTGCCACGTCATTTATGAAAAAAACTAATGGTACCTTATTAATAGCTTGGGAAATACAAATCAGAAATTAGTGAGAGGGGCAAATTATTGACAAAGAGCGCTGAGAGTCTCTGTGCAAGTTTTGAGAGGTAAAATCTTTATGCAACAAGAGGAGGCATCACTAAAGCGGGATTGTTCGTGGCCTTGCCATGCAACAAACATGTTTGTTGCCAAGCTATGCCCAAGGCCAAGCTATGCGCAACCAATGTTCAGGAACTCCAAACACTATGCCTGCCACATCACCTTATTGGCACTTGTGTGCATGTCAGCTCTTATAACACTAAGCCAGGCAAGGAGGATTGGGGTTTGAACGATAATTTACATTGTGTTTCTTATCTATCTTGTTGTCTGCATTGCATGATCAATATTGTGGCAGTTCTTTTATCATGCTTGGTGGGAATTCCACACCCTATTTTTATTCCATCTATCTAGTGCTTTTGTTGGAACTTCGTTTTGAGAGTAAGGTAGTGACTACGGGCGCATCCGCATGTGGGGGGTGCTACCCCGTTGCTGCCCAACCCTCCTCCTAACTCTGCCAAGGTGAGGGAGTGCGTTTAGTCCACGTGGCAACATTAGCAACCGCCTACTGCCCTCTACTCGTGGAAGAGCCATACAAGAGAAACCAGAGGCCATGGGCTCGGCGGTGCTATTTGTGGCACAGCGATTGTACACGAACCTGATCGACTTCAATGCAAAGGTGGCCTGCATGTGCTGCCAGTTAACAAGGAAGCTCAAGAGCAACTCTCTCATTTTTGGCAGAGTTGATTTAATATTGGGAAGGCTTTGTTAAACTTTTCCATGCTACTGCTATGCATGCGAATCCTACTCATACACCGCTAGTTGGGGTCAGCCTCCATTTGTGCGGATCCGCTCTATGTAGAGGCTTTAATTATGAGCCTGTGTACAATGGACTTGAGAAGAATCCTGACACAAACCCAGTGTGCATACTTTTCCTAGGTTCATCTACCTATATATTTCATATTTATGTTTTTGGTAATTTCTATGTATGCAGCTCAACTCCTTGTCAAAGACTATCTTTGATGTGTTTTCCAACTCTATTGCTGATTCAATCAGTCATCGATGAGGAAGGAGTCTTTGATTTGCCTGTTTTTTTAGTATTCAACTTGTCTTAGGTTTGTCTTGGTCTCTTTTGCATTTATGTCATTTGAGTTCCTTTAATTTGTTACCATTTACATTGTTTCTTGAGGTTTGGTATGCATCCTCAACCTCTTGCTGCTATAGCAAGTATTTTGAAGACATGCTAGCAAGGGTATCCCCAAAAGAAGCTTTACCTTTTTTGGTTTTTCAATGGAAAAGGTCTTAACTGTTTGGTTTGTCTTTTTAGGTTTGAAGATAAGAGAATTATGGTTGTAAGTGGATACCTTCTTTTTTTTTCTCTTTTGTAGAACTCATAATAGTGAGTATAATATATTAAGATAGCCAAAAAATTACAATGCCAAGCCAAGCTCGGACCGAGCCATGGCATATCATAGAGATCTCAAGGAAACATTGACACATTGGCTACCTTGAGAAACATCCACTCGACCATGCCCATGTATAGACGTCCATCTTGCAATCTCAAATATTTATAGATGTCCTTCTATCTATGCAATGTAGCTTGCATGTGAACGAACATGAATTTACCATTATGGCTGAAAGACCGACGTGAGAATCCTCTTCTCTACCTCCCTTTATATAAGTACTAGAATTCCTAGTCCTAATCTATTCTTAGGTTTCCTGGCTGCACCATTCTGTTAGGCCCTTGACCTAGGTTCGTGAACCTCTAAGTTGCCCTTGGCCTTACATTACTCCCGTCTTGGAGAAGTGTTTTCGTCCTCGAATACAAAAGTGGAAAATTCTTCTCAAGAACACTAATGTTTTCCATAGTGGTAGTCTTCGCAAATCCAATTGTCCATTTTTTAGAAGCCTGATTCAGTAGGAGGTTCAATGACATCAAGAATGACATCTTGGTTTCCCACATTGTTGTTCCTTAGGAGCCGTTTCGTGCTTGGGGGGTGCACTAAGTAATCATGTTAATGTATAACGTGAGTTCGAAAGGAGGGGTCTTAAAATTTAAAAACTTTAAGCAATTTAACAAAGATACATTAAATTAAGGGGTTTTTATATTCAATTTTGGAAAAATTTTCTTAAATAAAAGGTCATTTTATTCATTTAAACATGTTAAAAGAGGGATTTTTTTAATACCCCACGAACGTACGTTATATAGGGGAGTACTGAATAGTGAACCCCTCGAGGTTTCGTGCAGTAACCGGCCTAAATCCAATATAATATGTAAACTCTATTTATCACTCACTATAGTATGCTAAATGAGTTACCATAATCAAAAGGTGTCTAAAAGAGTACCTCTTATCACTTTCCAAGAAAGTAACATGCTGACATAACTCATCAGCAAAAATGAAGTCCTTCACTTGTTATCAATCTTCATGAGTAAACAACCCCACCATAACATGTGATCAAAGTTGAGAATCTGATTTAAATAGAAGGAACTAAACTTAGTCGCAACATGCTTGTAAATTATGGTAAGCAAACTCCCACTACATAGACAACCTTCCCAATTGGATTGTTTGGTGCTAACGTACACACTTAGCATATCATTTAGCATAATATTAGCACTTGTAATCTACCCATACTCTCTGAATGACTGGTAGTACTGATATGTCCAATGTTTACAGATAATCCTCCAAAATGACTAGTAAACATGGATCACAATATTTGATGCAACATTCGGATTAATTCACAATGTTAGGAACAACCATCTTAGTTAACTTTAGTGAGCTGATCTACAAGCACCTAAATTGAGCCATGACCTCTATTGGTGATTGGTAGATCTTTCATTAATCTTATAAAGATATTGCACATATAGTCTGAAATACTTTAAAAGCTACTAATGGCATGAACCTAGTGTGCATGCATTTTTAAAAAACAAATCCAAACCTTCATATCCATAACCATACTTGCCAATGCTTATGGCCAATGTTATACTCAGGGATCATGGGGAAAGAACTAAATACTTTCCACGTGATAACCATGCTAACATATTTGGACTATAATAGAATGTGAAAATCCATCACATCTAGGTACAAAATGAACTAGTTCATTAATACCATGCTATATATGTAAACAACCATCCGTCAATGCTGTTTATAGTACTTGTAACCTCAACAAGTCTGTACTTAGTACCCGACAGTTTTTGGCCACTCAAATTGCTCCTGATACTATGTGTTCAAAATGGTCTAATAAATGGAAACAGGGGCGAGTGTCAGTCCCATAGACTCACGCACATTCTCCACATGCGGAATATGTCTCAAAAAATGATGCAAAAAAAAAAAATCCAGCAAGTACAAAACGTACTTGTTTGTGGAGATAACTGCAAACACTCAACGAGATGAGTGAGAGGAACCCTTGTAAACCTTTCTCCACACTTGGATAAACTGAACTAGATGAAAGCATTCAATCTTATCACATCCTACTTAGAAAAATCAATCACATAATATTAAAAAATAAAATAATACCAAATCATATGAGTACCTAGAAGTAATTCTCCTACCTAAAAAGTCTTAGTAAGACTAAGTGAAAGATTAGTGAAAATCAAGTAGTATTGTGTAGTTAACCCTGGGTGTTGCCCATGCAATCTAAACCCCTTGGTTATAATCTGTAATGTCAAACCCCTTGGGTAAAATCTCTATAAAAGATGACCAAACTAGAGGCCAACAGTGATCACATAGTCTACCGTGTCCAATAGTGATTGGAGTTGAAGTTGAAATTTTTCACTATCTCTTGGAAGATTGCAAACCACTTTCTTTGAAGGTACAACTGTGATGAGATGAAATTGTGACCCTCAACACCTATGGAGTGATTATATATTATCTAGGTCATACCCCTAAAATTACCACTCCTGGAGGCACAATCAGTGCTGCAACTAAGCATAGATCGTCTCAAAGGTGGAATCTTATTCATAATTTAATCTTGAAGGAATCATATCTCTCCATGATCATAACAGAAAAATGGTCAACACTCCAAGAAAGGTAGGTTTATTGGGCATATGCCATACCATGAATTATTTTCTTAATAGTGAGGCCATGCCTACTTGCTATCCACAGAAAGCATCATCGGTACTATCAGCACCTTGTGCGGAAAAAATGACCACCGTTGTAGTCATATACAACGGTCACAAGCAAATAGAACAGCATCAACTCTTTCTGAACAGTCATACTTAAGTTTATTGGGCATATGCCGTCCCATGAATTATCTTCTTGATAGCGAGGCCATGCCTACTTGCTATCCACAGAAAGCATCATGGGTATTGTCAGCACCTTGTGTGGAAAAATTGACCACCGTTGTAGTCATATACAACAGTCATAAGCAAATAGAAGAGCCTCAACTCTTTTTGAATAAAGTAGCTGGTGTTATAGCAGAAGCATAAACCATGCTGTAGTGGAATGAGTCCACAATACTGGAATGACATGCATATCAGAAAAATAGTGTGATAAGTCCTTGGCTTCAATGACTGTCTCCACAATGTGAGCAGATGCGCGCCATACATGCCTTGCATGATGTGTATTGGCATAGATACATCACAGTTGGTCATTACAAACCATGATTGTGAGCTACTATCATCTTATTTTTAAACCTCTATGCCATTATCCTTGGTCCTAAGTCAATGGATAATATTGTGGCATGGAATAGAAGCCTTGCTTTGCACAATAGAGAAACATTATTCAAATGAAAATTGAAAGACAAAAATACAAGTAGAACTTGAAATTGCCTAACCTTGTCCCCTCTTTGAGGACAGATGCCTACGCTTGAATGTGGCTGGTAGCCATGTATGCTGAGAAATTTAGAGTTGTCCAATGTGCCTTGTATGCCCTTGGGGCTTAGTTCATATCAACCTCCAATAAAAAACAGGTAGATATGTTGCCAAGTTTCCCAAAGTCCATATATTACTAGCATATTCCAAACTTGGGAAGCTTCTAGGCAATATGCCCTAAGGTGAAGCCTTGCTTCGCATAAGTTCATCTAGAAGATAAGATAGAACAGAGCCTGAGTGCTCTAGCTATCAGTCAGGTGAGCGCTTGATTGCCATAAAAATGTCAAAGCAAAACAAAATCGACATTATCGCTCTTTCATAGAGGAAAATTTCTTTGGAATGATTATGCATCCAATGCATATAGATAGATATGGAGTTGTTCTCCTGGAAGCCTTGCTTTGCCCCTTCACTTGATAGCACAAAGAGGACATATCAAAGAGATAGCCACCAACGAAGTCTATGGGCAACCAACTAGCCAACGTCATGCGGTTTGGCTACAAAGTCAGGCCTTATTTTGCCCTTTGTTTGAGGAAAGAACAAGCAAGGCCTATATGGTTGGGTCAAGAGTTTGAATTTGTTGGGGCATGGATCCCGAAGCATTGAGCAAGCTTACTGCAATTGAGGTAGTAAAAAATGGTCATGATTAACCCATTGATGGCAAGCGTGCTACAATGGCTTTTCAAGAGTAATTGGTAATACGTGCATGCAATTAGTATTGGGCAACTCAAGTATGTTTTTTTTTGTGCAATTACTATATTTTTTTTCTTTTGCTTCCAATTTGATAATCTCCTCGACAAGGTCAAAAATCAATGATACATCATGGTACATGTTCGACCTAAGGAGCATGGCTTTTGTATGAGAGCCCAAAAAATAAACACTTATTTTTTATACTTGTTGTCATGGCCTTAGGGCCAGTGCTTTACGTTGAGCCATCACTGGTTTGCCCTTTGGTGCACTTTCCTTCATTTCCCTGCTCTTCGGCAGCTTCATTCTTATTTGTGATGCCCATTTTGATCGTTGGCAGACATCCCTACCCTTAGCATGGCTTACTTTTTTCTTGGTTGTATCAAGTCAAAACCGGCTAGAAACGATGTTGATGCCAAAAAACAAGCCCGCAGCCTTCCTAAAATCACTTTGATACTTTTCTGATTTTCTTTGCAAACAAGTCAACTTCGCTTTGCGCACTTGCCAAAAATTGGCGTCGAAAAACCATGCTTCAACAAGCCTTGAAGTAGTTTCTAGAAGTTCAATGGCAAGTTTGAAAAACTATGAAATTGAGCAAGCTCTTGCAAAAGTTTCTACTATCCAAAATGTCAAACTAAGCTAAATTCTGCAGCTTCTGATGCTATAGCTTGCTTTGTACTATTTGGAAAATTAGCATCCTCGGCTTGTGGAGCTTGGGTAGTGGGCTTTGAAGGGTGTGTGCCCAAGGTGGGAATGCACACTTTGTTTAATTTAGGGTGGCATTGCGTGGCCTTGGGCACCCTTGTGTTTGAAAACACTTCTGCAAGGCAAAGCGATGGCGGCAAGTCACCAAGAAAAAATGAGAGAGAGAGAGAGAGAGAGAGAGAGAGAGAGAGAGAGAGAGAGAGAGAGAGAGAGAAAGAGATCTATTGCAAATCTGGCCTCGATCCTGTGTCAAAAAACCCTCAGCAGGTCCCTACAAACCCAACGAGCTCACCCATGCAAACTTTTATGCTGGTCAACTCTCAACCCTTCCCCGCTGCAAGGGCGCCTGCACTTGTGATGCTCTTCCACCCCCGACCTCTTCTAATTAGCCGCCTTTCCCATTGCTCTTGTTCCACTTGGCCTCCACTGTTTGCATGGGCATGAAAATCATGCAGTATTAGAGCCTGACCACACTCCTTTTTCCCAAAAAAGATTGAAGCTCTTATACCACTGAAATACACAGGGGAATTGCCTTGAGATACTTCTCCTCACCGCCCTTTATATAAGTAATAGAACTCCTAGCTCTAGTCTACTCTTACGATTCCCTGTCCACACTATGTGGTCAGGCCCTCCGCCTAGGTTCGTGACCCCCCCCCCCCCCCCCCCCGGGTTTCCCTTGGCCTTACAAGGACTTTCTCACGACAAGACCAGACATAAGTGTCAAAGTAGAGTTTAAAATTTTTTCATTTCATCAAATTTTACAGTTTGCATGAGCATGGATGTTTGCCAATGGTGGTAGCACAGATAGTTTAGATCATAAGGTCAGAACTTATTTTTGAGCTGTGCCATGCAAAGATGCTCAACATGAAAGTATAGGCAAGGCGTGTGGTTGATGAGGCACATATGTTCAGCATGGTCGACTAGTTGTTTTTCTTTTACAAAAATGGCAGGAATCTTTTGCTTTGGTTCAGAATTTTGAATTTGCATTTTGAGTAGGGCATGTCTCTTAGCCATGTTTTTATGACAAGCTTACAAGGGTAGTTGGGCAACTCAAGTATGCTTTGTTTGTGCAATTAATATATATATTTTCATGTTTCAAGTATTGAATTTTGCTCGACAAGGTCGACAATTAGCGGGGTAAATTTTCTATATGACACCGCCATAAGTTGCACCATGCATACATTAGTTATGTTTTAACAAATGAGTAAGACTCCAACAAGGATAATGCATACAAGGATTTCTACCTAAAACAAGGCAAAGTTGTCTAGCAATAAAGGTAAGTCAAACACGGTCTGTGACTTGTAAGGCAAATTTATTCGGCAAGGCTGATTGACATCTTTCTTTCTCGTTTGGAGTTTTAAATTTGCTTGAGAATGGCTCCTTGGAAACTTTTCTAACCTTAATGCAATCAAAAACCATTCTGGTCATTAGGTATCCTATTTCATTTCTCACAATTTCTTATTCTTATATGAATTTCATTTACAGGATTCTATAGATGGCTTTTAGCAAGTTACATTTTTGATGCAACTGCAGGCCCTATTCTAGTTTTGGTCATGCAACAAAGAGAAGCAAGGATCCATAGAATTACTTGGCTATAGATTTCTTTGATCAATATCTCTTTGATATGTCCTCATCAAGAGGAGGGGAAAAGCAAGGCTTCCATGAGCACAGCTACATATCTATGTATATGCACTCAATGTATAACCAGTCGAAAGTAGTTACAGCTTGCTAGAGTGCATGTACATGATGCACATTGAAAGCACAATCATGCCACACAATGCTCCGACTTATGATAATAGGGGTGGTGGTTACAAAAAAAAAATGGTAAGCATCTTAAATTCAACTTTTGATTTTGAACTTATTCCATTTTGCAGGATTTTCTACAATGCCAACTTGATAAGAAAATGTTTCCTTGTCAAGCAGAGCTTGGCAGTTTGATGACATTTGATAGCTAAGCTTCACAAGCTATGCAATCTCATGATTCTCAATAAGATGCATGATTTGGCAAGGATGTTCCTCTAGGAAAGATTGATACTGTCGATTCTCTTTTTCTTTGACATTTTTGTGTCAACCCAAGCACGTGTTAGCTAAGAGAAACCACACTCAAATCTGGCTCATCTCCTCAATGAACTTATGTGAAGCAAGGCTTCACTTTGGGGCATTTTTCCTAGCTGCTTCAAAGTTTGGAATATGCTAGTAGCATACGAACTTGAAAGAAGTTGGCAATAGATCTATCTGTTGTTTATTGGAGGTCAGTATATACCAAGCCACGAGGGCATACAAGGTACGTCCTAGCTCTAAATTTCTCAACATACATGGCTACGAGCGACATTCAAGTGAAGGAAACTGCTCTTAGAGGGACGACAAGGTTAGAAAATTTCAAGTTCTACTTGTATTTCTGTCTTTAACATTTCTTTTGGAAAAATATTTCTATGTTGTGCAAAGCAAAGTGCTTGGACATATTTATTGTGAAGCAATGATCCTAATTCGTGCCACAATACTATCCATTGACTTAGGATCAAGGATACTAGCACACACGTTTAGCAATAAGAGGATATAAGCTCACGATTATGGCTTGCAATGACCAACTACGATGTATGCATGCCAATACACATCGTAAAGGCATGTATGGCATTTTCTCACATTCTGGAGACCGTCATTGAAGCCAAGGACTTGTCACACTCTTTTTCTTATTTGCATGTATGACATACTAGTATTGTGGATTCATTCTACTAAATCATGGTTTATTCTTTTGCTATAATATCAACTAATCTATTCAAAAAGAGTTGAGGATGGTATATTTACATGTGATAGTTGTATCTGGCTACAACCGTGAGCAATTTTTGTGCACAAGGTGTTGGCAATACAGATGATGCTTTTTGTGGATAGCAAGTAGGCATGGCCTTGCTATCAAGCAAATAACCAATGGGACGGCATGAATAGACTACAAGAGCCTCAAAGTAGGTGATCTCATGTTTGAACACCCAAGAAAATTTAGCATGACTACCTTGTTTTGGGTGTTGACAATATTAGTATTAGACATGGTAGACTATGTTGGTCACCGTTGGCTACTAGTTTGAACAGTTTCTATATGGAGTCTAACCAAAATGTTTGACATTATAGATTTTAACCAATGGATTTGGATTGCAAGGGTAACACCCAGGGTTATCAGTGCACTACTACTTGATTTTAACTAATCTTTCAATTAGTGTTACTAGGACTTTTTAGGTAGCAGAGTTGGTCATGTGCACGTGACTACGGGTAAGTGAACGCTATGTTCAATCTTCAAGTATGCATGTGATTTGGTTTTTTTTTTTAAATATATTTTGCTTGGATTTTCTAAGTAGGATGTGTGAACTTGAGTGCTTCAATCCATTTTTCTCTTCAAAAACATGACAAGGTCATGTGAGAGAAAATTATTTTGGGCCGTATAAGTATCCGAAATACATTTTTGTATTTTGCAATTATGGAACTACATGTATGGTTTTGTTTGACACATGTTGTCACATGGGATACAACATGGACTAGGAACTCATGGAGCTCGATTTAGCTAGTGCGGAGCAAGCTTTATAAGGGTCCCTCTCACTCATGTCAGTGAGTGGTTACAATTACCTCCACGGACAAGTACATCTTCTACTTGAAGGATGCCATTTTTTTGGACATCCTTATATGAGACATATTCCACATGTGGAGAATATGAGCTTTGGGATTGACATTGACGCCCGTTATTTCAAGTACATCTTGTACTTTAAGGATGTCATTTTTTGGGACATCCTTATATGAGACATATTCCACATGTGGAGAATATGAGTCTCTAGCACTGACACTGATGCCCGTTATTTCAAGTACATCTTGTACTTGAAGGATGTCATTGCTTTGGACATCTTTATATAAGACATATTCCACATGTGGAGAATATGAGTCTCTGGGACTAACACTGACACTGAGCCTGTTATTTCAATTATGTGTCGTAATAGAGTCCCTAGATGTTCTAGTCGCATCCGTTTGCTGGACTATTTTGAGCACATTGTATCAGGAATGATTTCAGTGGTTAGGAATTGTGAGATACCTCGTAAAACTTGGTAAATTCACAACATTTAAACAACTGTAACATAGGGTTGTTTACAGGTACATCAAAGTTATGTTCTCTTAATGAACTCGTTCATTTGGTAGCTAGATGTGATAGATTTTCACATTCTATTGTGGTCCAAATATGTTAGCACGATTTTCACATGGAAAGTATTTAGTTCTTTTCCCGTAAGACTTGAGCATAACATTAACCATAAGCATTGGCAAGTACGATTATGGACATGCACGTTCAGATTTGTGTTTGTTGAATACAAGGGCACATTGGGTGTTATGAGTCCTAGTGTTTAGCAAAGGCTAATTTGGAGCAGCATACACAATCATGACATTAGTAGCTTCTAAATAATTTCACACTCTATGTGCAATATCTTTGTGAGCTTAATTGTAGATCTATCACTTTCCAATAGAGGTTATGGCTCGGTTTGGGTACTTGTAGATTATCTCACTACAATTAACCAAGATGGTTGTTCCTAAAATCATTGATTAACCAACAGTAATTCAGGAAATTGTGACCTCTGTTTACCAGTCATCTTGGAGGACTATCTATAAACAGTGGAAAAACACATCTCACACTATCAGTTACCCAGAGAGGATAGGCAATTTACGAGTATTGATCTTGTACTAAAGGATATACCGAGTGCGTACGTTTGCAAAAAACAATCCAATTAGAAAGATTCTCTCTACTTGGAGTTTGCTTACCATGAGACAAAGTAGATTGCGACTAAGTTTAGCCTCTTTCTATTTAAATAAGGTTGTCAACCTTGAACACTGGTTAAAGTGGGGTTGTTTTTACTAATGAAGAATGATATTAGGTCAAGGACTTATACTTTGCTGATGAATTAAGTCAGCCAGTTACTTTCATGGAAAGTGAAAAGAGGTACTCTTTTAGAAACATCTTACTTGTACTAATTAATTGTAAATGGAGTCTATAGGCTATGTTGGCGGATATGAGCCGCTTACACAAGACGGTTGCAAAGGGACAACAATGTGAAAAATCAAGATGCTCTTCTTGATTTCATTGATTGAAAATGGACAGTTGGATCCATGAAGGATGTCACTGCAGAAAATGTTAGTGTTCTTATAAAGATATCACCACTTTTGTTTTTGAGAACGAAAACACTTCTCCAAGGGGGAATAACGTCATTCTTAGGGTAAGACTACGCAGGCCACGGGCCAAGACAACATGCGGTCAAGGGGTGCAATATTTTAGCAAGCTATGATTCTATATATAGTGAGGTTGGGTGAAGAGTTGCATGGTCTAGTCCCCGCTGGTCTTAGACGGGACCCATAGTCCCATTATTTGCAAGGAACTTTTGCGAGATGCCACCATAGAGCCACTGTTGCCATCAACAACAACTGCCATGTCTTACGAGAACCAGGAGCAAAAAAGCAAGGAAGCAACCATTGACGTATTGAACCACCGAACCATCATGGAGCAACCATCGAAGCTTGCAACCATCGTCCAGGCTATTAGGGGTGAGCCAAGCATCCTCAACCAATAGAACAAGGCATCTTTGACAGCCATAAGGAGAAAAAGACTCTACCACCATCACCCCTCCCCTTCAAGGATACCACAGTTTCAAAGGTAACCAACAAGAGACAACACACTTGACTGCCGTTGCAACCCACAGGGGCCTTTTGAGAGGTGGCTTGACCTCCACCAGGGTCAAAAATTGGGCGGGAGGGGGGGTTTGTAAGTGGATCTTCTAATATTTGTTTGTTCATTAATGTCAAATCTTGATCAGATTTTAAAAACCAAGACAATGCTCTTCACTTTTGCACTCATTTCTTTGCCCCCCTCCCCCCCCCCCCCCCCCCCCCCCCCCCAAAAAAAACCCCCAAAAACTCTCTCTCTCTCTCTCTACACATGGATCCTTAACAATGCTATTTTTAAGTATTTGTGATCATTTCCATAGAAAGGGCTTGAAAGAGTTGTAACTTAAGAAGCTTGGTTCTAGCGCCATCTGACACACAAATTATGGTTGTAATTTGAAGTCCTTTACTTATAGTGTACTGTGTTCACCTAATATTTAGCTCTCTTAATGGCTTCGAAAGAAATAATTCACTACCTATCTGGTGCAAGGAAACTCTAAGGAGAAGAAAATGCTAAGGAGAAGAAAATAAGCAAAAGAAAAACACACGTGTATCAATGTGCACTGAACATCTCTTTATATGGACGCACACAGACTTTTGACTTTCTCTTTCAATCTTTCAAGGGTCTTTTCATTTCCTATACTCACCTTCATTTTATGCAATTAAGATGTTTGAAAAAGCAATTTATTTCTGGATTGAAAAGACGCGCTGTGTTTATAGTATAATCTACTGATTTGAAGTGCACCAATTGACTACAATTATTAAGTATTTTCAGGAAAGACAACTCTTATCCGCCTCATGGTCGGCAAGGAAGGTCCACAGGGCGTCTCAGAGGGTGTTGCTGGGGTGCAGGACATAAATAAGGAGTTTCTTTACTCCTCTGAGAAGGAGGGTGTTCCTCTTCTGATCCATGACAGTAATGGCATGGATGTGAGAGGCAAGGAGCGCGTGGACGAGATCAAGGATTTTCTGGAGAAACACCAGAAAACGGATGATTTTACGAAGCATATCCACATGATTTGGTATGTCGTAAGTGCCATTGATCCCAGATGTGTAGAAGATGGTGATGTAATGAAGATGATAGGAGAATTCAAGATTCCCTTATTTCTCATTATGACACATAATGACTACGAAAAAGTAAAGGTGACAGAGGCAAGTCTGAACAAGCTTCTGGAAGGGTATGGGAATTCGGAAGAGAGAGAAGCTGTAAAGAAGTTGATGGTGAAAGTGGGCAACGATGGTGTGAGCACCGGAGAGAACAATGAGCTAATAATCGACGAGACAAAGAGAGATACAGAGGGACTCAAAATGGTGGCAAAGAGAACCCAGATGCTGATGGATAAGAGACTGAGGTACACATGGGTAGCTGCCCAAGCCGTCGACATAGATGGGAAACTCGATGAGTCCGCAGGCCTGATAGCAGGCTATGCAAGGAAGGCACTACTAACCTCATTACCGCGATCAATTCCTTTTGCAGACCCATTGAAGTTGAGTATTATCTTTTTCAGAGTGATTGTAGTTTTGTGCCAGATATGGGTAGTCCCACAGCCGCTGAGAGAGGCATTGAAGGAGACACTGCTCATGAATGAGGCAGGATGTCACGTTTTGCAGAGAGTAGGCGAGGATATGGTTTATGTGGCGGGATTGGCCATAGCGATAGGCGCGACGGTTGCCACAGGAGGGATTGCATTGCCATCGGTGATAGCAGTATTGGCAGCATCAGGGGTACTGCATATAGGGAAAGCAATACCCATTTTGGTGAAGACGTTTTCGTTGCAAGTGTTGGGCACTATATTGTATGCGAAATCGACGCAAGTGGCAAGCAGTAAGCACAGGTGGAATCCGGCAGTGAGCAAAGAAGAGTATGTTAAGCTGTGTGAGGAATTTGCCCACAATGCGGTGTATCAGAAGATGCTGCAGAAATTTGCAAGGGAGGATCACTCCACATTGGATATAGCCGTGCGCAAGAAAAAGGTGAAGGGTATGATCAAGAGCAAGATTCTGGAAACTTATCGCCGTCTGCTGCGTGACCGACCCAACAGCCTCTTCTCCCTTTTCCAGCGCAGCGACTCTGACTTGGACTCTTCGTCAGAGTTACTCTCAGACATAGTAAGCTCTCTCTCTCTCCCCCCATCTCTATAAAAAAAAACACGCACTATCGCGCGCGCACACACACATACACACGCAGTGTAGATGCCACTGCTGCCATTGATATACCGTCGATATGGAAGTATGCTATAAGGCTAGAACACGTTTCAAAATTGGAAATGTCGACCTGCATATTAGAAAATGAAAGGGCAATCACATGGAAACTCAATTGAGACCACCCAACCCTCGGGACTATCTAAAGTAATCTCGAGTACCAGAGAGTACCCGAGATTACTTCGTGGGGCTGACCCTCAAACCCCTTGACCTCACCTTTGCGACTCCCATGTCTTATCCACGAGCACTTACGTGTTTATTGTGATGGTATGGTCCCGAGATTATTCTTATACCAAATGTGACCAAAAGTAATTTCGGGTATCCGAGATTACTTTTTATACCCGAGATTATTTTTTCGATGCCGACAAGATCTACGGTGCTCCATGCTCTCACCATAGATCCCATGCCCCCATGCCCATGTCATATAGTCCGGAGGCCAGCTAACCACATGAAAGCTTCCATCGCTTGCGATCGTACCCAGGGTAGAGAATTCTGTAAAGTTCTGAAAGTTCTGGGGTTTTCACTGTTGTGCAAAGAAACCCTTCTTCTCTCTCTCTCTTAGCCTGCGCACCTTTGGGTCGCATCCTCCGACCCAAAAGTGCACGAAGCCCGCCAGAGGCCCACCAAAACCCCACAACACCCCTGTACTTATCTATCTAGGTTCTCACAGGCACCACAGAGATGTCAGTAGAAAAGCCTTAACGGTCACCTTCGTCGAAGAGCCGTTTCCTTGGAGCAAAGCCCTGGTACTAGTTGTGGCACAAGACAGCTCAGTAAATGGCGTTGTCCTGAGTCATGACGATGACTGGAGTTGTAGCATGTGCACAGGCTTCCGGTAGATGGCTCTCATTCACCCTCAATCGGTTAGCCATCGGACCCGCTGCATGTGCGCAACCTATCTTTCTCTTTGGTTCTCAGTGTTCAATTTTGGATGAGAGGACCTATTAGGCTATGGTCATGCCAGCCTTAGTTGTCAGTTATTTGAACAAATAACTAAGCCTCATTCTTGGTCACATGCAAAGAGCATCAATATTAAATGAATAACTATGCCCACCCTTTGTAACTATGGCAATGCTGGCATAGTTGTGAAGGTGTAAGGAATGGTCCCTAAGTGACCATTCCCTGTAATAGTGCGACCGCATAGCGATTGATGGAGGTTGGGAGCCATTGGCGGGAGCATTATTGCAGGGAATGGTCACTCGGTTACGTTTCCAACCTTCACACTCAGGGGGAGTGGGGCCAATTGAATCCAGCGATTGCACTTAGTGCTGACAATGCGCTCAACAGAATAGATTTTTCACGTTGAGTTGGCAGCGATTCTTGGTGTTGACTTGGTGCACTCTGCTTGGCGTTCATTGAATTTCCTTCCCACTATTGGCATGGTTGGATTATGTAGAAGAAAATTGAGCAGATAAACGGCCCTGATCAGGTACCCTGCAAACCTCGATTATGAAGTTGATGGCTTATTTGGGAGGATGAATGGCTAACTAAGGCTCGTGTGACAATGCAAGAGGCTTAGTTATTCATTTAATGCTCTGTCTGGGTATATCTGGCTTAGTTTTCTATAAATGATAAATAAGCCTCGTGCTACAATAGCCTTACATGGTTCAAACACCGCTTAAACAAGCAAAGCTTAACGTGGAAGAAAGGGACATCCGTTTTGGCGCGTTTTCGAACCGTTGAAAATTGGCACCCTCGCCAGAAACATAGAAACTCATTTCTAGCAACTACAGCACACAAGTAAGGCCCATATCACACACATCCTCCCAGATGTGTGTATAAATGAGTTGGTAAAAGAAAATTGGCGATGTCGTGCCGTGGTACGTTCATGATCTGAAACTAAAATATCTAACTCACTCTCAATGCTTTTGTAATGTGGGACCGAATGCTATAATGTACATAGTGTGATATATGCGAAACTAAATGCCACAGTTGTAGTCGTGTACATACCTTGCCGAGCGGGAGAGGCCCTAGACGTGGCACTATGGCATGCTTTTCACATAAATATATGCCTAATTTTCTTTAGGAATGTACAAATGTCAATTGTTTTGAAGTGGCACGCTCATTTTGCACAGAAAGTTCAATGCGGACGATGTTGGCAAAAAATAGCAGGTTTCATGTGCGGACGTAAGACGTGTCCAAAGTGCTTACCAAGTGATAAAATGAGGTTCAACATGAAATTTGAGCCCAATGGGATTTTTCCACAAATTTAGGAATTTTTTCAGCTCGTTTGGGTTTTTTTAACGAACAAAAAGGGGTATTTTTGGGCTAAAAATGCCCACAAAATGGTCAAAAATAGCCTAAAAATAGCTCAAAATGCCACATCAATGAGCCAAAACTGAGCTCATTTGGGCATATGAGCAAGGACATACAACCGTTCCTTTACAGGGTGCTAGTGCAGTCCCGTGCTACTTCCATTACATGGTTGAGGCTGTGAAGCCTCCCCGAGGCCTCCAATTAGGGTTTCCCCTCCTCAAATAACTACTTGGGCTTCTCCAATGAAGTACTGAAGCTTCCATGAAACCGTCATAATGAAGAATCGAAGCATAAATTTAGGGTTTTTAACAGGTCGAATGAGCACTGTATCTGTGCAATTGGGAGCGAGCCTACACCTGATCTTTACACACAGAAGAGTTTTGAATTAATCTTGGTTCCTTTTCAAAGTGGAGCTTTCATGGATGGAGTTTGGTTCTTCTTTAGTATGTATTTAGCTTCAAATTATCTACACCTTGCTTGATTTTGCTTCGAATCCTCACAGTCAAAGGCCCAGCACTTTTCTAGTCGCACTGCACACTTCTGGACACATTTTTGGTGAACCCGATGCAAAGTAGGCTAGGGTGAGGGTCCAAAATCTTCATTGAAGGTTTCAAATTAAATCTTTAAATCTATGGAGCAACAAGAGCAACAGGGTGTTCGGTTTGATCCAATCACAATGTAAATGTTTTAAGCTTTTGCAGTGTTTATGCAGCAGCAGCAAGCTGCGGAAAGGAGGGAGCTTTCCTTAACCAAAGCGCTTCAATATGTGGTGAAGAAAATGGTTCAATTTAAAGATAAAGATGTAACAAAGTACTTTTGTGGGTATGTAAGGAGATGGAGCTATATCGACTGCCCAAAGCAGAGATGGTACAAAGTTTTAAACTAGTTGTTATTCCCGAGATTAGAGAGCATGTACAGGGAATTAGAAATGAGCATTGGGCAACTTGGGAAGCATGAAAATTAGCCTTGAAGGATGAGTATTTCATGGAGGACCCCGAAAGGGTAACGAGAGGACTTTTTTTTAGAGTGGGTAGTTTGTCCAAAAGAGGGACTTTCGCCTACCGAACTGCTAAGGGAATTTGAACGCCGCTATGATCAATTTTCAAGGACTGAGAAGGCTACCCTAAACTTGGAGAAGACAGAGATCTTTTTGCAGGCCGCAGTTAAAGAGATTCAAGAAAAGTTAGAGCTACTACTTGAGGATAAGGATGCGGAACAAGGCTTAAATACTAATTGGAATGAAGTTGAAGACCCCATTTCACTGCTTACTAAGAGACAACGACAAAGAGACAAGATGATAGTCAACACTACTCAAGTCCCAAGTGTTCCCAAGAGTCCTATAAAGCCTGTGATTGTGGTTCCAAAGAGTGACAAGTCCATTCTAGATGATATTGTCAAGGGAATGCAAGAGCTCAAGCTAAAGCTTACAAGGCTAGAAGAAAAGGGACAACCATTAGGTCAATCTACAGGGCAACGACCTCAAACTAGAGAAGGCTTTGTCAATAGATGCATATAGTGTAATAGGACTGACCATGCAAGGAGGGATTGTGAAATTTTTAAAGACGCTTTGAAAAAGGAGCTTGTTTTCTTAAAAAATGAAAAAATCCACTCAAGTGAAATAGGTAATCTCTTGGGGACAAACTTTGGCAAAGGCGAGATGAAGAAACTAGTCGAGGACATGGCTACTAGCCATGCCATCTCAATGGTTGAGACAGTCGCCTATGGGTTGAAGGTGGATCCTATTAAGAAAAAAGGATCAATCAAGGTTGGGAAAGAGGAATCTAATGGTATTGGAGAATTATGGCCATGTGCGATAGATTCCGCTATGAAGGGTAAGATGACTAAAGAGGTTGGAATGACCCCGTGGACTCTTTGTCAGTGCATGCATACATTGCCAAATGTCAAGCCAATGAGGCCATTGTCGAAGAGCAACGCAGGTGTGAGAATGGGGATGAAGGGCCTTCAAAACGGGCGACGAGGAGTGGAGGCATAAATGACACAGGGCCTCCTAGATCACATTTTTTGGAACAAATGCCTGTCCCCAAAGTGGATATGCAAGAACCCTCTAAAGAAAAGAAGAAGGAAGCAACAAAATCCAAAGCAAAGGGTCCCGCCTACAAACTCCAATCTGATATAGAGGCGGCAACCGATCTCAAAAAGGTTTTGGAAGAGAGGATTTTAAATAGTAAGGTGGAATTTAGTTTGGGTGAGGTCCTTGGAATAGCAAAGAGGGAGTTTCATGAAGAAATAATTGATATCATAAAGAGGAAGCGGCAGTCTCTTACTGAATCTATCCATGTACAAGGTGAAGAAGAGACTTTAAATGCATAGGGTATACAGGTCTATGGCGAGCAAGGTGAAGAAACTATTGTTGGGTGCTACAAGTCTAGGGGAGGAGTAAAACACGTTCGTTTCTTGGATGATGTAGATGAAGTTGAGACCACTCACAAGAGTTACTACTTGAAGAGTCACTTGGAAAGAGAAACTACTGAGACCTTGGTAAAAGTAGGAGACTTGGAAGAGCCATACATTGCGTTTATAGATCATGGGTCATAAATTAACGTCATGTCAAAGAGTTTTTATCAAAAAGAAAAATGGCCAAATGATATAAGTCATGGCTGGATGATTCGTGCAATAAACAACTCATCAAGGGAGCTGTATGGAGCTTGTCCAAATGTAAAGGTGACTATAGAAGATGTGAAAGATGACCAAAATTTCTTTATACAGGAGATGTCTACATACCCTCTTATCCTTGGGCAGCCATACATCACTGCTACTCTCATGGAAACAAGGGTGATGGACGATGGGTCAGCTTATGCTAGGAGAAGGAATAGGGATGGAAAGCGTGGAGTACACTTCCTTACTGTTTGTGTGGATCATGAAGGAAATCGTGAAAGTCTTATAGAGCAACCTTTGCCAAAGGAAAAAATAGACTTCAAGGACCACATGGATATAAGCGTTTTTGGCCATGTACCATTGTAGAGCGGGATGGCAGTGGTACAATAAGAGAAAAGTTCTCGCATCATGTACATGCAAAGGAATCATTTTCTACAGATTTTGTAGGATTAACAGACTATGGATCTATTGCTTTTACAAAGTGTGAGGACTTAAAGCGAGGTAAATGACAACAAGTAAATAGTATACAAAGAGATTTGAAGATGAATGGTTTGCTAGAAGATGATGAATGCATTGCATGTGTGTTTGATGAGTGTTCGTTTTTGGATACTATGCAAGACTTGGAGTCTTTAGTGGATTGCAATTTGCGTATGGAAAGTGAGGTCGTGAAAGTATGCTCAATAGAAATGTACAAAGTCGTTGGGGATTTTAAAAATGTTCATGGTGTTGATGTAAAAGTGGAGACCAAGTACAAGTCTGTGGCAAAGAAAGTGAAACCAGTAGCATTACCTCTACCAAAAGACTGTACGGATAAGATTGATCAAGCTGCTTTGCAACCTAGTCTTCGTGAGCCAAACAAGATTGGATGTTGAGCCAGCAGAGGATCACACCCGCATTTTTGCTCACGCCCATCATTTTGTAACCATTGATTGTAATAAATGTCTTTCCGACATTAATTTTGATTTGAGCCATTCATTAAGTAACGGGACTCAATTGAGTTTCCAGCTTGTAATCCCGACGTAATTTCACCTGCTTATGTAAATAATTAGAGATGTTCTCACCTCCAAGGCTGAGGTATATAAGCCAAAGTTTTGTAACCTAAAGAGAGATTCAATAATTAATCAAGGTGAGTTTTGAGCGCTGTGACTGTGTCTGAGAGAGAGAGAGAGAGAGAGAGTCTTATCTCCTTGCTACGCGAGCTACGGAGCCGCCATTGGAGAAGCGACACCGCCATTGTGTTAGCAACGGCGAGAGCTACGCACAGATACCAAGAGTGCGCGCTATCGGCTTCTATGTGTGGTAAGTTCCTACGAGCTTCGGTGTGAGTTTTCTTCCAACTCGTGTGTCGGAATAGAGCGTGCAGCATATCTATAGAACCACAACGAGTAGAGCTACACATTCGTACCATCGGGGTCAAGTTTCGGTCACCTGTAATTTTCGGCCTGTCTTCATACGCGTTTACCGCACGGAGTGGTTATAGGTTGATTTTGCAGTTCAAGTCTTTAGGGTGTTGTTCTTACCTAGTGTATAGACTTCCCCTTGAGTTTGAGATCGATTCGATGATTCTAGATCCTGTTTCGTATAGCATTCGTTCGTAGTACGGATTTCAGTCACTTGCGTATTTTAGAACTTAGATTTGATTTCCTTGGTAGTGATTGTCATTAGAAGGTCGAGTAGGTGATTTGACACCCACCTAGTTGTTTCCATGCGCCTGCGGGTCAAGCTTCGTCCTCGTCTGACAAATTCTGTTGTTGGTTGAGTTCTCGCTATTTAGCTTCCGCTAGCGGCGTAACCGCCTTAACATTTGGCGCCGCTGCCGGGGACGAGAGCCCTAAGTAGGTGACCTTAGACTAATCCTACGAGGTGAGTCGTATAAACTACTTTGTATACTTTAGTTAGAAAAGATCTAGGAGTGGTGGACTCCGAAGATCTCGAGAGATACTAGGAAGTGGGGTATTCCTGGGTCTTCCGCGTTGACAGTATTTTTAGTCTAGCTTAGATTAGATTGTTTTTTGATGGTGTTTAAGTGGTTGTTGACATAAAAAGCATTTGCTACTCCTTGTGTGGTAGTAAATCTCTTTATATTTTCAATTGCAAAAATTCCATTTTATGATTAGAAGTAGCTTAGGTAGGGCCTGATTTGATCCTGATCTAGAGCTATCGATTGGTGTTCTATTTGCTTGATGTGTTTGATTGCATGTTAGATCACTGAAAAAGTCTCTTTGGTAGTGAAATATGCAATAAACAAAGTTCAGAAAAATTTTCTGTGTAACTGATTGTTGCTGAGCACTTAAAAGAGCTATTGGAAGAGTTCTGTGCTGAAAAACTGAAAATCTGCAACTTTAGACATCATACGCGTATGATGTCTTAGGACCTAAACAGAGACTAAAATTGAAAATTTGACATTGCCAGAGTGTTTAGAAGGGGGGTTTTACCCTAAGGTCAACTTAAAACAAGAGCATTAACACTCAAAGAAACCCGAAAAGACAAGTCGGAGTCCAAGAAACGCAAAGAATAGGAAATTTTGGATTCAGATCTTGTTTTTACATTCAAACCTGACAAAAACACCTGAAACTCAATTATAAACATTGGAGAAGGCTTAAAACCAAAAATAGTCAAAATCTGGGAAAAAAGACATCATACGCGTATAATGTCTTTTTGCACTTCCATTGCTTATTTTTGAAATCTGACCTGACAAGATTGTTACAAACACTGTAGAAAGCATAAATATCAAGTTTGGACCCAAATTGATGAAAAAGACATCATACGCGTATGATGTCTTTGACCTAATTTTGGACATATTTTGATACTTTGCCAACACAGATCCATTGTAATAGCTGTCTAGAGGTTATATTTCAAGTTTCATCCCATTTGGATCACAATTGACCCAGAAAACAAGTCAAAAGCGGAAAATTGCCAAGAAAAGCCTGAACTAGCCATAACTTGCTCAAACAGAGTTCAAACTAAATTTTGTGAGTGAACAGAGCATAAAGGGGCCATTGAGAGTGAGCATAACCAAAATAGTCAAAATCTGTGACAAAAGACATCATACGCGTATAATGTCTTTTTCAGCATAACTGCAACAAAATTCTCACTTGATGAAACAGAAGTTGTCCAACTGACAAAATTAAACAGTTGACCAAGTATCAGTCAATTTGGATCAATTCTGACCACAAAAACTTGGGGAAAACAAATTGCCGAGACGGAAAAGCTACAGTCCTTTAGGGGAATTGATGAATTTGAGATCGGGCAGGAATCTACGGAATAATCAACCAAAACAAGGGGAACCAGCAAGTGTCATATCAACCGAGGGAAGCGTAAACCAAAGTTGGGTGCAACCATTAGAGCCTATCTTGAAGGAAGTGTTTCTGATACTTCTTCGGAGAGGTCTTACGAGATTTTCACCGAACACTCGAACAGGAACAACAGAGAAAATATGGCAGCAGGATCATCAAACCCTTCCGCCACCATGAAGCTATTGTTCATAAAATACCAGTACGACAATGAGCAAGGTGCCAAGATCTACAAAGATGGAATGGACCGCTATTGTGTAAAGATAGAAGATAGACCTAGTGAGTTCAAGGACTTAGTGCCTGTGAGCTATAGCGGAGATAGATATCTAGATGACGAGGGTACCATGTACTTGGTAGTCCTAAATCCTAACATTGTGGACAAGTGGGGATTGATGGGCACCAAAGCCAAAATAGATGAAGAACTCGAGGAGAAAGCACCAATAATGAACTTCCCTAATGAGAGGTTAAGAAGAGAGAATGAAACTACAAGGATCAATACTGATAACATCTATGTGGGGCTGTACAAATATAATAATGGGGAGCAAGATCTCTATTATAGATGTGAAGAACCCTACACCGGAGAGTTGACAGACAAAAAAAGACTCTATGTCTTTACCTACACAGAGGGATCGGAAGTGAAAATTGCCGCTTACGATAAGTATGGCAGGCAATACTCAACAATGGGCAAGAAAGAATTAGAAGGATATACATACTTTGGGGGACCTCTACATCAGTATTATGTTACTTCTAGCTCACATAGACCAGCACCAACAACTGGAGTGCAAAACTCAATGACAACAGGAGGACAAAGAACTCAGGTCGCTGACTCTTTCAGTCAACCTTGGGACTCGAAGCTCGGACCAATGGGATCATTACATTCCAGAGAGTCAATGGAGACGAATCGAGGTAGTGCAGTTCCAATCCCCACCTATACCACTCCAGGTCCAAGGTTTGAAGCGGAACCATCACATTTACCTCCCAGTAGTAGATTCAGGGCAGAGGAACCGACAAGGGTAACCCATGAAGTCCATGATGCTAGAGAAAGCTTTAGCCGAGACACAGGAGCAATGAGATTGGTAGCAGATCATAGACGTATGAGACCATCTCAAGTAGCCAAGTGTGTGCAAAAGAAGTATGGTGGTTCAGGAGATCCGTATGCACATGTGTCACTCTTTAAGCAAGTCTTAAGAGCTGAGCAGATAACCGATTTCCATACACAATACGAGGGATTTGGTCTTACTCTAGAAGGTACTGCATTGACATGGTTTCAACCAATGAACATTGGGGGATTCCATGACATTGACCATTTGCTAAGAGAGTTTGCTGAGGAATTCTCAAAACGAGGGATTAAGCACAATACGGTCTCACAAATATATGCTTTTAAACAGAGAGAACACGAAAAAGTGAAGGAAGCTTCACTTCGCTTCAAACAATACATTGAGAGATGTCCAGTACGTGAACGACCACAAGATGACAGACTATCTGTTCTCTTTATTGAGGGACTGAGGAACGACACTCTCAAGAAAGACTTGCACTTGAAAGCTTGTACAAGTTTCGAGCAAGTAACAAGAGAGGCATTGTACTTAGTGGATAACTGTACGGTTTATGGAGAGGTGTCAGCGGATACAGATTTTGCATCCAGTAGCTCCTCCTCCGTAGCGAGCGAGACTACCACTAAAAAGAATGTTCAAACAACAACCATGCCAAATGTAGAGCAAATGATAGAAGATGCTCTAAAAAGGATGGCACCATACCAAAAACCATTGCCAAAAACACTGAAATGGTGTGCTATTGAACAAAAATGGACAAATCATCCAACAGAGGAGTGCTATTACAACAAAGGGTATGTAAGGGAGCGCCAGTATGCACCTCCTGCTCAATTAGCACCACCTCAGATACATCCAGTACCTCGATACCCAACGGGAAATGTACCAGGACCTATGGGGATAGAAAGACCGCAACCGGTATTGGGACAACAACCACCTTTACCAGGAGCAAGACCAGTGGGCATTAGATATGCACCAACTTTAGAGAATCAGGAAGAACAAGCCTTAGTGCCTGTTCAAGCCTATTACGAAGAATCGGGTGCACACATGTCTCCGACAGTGTATTACCCACCAGAAGAACCAAAACAACCAGAACCATGGGGCATGATGGGGAATGTTGGAACACCAACAGTTACAAGTGCTTCTGATGAAGAGAGATACAATTTGGACGCAAGAACCTTGATGTTCATAGCTCATGGAGGGTTAACAGGACAAAGACCATCATATCCACAAAGGACGAATCAAGGGGGACCAAGACCAGCACTAGGACCCTGTTACAAGTGTGGAGGTGACCATCTGATGAATGTTTGCCCACATACGGAAATCATTAGAATTAACGCTTATTGCACTGAGTGTGGGGTTACTCACTTCATTGAGGATTGTTCAAAGAATCCAAACAAAGTGCAAAAGACGACATTGAATATGTTAGAAACTATTCCTACCAGCAGTGGGTCTGAAAATGAAACTCTGATACCAACGCAAGTTGTTACTAGAGCTCAAGCTAAGAAAACCACTAGAGAACCTGAGAATGGAAAGTTAGCGACTGAAGTGGTTAGTCAAGGACCGCGGAGTCAGAAAAACACATGGAAAGCTAGGAAAGCACGCATGAAGTTGAGAAAAGAACGTGAAGACGCTATTCTAGCTGAGGAACTAAAGCAAACTAAAGCTAGATTAGAAAAACTTGAGAGTCAAAACGGGAAACGAGAGATGAGCCCGGAAAGGACGAAACAAAAGAGTATCAAAGAAACAACGAGCTTAAGCTCCGGGGGATCAGTGCTAGTCGACAAAGTACACGAACCATTGGACGCACTGATGAGAGCTTACGAAGCTAGGTTAAAGAACAACCAAACACAAGAACAGAGGTGGATGACATACCCAAACGCGGAATTGGAAAAGCAGAGACTTGAAATGTGCCAGAGAATGATCGAGACTGCACAAGCTTTATTAGAACCACCAAAAGAAACAATGAATTGTGGGAAGGAAAACCCAATTCAGCAAGAGACTATTGTTTCACGGGTAGCTGAAAAGACTCCCAGTGCACAAAAGCCTGAAGATACACAAAGGATGACCGCATAGTGTTGAACACAACCGATCAGGAGGTAGAGAGTTTTCATCCAGTCATACAGAGGTCTTACGGACAAGATGAGGATTACAATGAATTTTGGAAACAAGTGAGAGAGGCAAACTTTGCAAACGAGCTAAGTTGCCAAGCTAATCAGACAAATTGGGAAAAGGACATCAGGAATCCTCCCATAGTGGAATTTGAGGCAGGATCTCAAGTGGACTTGGATCTGCAATCTTACTGGGGAGATGGGGGCTCTGTTAGAACAATGGAGAGCAAACCTCATTCACTGAAAACCTTACCTTCATACTTAGGAGAGTATGAAGCAAAATCCGAGATTAGAGCACTTCCCTCACGAAAATCTCATCAGAAAAAGTCATGGACTCACAAGGATTGATAGAGATCTTGTCAACACCAGTGACATGCACTATCACTCTAGCTGAGCTTTTGAGGCTAAGACCACATATGTGGACCACTGTAGGAAAATGCTTGGAGAAATTCGGGATAAAAGATCCAACATCGAGATTGCAAGAGAGCATAGAGGAGCTGAGCAAGCCACAAAAGAACGCTAAGCCTGTACCTTTAAACAAGGTCGGAGAGTATTGCGAAGGTGAAGAGGGGAATACAACCTTACCAGTTGAATTCCAAGGAGTGAACACAATGGCAATACTAGACAGCGGAGCTGGGGTAGCCATAGCTACAAAAGAAATCTGGAAAAAATGGGGGAAACCAGCAATAAGGAAGACTAGGTTGAAACTCCAATTAGCAGATGGACACATGGAGAAACCTATGGGGTTATTAGAGAAAGTTGTAGTGACTTCTTGCGGCATTGAATACGAACATACTTTCGCTATTGTCGATTTTGGCAAGGAGAATAACTATGATATCATACTGGGAAGACCATTCATGAGACAGTTGAAAATGGTCCAGGATTGGGGCTACGATCACATATACCTGAGAAATATGGAAACCACTACACGTGTGAACCTGAAAGACCATAGCTACAAAGATGTGAACCGAACACCGGTAGAGGAGTTTGATTCAGCTACTTTGGCGGGATCCGAATTTCCAGCTTGGTTAGGTAAACCCAAGGAGTTATGGATGTGTGGAGCTTCGAAATGTGGAAGTCTGAAACGAGAAGAATGTGTTTTAGAAAGGGCTATCGAAGACGAAACTTATGTAAGAGAACCCTTTCCAGAGGACACGTTTGAACCATTAGAATGGACACACATTCTAGCAACCCTAGATGTTTGTGCAATTCCGGATGGTCCCACAACGAAATTTTGCGACAAGGACGGGTACGACGTGGTTCCGTATTTCATGTTGAGAACTGTACTCAAAAAAGAAACTGAAAAGAACGATACACTGGAAAAGGAAGATGAAGAAGAGGTGTTTCACGACATTCCCGATCATCCTGAGTGGGGAAATGAAGCAGACAACGAGTCAACGGACAATTCAGCGGAAACGAAGAAACTATAACGGATGTCCGATTTTATGATTTTCCGAACCAAACTAAACAACGCCAGAAACACTATAGAGCAAAGAAAAAAACAAAAGGGGTTAGAACCAATCCGATGCCTAGAATAAGAGGAAAAAATCAATTCCTAATGCTAGTAAAGGCTGAAGATTGTGTTAAGGATAAGATTTCTGGAAGAATGAGAGGCAACGATCAAAAGAGCTTACGAAAAGACAAAAGAGGCTCAAGAAATCAAGTTCAAAAGAATGGAACGAAAACTGAAACAGAAAAATCAGAAAAGAACAAGCGCAACAGAGAATACACGGAGTCCAAGTTAGAACGTAGAAACAAGTACAGAGAGCTCAAGAAAACTCTGAAAGAAGTTTGGACACAGAAATTGAGAGTGGAGAGGACGAAAACGCCAAAATCAAGGAAAACATGGATGTTCCCTCTCACTACAGGAAATTCACAATAGAGGATAGGAAGGTGGTATTAACCCAACCTATTCGAGAGAGAAAGGAGAACGAATCTTATGACGGACCGGAGGATGCAAAAAAAGTTGATTTAGCAGCTCCAGGTGAGCCACCTAGACCGGTGTACATAGCCACAGATTTGTCTCCAGGCGAGGAAGAGAGACTTTTGAGTCTTCTCAGAGAGTATAGGGATGTGTTTGCATGGTCTTATAAGGACTTAAAGGGAGTTGACCCATCGATATGCCAACACTCAATCCCACTGAAACAAGACGCAAAGCCTAGCAGACAGAGACCTTACACATATAATGATACTTTTGCTAAGCGAATCAAGGAGGAGATAGATAAGCTAATGGAAGCTGAATTCATATACGAGATTGAACACACTGATTGGGTATCTCCGATTGTGGTAGTACCTAAGAAGAACGGAAAACTCCGAGTGTGTGTCAACTTAAAGAAAGTGAATGCTGCAACAATCAGGGACAATTATCCCCTGCCGATAACTGATCATGTTCTAGAGCGTGTATCAGGGAAAACAGCATACTCCTTTCTTGATGGTTTTTCAGGATATAACCAGCTAGCCATAGCACCAGAAGATCAACATAAAACAGCTTTTGCAACGGAGTGGGGAATTTATGCTTATCGGGTTATGCCTTTTGGTCTAACCAATGCTCCCGCAACCTTCCAGAGGCTGATGACGCATGCTTTCAAAGAATACTTAAGGCTGTTTCTAGAAATCTACATGGATGACTTATGTGTACATTCTCTTTTGAGAGATGAGCATTAGAACACCTAAGAAAAGTATTTGAGAAATGTAGGACATATCGCATTTGTCTCAATCCTGAGAAATGTGTGTTTATGGTCCGACAGGGCAGAATTCTGGGACATATTGTCTCACAAAACGGAATATCCACGGATTTAGAGAAGATAAAAGTTATAGTGGATATGCCTAGACCAACCAATGCGAAACAAGTACAGAGCTTTATGGGACATTGTGGATATTATAGACGATTCATTTACATGTACGCTATAATAGGCCAACCACTTTACAGGCTAATAGTGAACTTTGAATGGACAGAGGAGTGTGAGGAATCGTTCAAGAAATTGAAAGAGGCACTCATTACTGCTCCAGTCTTGAAATCACCAGATTGGGAGAAGATATTCCATGTGCATATAGATGCTTCTGCATATGCAATAGGATGCATTCTGGCTCAGCCAGAAGAAGGAAACATGGATTTTCCTATCTGTTACGCCAGTCGACAGCTCAACCATGCAGAGAAGAATTACACCACAACAGAGCGAGAAGGATTAGGAATGATATATGCTGTGAAGAAATTTCGGCATTATCTTCTAGCCAACAAGTTTGTGTTTTTTACGGATCACCAAGCCTTGCTCTACCTAGTGAATAAACCATGCAATACCGGGAGAATAGTGAGATGGTTCATTATCTTACTGGAATTCGACTTCACGGTAGTAGTAAAGAAAGGAAAAACACATCTTAGAGCTGATCATCTTTCGCGATTGACGAATGGAGAAGACCCTATAGGAGTAGATGACGACATGCCAGACGCGTACTTGTTTAACATAGAAATGATACCGAGGTGGTCTCAAAATGTCGTTAACCTATTAACCTATGGAGGAGAGTTCGATAGAAGAGAATACAACTTGAAACATATTGCTATTCAGCAATCCAAGAATCTTCAATTGATTGCAGGAAGGTTGTATCAATTGGGAAATGATCATGTTTTACGACTATGCATCAATCCTGAGGAATATAGTATATATCTGCTCGAAGCACATGTTCAGGAATGTGCATTTCATTGTTCAAGAAGGAACACATATAGGAATTTGTTACAATTGGGAGTCTATTGGCCAGGAATGAAAGAAAGCGTACATGAATATGTCACTGTATGTATTGTATGTTCATCAAAACCGCCAGCCGAGTATTCGACATTATATCAGATAATGATCGCTCCAGAATGGAGTCAGTATATTGTTGAATATCTCACAAATAGAACTTTCCCAGAAGGAACGTCAAAAGCTCGTCAGAAATCTGTAGAGACAGAAGCTAGAGATTACGCTTTAATAGGAGATCAACTCTATAAGAGAGGTAAAGACAACCAGCTTAGGATTTGCGCATCAGAGTCTGAGTATGTGATAATCCTGGAGCAAGCTCATGGAGGAGTAGGTGGAGGCCATTTCTCAGGTGATAAGACAGCAAAACTTGTCTTAGCCGCAGGAATATGGTGGCCAACATTACATATGGACGCTGAGGAATACGTTAAAAGGTGTGATGACTGTCAGCGGACCAAAGTACCACTTAAAAGAGATGATATGCCGCTTAGACCAATGATGGGGCAAGAGCTTTTGCAAAATGGGGGATTGATTATGTCGGACCCATTTCACCTCCTGCATATAAGACTCATGCACAATACATCATTGTGGCTACAGACTATCTAACAAAGTGGGTCGAAGCAAAGGCAACTCAAAAAGCAGATGCCAGGACCACGGCACAATTTCTATATGAATACGTCTTTGTACGATATGGATTGCCAATAGAAATTGTGAGTGATCGAGGCACACATTTCATAAATGAAGTGATAGAGATCCTTCTAGATGAATTCATGGTAATCCATAGGAAATCAGCCCCGTATCATCCACAAGCAAACGGACAAGCTGAAGCAACAAACAAAACCATATGTACGGTCCTTACGAAGATTGTATCTAAGTCGAGAACTGACTGGGACCAGAAGTTGCATTCAACATTATGGGCATATAGGGTAGCATATAAAACATCCATAGGAACGACCCCATATAACATGGTTTTTGGGCTAAATGCTATCTTACCAATAGAATTCTTGATTTCAACCTTAAGGGTGGCTAAGGATCTAGAGTGGACAGGGCACGAGCTCTCTGATAGAATAGATGACCTGGAAAAGCTAGATGAGCTTCGCCTAAAAGCAGTAGCTTCCATCTACGCTCAAAAAAGGCGACAAAAGGAATTTTTTGATAAGCATGTGCGGACTAAAGAGTTTAAAGTTGGGGACTATGTCCTAGTTTACACTCTGAAACAGCATGCTAAAAAGCTTAAAAAGCGAGGGATGGGACCTCTGGTGATTAAAGATCTATCACCAAGTGGAGCCGTCAAGCTTGCTACATTAGACGGAGAAGAAATGCCCAATTGGATTAGTGGATGCAGAGTGAAAAAGTATCTGTTGCCGCTAACACAAGACATGCTTCTCAAAATACATCAAGAAAAGCTGCGTGTCCAGAAAAAGAAAAAGATTGAGGAGGAAGCGCAAGCCGAGGCGAAGGAAAGAATGGAGAAAAGAAGACTACTACGTCAGAAACAGCGCAATGAAGGAGCAATACGAATAAACGCAGTCAGTATAACAGAAATGGATAATGACAAAGAAGAACCCATCATTGAATGCAAAGTAGGGACCAACCAAATCAAAGCCAGAGCACTATTGGATTCAGGAGCTCAAGCTAACCTACTTTCACTCAGTTTGTATAGACAATTGACAAATGACACTAAATTACAAACTGCCAAGCAAGAGTTAAAAAGTTACTCTGAGAATTCAATCAAAACTGTCGGATGCACAGTTTTACATATACAGATTAACCAATATGTGTATCCTCATATGTTTTACGTGGTTGAAGACCAAGCTACACAACATCCATTATTGCTAGGACAACCATGGCAGAAGCAATACAATGCAATGATTGACTGGAGTTCTAAATCAGTGCTTATCAAATACGAAGGTGAAAGTCAATCAGTTAAGTTCACCAAAGGAGCAGAGCCAACTCCAAAGGAAGAATCCACGGACAAGGGCAAACAACAAACAGAGAAAAAGAAGAAGCAATGGCAACCAAAAGTTTCTATACAACCGGATTACTCTTCGACGAGGAATTCTCAACAGTGGATAAGGAAGACAAGCAATAATATAACAGCTCAACCTTGGAAAACAAAGGAGTCAAAGTTGGTATGGAAACCAAAAAAGGCTGTGCCAGAGAACAAAAAGGTGGAAAACAGAGTCTTCAATACCAGACAACAGAGTGATCCCCGACAATCAAGGACAGTGAAACAGATTTGGATTCCAAAGAAGTTCATGACGGCACAAAGCTACAGACAGCAAATTTGGATCCCAAAGATTTGTAAAAGGAACTCCCTTCCATACAATCAACGGAAACTCCTAGGTATTTCAAGGCGAGGGAATCAACACACAGAACAAAGCAGGTTTGGGTCGCAAAGAGTTTGTGGCAAGCACAAGCAAAGCGGAAGCAGATTTGGATTGTGAAGAAAGACAACAAGGTAACGAAGAATCCATCTACTGACTCTACTACCGAAGTGACAAAACCAACCCAAAACCCGACCACCAATCCTTCAATCAAACAAAGAGCAGCTTTATTGGAAAGAATGTTGTATCGTCGCTCTACAATTGCATTGGAAACTTATGACCAAAACAACTACAATGCTTCACCCACAGACACTTCATAGTCGTCCGGGAGGACTCAGACTAGGAGGGGGGGAGGTATACAGGAGTTACAAAGCAACTACAAGTGGAAAAAAAAAAAAAACAAAGAAAAACAAAAATTATATTACAAGGGCAGTGTCTTACATGATTTTGCAATTTTTATGTTTGATTGCGGATATTGATAATATTTATGCCCTTATATACCTTGTTTTGCAACAAGAAGAGATCAATGATGAATTTGGGTCTCTAGATGTGTAAATATCACTAAATAAGAGTGTTTTTGGAGCTAAAAAGTGGAAAAAGTGGTAATCCAAGTCCAAAAATCACAAAGAAGTGTATATTCATATACACAGGGTTACCAGCTATTTATCGTGTATGTTTGGAATTTTTTGGCTTCAATTTGCTATTTTCCTTTATTTTTTATGATTTTCTTAATAAAAATAAAAGAAAAATAAAAAAGCGGTGAAATGAGATCGGAAAAAAGAAAAGAATAGACGGCGATGATCCTAATGACAAGGGCAACCCATGGTAAAAATTGGGTACAATTCTGAAAAAGTTGCGGAAAGCCCGAAATGACAGAATTTTGGCAAAGTGGACAGATTTCTCAGAAACAGGTCAAATGGAGTCCAAATTGAGAAATTTCAAATCCTAAAGTGCATTTCACGACGAGATAGGAGCACATGTCAAATTTGGTAACAAGTGATCCGGGAAGCCGAAGTTAAGTATTTTTCACTTCACTATCAAGCTCATTTCCACTATTACCTTCTTGGAGAGAGCAAAGAGCACACAGGAGCATCCGACCTTCTACCGCCTTCTACGACTGCTACGAGAGCTCAGAGGACACCAGACATGAGAGGTAGACTCGTTGCCATAAGCTTTTGACGCTTATCGTTAACTTTTGTCGCGAAAACTCACCAAAACCAAGAAACAAGAGCAGATGGGGAATGGGGAAGAACTCTAGGTAGGGGCACAACCGCCTAACCAAACCTTGCAAGAACTTAGAGGTGGGTTACCCTAGTATAGGAGATAAGTTTCTAGCACTCAAAGCTCGAGAAAGAACGACTGGAAAAACCCTAGGTCAACAGAGCCTGCAAGAGGCAAACAGAAAAAAGTTGTCGGAATGACACAAAACTTCTCAAGAAGCTTAACAACATCGAGGGCAATGCAACCATGGAGTATCTCCAGGTTTGGACCACCAAAAGTAGGTCGGAACAACCGATTCAGCTGTGGACACACAAAGCGTCATTTTGGCATAACGGCTAAAATTGACGACCAAATGACATGAAACTTCACAAGCAGCTTCAAATATACATGGATGACTTATGTTTGCAAGCAAAACCCAAAAGAAAGCTGATTCACTTACCGATGGTGAAAAAGACGCTTTCGGGCAACCAAATGGAGAAAGATGGAGAACGGGGAGCCAAAGTCAAGTTCAACCGAATAGGTGGCTTCACAACATATCCAATGAGCTGGAAATGCAACTCTCAAGAAGAAAAGTTGAAGAAATTCAACTCCAAGGCAAAAAGACGACTTCGGAGACTGAAATGCCTATAAGGGGGCTTTTTAGCTAAACTGATGACTTTTTAAGTTGAAAACTAGTTAGCAGGGCTTAGGGCACTAGCACAAAGCATTCTTTGCACAAAAAGACCAACATTTCAAGAAAAGACATCATACGCGTATGATGTCTCACAGCATGATTTTCACATCCATTTCAACATTTGAGTGCATAGCCTCATTCCACATGTTAATCACATCCTATGAACCAAGTATCATGAGAATTGGAGTTAGAAAACCCAAGGAAAACCAAAAAGACGCAAAGTAGGCCATAAAATTGATTTTTGGTCCTAATTTTGTCAAAATAACTCCAAACTCATTGAAACTTTGTAGGATTGTTGATTAACACATCTACAAGCTATCTGGAACCAAAAGCACTATTTTGACACAAAAGACATCATACGCGTATAATGTCTATTTGCACTTACAGAGCCAAAAATGCTCATTTGACATCATACATCCATTATATATATCTAATACATGCTACATATGAAGTTTGGAACCATTTGGTCAAGTGGATCACCCCATTAGCCCAATTAAGAGAAAATCCTTCATACAAAGCCTATTTTTGTCCCAAATCCAACATATTCAAGTCCAAACCAAGATTTGAGTATAAACAGTCCTTCACTAGCACATGGAGAATCCACAGAACCAATCCCATGCAAAATTGATGAAAAAGACATCATACGCGTATGATGTCTTTTGAGCCATTTTTAGCCCAAATTCTATCCAAACTTGATAAATCCACTGAATAAGCCTATCTAAAGCCAAAACCAAGCTTATAGAGAAGATTGGTCCAAAAATGCACTAAAAGACATCATACGCGTATGATGTCTCACTATGTGATTTTGGCATCTAAGGGCTTCAACCACCAAACATAAGTGTTCTACATGCCATTTGAAAGTAATCTACCAAGTTTTACCCAATTTGGATCATAAAATCCATTTCCCTTTCAAAATTTTGCCAAGAGCCTGAACTGGACTAAACTGGCCAAAACTTGACCAAATGGGATCCAAACTCAAATCCAAGCATATGACACTCATGAAAACACTATCAGCTACAAGCACAACCAATATGAAGTCATTCTGACACAAAAGACATCATACGCGTATGATGTCTCAAGCATGTTTTTGAGCCCAGTTTGCATATTTTTTCACCTACATTGCATCCTTAGGCCCTGAATAGCTCATGTTTCAATTTTCAAGTCATTTGAATAGTTAAAAGCTTCATTTCGGCTTTCAGTACTACTAAAAAGACGCTAACTTCTATGATTGGAGTTACAGGATCCATGGATTCCGCTAAGTCATCGGCAAATAAGAGAAAAAGACCAACCATCAAGGATGCTCTTGCAGACGCAGAACCTTTTGATATTCCAACGGAAACCCTCAAGCCAACCAAGACTTGGATGGAGGAAGCAGTACTAGAAAAAGAGGGTATAAAGATCTACCAAGGGACTTTCAGAGATCCTCAAGGGCAATCGGTCGATGTACCTATGATCCCACGAGAATTAGTGGATTATAGCAGAACAGAGAACATAAGCAAATACCTGGAAAAGGCTGACTTACACAGGTTCTTCACCTCGAGACCATCAGGTGTAGACACAAGAAGAGTGTATGAGTTGGCAACATCCATTCAGAAGGATGGGAAAGCCACGTTGACAGCCATGGATGGAGAAACAGTTGAAGTACAGATCACTCCACAGCTCATTGCAGATGCATTGAAGCTGCACAACAAAGGGAGTTCTGTCAGAGAAAGAAGGGAAGCCATAGAGGTCTATGGATCAAAGAAACAAAATACAACCTACGGAGATATGGCAGATCAACGAGCGGCAACCCTTTGCCGATTATACAACCAATTTTTCCATGTGTGTAGTAAAAGACCGCAGAAGTATACTACACCACCCCATGCCATTGCGACAACCATCACATGGGCATTGAAAAGCAACATGCCAAAAGAGGTGAATTATGCTCAATACATCCACGAGCAAGTAATCGCCATGCACAACCAGAAGCCAAAGTACATAGGAGGAGGAGAAATCCTAACAAGAATAGCTTATGAAGCTATTGGAGCTAGGGATCAAGGGCCCCAGATTCCCTCCCAGAATGAGTGGCTTAGAGAAGCCGATAAAGAGGAAGAACAACAAGAAGTATCCAAGAGGGCATCCACAAGAGCACGCCGAAAACTAGAAATAGTTTCAGAACCTGAGGAGGCCGTGGACGAGCCGCTCAAGAAGAAAGTGAAGAAGAAGGCCGATCCCAAGCAAACCAAAAGTCAAAAAGCCGCAAGAATGGAAAGGCTGGTGGAGCAGTTTAGAGCGGAAAGAGCTCTAAAGGGGGACTTTGAAGAAATGTGGGTGCCAGACCCCAGTAAAGTCGGAACCAGCTCAGCCAGGCCACATGTTGATCAATACGATCAATATATTAGAGCTTATGAGGAGTCGGAGGCCATACTGGAGCAACAACCTGTCGAGCCTTATACTGAAGAGGAAGTACAGCTTTTAAAAGCTGAGCTGCAAAAGGACGACAAGGGGAAGAAGAAAGTAGATGAGTCTACTGAACCTCAAAAGAAAGACGGGCAAGCAAACAAAGGGAAAGCCAAGATGACTGAGGACAATCAGCCCTCTTTTACTGTTGTACCCAGCCCGAAGAAAATGGAAATTATTGTGGAGGAAACCCCAATAGAAATAGAAACAGAAGTTATGGAAAAGCCGGAGGCCGGGACCAAGGAAAAGGAGATAGATCCAGTTAAGCAAAAGAAAGATGATTATGAGGATCTGGTCGCTATCGGATACAGTGAAGAAGAGGCCCTGGAGGCAGTTTATGGGATATCCCTACGGAAGCAAGATGATCGGAAAGGGACGAAAGAAAAGACAAAGGGTACAATGGAGAGTGAAGAAAAAATGGACGAGCCGAAGCCATTGGAGGCGGTGGCAGAAAGAGCTGTCAAGTTGACAGATGATGATGAAAAAGACATGCACATGGTGCATGAACTGCTCAGCAAGATTAAAGAAAGATCCAGAGCAAAAGAAGTAGCACTTGAGACAGCAAAACAAAAGGAAGCAGATTTGCAGAAGCAGTTAGAGAATGCTATGACTGAATCTGAAAGTCATAAAGCATCACTCTACGACGCAGAAAACGAGAGAGACGGCTTGATACTCCAACTAGCCGAAGCTTCAAGAGAGGTAACAAGTTCACAGGAAGCAAAGGAGCGAATAGAAGATGAGCTGGAGGCAGCCAAGGATGAGCTCATTGAGCTAAGGGAAAGAGTCGAACTTCAAGAACGGACAATCATGAGACTCAGGACCACCCCTAGAGCTGGCAGAGCAGGAACAGAACAAGAGGGAGCCCTCGTACCAGCTCTGGAAGAGCAGGTCAGAAGTTTGCAAAGAGAGCTGAGGTTAGAGCAAGTACAAAGATTGCACATGGCGGAGGGATCATTGGCTGCAGAGGAGAGGCTCACATCAGAAAACCAAACACTAAGGACAGAAAATGAGGCCCTCCGCAAACAGCTCCAAGACCTCCAAGAGCAACAAAGAAGAGAAACAGAGACACCACAAGAAGAAGCAGGGAGAGCAGCCATAGAGCTACCAGAAACTGGAGAGGCAACCACAATTGAAGATCCAGCCCCAGTTCAAGAAGTGGCCTCAACTTCAGGAATCTGTGAAGAAGAAGAACAAAAGCTCCAGGACCAAATAGAAAAGTCAACAGAGGAAAGTGCCAAGGCGGAAATGGAATGGGAAAGGAGACTCCTCATCTCCATTAGACTTCAAGGTTTAGACACAAAAGTGCTCCATGAAGAGTGGATGCAACCAAGCCTGCCTTTCCCTCTGATGAAATTTGAAGTGATAAAGACGAAAAAGAGAATAGAGGAGGAGCAGTATGTCGCTCTTTACGAAGGCGACATCACAAAGGATGAACAATCAAAGAAGATTGTAGATTCTCAACCTAGATGGAGGAAAGGTTGGCTGAACAAATACCAAGCCTACCTCATCTACTTGGTAGAGGCTCCAAAGGAGATTCGGGAGGATGCAACCTTCTGCCCGGTGCCAAGAGTCAGAAGCTGGAAAGAGCATGGCAGGATTGCAGAAAAGAAGCCAAATTGGCTTAATTACCCAAGGATGCCAGGACCAAAGGAAGGAGAGAGAATAGGTAAATCCTACATGGTGAAAACCCTAACGGGCACCATCAAACTCTTTACTGGCTCTCCTGACCTTTCGTGTCAGATGCTAAAGAAAATCTGCAAGACTCTCTTAGCATGCATTGAAGTGTTCGCGCCAGATAAAGCTACGACCTCAAGTCTACTATCGACGGCCGACACAGTGACGGATATGATGTATGATCTTTCATTGCAGCCCTCACCAAAGGTGTTACATCTCTTATACCAAAGAATTATGTTTTTGCCTAGCTTCCACATGCAAACATTCGAAGAAGCTTTCTACACCGGCTTTTTCACTCACGAAAGCAAAATATTCGGCCCAACCTTGACCATCGGCAACCTACGCTACGAATCACATTTGCAGATGCTCAAGACGACAGGACTCTATTGACCAAGCCAAAAGTCATGTCAGGGACGACATGAACGCGGAGGGGGGGAGTGTTGAGCCAGCAGAGGATCACACCCGCATTTTTGCTCACGCCCATCATTTTGTAACCATTGATTGTAATAAATGTCTTTCCGACATTAATTTTGATTTGAGCCATTCATTAAGTAACGGGACTCAATTGAGTTTCCAGCTTGTAATCCCGACGTAATTTCACCTGCTTATGTAAATAATTAGAGATGTTCTCACCTCCAAGGCTGAGGTATATAAGCCAAAGTTTTGTAACCTAAAGAGAGATTCAATTATTAATCAAGGTGAGTTTTGAGCGCTGTGACTGTGTCTGAGAGAGAGAGAGAGAGAGAGAGAGTCTTATCTCCTTGCTACGCGAGCTACGGAGCCGCCATTGGAGAAGCGACACCGCCATTGTGTTAGCAACGGCGAGAGCTACGCACAGATACCAAGAGTGCGCGCTATCGGCTTCTATGTGTGGTAAGTTCCTACGAGCTTCGGTGTGAGTTTTCTTCCAACTCGTGTGTCGGAATAGAGCGTGCAGCATATCTATAGAACCACAACGAGTAGAGCTACACATTCGTACCATCGGGGTCAAGTTTCGGTCACCTGTAATTTTCGGCCTGTCTTCATACGCGTTTACCGCACGGAGTGGTTATAGGTTGATTTTGCAGTTCAAGTCTTTAGGGTGTTGTTCTTACCTAGTGTATAGACTTCCCCTTGAGTTTGAGATCGATTCGATGATTCTAGATCCTGTTTCGTATAGCATTCGTTCGTAGTACGGATTTCAGTCACTTGCGTATTTTAGAACTTAGATTTGATTTCCTTGGTAGTGATTGTCATTAGAAGGTCGAGTAGGTGATTTGACACCCACCTAGTTGTTTCCATGCGCCTGCGGGTCAAGCTTCGTCCTCGTCTGACAAATTCTGTTGTTGGTTGAGTTCTCGCTATTTAGCTTCCGCTAGCGGCGTAACCGCCTTAACATTGGACATATGTTTACATATGATACTTTGAAAGATTAAAGATTGGTTGCAAGGACAATTTGACATATGTTGAAAGAGCATGCTTTGAAGAAATGCTTGGCAAACATGGAAAGGCTTTTATATTCGAGCCGCATGAGATAGGGTGTTTTGATCCATCCATTGTTTCTCCTACGGTGACCTTCAGTATCCCTCATGTACCTTGGAACTTAAGGCCTATTCTGGTTCTAAAGGCCCATTTGCCAAAACTCATTGAGTTGCTTAATGAAAAGATCAAGATCCGTATTTTGGAGCCTTCTTGTGCTCCATATTCAAACAGGTGATTCACAGTTCCAAAGAAAAAAGGTTCCTTACACTTTTTCTAGGATATGCAACCTGTCAACAAGGTTAGAACTAGAAATTTGGGTACAGGGCCAGTTGTAGATGAATTTGCAGAGGCATTCACAGGAAGGGCAATATATTCTATGGGGGATTTGTACTTAGGGTATGATTAGTTCTAACTAGCAATGGAAAGCACGGACCTGACTACCATGAGGACACCTTTGGGTCTAGTAAGGATGTGCACCTTACCTCAGGGAGCATCTAATTCAGTTACACATATGATGAATGGTATGAACAAAGTCCTACGTGACTTCATACCACAAACTACGATGACTTTCCTTGATGACGTGCCAATCAAAGGATGTGATGGAAGTGATATAGATGTGTCTTTGGACTCCAGGGGGTGCCGCAAGTATGTGGCAAACCATATCAATGATTGTGATGAGATTGGAAGAAGTGAACCTTATCTTGTTCTGGGTAAAAGTCAGTGTTTGGTGTGAGCGAAGTTCTTATTGTGGGGCATATGTGCGGGCCATATGGTAGAAGGCCGTGTCCTGCAAAGATTGATGTAATTCAAAGAATGAAAGAGACATGTGTTAATGTAACTGAGGTTTGAAGGTTCTTGGATGTATGTGTGTTTTATGTTATCTGGATTCCACATTATGCTCAAGTGACAGAACCTTTGTATCAACTTTTGAGAAAGAACCAAAAGTTTTAATGGGAATAAATGCATACCCATGCCATGATCAAACTAAAGAAGTTGCTTCTTATGTCTCCAACTTCGAGGAAAGCAAACTAAGAATGCGAAAGATATGTAATTGTGACAGTGGATACTAGCCCCACAAAAATTGGATGGGCGATTGGGAAAGATGATGATGATTGCAAGCGATATGTGGTGAGACTTGGAGCAAAAGTCCTAAGTGCTCGTCAACGCAACTATGCACAGGTAAAAAGAGAGTTATGGGGAGTAGTCACAACTTTGAAATTTGACAAAGAGTATTTGATAGGAGCAAATGTAATAGTGGAGACAAATTTTCTACCCGTTCTTGGAATGATCACAAGTTGCTCAACTCTCGACATTGCTATGTTGAGATGGATTGCCTACATAAAGTCCTTAAATCCAAAATTTAAGCATATTGTAGGGAAAGATAATCTGGTTGCAGATATGCTTTCAAGAGTAAGGTATGAAAACGAAGAATACATGGTTGTCGAGGGCAATGATGTAGGCACACAATTCTATAGTATCTCTCATGCCAAGGGTGATCATGTTTGCCTATCAAATGCACTTGAGTCATTTTCATAGGACCTATATCAAGGTGACTGGTTGCTCATTGGACGCTATCTGAGCACTTTGATAAGGTAAGAAGGGTGGACTGACCAAGAGTTCAAAAGAATATGGAGAAAGGCCTATGGATACTTTTTGAAAGATGGGTACTTATGGAAGCGTCCAAGACAAAGAAATGGAATGCCGTTGAGAGTCGTGAATGATAAGGACGCATAAAATGAGCTTATGAAAAAGTTTCATGAGAGTCTTTATGCTGGACATAGAGGTGTATGGGCCACCCTTACTAAAATGAAAGAGACGTATTGGTGGAAAGGTATGTATAAAGATAATGTATCTCACTTTGTGGAGTCTTGTGAAACCTGTCAAATGTAATTAAATGTACGTCATTGTGATGGGCTGCACCCTACTTACCCATTGTCCATGCGCTATAAGTGGGTAGTAGATCCTGTTACAATGCCATTGGGCTTATGGAAAATGAGATACATAGTGCTTGCACGAGAAGACTTAACCAACCAAGTTGAAGGTCATGCTCTAAGAACGAAAAGCGTAGAAGGGATATGTAAGTTCCTTTTGGATGATGTACATCGGACAGGGGTGAGTTGGATTCTGACAAAGCAAGGGATTTTTCTCTAGGTTGGGCATTAAACTTGCTCTCACTACTGCATATAGTCCTGAGGGAAATGTTAAATTGGAGCGTGGGTGTCCTCCTTTCATTAAAGCTTTGGCTAAGGCCTCCAAAGGTAAAATGGGAGAGTGGCCTAGGTTATTGCGTTATGCTTTATGGGATGATCGTACAACTCAAAGCTCAGTTACTGGTTATATGCCTTTTGAGTTGATGTATGGTCAAAAACCTATAATGCCAATTGAGGATGTAATTCCCACATGGAATGTATTACCTTTTGAAGATGGAATGAGTAGGTAAGACCTTCTTGCTTTGTGCATACAACAATTAGAAAGAAGGCCTCAAGATATTGAGAATGCAGTAGCATGATTGAAAGATGCAAGGTTAAAGAATAAGGACAGATTTGATAAGAGGCACACGCTTAGACCTAAAGCTATTGAGGAAGGTGAATGGGTGTTGGTGTACAACAGCAGTCTTGACAACTAGCATTCAACAATAAGAAAGCTTTCAAAGAGATGGTTTGGTCCTAATGTGGTTGAACATGTACATGGGAATGCAACTTGTACCTTGCATGAATTGGATGGGACAAAATGAAGATTCCCATCACAGGGAAAAGAATCAAGTTATTCAAAAGAAGAGGTGATATAGATCCCTTTGATTCATAGGAAAGTTAGATTGAAGGCTCTGATGAAATGGTATGGATGTGGATGAAGAACAAGAGTATTATGCGTTAGATTTCATTGAAAGCAATGATCAAATTTACATGTATGTGGACTAAAATGAAGACTGAACCTACAAAAGAGATCTGTGGCACATGCGAGAGGATGTGCCGGTTTAGAGGGGGTGGATTTCTTGCCGTGGTACATTCATGATGTGAGTTTAAAAATATCTACCTCACTCTCAATGCTTTTGTAATGTGGGAACGAATGCTATAATGTACATAGTGTGATATATACGAGAATAAATGCCACGGTTGCAGTCGTGTACATACCTTGATTGGCAGGTGAGGCCCTAGACGTGGCACTATGGCATGTTTTTTCACATAAATATATGCCTAATTTGCTTTATGAATGTACAAATGTCAATTGTTTCTAAGTGGCATGCTTGTTTTGCCAAGAAAATTCAATGCAAATGATGTTCGCCAAAAGTAGCAGGTTTCATGCGTGGGCGTAAAAGACGTGTCCAAAGTGCTTACCAAGTGAAAAAATGAGGTTCAACATGAAATTTAAGCCCAATGGATTTTTCCACAAATTTAGGATTCTTTCCAGTTTGTTTGGGCTTTTTACGAACAAAAAGGGTATTTTTGGGCTTAAAAAGACTAAAAATGGTCAAAAGTAGCTCAAAATGCCACATCAACAATGGTTCTGTCGTTGCCTATGTAGAGACTGAAATTTTAGAGCCAAGAATGAGCTCATTTGGGTATATGAGAAAGGAGATACAACCATTCCTTTACAGGATGCTAGTGTAGTCCCGTGCTACTTCCACTACATGGTTGAGGCTGTGAGGCCTCCAATTAGGGTTTCCCCTGCTCAAATAACTACTTGGGATTCTCCAATGAAGTAATAAAGCTTACATGAAATGGTCGCAATGAAGAATCGAATCGTAAATTTAGGGTTTTTAACAAGTCGAATAAGCACTGCATCTATGCAATTAGGAGTGAGGCTACACCTAATCTTCACACACACAAGATTTTTGAGTTAATCTAGGTTCCTTTTCAAAGTGAAGGTTTCATGGATGGAGTTTTGTTCCTTTTTAGTGTATTTTTAGCTTCAAATTATCTACGCCTTGCTTGATTTTTCTACCAATCCTCACAGTCAGAGACCCGACTCTTTCCTAGTCGCACTGCGCACTTCTTGACAGCGGGTTATTGTATCTATTAGAGTGCAAAGGCATCCGCATCGGCCCCCTCACCCATCGCCTGAGTAATAGGAAACATGCGCAAAAAATTGTGCACAAGAAGCAATGTAAGGAGTTGATGTGTGCACTCCCTTGTCTCAACATTGAAGCTTTTCCAGTAGGCTACACCTAATTGATAGTTCCTCAAGTGAGAATTTAATATCTATTTAAATGTCCACTTGTGTGTGACACTGCAGGGGTGCACACATGCTCTTTTTGAGCATGTACGATGTACATATCTGACAAAACCTAAGTACATTTTGGAGGTACAACCTAAAACACATAAAAGCCAGAGCTCTCTTGTTACAATAGAGTGGGCCAAGCCAAGAACACTTTATAGCATGAAGGTTTTATGTAGAAGACTAGAACACATCATTTCTCTGATTATAAGCTTGTCAGTAAGCTCCTTGACCTTTAATTTTTTTTTAAAGTATGGTTTTCCCAAACACATGTAGATCAGATCAAGCGTGTGCCTACATCTGGAAAGTAAAACATACCACTATCTATCAATCTATGCTGGCTATGGTAGGTTTTGCACACCCGAGTTTGCACATAGCTGCAGACAAAGTTTTTCTTACATCAAGTTGCCTTGTCATCTTGTGAGAACTCAACATCCCTAGTGCTAACTCTGCCAAAAACGACAGAGTTGGCTCTCATCGGTAGTGTTTGAAAAGAAAGAATGAAGCACTTAATTCCCTTGCAAATGTTGCATTAAAAAAAGCACAAATTTGTTGAGCACATAATAGCTTGGCACCCCTTTATGTGCGAAAGTGCTCTAACCACATGGGGGCCAAAGACCTTTACTTTTCTTCATGTTATTGAATGGGAGATAGCTCTATATAAGGGAGTGCCTCAAGCATCATATGTCATGGTAATTGGTGAGTGAACAAACCTTGGCCCAACAAGAGATATTGATTGTTTTATAAGACATATCTTTTATTGATAGTGCAACACATGTGCAAAGCATCAAGATCACATATCAAAAGAAGTAGGCTAGAGCTAACAATGTGTTGAGGGTATCAAAGTCATATATAAGCTAGCAAGAGCCACAATCCTTTCTTCCATGTCGATATGAAACGATATTTATTTGGATAAAATAGAAAATGAGACCTTTCTTCAAATACTTTGGAGATACTCATCATAAATATGCTTAGTTGGAAAACTCTGAATGATGTGACTTGGGAGGCGATGTCAGTGCAATGATAGGACTAGATGGGGACACCAATCTTAAGCCAAGATTTGGACATGCATAATCAGGGGTTCCTATAGATGGTTGAATGACCTGAATGTGTTTAGATAGCTATTCCAGGTTGGTAGTTAGAGTTAGTTTATTTCATACTCATAATTCAGACCAAACTTCAGTGCAATGGAAGACAAAACTGCAACTGGATTGACAAAATATTGGAAAAGATGACTGAAACTGGAATTATAAAGACACTTGAAATGAAACTGGAACTAGAGTTGTATTATTTAGATGATACAAGATTACAACTGGGAAAAGTACTAAATGAGAATACACAACACATTAGAAAATGGCTCAAGATACAAGTATTGGGCTTTGGATTACAACTTAGAGAAAGTTGGAAGAAAGATTCAAAGTCTCAAAATGAGATAGTGGGTCCTATTTATAGTCTCCGATTGGTATCTGAATGACTGTGTACTATCAGTTACCATGGTAAGTGTCTTTGAATTATTGCTTCTAGAAGCCTCTAGTTCAGTCACCGCTAGCCACCTGCTAGGGGCTGTTCCCACCTTTTATATTTCTCCTCCCCTTTCTCGAATTTTGGTATAAATACCAAAATTTTAAGTAGTGCTCTAGTTTTACCCAGTATCTATCCATCTTACTTTGTTCTTGTCAGGTGCCTTCTTCTTGGGATATTTGTGAATTTCTTTGAAGGATTCAAGAGCACTTAGAGCCGCATTGTCCTTTTGAATGACTCTGAATAGGGACTCTTGCTCAAGATGCTCTTTCCGTCCTGTCTTTGTTTACACTTCATAGGGCGTTAGTGGATTTCGTGTATTGGTATCGGGGTCGTACAAGGTGCATTTGCCTCTTGTGAGGCTAGCTCGCTAGCTTATGGTAGTATGATGCAATGTACATCCACCCTTAAGGCAATGGGTGGTTGCATTTGATACGAGCCTCAAATAAAGTCTTAACCATTTCTTTGAACTTGGATTCAAAGTTTTCCTTATTAGCTTATTCTTTTTCTGGGACTTTTGAGGCTTCGACCACTAGCTGAAGATGTTAGGAAATAAGACGTAGATAAATAGATTTTTTAGTAGATTACTTAATGGAGAGAGATAGATTTCACACACAAGAGATTATAGAGTAGAGAGAGAGAGAGAGAGAGAGAGAGAGAGAGAGAGAGAGAGAGAGAGAGAGAGAGTACACATGATATACGTGGTTCACCCAATGTGGGCTACGTCCACGGGAAAGCAGCCACTCAATGGCTTTAGCACTTTAAAAGAAGAAGTAGTTTACAAAGGGATTAAACCCTTGATAGAGCTCCCGCCTTGCTTCACTGTCACCACCTCACACTCACCTTGTTGCATCAACTTCACACTATCAAATGTGTGTAGAAATGGCCTCCTTTTATAGGCCAAAAGGGCTGCCCTCTCTTATGAGAGACAGCCATGTGTAGCCACCCTTGTGCGAATAAGTTCAAATCGGACCCTCCAATCTGCCCATGTGTGGCCGCCCTTGAGAAGACAAGTCCGCTTTCTAATTCGGCCACCGGCCATTGAATTCCGCCACCGGCCACCGGCCATTGACTTCCGGCCATCGGCCATTGACTACCGGCCACCGGCCAACCGACCGGTTGTTTTCGGACCACTTTTCGGCCGCCGTCCGGCCATAATATTCCGGCGAAAAAAAAAGTCTCGGGGGCCTCCGCCCCCGAGGCCTCTAAAGTTGCCCCTGATTCTTGTCCGTGAAAATTTTGGTTTCCGGTGAGTGATTTTCCTTCAGGCACGATGGCTTCTCCTCATAATGGGGGCCTTACAAATGTGCGCTTTTACCACAGAAAATTACAAGGGTAAATCAGGCTCCATACTTAACAATCTCCCACTTGGGGACTGGTCTCCAAACCAAACCTGTGACTGCTTTCCATTCTGGCTTCTTATCCTTGAATGCCGTTTGAAGATGAGCAAAAGATCAACTTCTCCTTGTTGACCACCTTTGTAAACATGTTTGCAGGATTTTCACTTGTATGCACCTTTCCTAGCTTTAGCTGTCCCTCTTCCAAAAGAGTGTGTATGAAGTGATATCTCACCTCAATGTGCTTTGTCCTTGAATGAAAGGCTGAGTTCTTCGCAAGATGAATAGCGCTTTGGCTATCACTATACAAGACACAATTGTCTTGTTTGAATCCAAGCTCTTCTAAGAATCTGTGAAGCCACAGAATTTCTTTGCTTGCCTCCGTCATTGCTACATACTTTGCTTCTGTGGTAGAAAGTGAAACCACTTTCTGCAGCTTTGAAGCCCAGCTTACTGCTGTGCCTCCAATCGTGAACACATAGCCAGTAGTGCTCCTTCAACTATCTTTGTCACGTGCCATATCTGCATCAGCATACCCTTCTAGAAAAATATCAGTTCCTCCAAAATACAAAGCATTTATTGTTGTCCCTTTTAGATACCTAAGTATCCACTTCACAGCTTGCCAATGCTCTTTACCTGGGTTGTCCATGAGCCTACTGATAACTCCCACTGCATGTGCAATGTATGGCCTTGTCCAGACCATAGCATACATTAGAGAACCTACCGCTGCAGCATATGGAACTTTAGACATATAGGCTATCTCCTCTTGTGTCTTTGGATACATATCCTTCGTTAGTTTAAAATGACCAGCCAAAGGTGTAGAAACTGGTTTTGCATTTTGCATTGCAAACCTTTTTGGTACCTTCTTGATGTAATCTTCTTGAGATAGCTTTATCGTCTTCTTCGTCCTGTCCCTTGATATTTTCATACCAAGTATCATCTTTGCAACACCTAAATCTTTCATTGAAAAAGATTTGGACAGCTTCTCTTTTAGGTCTTTGATGTCCTGCATGTTAGCACTTGCAATCAATATGTCATCAACATACAACATTAGGATGATGAATTTCCCATCTCCTCCTCTAAGTCACCGTGAGGGAATGCCTTATTTACATCCATTTGCTCGAGATTTAGATCATGAGCAGCCACAAGGATTAAGAGAAGCCTAATTGAGTTCATTTTTATAACAGAAGAAAATATTTCATTGAAGTCAATACCTTTCTTTTGAGAAAAACCTTTTACCACAAGCCTAGACTTGTACCTGTTCTTCCCACCTTCTTCTTCCTTCAGCTTGTACACCCATTTGTTTTGAAGTGCCCGCTTACCTTTAGGCAACTCAACCAACTCCCATGTTTGGTTGCGATGTAGTGAGTCCATCTCCACTTGCATGCTCTTAGTCCATTGTTCTTTGGATTCATGTTGCATAGCTCCTTCGTATGATTCCGACTCTCCAGAATCTGAGATCAAGAGATGGTTGAAGGAAGGAACAAACCTTTCTGGAGGTCTACTTGCTCTTGTAGATCTTTGGGGAATAGGTTGAGGCTCCTCATTTGGTTGACGTTGTTGCACATTGTCACCATTTGCAGTCCTTGAGTCTTCACCGTCCTCAAGCTCCATGTACTCATCACTTGTTTCTTTTGTTTTTTTTCTTTCCAAGTAATCTTTGTACGTATTTTGTTCGTTAAAAATTACATCCCTACCCCTTAAGATTTTACCATCTTCAGAATTCCATAGGCGATACCCAAAGTCTCCTTCTCCATAGCCAATGAAGAAACACTTTTTGGACTTTGCATCTAGCTTTGATCTTAGGCTTCTATCTATGTGCATGAAAGCCTCACACCCAAAAACTTTGAGAAATGCATAATTCACCGGTTTACTTGTCCATGCCTCTTCTGGAACTCCCCCATCCAATGCCGTTGAGGGTGACCAATTGATTAAGTACACAGAGGTACTTACAGCTTCCGCCCAAAGCTCAAGCGGTAGGCCTGCATGTAGCCGCATGCTTCGTGCTCGTTCCATGATTGTCCTGTTTATCCTTTCCGAAATCCCATTTTGTTGAGGTGTCCTTGGGGTTGTCCTTTGCCTCCGAATGCCATTGCTAGCACAAAATCTTTCAAAAGCTTGGCTGCAATATTCGCCTCCATTGTCGGATCTGAGGCATTTAACCTTGGTACCTGTTTCATTCTCCACAAAGGCTTTCCACCTTTGAAATATGGAAAATACATCGGATTTATTCTTCATGACATAAATCCATGTTTTCCTAGTCGCATCGTCTATGAATGTTACATAGTACAATGAGCCACCAAGTGATGGTGTACTTGCAGGACCCCAAACATCAGAATGAACCAACTCAAGTTTTTTATTTTTTCTTTCATTTCCTGATTTTTGAAATTTTACCCTCTTTTGTTTACCATAAACACAATCTTCACAGAACTCTAAGTCCACTTCTTTCAAACCTGGTAGAAGCTTCTTTGTTTGAAGGATTTGCATTCCTTTGGCACTCATATACCCAAGTCAGTAGTGCCACACCGCACTGTCAACTTCTGTAGTTGCTGCACAAGCTGAAGGTTGCGTGCTAACAGTACACAAGTAAAGTGTACCGACTTTTTCTCCCTTTGTAACCACCAAAGATCCCTTTGAGATCTTCCGTCGTTTGTTTCCGAATGCAATGTTGTGACCTTCATCGTTCAATTGTCCTGTAGAGATCAAATTTTTGTGAAGAGAAGGAACATGCCTAACATCTTTAAGCTTCCATTCATTTCCGTTAGTAGTTTTGACAGAAACTGTACCTTTGCCAACAATCTCACAAGATTCATCATCTCCCAAGTATACATACCCAAAATTACCTTTGGTGTAGTCTTGGAAATGTTGCTTGTGTGGTGTCGCATGGAATGAAGCCCCGGAATCTACTATCCAGGAATTAGACACATTGTCTAATGAGAGAATTAGAGCATCTTGCTCTACTTTACCTGCCACATTGGCCTCCGATGTTGGCTTGTTGTCTTGAGACTCTGTCTCCTTCTTCTTCTTGGACCAGCAATCCTTCTTGACGTGGCCCTTCTTGCCGCAGTTCCAACATTCAAGAACTGACTTTGTGCGTGACTTGCTCCGCCTTGAGCGATCATGACCCTTTTGGTTTTTGAACCTCTCCTTAGGCCTTCCTCTTGTTTCCACTGATAGTGCAGCACTTGATGATTCTCCTCTGCTTCTCCATTGCATTTCCTCGCTTAGGAGAACACCCACAACATCATCAAACTTAAGAGTATTTGTGCCAGAGATAGAACTACTTACAGCCATCACAAGGCTGTCCCAACTATCCGGTAGAGATGATAGTATAAGGAGAGCTCGCACTTCGTCATCGAAATTGATTTTCACCGATCGAAATTGACTTATTTTTGTGTTAAAGTCATTTAGGTGTTCTGCAACTGAACCATTCTCTGCCATCTTTAGATTGAACAAGCGCTTCATAAGAAATACCTTATTGGATGCCGATGGTTTCTCGTAGAAGTCGTCAAGTGACTTCATCAAGTCCTCTGTGGTCTTCATCTCCGAAACATTGAAGGCCACCGTTGACGCCAAGCTTAACCGGCTTGTTCCCAGTGCCTTTCGATCAAGGACAATCCATGCTTCATCTGCCATTGTTGCGGGCTTCTTCGCAAGACCGCCTAGTGGCAAATAGAGGTCCTTCTGGTAGAGATAGTCTTCAATCTGCATCTTCCAATGTTGGTAGTTTTTTCCATTGAACTTCTCAATCTTGAGCTTCCCTTCCTCTGCCATAACTCCCACTCAATTCAAGGAATCCTTTCCTTGAGATAATTTAGCTACGAGCAAACCTTGCTCTGATACCAGTTGTTAGGAAAAAAGACGTAGCCAAATAGATTTTTTAGTAGATTACTTAATGGAGAGAGATAGAGTTCACACACAAGAGATTATAGAGTAGAGAGAGAGAGAGAGAGAGTACACACGATATACGTGGTTCACCCAATGTGGGCTACGTCCACGGGAAAGCAGCCACTCAATGGCTTTAGCACTGCAAAAGAAGAAGTAGTTTACAAAGGGATTAAACCCTTGATAGAGCTCCCGCCTTGCTTCACTCTCACCAGCTCACACTCACCTTGTTGCATCAACTTCACACTATCAAATGTGTGTAGAAATGGCCTCCTTTTATAGGCCAAAAGGGCTGCCCTCTCTTATGAGAGACAGCCATGTGTAGCCGCCCTTGTGCGAATAAGTCCAAATCGGACCCTCCAATCCGCCCATGTGTGGCCGCCCTTCAGAAGACAAGTCCGCTTTTGAATTCGGCCACCGGCCACCGGCCATTGACTTCCGACCACCGGCCATTGACTACCGGCCACCGGCCAACCGATCGGTTGATTTCCGACCACTTTTCGGCCGCCGTCCCGCCATAATATTCTGGCGAAAAAAAAAGTCTCGGGGGCCTCCGCCCCCGAGGCCTCTAAAGTTGCCCCTGATTCTTGTCCGTGTAAATTTTGGTTTCCAATGAGTGATTTTCCTTCACGCACGATGGCTTCTCCTCATAATGGGGGCCTTACAAATGTGCACTTTTACCACAGAAAATTACAAGGGTAAATCAGGCTCCATACTTAACAGAAGAAGCTAGTTCGTGATTTGAATGAGCCTTGTGATTTAAAATTTCCATTGCCCCATTAAGAGTTGAAACTTTTATAAATTGGCAATAAGCTCAATAGCGACGGTCTTTTTCAGTGCCTCCTGCAACAATTGATTCCATGCCAGCCACTCCCTAGAAGCTTCCTCATACCAGATCCTAAGCCCATCTGCTATCTGAATATATCATTGCTGACCTAGTGGCTCAGCGTGAGGTGGATATAGTGCTAGAAAAAAATGAGGACGTAACTCTGCTTCTTTAGGTGGAATGGAATAGAGCAATGTTGAGGAATCAAATACAAACTATAAAAAAATTCATGATCAGTTGATTCTCCTACTGCATCATCTTTCTGGTGATTCAAACCAGATGAAATAAAATTTTTAAGTGCTTCTCCTGCTCTTCAAGAGTTATTCTGGTCTTGGGCCCTTGACTACTAGTTGCATTGTTCTGCAGTAAACTCTTGACCTTAGATCCATGACTCCCTTGACACTTTGTATTTGTATCAACATTTCTTCAATCTGCAGACGAGTACTTTTCCTATACTCATAGGTCAATTTGGTGTCCAAGAATAGCTCTATGTGTATCCCAAAAGACTTGAGATCCGTAGTGGTTAAGTCCTTTACAACTAGATTTACGCTTTGTCATCATTCGTCAGCCACCATACTGGGACCCTGTCCTGTACTTGGACGCAACTCGAATGTGGTGAAATTTGATAAACCATTGTCGTGCCGTGGCACGTTCCTAATGTGAAATTAAAATATCTAACTCACTCTCAATTCTTTTGTTATGTGGGACCGAATGCTATAATGTACATAGTGTGATATATGCGAAAATAGATGCCATGGTTGCAGGCGTGTACATTGCTGGGTGGGCGAGGCCCTAGACGTGCACTATGGCATGCTTTTTTAGATAAATATATGCCTATTTGCGGCTTATAAATGTACAAATGTCAAGTGTATCGAAGTGGCACATTGATTTTGCCTAGCAAAATTCAATGTGGGCAATCTCGGCCAAAAATAGCAGGTTTCGTACGTAGGCATAAAAGACACGTCCAAAGTGATCACCAAGTGAAAAAATGAGGTTCAACATGAAATTTGAGTCCAATGGGATTTTCCCAGCTTGTTTGGGATTTTTACAAACAAAAAGGGCATTTTTGGGCTAAAAATGGTAAAAAATAGCTCAAAATTCCACATCATCGATAGTTTTGTCATTGCGTAAGTAGAGAGGGAAGTTTTAGATCCATGAATGAGCTCATTTGGGTATATGAGAAAGGAGATACAACCATTCATTTACAGGGTGCTAGTGTAGTCCCGTGCTGCTTCCACTACTTGGTTGAGGCTGTGAGGCCTCCAATTAGGGTTTCCCCTCCTCAAATAACGACTTGGGTTTCTCCAATGAAGCTTCCATGAAATGGTCACAACGAAGAATTGAAGCGTAAATTTAGGGTTTTTAACAAGTCAAATGAGCTTCAAATCATCTATGCCTTGCTTGATTTTGCTATGAATCCTCACATTTAGAGGCCCGGTGCTATCCTAGTCGTACTACACATTTTTGGTGAACCTCACATGAAGTAGGCTAGGGTGAGGGTTCAAAATCTTTATCGAGAGTCTCAGTTCAAAAGTTTAAATCTATGGACCAACAAGAGCAACAGGGGTTTGGTTTGATCTAGTCACAATGCAGATGTTTCAAGCTTTTGCAGTGTTTATGAAGGAGCAGCAAGTTGCAGAAAGGAGGGAGATTTCATCAACCAAAGCGTTTCAATCTGTGGTGAAGAAAATGGACCAATTTAAAGGTAAAGATGTAACAAAGTATCTTTGTGGGTATGTAAAGGAGATGGAGCTACATCGAGTGCCCGAAACAGAGATGGTGCAAAGTTTTGAACTAGCTATGGTCCCCGAGATTAGAGCGCATTTAAGGGGAATTATAAATGAGCATGGGGAAACTTGGGAGCATTCAAATTAGCCTTGAAGGAAGAGTATTTCATGGAGGACTCCGAAAGGATAACAAATGGACTTTTTAAGAGTGGGTAGCTCAACCAAAAGAGGGGCTTTTGCCTACCGAATTGCTAAGGGAATTTGAACATCGATATGATCGATTGTTAAGGATTGAAAAGGCTACGTTAAACTCAAAGAAGATAGATCTCTTTTTGCAGGCTACAGGTAAAGAGATTCAAGAGAAGCTAGAGTTACTACATGGGAATAAGGATGCAGAACAAGTCTTAAAGACTAATTGGAATGAAGTTGAAGACGCCATTTCATTGCTAGCTAAGCAAGAACGACAAAAAGACAAGATGATAGTCCACCCTACTGAAGCCCCAAGTGTTCCTGAGAGTCCTATAAAGCTTGTTATTGTGGTTCCCAAGAGTGACAAGTCCATTATAGATGATATTGTCAAGGGAATGCAAGAGCTCAAGTTAAAGCTTACAAGGCTAGAATAAAAGGGGCAACCATCGGGTGAATCTACAGGGCAACGACCTGAAAATAGAGAAGGCTTTTTCAATAGATGCATATGGTGTGATAGTACTAACTATGCAAGGAGAGATTGTTAAAGCTTTTAACATGATTTGAAATAAGAACATTGTTTTCTTTAAAGATGGTAAGATTCACTTAAATGAGACAGGTAAGCTCTTGGGGACAAACTTTGGAAACACGGGATGAAGAAGCTAGTTGAGGACACGACTACTAGCCATTCCATCTCAATGGTTGAGGCAGTCGCCTATGGGTTGAAGGTGGATCCTATTAAGAAAAAAGGATTCATCAGGGTTGGAGAAGAGGAATATAATGGTATTGGAGAATTATGGCCATGGGCGATAGAATCCTCTATGAAGGGTAAGATGATCAAAGAGGTTTTACATGAAGCAGGAGATTGCATTTGGCTAGAAATAGGTTGGAATGACCCTGTGGACTCTTTGTCAATGCATGCATACATTGCCAAATGTCAAGTCAATGAGGCCATTGTCGAAGAGAAATGCAGTCGTGAGAATGGGGATGAAGGGCCTTCAAAATGGGCGACGAGGGGTGGAGGCAGAAATGACATAGTGCCTCCTAGATCACCCCTCACAACAGATGACTATCCCCGAAGTGCCTATGCAAGAAGCCTCTAAAGAAAAGAAGAAGGAAGCAACAAAATCCAAATCAAAGGGTCCTGCCTACAAACTCCAATCTAACATAGAGGCGGCAATCGATCTCAAAAAGGTTTGGGAAGAGAGGAATTTAAATTGTAGGGTGGAATTTTCCTTTGGTGAGGTCCTTGGAATAGCAAAGAGGGAGTTTCATGAAGAAATAATTGATATCATAAAGAGGAAGCGGAAATCGCTTACTGAGTCTATCCATGTACAAGGTGAAGAAGAGATTTTAAATGGACAAGGTGTACAATTCTATGGAGAGCAAGGTAAAGAAACTATTGTTGGGTGCTACAAGTCTAGGGGAGGAGTAAAACACGTTCGCTTCTTGGATGATGCATATGAAGTTGATACCACTCATAAGAGTTTTGACTTGAAGAGTCACTGGGCAAGAGCAACTACTGAGACCCTGGTAAAAGTGGGAGACTTAGAAGAGCCATACATTGCATTGATAGATCATGGGTCAGAAATTAAACTCATGTCAAAGAGTCTTTATCAAAAAGGAAAATGGCCAATTGATATAAATCATGGATGGATGCTTCGTGCAACAAACAATTCATTAGGGAAGTTGTACGGAGCTTGTCCAAATGTAAAGGTGACTATAGGAGATGTGAAAGATGACCAAAATTTCTTTGTGTAGGAGATGTTTACATACCCTCTTATCCTTGGGCATCCCTACATCACTGCTACTCTCATGGAGACCAAGGTGATAGATGATGGGTCATCTTATGCTAGGATAAGGAGAAGGGATAGGAAGAGTGCACTACAGTTCCTTACTATTTTTGTGGACCATGAAAGGAACCGTCAAAGTCTTAGAGAGCAACCCTTGCCAAAGACAAACAAAGAATTTAAGGAAAACAAAGATATCAGGGGTTTTGGCCATGTACCATTGTAGAGCGGGATTGCAGTGGTATAGGAACAGAAAAGTTCTTGCATGATGTATATGCAAATGAAGCATTTTCTTCTGGTTTTGTAGGATTAACAGACTATGGATTTATTGCTTTTACAAAGAGTGAGGACTTAAAGCGAGGTGAATGACAACATGTAACTAGTGTACAAAGAGGTTTGAAGATGAATGGTTTGCTAGAAGATGATGAATGCATTGCAAGTGTGTTTGATGAGTGTTCGTTTGGGGATACTATGCAAGACTTGAAGTCTTATTGGATTTCAATTTGCATATGGAAAGTGAGGCCATGAAAGCATGCTCAATATAAATCTACAAAGTCATTGGGGATTTTAAAAAATGCTCAAGGTGTTGATGTACAAGTGGAGACCAAGTACAAGTCTGTGGCAAAGAAAGTGAAACCAGTGGCATTAACTCCACCAAAAGACTGTATGGATAAGATTGATCAGGCTGCTTTGCAACCTAGTCCTTATGAGCCAGGCAAGATTGGACAAAAGTTTACACATGATACTTTGAAGGATTTAAAGATTGGTTGTAAGGAGAATTTGACAAATGTTGAAAGGGTATGCTTTGAAGAAATGCTTGCCAAACATGGGAAGGGTTTTTCATTCTAGCCACATGAGATAGGGTGTGTTGATCCATCCATTGTTTCTCCTATGGTGATTTGCACTATCCCTCATGTACCTTGGAACTTGAGGCCTATTCCGGTTCCAAAGGCTCATTTTCCAAAACTCATTGAGTTGCTTAATGAAACGATCAAGATGGGTATTTTGGAGCCTTCTTGTGCTCCATATTCAAACAGGTGGTTCACAGTTCCAAATAAAAATGGTTCTTTACGCTCAATTAGAAATGTGGGTACAGGGTCAGTTATAGATGAATTTGCAAAGACATTCACCGAAAGGGCAATATATTCTATGGGGGATTTGTACTCAGGGTATGATTAGTTCTAACTAGAAATGGAAAGCACAGACCTGACTACCATGAGGACACCTTTGGGTTTGGTAAGGATGTACACCTTACCTCATGGAGCAACTAATTCAGTTGCGCATATGATGAATGGTATGAATAAAGTCCTACATGACTTCATACCAAAAACTACAATGCCTTTCCTTGATGATGTGCCAATCAAAGGATGTGATGTAAGTGATATAGATGTGGTTCTCGACTCGAGGGGGTGCCGAAGATATGTGGAAAACCATATTAATAATTGTGATAATATCTTGTCAAGGTTGGAAGAGGTGAACCTTACCTTGTTTGGCCAAAAGTCAGTGTTTGGTGTGAGCGAAGTTCTTATTGTGGGACATATGTGTAGGCCATATGGTTGTCTAGCAAAGATTGATGTGATTTAAAGAATGAAGGAGACATGTATTAATATAACTAAGGTTGAAGGTTCTTGGGTGCATGTGTGTTCTATGTTATCTGGATTTTATATAATGTACATGTGATAGAACCTTTGTATCAGCTTTTGAGAAAGAACCAAAAGTTTCAATGGGAAGAAATGCATACCCATGTCATGAGAAAATTAAAGAAACTGCTTCTTTTGTCTCCAGCTTTGAGGAAAGTAGACTATGAATGTGGAAGATATGTAATTGTGACAGTGGATACTAGCCCCACATGAATTGGATGGGCGATTGGACAAGATGATGATGATAGCAAGCGATGTGGTGAGATTTGGAGGAAAGGTCCTAAGTGCTTATCAAGGCAACTATCCATAGGTAAAAAGAGAGTTATGGGGAGTAGTCACAACTTTGAAATTTGATAGGAGCAAATGTAATAGTGGAGATTGATTTTCTACCCCTTCTTGTAATGATCACAAGTTGCTCAACTCCTGACATTGCTATGTTGAGATGGATTGCCTACATAAAGACCTTGAGTTTAGAATTTAAGCATATTGCAGGGAAAGATAATCCAATTGCAGATATGCTTTCAAGAGCTAGGTGTGAAAATGAAGAAGACATGGTTGTCGAGGGTGATGATGTAGGCACACAGTTCTATAGTATATCTCATGCCAAGGATGATCATGTTGTCCTATCAAATGCGCTTGAGTCATTTATAGAGGACCTATATCAAGGTGATTGGTTGCTCATTGGACATTATCTGAGCACTTTGACAAGGCAAGAAGGGTGGACTCATCAAGAGTTCAAAAGAATACAGAGAAATGCCTTATGCTTTATGGGTTGATCGTACAACTTATAGCTTAGTATATTCCTTTTGAGTTGATGTATGGTCAGAAAACTATAATGCCAATTGAGGATGTATTTCCCACATGAAATGTAATACCTTGGGAAGATGGAATAGTAGGGAAGTCCTTCTTGTTTTGCGTATACAATAGTTAGAAAGAAGACCCCAAGATATTGAGATTGTAGTAGCACGATTGAAAGATGCAAGGTCAAAGAATAAGGACAGAGTTGATAAGAGGCATAGGCTTAGACCTAAAGCTATTGAGGAAGTTGATTGGGTGTTGGTGTATGATAGTAGCCTTGAAAACCAAAATTCAACAATAAGAAAGCTTTCAAAGAGATGGTTTGGTCCTTATGTGGTTCAACATGTACACGGGAATGCAACTTATACCTTGCATGAGTTAGACGGGACAGAAATGAAGTTTCCCATTGCAGGGAAAATAATGAAGTTATTCAAAAAAATAGGTGATACAGATCCGTTAGATTCAAAGGAAAGTTAGAATGAAGGCTCTGATGAAAATGTTATGGATGTGGATGAAGTACGAGAGTTAGATTTTGTTGCAAGTGATGACAAAATTGATATGCATGTTGACTTAAATGAAGAATGAACCTGCAAAAGATATGTGTAGCACATGCTGGAGAATGTGCAGGTTTAGAGGGGGTGGATGTCGTGCCGTGGCATGTTCATAATGTGAAATTAAAATATCTACCTCACTCTCAATGCTTTTGTTATGTGGGACCGAATGCTATACTTGGAAAATTTGTTGTGTTTTTCCTTGATGACATTCTCATTTACAGTAAGATTGAAGATGAACACATAGAACACTTACGATTAGTGTTCAAACATCTACGAGCTCACACTCTGTATTCTAAGCAAAGGGAGTGCAATTTCTTTAAAGTAGAGATACATTACCTCGATCATGTGATCTCTTATTCTGGCATCAACATGGACATTAACAAGGCCGCTTCCATTCTTCGATGGCCACATCCCAACACGGTTGAAGAGCTTCAAATATTCTTAGGCATGGCTGGATTTTATTGACAATATATCCATGATTATGCCAAAGTTGATGTTTGTATGATGGATCAACTTAAACAAAAAGGTAAGACCTTTTCTTGGAAAAAAGCCCAAAAACGCAGTTTTGAACAGCTCAAGGTAGCTATAGCCACTGCTCCCATCCTAGCAATCGTTGAACCACTTAAACCGTTTGTGGTAGAGACTGATCCTAGTGATAAAGCAATTGGTGCGGTACTTCTCCAAGAGTGAAGACCTATAGCCTTTGAAAGTAAAAGTTACATAGAGCTTAGCATAGATATTCTATCTATGAGAGAGATCTATGCCACACTATTTATATGGTGTCGAGTTTGAAGTAGTTTTTGACCATGAGAGTATCAAATGGTTTACTACTTAAACAGACTTGAAGGGCCATAAAGATAGATGGGTAGAAATCCTTCAAGATTATGATTGTAAGATTTGATATCGCAAGGGGCGATATAATGTAGTAGCAGATGCACTATGTCGGATGCCTCAGATTAATTCACTTGCTTTTGCAGAAATAAAGAGTGGATATTTGGAGTCATTACGTGGCAAGTGTGCACAAGATCAATCATATGCTAAAGTGTGGAGTACAATTTTAAGAAGGGATCCCTCACACTCACATGTCTCTGTACAACCAAATCAACATGTCTCTGCACGTGTAGATAAAAACTCCAACACATAGAGCGCTACCCCTACTCAAGAAGAGCTTAAGCAATTGAAGAATTTTTCCATTGATGATGTCTACTTACTCCACAAAGGTAGATAATGTGTGCCAAAGGACTCAAACATTAGGTGCTAAATATTATTAGAGTGTCACAATAGTCCAAGTACTGGTCATCCAAGTATTTGTAAGATGTATGCCTTAGTTTGACGGCAATTTTATTGGCTAGGCTTACATCATGGCGTTCAAGAGTATGTACTAAACTGCCAGCACAATGCCAAGTAAATAAAGCAGAGCGCCTCAAGGTAGGTGGCCTTTTACATCCTTTAGGGATTCCACAAGGTAAGTGGGAGAGTATCTCTATGGATTTTGTAGTAGGACTACCTACTACAAATTGTGGCCATGATGCTATATGGGTAATTGAAGACTGTCTCACAAAGATGGGCCGATTCATTCCCACTAAGACTATGGTTAAGACACTGGAATTAGCATGGCTACTTGTAGAGCATATATATAGACTCTACGATCTTCCAGCTAGTATTATTAGTGACAGAGATAGAATTTTGATAATCACTTCTAGAGAGTTGTGTTTCAAAAGTGGGAAACTAAACTTAATCTTAGTACAACTGATCATCGAGAAATAGATGGCCAAAATGAAAGAGTTAATCAAGGGCTAAAGGATATGCTACGACCGTACGTTAGCAAGAAGCAAAGCAATTGGGAAGACTACTTACCTATATTGGAGTTTCTTATAATAGTTCAAAGCATTTGACTACAGGTGTTGGTACAATGGCTAGATAGACCTGAAGAAGGTTCTCCATGGGAGAATGTCTACGCACTTAAGAAACACTTTCCTACAGTTGTTTTTGAGGACGAAAACGATTCTCCAAGGGGGGGTTATGTAAGGACATGGGTCCTACGGGCAAGGCCACCACCACGGTTGGACAATGTGTATGCTAGGGGGAGGCTATAAGATAGCACGGTTGGGTGGAGACTAGCACACGCATTACCACTGCCCTTTCAATCCAGTAAGATCCTAAAGAGGTAAGGACATTTTGCAACTAGTGGGGACACTAAAAAAATGAATCAAGATCCAATGCTAGCAGTCCATAAATTGTGGCAGGACATGCGGATTGCTAGCATCAATTTTTTTTGTTGTTTTCAATGCCGACCAAATGTCCTAACCTGATTAGGGCCTCATCCAAGTTACCACTTTGTGAAAACTACCCAAGTTAATTCTAGTCGTACATTGTTTTTTGTTGTACAATTTAATGTTAATAATAAAGCCTTTTTTCTAATTGCTTTTGCAGAGTGTTTCACAACTCAGTGGTGATGAAGCTGACAACTTTGATGAATTGGATGAGTTGGAGTATGGTAATATCTATTCTTTCAAGCACTAAAGAATGTTGCAAGAAAGTGTCTCTATCCTTTTCAAGTGAGGTATTCCTATCAGTTGAGATGTTTCATTGGTTTCTTTTAGATCTTGAAAGAAGTGTTGGCTTCTCAAATAAGAAGATATGTATTGGTGGTGCTGAAGTTGTAAGAGTTGCAAGATTATCAACTAACGCAAGTGAGCTATGAGACACCAATTTGTAAAAAACATAAAGGTGTTGTGTTGTTGAATTTATTTGTAGCTTGGCATCTTTAGGTTTTTATTTTGAGGTCAATCCCCCCTCTATGAGTTATAAGAGTCAATGAGAATACAATCAACCAATATGTTGGGACTTGTATCTCAATTTCAATATCGAGCACCCAGACAAAATATAGTTTAGTATGACACACATTTTTTAATTTTATTTTAGATAAGAATACAATCTTCCCTTCCCAATTTTACATTCCCATTTCTTATAATTTTATTTATACAACATCCATAGTTTTGGTATGGGAAAATTATGTGCTTTATACAGTTTATGTTCAAAATTTAACAATCGTGGCAAAGACCTCTCATCAACACCATGAAAAGTGAAGGTTTTTGAAAACTTTTTTTTTAAAGTATTGCAATGTACTCTCAAAAAAATGTAATTGGTTAAGGAGTTGAGGATAACCAACTTTTTTATGGCTCAAGGAGTTGATGTTCAAGGAGTTGAATGAGGAGCTTGAGGTTGACTCATTTGTTATGTTTTACTCTAATTTCCCTCTTGCCATAGTACCAAGTTACGCTTAGATAGTTTCCAATTACTTTTTATGGATATAGTGTTGTTACAATGATTTGAAGGTGTTTCTAATATTGAGATTTATGGTTCATCGTCTAGAAGACTATTTGGAAATTGTTAGTGGGTCACTGCGATTGGACGTATTTAGTAGAGCTATTTTGGTACTAAGATAATGTCAATACTCAAGGAAACAATTTGGATGAAGTACAAACACTCATTGAGGGTGTGAACTTCAAGAATTGAACCTATGGAACTAATTTATCATCAATACTAGCAAATTTATCACTCTCTACTCAAAAAAATCTACCTATGTCTTATCTCACAGCTCTAGATCACCACACCAATTTTTCACTCAAAAAAACTTTGAATGCAGTGAAACTTTAGGAGGAGGTATAATGGGCCCAGGGACACTATCCTATAAATTTTGGTCACAATATGATAAGGTACCAAAATCATGATCCATCATGATCAAAGTTCTAAAAACTCAGGCCTACCATAGCCTGAGCAAGGGTGAGCAAGCATACCAAAACGCGAGTGAATATCTATGATGGTGGTGTTGTTAATGCATATGACCTTACAAGAATACAAAGCAAAACATAATACTAGTTTTTGAAAAAATGGACAGATCTTCCTTTGTATATGGATCAATATTTCAAAAAAAACAATTATCCCTTTAAGGCACCTCACATGAGGATTTGATATTTTAACCAAATTGTTCCAAAGAGTGAATACTTCTCATCCACAACTCAAAACACTAGATCAATAACTCAAAAGTTTCTATCAAAACATGAAAATAACCATATGAAAACAGCAAGACATGAATTTCAATTCTAACATCCAATGTCCACAAATCTCTCAGTTCTAATAATGAGTCAAACTCATCATCGATGTAGACCTTCCAACACCGACGCATTGTCAATGGATGTGTCCTAACAAGAAAAGAGAGAAAAAAAAGGTGGTAGTTTTTGAAAAAAATTGGACATAGCCTCCTTCGTACATGGATCAATATTTCAAAACAAACCAGTAGCCCTCTAAGGTACCTCATGTGAGGATTTTAAATTTTAACCAAATTGTTTTAAAGAGAGAATACTTCTCATCCATGACTTAAAATATTACATTAGGAAGAGGATGGGGTGTAGAAGGGCCTCTTTATTTTCCATGAGCTTAAGGAGGTGATTAACATTTTAACAAATAGGTGTACGCCATGCGTGCAAGAATGGTGGGTGTGTAAGAGATGTGTAAGAGTGGTCAAAGGATACACTTTTCCTCCCAAAAAGAAGATGGGAAATTTTATGATTCTTGGCCTTCCATAACTCCCACATATGATTTCCAATTTGAGAGGAGATCATAGATCTACAATCTACGCATCAAGCTCTTTCCAATATAGATATGCTACATGATATGGTTTTACCAGCTAGATTTTAAATTTTATTTTTGGGGGAACTTTGAATTCAAATAAACTTTTTCCTCTTTGAATTCAAAAGCTATCCTTTGATTACTTTCTTCATATTAAAGGTTTGACTTCCTTAAACTGTCAAATAAAGAGGCTCTCCTAGACCCCATTCTCTTCCTAATGAGAACATCAACTCAAAAATTTCTATCAAAACATGACGAGAACCATATTAAAACACCAAGATATGAACTTCAATTCTAATATCTAATGTTACAAATCCCTTAATTCTTATGATGAGTCACACTCATTGTCAATGTAGACATTCCTCCTCAGACACATTAAACTGATTTCATAATCGTATTGCATGTCCGCTGCCATGTTTCAAGCCATCTCCTCGGTGTAGATCGGCATGGAACTTCAAGGATCCAACCAACAAGAAAATATATCAATAAAAAATACTAAAGAGGACATAGAAGAAATATTGATGATCTAAAAATACCAATGTTAACATCAAAAGGATGACAAAAAGCATAAGCAATGTCAATGTCATAGCAAGAGATGGGACTCACTAGTCATCAAAGAGATTCACACGCGATGGCATGTCACCCTCATCATCAATATATAAGGAGGTGGAGGGATCCTCTCTTCTCCACTGTCTATGACGAAGTAATGGTAGCACACGTCATGAAATCAATGGCTCATCAATGTCGAGCGCAACGCATGTCCATCCTGATCCCACAGAAGCCGCTAGTGCAGGGGCTGTACCACATACAAGATCCAAGAAAATGCCTCCACGACGACAAAGAAGCTCCACAAAACATGCAACAAAAGAATGGCTTCACTGCAGTCCACCTTGCAATGGCTCTCTTGATGATGATCTGGCATGGGATAGCTCCGGAATACAATGCATCATAAAAGAATTCAATGAATGCATGCCAAGGCAAAAAAAAGGGCATTTCTCTCTGCTACAAAGCAAGGTGGACACATATCTACTCTATGAACCATAAATAGAATAGAGCAAAGACACTATAACACAAGAGACATGGTTAGAGAAAGCAACAACATAAAGCATTGGAATATTAATCTAAAGCAAGTGTGTCACCTCTAAAGGACCACCAAAACTCTCAATATAACTGTAGACTCCATGATGGAGTACTACAACATGTTAATGAACAACCATCTCTGCAGCATGACAAAACCCCTCCACCCACCCAATGGACTCTCCTATTCAAAGCATTAATTATTAAAACTGATTACAATGATTATTACGATCTTGTGGTATGATCATAAACAACACTCACCCGTTGTAGACACCATGATCAAAATCCATCCTCAATCTGCCAACATTGAGAATACCAAATGGACTCCAACACGTACATGGTCCTCAATGCAAATTTCCCAGCGAGGTAGAGTAGAGGAGCCTTTTAGGGACCCACCAAAGGGGAGATCCAAGAAAATAAAATTAGCAGCCCATGGAATGGCTCTCCCCCACGAGTATATAGTAGAGCCTTTGAACGCTCCCGTGAATGATGCTCATGTACGAGGATCCATGTGGGATTGCGGACTCCTGCCTTGAAGTCTGCAACAATGGCAATGTAGTCCCCCACTATGGCCATGCATTGTGTGTCAACAGAACTAGATATATTATGTAGTGGAGAATCCACAAGGTAAAAAAATGAGATAGTCTTCTTAGACATGATCGTGTCAGAAGACACTAGAGATTCACAACAATGAGATAAAATAATCCATGTATGAAGCATATTTTAGGAAGGCATTGATAAACATTTATAAGGCATACATGGTATTGGGTCCACCTCCTCCTCTACGATCGTGTACACAAATGTTTCCTTTTCCTTGTGAGAGTTGCGTGCATCTTAAACGAAACATCTCAAATCAGAACACTACTAACTTATGATTGTTTGGTATGCCCAAGAGTGAAACATACTTGTATGTCTCTCCTCTCCTCTACTTCCTAGCGGATTTGACATCACAACTTCCGTCAAAATTGTCTCATGTAGCTCTCTTTCACGACCAAGAATATGACCTTTCTCCATATCTATCCACCTTCTCAAGTTCCCATGGACTCAATGTGCACAAACTAGAGGGGTACATGCATATGTCTTGAGAAGCCATTTGAGTCCACTGTCTTGCCAAAAAGGGCATGGCAGGCAATACATTCTTGGATACCAAAAACATAAAAAATATACAATGATCAACAAACAAGTTACATGAAGCTAGCCACACATACATAAAAATTTAATAAAATTGCAACTAATAAATTATTCACCTAAAAGCCAATCGTTGTGCTACCATATGTAATGTATCCACCTTCTTCAATGCCAGCTTTTCCACATCCTTCATCTTTGCTCCAAGAGACAGTTCAATTGGAAATAAAAAGGGCCTAGCTTCAAATATTTATCTCCTCAAAATAGAATGTGAGGGTAGAGTCATGTAGCAAAGGCACACCACCAATCACATCCATAAGATCTGTCACAATTTGAGATTCACTTTCAAATACCCGTGACAAAAAACCCTCTCTCTGAGGCCATCTACAGTCCCAAATAGAGTGAGAAAAAAACAAGACAACACAACATATTCAAGATTAATTATCCAAGCTTATCTTACATGAAAAAGACATGATCTCCTTTCTTAGGACCATATGCACGCATTGTAATCTTGTCCGCTTCCAGCAAAGAAAACCCAATGAATCTTGTTTTGAACAGGGGCATCTTGGAGTGCTATTAAGTTCAACTTCTCCAATGTAGCCCAGCTATCATTACCCCATTTCAAAAACAAAACCCTTGCCAGCCAATCCGTCCCAAGGTTGGGATCCCAATGTTAAGCAATTGTGATATAGTTATAAAAATGACAATCATTATGTACTATAGCATTTACCACAAACAAATAGTAGATGCAAACAAATAAAATACCTTACCAATATGATCTTGATATTTGTGTGATATCTTTTGATGAATTCTCTCCTCTTCTTTTTTGAAGTCTTCATCAGAGAAACCATGCTTCACATTTGACATCCTTGTTTCTTGCTCTTTTGTCATTTGAATCTAAAATCTACTTCCAATTTTATTATGATCTCCAATATGATCTTGATATTTGTCTGATATCTTTTGATGAGTTCTCTCCTCTTCTTTTTTGAAGTCTTCATCAGAGAAACCATGCTTCACATTTGACATCCACTTTTCTTTCTCTTTTGTCATTTGAATCTAAAATCCATTTCCAATTTTATTATATTACTAGTCATGCATGATAACAACAAAAGAAACCATATAGTTTTATACATACATCATAGAACAATCTACCAAGGTAACATTGAGTGAGCGGATACCAAGGCTCAGAACCTTTGACATATTTTTTTCGTACATCAGCAGTAAGATTTTAACCCTTTTTAGGTAAACCCTTTAAATACATCACAAGATCCACATCACAAACGTTGTGGTATTAATAATCTCATCATGAAGATGAGATTGGCAACCAGAGCATGAGTATTCATGATGTATTAATACACAAAAGAAGCATTCAAACACATGATAACTTACATATTAACAAAGATTGCAGAATCAAAACGCTTACAAGTTCATTTTTTGCAAGCTGCTTAACAATGCTATCTCAGGCACTTTGGTAGGATCTATGATAGTGAACAAAATGTGACAATGCATCTTCTTTGAAGTGGAATTTAACTTTCTTTGATTGCCTCTGTCCATGCCACAGTACGATGATTCCCTTCCCAAACCTAGAACATGTGATCGACAAGATCTTGAAACTTTGTTTTCCTTTTAAATTCACATTTAAATTCATCATTGATCTTGTTCCATAGAGGTCCCATGTTGCTTTGATCTCATCTTGATTATTCACAAAAGTTAAACTTCAAACAAAATCCAAAGAATGTGAACAATATCACATAGATAGAAAGCTAGCATACCTATCTCAAGGCTCTCCTCTGTTTTTCATGTCAACAAAGAGACAATGAAAGATCTTTTTTCTGGCATATAGCCTTCTTTCACAAAGGCAGACTTCAAATCACTAAGGTCGTCTCTCAACCCTCTCACCCTTGCATATGGAATCAATCTACACAAGGTGATGGAGGGACAATCAAAGCAACTGAAAAACATGGTATTCTCTCGCTCTTCTATGCATGAAGATTGTTTGCTCATCCTCCACTTCTGCAGCTGTTCTGACCTCATCTCTTATCTCCCATGGGACTATCTACAAGCCATTCTCCTAAAGGGATAGTGTCTCATCAATCTTGTGTAAAGATCCCTGTCTCATGTTCATAGATAAAATCTCATCTTCTTGTGTTTCTAACTCCTCTACCATGTTAGTAACTGAAACCAAGGAGACTTGGTCACTACTGTCCACCTGACCATAAGAGGAACCATCAAGACTCCTCCCTCTGCGGGCACGGCCACGAGATCTAGGACTGATTCAACATCAATAAGCAATTTAACATTTTTAGTAGCCTTCAAAAAGAAATTAATTGATGACATAAATATTCATGGCACTATGGTCAATAAAAGTAATGTTATGAAATGAAAAAAATTGGACATAATTTTCTTTGTATGTAGAGCATTACTTCAAAATATACCATAGTCCATGAGACACCTCACTTGAGGATTTTAGAAAACCAGATTTGAAAAAATAGGCAAAACTTGAAATGTTTAAGGATTTCATGACCAATCTAACTAATGGGTTTGTATTTTTTCCAACATGATTACAAAAAAACAAAAAACTATAGGATTATTTGATTGCCTAGCACGAGGATGTCCTCTTCGAGGTGATGAACCATTTCTAGTTGCCATTCAGACCCCTTGATGTGAATTGACCTACAAACATGACCAGCATTTGTTGGAGAGACTCGCTTGCAACTCCAACAACAGGTGCTACTTGCAGTAGTGGAGGGACCTCATCCTTGATTGGCGTTCGATTCTTCTTGCCTGGCTATTAAACTTAAGTTTACAAAAACAGTTGTCTAAACATGCAACTTGAAATATTTCTTAGCTCATTAGCCAAGTTTGCGATTGATTATAGAAATCCAAGAAGCTACATCTACATTTAACTCACATGAAGCTAAGTCAGTAAGAAGTTGTTCACTTTCAATAAGAAGTTGTTCACATTTAACTCACATGAAGCTAAGTCAATAAGAAGTTGTTCACTTTCAACTCACAAATAGTTAAAAGCTAATTAATAAAGAGGTTGTTCACTTTCAACTCACACAAAGCTAATTCAATAAGAGGTTGTTTGTGAGAATAAAAGATATTTTTTGTGAAAACGGCCAATTGGAACATGAGGGAAAAATAAATAAATTTACATGATTGATAAGAATGGTTCTTGAATGTGTGAGGAATGCAATGTCTACACCTTCACACTGTTCTCTTATGGACTTTGTAAATCAAATATTTACTTTGGTTTTATTTCTTAGGCTATTTTCTTCACTGTCGCTGCACCCTAAACCAACTATTGAGCACCCTAAATTTTTGCCCTATGACCTCAACTTCCATTGAAACATTTTAATGTAATGGCTAGACATATCACTCTCTATGGACCAGAGAGTGGCCAAAAGCTTGTTCTCATGTTTGAAAGGTAGCATATATGCCCTACCTCTCGCCTCTTTGAGACAACATTTTGAATTAACTACTACCTTTACTTTGCATCCCTTAACTTTACGTGGAGACCAAGTAAAAATGGAAGCAATTGAAACTTCTCACGGTGATGAGGTTTTCCTTCTGAATCACAATCAGTGTGTCAGTTCTTCAAGGTTTGCAATGCTACAAATCAGACTATTTCACATGGAAGTGGAATCAAGTCTGCACCAATAATAGTCAATTTGGAATCTGACGAGTTTGAGAAGCATGGTTCTTCAAGTGTAGTTGAAATCATATGTTCAATGCCTTTTGAAGAGCAACCTATACTTGGCACTAAAATAAGCAAAAAATATCATTCAACTTTTAGAGCTACCTGTGCACTATGATGGATATGCTGCATTTGAGTTTACACCTTCTTGTGAAGCCAATGTAATGATAAGGATGGAGCAAAGACATGATAGTCACATGTGGATAGAATATGTAACATGTAGTAGTGACACTTTTCATGGCATTGCTCGATTTAGTCCATGCTAAGGTCACTTGTGTTGTTGTAACATTGACTGCCCATATTATAAGAGGACTAGATTATATAATGAGATTCCTTGTGTGGTCACCTTTCAAATTCCTTCCCACAATACATGATCACATGCCTAAATGTGTGGCCATTTGTCCTACAATTATATATTACTGTATGCCAAGAGATAGCATAGTGTTAATTATGGAGCCATATTTACTCCTTGTATTTTTTTGTATTAAAAACGCACATTTGTAAGGCCCCCGTTATGAGGAGAAGCCATCCTGCATGAAAAATAATCACTTGCAACAATATTCCTTTTTCGACAACATATTATGGTCGGAAAGTGGCCGGAAAGTGGTCAAAAACTTTCGATCGGTTGGCCGATGGCCGGTGATCCTAAGTCAATGATGGCTAATGGCCAATTTCAAAGATGGACTTGTCTTCTCAAGCGCGATCATACATGGGCAGATTGAAGAGTCCAATTTGTATTTGTCTACACAAGGACAGCTACACACGGCTGCCTCTCATGAGAGAGGGCAACCCTTTTGGCCTATAAAAGGAGGCCATTTCTACACACATTTTGGAGAGAGAAGTTGATGCAACAAGGTGGGGTGTGAGGTGGTAAGAGTGAAGCAAGGTGGGAGCTCTATTAAGGGTATAATCCCTTTTAACCTACTTCTTGTTTGAAGTACTAAAGCCATTGAGTGACTGCTTTCTTGTGGATGTAGCCCACATTGGGTGAACCATGTATATCGTGCTCTCTCTCTCTCTCTCTCTCTCTCTCTCTCTCTCTCTCTCTCTCTCTCTCTCTCTCTCTCTCTCTCGTATAAAAAATTGTCTCTCTCCATTAAGTAAGCTACTCAAATATCTATTTAGCTACATCCTATTTCCTAACAACTGGTATCAGGGCAAGTTTTTCTTGCAGCTAAAGTATCTCAAGGAAAGGATTCCATGAATTGATTGAGATTAATGGCAGAGGAAGGGAAGCTCAAGATTGAGAAGTTCATGAAAAGAACTACCAACACTAGAAGATGCAGATTGAAGACTTTTTCCTACCAGAAGGACCTTTATTTTCCACTAGGCGGTCTTGCACTGGGAACAATCCGGTTAATCTTGGTGTCAATGGTGGCCTTCAATGTTTCAGAGATGAAGACCACGGAGGACTTGTTCAATCTAAAGATGGCAAAGAATGGTTCCATTGCAGACACCTAAATGAATTCAACACCAATATAATTCAACTTTGATCGCTAAAAATCCATTTTGATTTTGATGATAAAGTGCAAGCTCTCCCTATACTATTGTCTCTATTGGATAGTTGGGACAGCCTTGTGATGGCTGTAAGTAACTCTATCTCTAGCACAAATACTCTTAAGTTTGATGATGTAGTGGGTGTTCTCCTAAGCAAGGAAATGTGAAGGAGAAGCACATGTGAATCATCAAGTGCTACACTGTCAGTGGAAACAAGCAGAACGCCTAAGGAGAGGTACAAAAACCAAAAGAGTTGTGATCTCTCAAGGCAGAGAAATGCACGCACAAAGTCTGTTCGCTAATGTTGAAACCATGGTAAGAAGGGCCACATCAAGAAGGATTGCTGGTCCAACAGGAAGAAGGAGTCAGAGTCTCAAGACAACAACCCAACATCGGAGGCCAATGTGACAAGAAAAGTAGAGCAATATGCTCTAATTCTCTCATTAGACAATGTGTCTAATCCCTAGATAGTAGATTCCGAGGTTTCATTCCATGCGACACCGCACAAGCAACACCAAAGATAATTTTGGGTATGTATACTTGGGAGATGATGAAACTTGTGAGATTGTAGGCAAAGGTATGATTTGTGTCAAAATTGCTAACGGAAAGGAATGGAAGCTTAAAGATGTTAGGCATGTTCCTTCTCTTTGCAAAACAATGATCTCTATAGGACAATTGGACGATGAAGGTCACAACATTGCATTTGGAAACAAGCATTGGAAGATCTCAAAGGGATATTTGGTGGTTGTCAAAGGAGAAAAGGTTGGTACACTTTACTTGTGTATTGTTAGCACACAACCTTCAACTTGTGCAACGGCTAGAGAAGTTGATAGTGCGGTGTGGCACTATCGGCTTGGGCATATTAGTGCCAACAAAGGAATGCAAATCCTTCAATCAAAGAATCTTCTACAAAGTTTGAAAGAAGTGGACTTAAGAGTTCTGTGAAGATTGTGTTTATGGTAAACAAAAGAGGGTAAAATTTCTAAAATCTGGAAATGAAAGAAAAAAATAAAAAATTTGAGTTGGTTCATTCCGGTGTTTGGGGTCATGCAAGTACACCATCACTTGGTGGCTCATTGTACTACGTAACATTCATAGACGATGCGACTAGGAAAACATGGGTTTATGTAATGAAGAATAAATCCGATGTGTTTTCCATATTTCAAAGGTAGAAAGCCTTTGTCGAAAATGAAACAGGTACCAAGGTTAAATGCCTCAGATCCAACAATGGAGGCAAGTATTACAGACAAGATTTAGAAAGATTTTGTGCTAGAAATGGAATTTGGAGGCAAAGGACAACCCCAAGGACACCTGAAGAAAATGGCATTTTTGAAAGGATTAACATAACAATCATGGAACGAGCACAAAGCATGTGGCTACATGCAGGCCTACCACTTGAGCTTTGGGCCAAAGTAGTAAGTACGTATGTGTACTTGATCAATAGGTCACCCTCAACGACATTGGATGGGGGAGTTCTAAAGGAGGCGTGGACAAGTAAACCGGTGAATTATTCATTTCTCAAAGTGTTTGGGTGCAAGCCTTTTCATGCACATAGATAAAAGCCTAAGGTCAAAGCTAGATGCAAAGTCCAAAAAGTGTTTCTTCATCGGCTATAGAGAAGAAGACTTTGGTTATTGCCTATGGAATCCTGAAGATGGTAAAATATTTAGGAGTAGGGATGTAATTTTTAACGAACAAAATATATATAAAGACTACTTGGAAATAAAAAAACAAAAGAAACAGGTGATGAGTATAAGGAGCTTAAGAACAGTGAACACTCAAGGACTGAAAATGGTGATAATGTGCAACAACATCAACCAAATGAGGAGCCTCAACCTATTCCCCGAAGATCTACAAGAGAAAGTATACCTCTAGAAAGCTTCTTTCCTTGCTTCAACCATCTCTTGATCTCAGATTCTGGAGAGACGGAATCATACGAAGAAGCTATGCATCATGAATCCAAAGAATAATGGATGAAGAGCATGCAAGTGGCGATGGACTCATCACATTGCAACCAAACATGGGAGTTGGTTGAGTTGCCTGAAGGTAAGCGGACACTACAAAAAAAATGGGTACATAAGCTGAAGGAAGTAGAAAAGGTACAAATGTAGGCTTGTGGTAAAAGGGTTTTTTGAAAAGAAAGGTATTGACTTCAATGAAATATATTTCCTTGTTGTAAAAATGAACTTAATTAAGCTTCTCTTAAGCCTTGTGGTGGCTGCTCATGATTTGAATCTTGAGAAAATGGATGTAAGTATGGAATTCCCTCACGGTGACATAAAGGAGGAAATTTACATGATTCAACCAAAGGGGTATGAATTAAATGGTAAAGAGAAAATGGTTTGCAGATTAAAGAAGAGCTTGTATGGTTTAAAGAAAGCATCGATACAATGGTACTTGAAGTTCGATCGATGGATGTTGGATCATAGATTCACAAGATGCCACTCAGATCATTGCGTCTACACAAAGAATTTGGGAGATGGGAAGTTCATCATCCTAATGGTGTATGTTGAGGACATGTTGATTCTAAGTGCTAACATGCACGACATCAAAGACCTAAAAGAGGAGTTGTCTAAATATTTTTCAATGAAAGATTTAGGTGCTGCAAAGAAGATACTTGGTATGAAGATATCAAGGGACAGGATGAAGAAGACAATAAAGCTATCTCAAGTGGATTATATAGAAGGTACTAGAAAGGTTTGCAATGCAAAATGAAAAAACGGTTTCTACACCTTTGGCTGGTCACTTTAAACTAACCAAGGATATGTGTTCAAATACACAAGAGGAGATTAGCCTATATGTCTAAAGTTTCATATGCTGCATTGGTAGGTTCTCTTATGTATGCTATGGTCTGGACAAGGCCAGACATTGCACATGCAGTGGGAGTTCTAAGTAGGTTCATTGAAAACCCATGTAAATAGAATTGACAAGCTGTGAAGTGGATACTTAGGTATCTAAAAGGGACAAAAACAAATGCTTTGTATTTTGGAGGCACTGATATTTTCTTGCAAGGGTATGCTGATGCAGATATGGCAGGTGACAAGGATACTAGAAGGAGCACTACTGGCTATGTCTTCGCAGTTGGAGGCACAACAACAAGCTGAGCTTCAAAGCTGTAGAAAGTGGTTTCACTTTCTACCACGGAGGCAAAATATGTATCCATGACAGAGGCAAGCAAAGAAATTCTATGGCTTCACAAATTCTTAGAAGAGCTTGGATTCAAACAAGAGAATTGTGTATTGTACAGTGATAGCCAAAGCACTATCCATATTGCGATGAACTTAGCCTTTCATTCAAGGACAAAGCACATTGAGGTGAGATATCACTTTATACACACACTTTCAAAAGAGGGACAACTAAATCTAGGAATGACGCATACAAGTAAAAATCGTGTAGACATGTTTACAAAGGTGGTCAACAAGGAGAATTTGAGCTTTTGCTCATCTTCAATTGGCATTTAAGGATACGAAGCCAAGATGAAAAGCAATTACAGGTTTGGTGTGGAGATCAGTCTCCAAGTGGGAGATTGTTAAGTATGGAGCTTGATTTACCCCTTGTAATTTTTTGTATTAAAAACGCACATTTTTAGGGCCGTCATTACGAGGAGAAGCCATCATGCGTGAAGAAAAATCACTCGCCATAATATTCCATTTTGCCAAAATATTATGGCCGGATGGCGGTCGAAAAGTGGTCAAAAAATGGACGATCGGTTGGCCAATGGCCGAATTCAAAGGCGGAATTGTCTTCTCAAGGGTGCCCACAGATGGATAGATTCGAGTGTCAAATTCGGGCTTGTCTACACAAGGGCGGCTACAAACGACTGCCTCTCATGAGAGAGGGTAGCCCTTTTGGCCTATAAAAGGAGACCATTTCTACACACATTTTGGAGTGTGAAATTGATGCAACAAGGTGGGTGTGAGGTGGCGAGAGTGAAGTAGGTGAGAGCTATGTTAAGGGTATAATCCCCTTGTAACCTACTTCTTATTTGAAGTACTGAAGCCATTGAGTGGCTGCTTTTCCGTGGATATAGTCCACGTTGGGTGAGCCATGTATATCGTGTGGGATATCTGTCTCTCTACTCTATAATCTCTCGTGTGTGAAAATTTGTCTCTCTCCATTAAGTAAGCTACTCAAATATCTATTTCGCTACGTCCACTTTCCTTATACATAGTTGGACCCGATGCGTGTTAAATTTAGGTAAGCATCAACATCCATGTGGAGAAGGAAGGTCGAGATAAAATGAAGAAAAGTTTGCACCAGTCCTACAAACTCGTGCTTTTGTAGAGCCATTTACTATTGCAAAGCAACTACAGCGTACAGTTTCTCAATACTTTATCATGGAGAAGCTCCTCATGGAGAATGCTTACAACACCAAATGTATTGAAGGCGATGAGTTTGCTGAATTTCTTGACACAATCACACCTTTGTCAAAAAAGCAAAGGACTGAGCGAACCTTGGAATGTGCCAAAAAATCAAAAATTATAAGTGAAAAAGGTTTAAAAGCAGTGCTTGATCTGAAGAGCAAGAGCAGGTATCCATACATTCACGATGTTCTTTTTCATGGCCTTCTTGGAGATGGACAACAATCACATGTATTTACAGTATGAAGGGAATGGGGTCTAAAGGGGCCTCTTTATTTGCCATTGGATTAAAAAGGAGATTATGGAAGGGGCAAGTGGGTGGATTCCATGTTGACTAGAATGGTGGGTATGGCAGGGCCTAAAAGTAATTGGTCAAGCTTGTACTCTTTTATGAAATATGAGAAAAAATCTTATAAATTTAAAAACCTAAACTTTTCTCTTAATAGTTGACTAAAAACCAATCCTTTCTCTCTTTGCTAGTTTCTCTCTCCCTCTCTCCTAAAAGAGGATCCCTCCAAAAATGTACTGATCATTCCCTCCCTCTCTCTCTATTGTACCATCTCTCTCTTCTCTTCACTTCACCTTGTAAGTTGCTTCTCTTTCCTTCCTTTCAATTTTCCCTCCCAAAAGCTATGTAGTAGAAGTTTCAACCTCCTTCCTTCCTCAAGATTACCGCATTCTTGAGGGCTGCATTAACGTCAAATTGAAGTTCTCCATTTCTCCATGGGATTCACTAAAGACCTCTAGCTAAAGTTGAAGATTTGCAGCATATCCTTTCGCTAGATCATCCCTCTTTCTTTACTCAACAGGTTTCCTGCTCCTTCTCCATTAAGCTCTCTAGAGAGAATCTAATACCCACTCAAGATTTGCAACACTATCTTCCCCATTAAGACAACAAGCAAGTGAAGCAGTATAGAAAAAAGTGGCATCCTTCACCTTTGTGTACCATCAAGAATCTTGCTCTTTATAGAGCTGAGAACATGGATGTGCAATGTCTAATCATAAGTGTTTGTCTGCAGGTTGTGCCACTATTCCCCCATTAGGAAGAGGATGGGGTCTAGGAGGGTCTCTTTATTTGGCAGTTTAAGGAAGTCAAACCTTTAGTATTAAGAAAGTAATCGAAAGAGAGTTTCTGAATTCAAACAGGCAAAACGGCTAGTTTATTTGAATTCAAATTATTCCCCTAAAATGAAATTTAAAATCTAGCGGGCGGGTAAAACCATATCGTGTAGCATACTTATGGAAAGAGCTCAATGTGTAGGTTGCAGATCTATGATCTGCGCTCAAATCAGAGATCATGTGTGGGAGTTATTGAAGGCCAAAAAAAATAAATTTTTCCATCTCCTTTTTGGGGGAAAAGTGCGTCCTTTGACTACTCTTACACATCTCTTACACACCCCCCATTCTTGCACACATGGCGTATACCTATTTGTCAAAATGTTAATCACCTCCATAAGATCATGGAAAATAAAGATGCCCTCCTAGACCCCATCCTCTCCCTAATGCATGGCTTTATCAAGTACTTGTCATTGACTCCATTTCATGCAGCAATGTACAAGATGACAATTGGATATTGGGTGACAATGATGTGGGTGACAATGCAGCCCAGCTCAAGAGGTTCACACAAGGTCTCAAGGAGACACATGGCTTCTCGAACACACCATGGGAAGGGAAAAATCATGGAGTTCAAGCAAACACAAGATGGCAGGAGGCTTGCGAATGTGCATCATGTGTATGTTTCTTCACAATTGAAGCTAGAGACAGCAGTGGCTCCATGAAGGTTTCCTACAATTTGTAATTTTACTCCTCTTTCAAGTTTTTTGGCCATCTATTTAGTATTTTTTCCTTGTGTGTTGCTTTTGATGTGGCTGTAAAATTTCCATACCTTGTTCATGTTTGCAGATGTTTTTCCATCTAATTCTGTAGAGTGGGAGCCAATAGAGTCCTTCACAGGAACTTTTGAGGCCATCCACGCTGAGCTTGGCAAGTTGCTCTATGCTAGTTGTCCATCCTCTGAGCTTGCCTCACGTGAAATTTTTATTATGATCATACTTATGTCACACTTAGGCAAAATGGGTATGGTAATCTTTCTCTGGTTCACTCACCAACCTTGGAGAGTTTGGAATGGCCTAAGCTAGGCAGTGCCTTGATCGCAGCAACCAAAAGGAGAATCAAGGTGGATGTACAAGCAAAAATGAATTGCACCTATGGTTCCCACAAAGCCGCAGTAACATGGTCTATGTCTCTTCATGTGTTTGTGTTTATATTTCTACTTCAGAGTGTTCAGAGGAAACCAACAATGTGGACTTGAAAAGGGGGAAGTGCGATCAACAGTTTTCTTGCAGCTCGATGGGAAACTAAGGTGGTCAACCACCAGGGAGATAGAATCAAGTGCTCTGTAGTTGCTAACAATGTGGTGTTGGGATACCATATTGCGAAGCAAATCTTGTCTATGGTCTTTTCCTATAAAAGATGAAAGATGACAATGGGAGAATAGGAGGCACTAGACTCTGATGTTGCTGGTAGATAATCAGTTGACTTGCAAATACGCCTCCCCAACGATGCAATGCACCACATTATAGTGAATAGTGATTGTCACCTTAGTCACCTTTGCGAGTATCTTAATCTCTCAAATATACCTTGCCCAAGCAATATCTCTTTGTAGTAAATGAAAAGGTTGTTTTCTCCAGAAAAGAGAAGAGCTTTCTATGTGAGAACGTTCAGTTTCTGTGATGTATTTTTGTAAAAGCTTGTAACTGACAGGGATTTTGCTCCCATTAATACATACGGTGTTTTGAATCTCGTTTCTGCGCATACTTGTTTACTTTCAACTTGTTCAAGTTTTTGATTGAAACGTGCAATTTCTTTGATGTGGAGCACAAATGTTTTCAATGTTGTTGTCTTTCAATGCTTTTTTGCGTGATTTTGTTATAAATTATAGTTTTTAGTTAATTTGACGTTAATTTTAACACTAGGTTGGTAACCTAACAGGACATAAAAGTGTCCTTTCAGGGTTTTGAAAAAAACCTCCAAAACCATAATAGATCCACTCATTTTGTAAAATCCTTTCATGAGGTTATAGTTCAAGGCCTACTACACATGGAAAAAATAAGAAACTTGTAAAATTTCTCATCTTTTGGTTACACCAAGCCTCCAAAGTTGATGGACTAGTGCATTTTCATCAAAACAGTCATTTCTTACGTTTTGTTGCATAAAAATAAGATTAGGGATTTTTGTAGGACTTGAGATAAATTCCCTATTTAACTTCAGTGGGTTGGTGATAAGAACATATGATTGCTTCTCACTCACTATTTTTTGTTTTGCCAAAAGAAATAGGTACAAAAAAGGTTGAATTTTTACCATTCTGTAGACCTATCATCAAAGTTTCTATAGCCACGCTCAATACAAATAATATATGCATGTTTTCTTAGTTCCCTATTGTCCTTTAGGTTCATAAGGAGCCATGGAGCATGTCAAAAGAATAATACATCTCTTACCAAGGGGAATCTTAGGGACAAAGATGAAGTGCTAAATACAGCAAACATGAAAAGACTGGGTTCAACATTATGAGTTGTAGAATCCCATAGAAAGTATTCAGTATCTAGCCAAATTTGATCCTTATGACTAGATATGGTTACTACCTACAAAATGCATGTAGTTGTCGCAAGAAACTAACAATCTTGAAAAAGCTATACTTGATATAATAGAATGTTTCGTTTTCTTCAATAATTGAAAAAATCAACCATCGTTGTCTACTATGCAAAATAGGGTATTAGGTGTCCCAAAACTCAAGGAATAATAGCTTTATGTTACAGTATGCGACATAGAAAATCAAAATTGCATTTGGATACCATGAAAGCCACCAAAAAAATCATAGAAGAGATAAAATTGGCTAAAAAACAGGATTTGACAATTTTTGTAATTTGGTCATAACTTACAACTTTAACATTTATTTCTCCCTAGAAGCATCAGGACATGTTGAGGACTACTAAAGATAGTTCTATAGCATTATAGACCTCACAAACATGAATTCTAGAGTGGTATAGTTGCAAAAAGTTAAAAAAAGCCAAAAACAGGACCTATTTTTTCACACAGTTTAGGTTGTGAAATGTTGTGCAAGGACAAGGTCAATGATGGAATTGATATTCCAAAAAAATGTCGAGTTTTTTTCAGCTCATGAGACAACTTTCTAGATAGATAGCACCTCAAAATCCATTTTGAAACTCTTGACATAATTCAAGGAAAATGGTCACTTAACAGGACATAAAAGTGTCCCAGGACATAAAAGTGTCCCATTACCAACCTAGTGTTAAGTGCTTCTTAAAAAAGTGACTTTTGGGTATATAAGTGAACTTTTAGGTTTTAAATTTCGTTTCTCACATTCATAAAACTCTAGCTCTAAGATCTCTTTGCATCTTCTATGTGAACGAACCCATGGCAATGTCTACTGATGCACTTCTCACACAATTAGAAAAGGTAGGACTTGTAGATCAAGCACATGAACTACTTAGTGTTCGAGGGGACAATGGACATGCAGGCCATTGCCAATGCTTTGTAGACAACATACAATGATGATAAGTTCGCAATGCATGCTAGAGGTTCACACAACACGTGCCCATGGGTAGGGATAGCTCGCTTTGGCACTACCTGAGCCACCTGGGGCCATCGATTCTTAGAGTTTCTCACACAGAGTTCTCCAAGAATGATTCTGCGGACATGCTAAAGTGCAAGCAATAACTGGCCATACTCGCTAAAGATTCCCTCACCCTAAATGCTCACAAATGTAAATTGGTTGACCGAGAGGTATCATTGTACGCTTACAGGCAAGCACCCAGGCTCATTCCTCTCCCATTGCGTCTTGAGCCTAGCTCAAATGTTGACAAACCTAGAGGAAATTGTAAAATTCCTTGGTGTCAAGTCAGCCATTCGCCCCATACCCACATATGTAATTCGTAGTAAAACTAATCGACCATGATGTAATATCCAAATCTATCCAAAATAATAAGTTTTGACAATGATTTTTAAAAACATTCGGTACTTTTTTTTTGTGATTCATATTGTCCACAATAAATTTCATTTCCGCAAGACATGCACAAAACCTCGAACATGCAGCCACCCGTCAGCCGGGGGGTACATCTCGGTGATTCTTTTGCAAAATCGGGCAACGAGAGGGGCGTACGGGGGATTTTTTGGCCCCGTTGAACCCCGCCGCGCACCACCGTGCGCATTGGTGGTCTGCTTGACCCCGTACATCCCCCCTGTCGCTCAATTTTGCAAAAGAATCATCAAGATGTGCCCCTTGATCTGACGGTTGGCTGTATGTTTGAGGTTCTGTGCATGTTGACACCGACGAACGAGCCGTGTGCTATGGTGGTCATCTTAAATTTAACATACCGAGTAATTCAAATACTTATATAAAAAAGTACAAAATCAAGATGAACAATTGCACGGAATGGTAGAAATTCAACATTTGATAGTATATGAAAAGATTACAAATCTCATTAAGAGAGAGTACATGGGTTAAACTATTTCTGATGAAGGCATCCTTCATTTTGTAAATTGATTGCTAAAGCTAATTCCGTATTTTTCAAGGCTACATGCTTAGCATGCACCATGTAGAAAATGCCATCCTGAAACAACTGCACCAAAATGTCTTCGGCAGTATCCTGTAGAGCCAGTAAAGCTGCACATTGTATACATTGTTAGCATGAAGACGACAAGGAAAACGAGTACCTCTATAGCCTTGGCACAAGTCACATCATTGGAAGAAAGAAATATTGCACCGCTGAAACCAGTTGTGATAAGCACCTGCAAAGATTTATGAAGAACCCTTCTACCATGGAGAAAAATTGGAATTAGGATAGACCAAAGATAGATTGACATATCCCATCTTGACTAGATGTGCATAGAGCATCCATAGGCTAAAAACAAATAAAAGATAAGAGAGTTATGGCCACTCGAAGTTGGGGGTGTACTCTCTCTTGCTAAAAAATGAGCTCTCTGGAAATTTTGTAGGTGTTGCAGCTATAAAATGGGGCCTCTTTTTATCTCTTATCCCCAAATATTTTCTCTCTCTTCTTAGCCGACGAGACTCCCCTTGTAGGCTCCTTTCAATTGGTCCATTTTTGGCCATTTTTGGGTAGGAAATGAGGTATCGAGTGACTTTTGACCCAAGGGATGGGGGTGTAGCAAGTGTCTAGGGGACTGAAAAGGGATCCAAGCATGTGGACAAGCTTGTGGGAACCCAAAAACGCACCATCTTCCTCCCCATGAGGCCACGAGCACCCATAGCCTTGAGAGAGATCCTCTCACCTTTGATACACCCTCAATGGGCACCCATTCACCCTCTTACCCTTCGCCTTGAGCCCAAGTTCCCCTATATGGGATTATTTCCTTGCCATATGGCACCTTCCTCCCACACTTCTCCAACTCCCTCCTTCCCACCAAAAATTTCCAGCTTGACCCCTTCTCAGGACCAACTTCCCAGGAGCATAGTGCACCACTCCGGCCACCAAATGCGACGCCGTAAAGAACAGCTCAGAGCCCTTTACTTCGGCTATCTTGAGAAATATAAAATCTCAACATTTCTAATTTTAGATCATCAAGTTGGCCCAGTTGCCCATGATGTACACGTTTGATTCACAAGCTATAAAGCATGGCTGAAAATAATTATTGAAAACCATGTTTTGGGGACTCAAACAACCCAAAACACTAGTACACAAGCCCAAAAAAACCAAATCTTTATACATGAATTTTTACATGGTGAATCCCGAGACTTGAAGCACTATGTACACATATATACACGAGGTTAGTTAACAACTTTTTGGCATGATCTAATGACTTTGTGCCCATCCAAAAAATACTTGACATAGCTTGCCAAGCCCCCATAGCCTGCTTGATCTTTCATGACAAGCAGAGGTTTCTAGGGTGAACAATTACTGGAGCTCATTCCCAAAAACCTCATTTACATCCTCGAATGTCTTTACATTGTCTTCATCTATTGATAACATCTCATCTGACACAATTGTCATCAAACATGCCAGATATTTCTTCAATCTATAGCCATTAGCATGGTATTTATGCTTGTAGCACCCAAATTTGCCAACTGTTATGTGCCATTGTCAAAATTGCTTACAACAGTAAAAGGACCTTCCCACTTGATTTGAAACTTTTTTTGGAAAGTATTTTCCAACTTACTATTGTATCGAAACACAAGATCACCCTTTTTAATTCCCCTGTCCTTCACCACATTCATTAGCTTTTATCCGAGATTTCTTTGACACTTCCTCATAGTATCTCAAAGCCAAAAATATGTCCAATTGCAACATTGTAAATCCAATAACCTTTTCTCCCAAGTATCTTTTTTCTCTTCATCTCCCAATGACAACAATTTGAGTGCATGAATTTCCACTTCAATAAAAAATAATGCTTCTTTGCCATAGACCAAGTGGTAAGTAGAAAACCCTGTGCTCGTTTTGATAGCAGGTCTATAGGTCCATAATGCACAAGGCAACTCTGAATCCCATGTTTTCCCATGTGTCTGGTCATTTTTTGTCAAGATTTTCACCAACTCTCCATTGAACCTCTCATTGAGACCATTGCATTGTGAATAATAAGAAGAATTGTACCGATGTTGTATATTGAGCTTTTTGCACAGGAAGTCAAACAACTCTCCACTAGATCCCGATCCTCTATCATAAAATAGTTCTAATGGCACACCAAATTTGCAGCATATATGTTCATACACAAAATTCTCCATTTCCTTACTGGTGATCTATTTGACAGCTTTAGCTTCTGCCCCATGTGACAAATAATCCACTGCTGTTAAGATGTAAGCATTCCTTTTACTAGTCATGGGTAAGGGTCCAATAGCATCAAGACCCCATTTTTCAAACACATCATAAGTTAGAATTACCTTTTGTAATTCAAGCTTCATAATTCTCTTCCTTGTTTTCTGGCAAGAAACACCATACTTGCACCAATGGTTAACATCTCACTGAATACTTGGCCATACATAGCCTTCTTGCAAAATCTTATGCAACATGATTTTCATGGCAAAATGGCCTCCACAATATCCCTCATGACTTTCTTCTAGAATCTTAAATCACTTCCTTTCATGTAAAGAACATCATCAAGTATTTTGTACTTCCTAGCTTTCTTACAAAAGCATACTTTTTGGATGATGGTAGACCCTTAGGTAAAACACCTATTAACATAAAATCCTCCTCCTTTGATAACACTTCCCTTCCATGATATAAAGGGGTATTAGCCCTGAACACAAATACACAAGTGATCATTTCTTGGGAAGTGTCATGAGCTTCCTCATTTTGAGACCTTTCAATATGGTGAAAACTCCATGCTTTGATCTTTTGAGTAATGATTTCACCTTGAAGCATAAATATATCAGTCTAGGATTCTTATTCTTCCCTGCTCCCCAATTGATTCACAACCAACAAGGCATCTCCTTTGATTTGTAGGTGTCTAATTACCAACTGTAAACACATGTGCAAGCCACCTTCAAGAGCCATGTACTTTGCTTCATTGTTACTTTTTGCATCAAGTTTCAGCCCTTGTTCCCTTACAAGTTTTCCTTGTGCATTATAAATGACTGTTCCTCCCAAAGAAGCATCATGACTTCTTTAATAAGAGTCATCAAAATTTAACAGCAGTGAAGCATTGGATATAGCAAGATTTTTGATCTACTTCCTTTGCACCACCTCTTTCTTAACCAAAACCGGAGACTCTTTATAAGTGAGTATATCTGCCATGGTAGCGCGGGTACTCTCTTCCACTAAAAAATTAAAATGAAACTCCTGACGTTCAATAACCCACTACATCACACTGTCTTTGATATATTCTAATTATTAAACAATTGAGGAAGCAATAAATAACTGGTGAGAAAAGTGAACAACAAGTAATGTCTGAATCGTCCAAGTGTAGATGGCTGGATAGTTCACTATGTGGGAACATCTTCTTAGAAGATAGGAAGCATATTACTTACTAATTACTATGGTAATTACTACAGTAAACCCGAAGTGTATAAATAGAACCCATTACATTGTAATCGGGTTGGCAGTTATTATTATTTGGGTTAGCGCCTTGGCTATACTTGTACTTGAGAATCATTGGCAGTATTGTCGGTTGTACTTTCTCTCTGTAAATCATATTCGTTGTAATCTTGATCTGTAATCCCAATCATGGCATATATTTCAGTTATACTTACTTCTCGTCCAGTCTTCTGAATCTAAATCTGAACCTTATTTCTAGTACATAGGTCTGATTCTTATTTCAGTATCCACATTCGAGTCTAGTCTCAGATTCCTGTCCAGTCTGCTGTCTGAAATCTTCCCACACTAGTAGCTGAAATATTCCAACACTGGAATTAGCTGTCTCAAGAGATCAACTCCAATTCCATTTTGGCGATCACGGTGGCTCAAGCTGAAGCTTGTTGACTGAAAGACTCTTCTCCCAGTTGAAGTTCTCAGCAATGGCACCAAAATCCAATCGTGGCCAGAAATCTACCATTCGTGTGGACCCCATTCCTAAGGAGTCAGGAAGAGAGTCTGACCCCAAGAAAGAGAAGATGACTGACACTGAGGCTCAGGAGGAGCATAGTCAGGCTGATGAGGCGCATGACTCACAACACTCTAGTCATTCTTGACGCAGATGGGCAGAACGGGAAGCACAGAAGGCAAAGAGTTCCAAGAATTCTCAGTCTCGCCAGAGAAATGAAGATACCAAGGGCAGTAAGGGAAGTCACCGTACTTCTAGCAAACAAACCAGAGAAGACACTGACACTGAGACAGAGATAGAGATTGATTGGGATGCTGACACTGACAATTGCAAGAAGGCTCCCAAGCGTCATTCTGAAGTCAAGAAGAGAAGTGGCAGGATCAGTAGTAATCGAAATGATTACATAGCTTCCCTGAAGATTTCCTTTCCAATATTCAAAGGGGGGAAAAAGGATGATCCAGATGTTCACATACAAGATTTCAAGCAGTATGCTGAACTAAAAAACATTGATGAAGATGATTGGGAGGAACATTTTCCACAAACCATAAACAAAGAACACATACACACACACACATTGAGAGAGACACAAAGAGAAAGAGAGAGAGAGAGAGAGAGAGAGAGAGAGAGAGAGAGAGAGAGAGAGAGAGAAGAATGTACACACACATGCATAAACAAAGAACACATACACACACACACACATTGACAGAGAGAGAGAGAAAGCAAAGAGAGAGAGAGAGAGAGAGAATATGAAATGAAATGTTATATTTAACGTCTTCAAAATGTTGGAGATAGAATATGAAATAAAATGTTATATTAAACATCTTTAAAATGTCAAAATGATCTATGAGACAATCCGATCAACTCCTTGTGGATCTAATCTGATGTCTGCGTTGTCCAAGAAAATAGTGCACCAATCAGTGAAGAGCTTTGTTAATGTCCGTCTTTGTAAATAGACGTACTATGACATATATAGGGAAAGAGAGAGAGAGAGAGAGAGAGAGAGAGAGAGTCGCCATAGGTTTAGGATTTAGTTTTTATATTAAGGTTAGAGTTTAGGTTTAGATTTAATATTAGAGCTTGGGATTAGGTTTAGGATTTCACTCTATATTTAAGGTTTAGAGTTGAACAAGAGGCCCAACCATCTCTCTCTTTTTTGTAGAGCTTAAAGGGGTTTGAAGCTAGTTAGCTTTGGAATGTTCAAAGGGTAGGTAGCAACAATAGCTGTTGAAAGTGTTCTCCTTCTGTTGAGCTTGAGTGATGGAAGAGGAAAGTGGATGACTCAAGACTTTAACAAAGTGTCAAGTTTGGGTTTTGTGTGTAGCTATTTTACCTTACATAATAAGACATAGATGAACTTTTACATTCAAAAGATAGTTGGCTTACAAAAAAGGCAAAATTTAGTACAAAAACAACTCAGTCTTAGAATTATCTTTGTACATGGCATATGAAAATGAAGCCATATTCTTGTATACAATGATAGTGATCTGATAAAAAATAACTTCCCAAGTGGTAGGAGCAAGTGTACTATCTGACAGACAATAGCTTACGGCCAAAAAAAATCCAAGAAAGGATAGAGTCCTCACCTCCATCCATCCAAACAAGAAAACAAATACGTTAGTCTTGGATGTGCTTTACAGGTGTCAATGGAGTATATCAGTTGTTATCCATGTCCATCTTACAACTTTAAAAAAAAAAAACTTAAAATTACTGTCCAAAGTGTTCATGTATTTTAGTCCTTTGGTTTTTGTTACCCCAAAGATTTAAAAGAAGTACTTATAAGTATGGTATTTGTATATCCCCATTATTTTTAGATTTTAAATAGCAAATAGGTGAAAGCATGTTAACGTGTCGCTTTTTGTGCTAGTTAGCAGTTTCAAGTTAGCACGTTTTAAAAAAGTTGGGCGTCCGGTAAAATTTTTACAATTCGTATCAAAATTTGTCGGAGGTTGTACATTTGGATTCCTTGTTTCAAGAGCTTTCTACTGATATATCATATGTCATAGATCTTGGAGATGTAGCTCATGTTATTGTACTAGTTAGCATATGTCAAAATTGTGCTAGTTAGCATTGTCTGGAACACCAAAAAGCATGACAAGTTAACATGCTTATAGCCATATATATCATTTTGAAAAAAAAGGCCACCATCCCTCCTGAACCAAGTGTCTTAATCCCCATAACATCTTTCATATCAGTCTTTCAATACCACAATTACTTTGCCAGTTTTGTTAGGATCTGAATTCTCTAGCTTTTTTAAGTAACATGAAGCCATAATGTATCCAAAACAACTGCTACAGATATCTCTCAATGAAAAATATTCCATTTTAAAGGTATCAAAACTCGATAGTGTTATCATGCCAATTCAGATTTCTCATGTCCATTTGGGCTTTACGGATTCAATTTACCTCAGTTTGCAAGCCAAATGAGAAGAAAACCCGCTAAATGAGCCAAAGCCAAGAAGTTTAGTGAAACGAACCTATTTATAGCTTGTTTACCAAAAAAGAGAAAACCCATATTTGTTTACCGTTCTGTCAACATCATGCTATTTTAGACAATAAGCGAGATCATCAAGTATAACAATCCTAAAAGTGGTAGAAGGGAAGAAAAAAACCCCATTACACCATGCAATAATATGCAAATTTTTCCACGAGTCAGATATAGAGTAAAAGAGCCACAACTTTAGGCTGCATATTATCATGACCGACCAGACAAACGTTAGAACCAGGTCCCAAAAGATCCCCCAAACTTTTAATGTACAATTATTGCAAATTAAGCACCACTAGTCTAGTTATGCATGGGTTCCAGAATCCTCAACCATAATGAATTTAAGGCACTATAGAAGTTATCAAAAACCCTTTGTTATAAGAAGCCAACATCCTACCATAAAAAACCCAAAAAAACAAACAGTAATCAAACGTGATTAGTATGGTTTAAATAAAATATTAAAATCCATCAATATTTATGTCAATTTCATAAAAAAAGACGAGCATCCTAGACCAAAGTGTTTCACTATCCCTCCCATAAACTATTTTATGCACAGTATGCAGTTACGGCAAAGTTCCCAACAAGAAAACCAAGTTAAGCCAGGCAATATCTGTGCGATACATGTAACGGTAATCAAGAATTTTTCATGCAGTATGCACAACACCATTAATTTAGGTCCTCAAGGTACCCTTGTCGAGGAGAATACCAACCTGTGATGGTAGTTCAACGACTTCCATAGTTACATAGTGTTAAAGCCCTCACTCCTTGCTTTGAAATACACACAGAAAGAGAGAAACACCCACAGACTAAGTGAGGGGCCAAAGAACCCTCACCTTATATAGGGCTTCGGATTTTCTCAAGGTGAGAAGATGCCCCACGATCGATTACTCAGTGGTGGCTACGGTTTCCCAAGCCGCCTCTATGGACACTCCTTCTTACATACGGGGAGTGGAGAGGGAGAGATAGCAAGTGCAGGAGTTAGCATCGGTTATTGTGTGTTGTAGTATAGTCAAGGGGGACAAAGAGATCCAACGGACGTGAAGTTTAGGGTAATAAAATCCACAATCTTTTACATAATCTCCTAAGGAGTGGGTACCCATGAGGTATTAGAAGGAGGAGGGTTACCCCCCATTTTTTCTAAAATGAACAGACCGACTTGTACGATAATTTAGGTTTTTAACTTGGGAATAATAAACAAGGTAAATAGGGATCCATGTATAAAAGGAAAAAAATTATGTTTTTGGTCTATTTATATAATCAAAATGTTGTATAGGTATACATGTGTGTGTGCATGTGTGTGTGTGTGTGTGTGTGTGTATGTGTACTTTCCCTACCCCAAGCGCCATACACAATGGGTCGATAGTAGGCCCATTGTGAATGGGCCTACTACCTAATCAGATAAATGAGGTTAATGTGGTTGAGATATAAGCCAAGCCAAGAAAGGGATTGTATGATTTGATAATTATGTCCTTCCTTTTGAATCCACTAATGCAAAATTTATGTATAAGAATCTTAATATCTTCCCAAGCCAAGAAGTAGTTGGAAGAGGAGTATACTATAAGGTATAGGTATACATGTGTGTGTGTGTGTGTGTGTGTGTGTGTGTGTGTGTGTGTGTGTGTACTTGACCTACCCCAAGCGCCATACACAATGGGTCGATAGTAGGCCCATTGTGAATGGGCCTACTACCTAATCAAATAAATGAGGTTAATGTGGTTGAGATATAAGCCAAGCCAAGAAAGGGATTGTATGATTTGATAATTATGTCCTTCCTTTTGAATCCACTAATGCAAAATTTATGTATAAGAATCTTAATATCTTCCCAAGCCAAGAAGTAGTTGAAAGAGGAGTATACTATAAGGTATAGGAGGCTGATACACGTACTACGAGCAACTTTATGTGGACAGAGACTGTTATTTTTAAGAATTCAATAGGTGGGATATCTAAAAGGTCTCTTTTCCAAGAGAACTTCTGATCATAGTCTCATGCATAAGGGTTATGTAGCCCAATTGAAAAGTTAAGGAACTGGACAGAAGTGGCCCAAAAATCCAGTTGGTGAAGTAAACCCATGTTTAAAGGTTGGTTTGTTTTTTAAGCAATTGGGATAAACATGATTAATATCATCAGAGAATAATTTATTGTTGAGGCTTAATAAGTCATCCATATATATGTAAGTATGATTAAAAAGTGAAAGTTTATGATAATTACTTTGTCACTCATGGTTTTGAGAAACCAAAAGAAGGCTAAGTATAGATTACACATTACAGGTGAGCAAGAAAATCCCATGGAAATGCTCTGGCTTTGATTAAAGCACTGTCCTCCGAAGAGAATGGTACAGACATCAAGTACCCAATATATATTTTTAAATATTTTTATATCATCAAAGTGAAGGGGATGAGAAGATTGTGATTTTTTAATCCATTTAGGTTTTTTGGAGAGCAATATGTAGAAGAAACCATTAATCCTAGCATTCTTGAAGGCTAGCTTAATCATCTGACATAGAACGTCTTTCAGTCCTAATTCACCTTCCAAAGGTATATTCTTATAGCACTGAGTAACATCAACTATGAAGAGATGAAAAATTTATTTAGGGAGGTTAAGAGTAACCTGAGTGGCATTTTTTACCAACCAGAATGGGTTATAGTGAATTTTAAGAAAGTTAGAGCAGACTGTCTGTTTAGAGGCACATATATTTTCAAAATTTGAAAGAATGAGGTCAACGCAAAGGGTAATATCTTGGTAATGCTAGAAAAAATACTATTCAAGGCATCAGATATCCATCTAAACTTATGCTTGTGTAACTTATAAGTGGGAAAAAGTACAAGAAGTTTGCTATTTGAATAAAATACCCTACACTTTCTAGATGTTTTGAAATATTATAGGCGACTTCATAGGGGGAAGTATTAAGCGGTGTGAATTCCTTCCAAGAATCCTAGAGTGAGCTCCATTCCAAGCCAATTTTTTGCATATAAGAGTGGGACAATTGGAGCTTCTATCAAGTCCTACAATAAACCAGTTATGTGAAAGTTTTTGAACATCGCAGCTAGTTGTGGTGTGATCCAAGAGCTTTTTACTCTAGACATCCATTGAAGGTACATGTGAGAAGAGAATACCAACCAATGATTGTAGTTCAACGACATCCACAGCTGCACAATGTTAAAGCACTCACTCCTTGATTTGAAATACACACACAAAGAGAGAAACACCCACAGACTAAGTGGGGGGCCAAAGCACCCTCACCTTATATAGAGATTCTCGTTTGCTCAAGGTGAGAAGATGCCCCGCGATGGATTACTCAGTGGCTACGGTTTCCCAAGCCACCTCTATGACCACTCCTTTTTACATACAGAGAGTTGAGAGGGAGAGAGAGAAAGTGTAGGAGTTGGCATAGACTATTTCGTGTTGTAGTATAGTCAAGGGGGACAGATAGAGATAACGGGAGTGAAGTTTATGGTAATGAAAGCCATGATATTTTACATAATCTCCTAAGGGGTGGGTACCCATGAGGTATTAGAAGTAGGAGGGTTACCCCCCATTTTTTTCTACAAAAACACACCGACTTGTACGATAATTTAGGTTTTCAACTTAGGAATACTAAATAAGGTAAATAAAGATCCTTGTATAAAAGGAAAAAAATATGTTTTTCTGTTCTATTTATATAATCAAACTGCTGTATAGGTATACATGTGTGTGTGTGTGTGTGTGTGGGAGAGAGAGAGAGAGAGATAGAGAGAGAGACAAGGATTTAATATACATGTGATCATGTAAAATTTCTTGTGATCACAATGTTTATTGTCACATTCACATAATCACAATTAACGTGATCACAAAGAAGCCGATAAGTGGTAATGTGGTAAGCCACCAAGACCCCGTTGAGGTATGTATTTTTCCTGACAGGCCCACTAGGAAACTATAAGAACACTGAACGAATCTCACCAAGAAATGAAAAAATCATAGTGGGCTTACCAAAGTGGACAATTTCTATAGGTTAAGGGAAAGTCAAGTGAATATTTAACATGATGACGTACTTTGAAATGTGATCGCTGCATGTTATTAATGTGATCACGTATTTGTGATCACGTTAATGAAATCCCTGGAGAGAGAGAGAGAGAGAGAGAGAGAGAGAGAGAGAGAGAGAGAGAGAGAGAGAGAGAGAGAGAGAGAGAGAGAGAGAGAGAGAGAGAGAGAGAGAGAGAGAGAGAGAGAGCACTCACGGTGCTGAGCATTAATTAGAGCAGCTTAAGCGGACGACGTAGCAGGAGCAGTTTTCATTTGAAAAATCTGCATTTTTGTTATGTGTATGTGCATGCATGTTTGAGAGAGAGAGAAATTAGTTTAGATTTAATATTAGATTTTGGATTTAGTTTTTATATTGAAGTTTAGCTTCAGGATTATGGTTTAAATTTAAAGTTAGGGTTTATGGTTATGTTTGCAGTTTAGGTATGTAGTTGTTTGCAAGCAGCTCTCTCTCTCTCTTTCTCCCTCTCTTTCTCTCCACGGATGCAGCATTAGGTTGGGAAGCTTTCAATGGCACGATACTCAAAATGGAGACAGACATGTAATGTGCACAGTAATCCCTCGAACAAGGAGCTATTGTGAAGAGATGTTAAGACGTTGTGAATGGCTACATCTGAACAAGAGGCACAGGGGTTTTGTCCACTACATGCATTGTCAATAAAGACGAGATTATAACCCGGTGGTTCTGATCTCCGTGCACCTCTAGACCATGGTGTGCGGGGATCGGACAAGGCTAGAGAATTAAAGGTAGTTTACGGTGTGATCTATGGTGTCTTGATTGTGAGGGAGATTAAGAGAGAGAGAGAGAGAGATTAAAAATGGAGGATGCCAATAGAAGATTAAATTTATGTCCAGGTTATATGGTTTTTAAATTCATTATGAGTAGTGACGACAATGTGGGGCCGTCCAGCCGAAACGCCTATCTTTCAACAAGGATCTTATGTCCTTGTAATCAATGCAAACATGTTGTGCAACGGACAAGACACATTTCTTTGCAGCACGTTCACAAATTTTGTGAGTTTGAACCATCTATTATAGATCGATTTGTTGCCAATTACAACTCATCGTACTCTGATGTTGGCCAACATGCAGCAATCGTGCAACCCAATAGACATGGTCCCAGGCGCTTTACTCAAGCATCATACATGAGGAACAAGATGCAGCCTCTAACAATTCGGAGGGTGATCATGCAGAGCAAATTCCCAATGAGGCTATGTTTGAGCCTGAGATCAATGAAATGATTGAGACGATCATGGATTCAGAAAGTCTTATCCATGATGACATGAAAAGTGAAGCCGATACACCATTTTGTGGTTGAGCACGTGTGTCTAGATTGAAGGCACTCCTCGTTCTTCTCAACATGCATGCAAATTTTGGATGGAGTGACACTAGCGTTGTGAGCGGGATGGAAACACACAGAATGTCTCTAATGATCCGACACACACTATTTGGATGACACACACACACACACACACACACACACACACACACACACACTATGGGGCACCACTCGGCTTATACAACCCGCCTGACCGAGACAGGGAACACACCTCTGGAGTGAGAGGAGAGAGACTACCCACTTACCCACTCCACACAGAGACACACACACACACACACACACACATGCACACACAAAAAAAAAACTCAGCTCAAAAGAGGAGAATTTTTTATTTTTAGATAAAATTGAGCTTGGGCCACCACCAATGGGGCAAACAGCTCACACAATATGGGTAAAATATGACAGATATAATCACAAATTGGAGAAGAAGCTTCGCTCATAGGAGAAACTTACACATCCAAAATAGCAAAAAAGTAGTGAGGAATTTGGCAAAATGGACAGTGCCATGGCTTCCAAAACGGCCCAAAACCCCAGTCTACAATGTCAAAGTGCTCAAATCCGGATGAGCAGTTTACGGCCAAAACAGGCTCCAAAATGAGCAAAAACACCGTTGCGGCTGTTCCTCCTCCTCTCTCCACTCTTTTTCTGGTATTCTCTCTATTTTTTCAGTTCCCACATTTAGCTTTATTACTTGGGCACCCTTGGCCTTTTAGTTGACCTCAAATGGACCCCGAACATGCCAAAAACTGACCTCGCAGTGCATAGTTGTAACCTTTTTGCATCCTCTGCACACCTAGCACTTAGCCTTTTTCAATAATTCATCCTGCCACCACGTGAAGTGGCACCAAAATATGGTCCTCATGAAGACCTTTCTGCATAATTATCACAAGAAAACACCCATGTCGTGTCTGTACGTATCTACGTGCAAGTATTGACCCCATTCGACCTCCTGGTGCCACTAGATGCCATCTGACGCACCTGCTTACCTCATGTCGTTGGCCCGCGGATAGCTTCCTTGAGAAGTTTTACACGCTACCAACTCCTCATTATTATAGAAAAAACACACTGGTACTGGTGACGATGAAAATCGATGCACTATCTACATGCTTTCCTACCTGTACACATGTGGACCCCACGTAACCACCTGGCTCTAAAAAATGGGCAATTCTTTATTTGGTGCACCATGCATGTGTGTATATATATAAGCAATCCCTTGCTCCAAAAAACTCCTATCATAATTTGCTCATCCCCTAGCCTGCTAGATCATTCATGATCAGCAGCAGCAAAAAGAGATATGAGACTCGTCGCATCACAGATCTCCTCATCCCTCCCAGACCTTACTTGTTCTGCAGACAACTCATCTTGCTCCACCATCATTAAACTGGCATGATATAATTTAAGACACAATCCATTTACCCTTGACTGATGTAGAATCCCATCCAGGTTAGCCAGTTGATATGTACCATTTGGAAAACACTCCACTACCTTGAAAGGGCCTTCCCACTTAATTTGAAACTTATTTTGGAAGGTGTTGTCTAGCTTATTGTTGTAGCGCAAAAACAAGTCATGTTTCTTGATAGCCTTACTTTTGACCTTTTCATTTATCTTTGCCATAGCCTTATCTTGAATCTGCCCATAATGTTCCAATGCACTCATCCTATCCAGCTAAACCTCTTGTAATTGTAAGTGCCTTTCTTTGAATGCATCACTGGGCGGCCCAAGCAACTTCTCTAACATCTTGACTGCAGGCAAATCTACCTCCACAGGCAATAGTGCTTCGTTTCCATACACCAAGTGAAATGGAGTAAACCTTGTACCTATCGTCACCGAAGCACAGTAAGACCATAATACACTAGGCAATTCCAAATCCCAATTCTTTCCTTGGTGCTCTGTCACTTTCGAAAGAATCTGTACCAACTCACCATTGAATCTTTCGTTTAAGCCATTACATTGCGGGTAATAAGGAGTGGTATGATGGTGCTTAATCTTCATCCTAGCGCATAAAAATTCTAGAAATTTAGCTCTAAATCCGGGCCCCTTATCCCAAAGTACCTCTAGTTGCACCCCAAACTTGCAACATATTTCATCGTACACACATTTTGCCACATCCTTTGCAGCGATCTATTTTACTGCTACAGCCTCTGCCCATCTAGAGAGATAGTCCACTGCAGTCAAAATATAGTTTTTAATTGTGCTTGTGGTAGGTAACGGGCCTATTGCATCATCCCCCACTTTTCAAACACATCAAATGCCAAAATGGTTTTTCGTAGTGATAGCCGTTTTTTCGGCTCTTTGTAATTGCCAGAGTGAGTTACCTCACCCTACCAAATTCACCCAAACGCTATGGCTATCCCTACCATTTCACTGTATATAGGTGCGTGTGAGTTAGAGGACTTTTCCCATATCTCCTTACTGAAATAAAAAACCCTCAATTAGCTAGGCATTGGGCTAATTGAGCCAAAAAAATAAAAAATATAAGTATATTATGGCCCATGCGTATGTAAATATTTCTTTGTATATAGGGCCTAAATAAAAGATTTTTTCATAATTATTTTGGTATTTATTTAAATATTTCTACCTAGGTGTGTGTTATTTATGCTCTGTACATTGCCTCACCATTACCACAATTTTTCTTACCATTTTTCATACTCTTTATTCCATATAGAAATATTTTCATGTAAGCTTCTCTTATATTTGGTGTAACTCCACCCCAACAAAAATCCAAAAAAACTAGTTTTATTTATGTGTATATTTTTTCACTATTGTGATTTTTCCCTTCCTACATCTATTTTGTTTTTTTCTAAAAAATTAGAACACCAAAAATATTTATCTTTTTATGGTAGCCTCATAATGAGAGAGATTTCTTTTGACCCCTTTATATTTTTTCCACTTATATTATTTATATTTGACATGTACATAGTTTTTAGACCCCTCAATATTTGATTTTCTTAGTTGTACTATTCACTTATATCATGATCTCAACAATATCTTCAATTATAGACCTACCAAATAAGGTCAAGGGTAGGTGGCATGCATACATGCACTATGGAGGGCCCACTCTTGGAGGTATTCAAAAGAATCACCCAAAGAAGGACCCCACAAGGACTTTGTGCAGTGGAAAAAAACAGTCGGTTTTGCTGAATTTTTAAAGTTCACTTGCTCTCCGAAGTTGAAACGGTGATACAAACAAAAGTTGTAGCTCATGGGCTGAACTTTTGCCTCAAATTTTTTCATATTTTTTTGAGCTACGAGCTGTGAGCTATGATTTTATTAGTGGACCCCAGTTTTCCCATGCTATGCAGCCACACTCTCTCTTCCACTTTATCATTTTCCTCTTTCACACACACTTCTCCACTCACCATCCCCACCTCTCTCACCACTCCTCTCTGCACCCTACTCACCTTCTCCTCAACCTTGAAGAATAAGAGAAACCATGGTGAACTCATACCTCCCACACACAATTCCATTCCAAAATTGACCACCTAGTCTCATTTTTCCTCCTCCAAATTACCCATATCTATAAAAAAACCACAAAATTCAGCCTCTTAAAAGACAGCATCATGGTGGTTGATTACTCAGCTTCAATTACCTTGTCTCTCAAGGAAGGTCAAGAGTGGAGAAAAATGTACCGTCAAAGCTAGTGGACCGTCAACAAGCGTTAAAATTGGCCCTACTCAAGACACTTGGAGCATCAACCTTGTAAGAAATCCACCTTTTCTTACCTCTTAAGAGTTTTTTTTCCTTATTTGTATCCTACATGGATACTCCCATTGTAAATATCCAATTCCATTTGTAAATTAATACTAACTCTACTAACACTAACTCACCATGAAAAGTCCTATCACCTCCATTTCTCTCCTCTCTCTTTCCCCACCAACTTCTTGATAATTCCAAGCAAAAGAAATTAGATAATTTGCTGAAAATCTAACCCAACCATGGTTAGAGGAGTAACCCTAGCCTTCAAAATTGCTATAAAAGGAGGGTGTAGCTAGCACAACAGGGGGGAGCCATAAGCAAGAGCACTATGCTATAGCTTGAGAAACCAAGCTCAACCTCTCTAGAAGGAGCTCTTGAGTGGAAGCTCATTGTCTTATGCATGTGCATATGTTGTAATAGGGGATTAGCAAGGGAACTCTATGCGATTGTAAGAGAGAGAGTGATCATTCAATTGAGAGTAGGAAATCTATCATTTCTCCTACTAGTGGAAGCCCAACATTTGCTGAATCAAGGAGGGTGGATTTGGACTAAGCTTGGATACTTTGTCTCCCTTCCAACGTGAAGTAATGGACAACAATGATGCGTAGGTGTCTTGGTGTTTTTTGTTAAGTTCTTGATAGCTTGTCTCTGGTGTTGTCATCAATCTAGCCATAAATCCCACATATTGTAAGAGGGCGACAGGGTGGAGAGGACTCCCCTGGCTTTAAGACAGTGATTGGGGTGGCTTTTCTTGTGATGTGTTGTGGTGAAATTTACGCAAGCTATGTTGAACAAATACTAATCTCACTTTGATTTGTCATGACAGATTTGTAAGAAGGCATTAATGCAACAAGCACCCCCTCCCCCTTTCTCTCTCTTTCTTAAATATATAATTGTGTTTGCTTGATCATTGCCGATACGTTTCAAAGCAGCCCGAGCACTATCTCTCTCCCTCTCTCTCTCTCTCTCTCTCTCTCTCTCTCTCTCTCTCTCTCTCTCTCTCTCTCTCTCTCGTTTTAGTGTGTGAGAGTGTTCCATTGGTGTTAGGGTTAGTGTAAATCCCTTGCTTGTTTGTGGGTTGCTCTAACGATTCTCCTCTTTTGCGTCCTAGTTCGCTCTTAAACTAGGTGGTGCCCCTTGTGTAGTTGGGATTTGGCTGTGGGTTTGTTGTTTTGGTTTGTGTTGTGTTGTGCCCCAGCCTTATTGAGCAGCACGGGAGCCTTGAAGGGTGTCTAGAGGTTGCTCTTCTTGTTGCCCGCCCCGGACCGCTTCAAATTGGTGCCCCCACTGAGGAACGTCTTGTGTATTTTTGTGTAGAATCAACCTTTAGCATAGTCAAGTAGTTTGAATGAATCACGAAAATTTGTATGATCCCTCCATTCCCATTGCAAGGCAAAAGGTACACATAATTGTTAGTACTAAGTTGCAATTTCAACGTGTCATTCGTAGAATTTTAAGTCCTCTTAGGTTGGCCGAGATAAACGTTTCAGTAAATCCTTTTATTTTGCCTCTCATTAGGTACGACCTTAGTTTGGACGTCTATATTTTTGTTTTGTTTTAAGCATTAGGTCATGCATAGACCATGGATAATGGCCCAGGAATAGAGGTTTTCCCCTTCCATTTCACTCCACACATTAGAATAAACATTGCAATTAGTAGGAAAATCCATTTTCAACAACTTATGGTGTTCATGTTTGGTGCCCAAAGAGTAGGAGAAATTCTCGCATCACCAAACCCTGTCATCCTACCTCTTATTGATTATCATAGGTCGTTTGATGTGAATATCTTTATTTTGTTGTAGAATAGATTGCAAGCTAGAAAACATTATTGTGTAAATCTTTTTAAGAAAGAAAAACAAAAACGGGTGTCCCTTTGAAATCAATTCAATGGAAAGCCAACGCCAAATGTCTGGGTATCCTCTTTTCTTTGGAGAGCCTGGAGAGGATGCAGAATTATTTTTAGCGAATTTCAAGATGTCTTGCCGTATCAAGAGGATAATAACTGATCAAGAACGTGTAGAAATATTTGAGGTGGTCCTTAGGAAAGATGCTAGCACTTGGTTTGACTCTTTGCCTGAGGAAGTTAAGGGGAATTACACAGAAGTTTTGAATCGTTTCAAGAAATACTTCTTTGATCCCCAAAACACTCAAAAATTATGGCAAGACATTGTTTCTCATAAGCAAAAAGACTTAGATGACTACTACTTGTACAAGCAAGAGTTTCTACGTCTTTGGGCTCTATGGATACGAAATGTTGCTAACCCTGGTGATGGTGCAGAATTTTTAAAGAAGGAGAGGTTCATAGCCGGACTCTTTCCTGACCTTAAGGTAAAAGTTGAGGCGGGTGCACCTGCTACTTTTGATGCAGCGAAAACTAGGGCTGCTGAGAAGTATAGGAAACTCAAGTGCTTAAGGAGAGAGGTTCCAATAGAAGGTCTTAGACCCAAAGGTAAGTCACAAGCATCAACATCTAGGGAGCTTCCTGAGGTAACGGCTGAAGTGATTGAGAAGTTAAACGAATCTTTAAGCAGCCTGTCAATTCACCTTGCACAAGCTGTAGGTCCAAAGGGACAAGCAAAGAAGTCTGAAGAGCGAGATCCACGACCTAGGAGAGTCTTGCAATGTTGGAATTGCGGAGAGTCTGGACATGGGATGTATAATTGTCCTTGGCCCCGTGGGGAGCCAGGGAGACCTAACTTGAATTACCCAGTGATGAATGCAGGTGAAGGAACTGGTCAACAACCAAGGCTTCTACAAAGACCAAATGGACCAAGACCACCTCCACAAGGGTTAGAAGGAGTTCCACCTTTGCCAGATCCAAATGTGCATGTGGTAGAGGTGACAAACTCAAATGAGGTTGACATGGAAGCAAATGGCATTAAGCATGGCCGAGGAAAAGGTAAAGAGAAAGAGGGTGTCCCATCACAGAGTGACCATGGACAAGGCAAGAAGGCAAAGCAGACCAAGGAAGCTAAGAGGACTCGATGTAGTATCAATCTCCAAGACTTCCCTCTTGGACATGGTATGGCTCCATACAACCTGTTGGAAGACATGCGAGGTAAGGGTCCTGATATCTCATGGCCTCAGTTTCTTGCATTATGCCCACAAGTTAGGAGGGATTTAACAAAGGCAGTTAGCACTAGGAGAAAGGCAAAAGAGAGTTTTCCTGTTGTAAAAAGTTCACATGCTGAAATGAACGAGGATATTACACCTGTGCTAGATTGTTACATAAAAGGAAGATTGGTTAGGAAAGGTCTAGTGGATGGGGGTGCACAAATTTGCATTATGACAGAAGGGCTCATGCAAAGACTAGGCATGCACATCCATGAGACACCTGAAATCAAAGTAAAAATGGCAAACAATAGTAAGGCTAGGTGTGTAGGCATTTGTAAAAATGTTTTTGTGGAGGCCTTTGGCATTAAGAAGGCAGTGGATTTCTATGTCATGTCTACCAAGGGAAATGGTTACCCATTTATCCTAGGAAGACCATGGCTAATGAAAATGCGAGCTTTGCAGGATTGGGAGAGTGGAAAGTTAATTTGCAGGAATGAAAATCACAAGAAGGTTGTCTTTGACATGAAGGAGCAACGCCAAGAGGATCTCCATGAAGAATCATCTCAAAGTGAGACGGAAGAAGGTTGGACCGATAGCACTTCAGAAGAAGAAAGTAGCGGCAGCATTACTGAAGAGGAGTCTTCCATTGAAGTCATGGGGGTAAGGTTTAAGCCAAGCAACCAAGAGACCTCTTGTCAAGGCTTGGAGGAGGTAGGTCCTCAAGAGAACGAAGGTGTTCAAGATGAAGGGATGCTGGAAGGTATGCTATCAACAACACTTACAAAGGATGAAAGAGAGGAGTTCAAATGTGTGCTAAGGAAGTTTCCTAGGCTTTTTGCTAAAGACTACACCGATGTGCGTGGAGTAGATGTTGTTCAGCACAAGATTGAGTTGAAGCCAGAGGCCACACCTAAGGCTCAAAAGCTACGAAGGCTAGGAGTCATTAAGGAGCAGGCTCTACTCAAGGAGGTAAGAAAGCTTCTAGCAGCAGGTTTCATTTATCCAGTGGAGAATTCAGAGTGGGTCTCTCCCGTTGTTATCACTCCTAAGAAAAACGGCAAGTGGAGGTGTGTGTGGATTATCGTCCACTTAATGAGGCAACAAAAAGAGATCACTTTCCCCTCCCATTTCAGGATGAGATACTAAATGAAGTAGCTGTTCATGAGAAGTACACTATGTGTGATGGCTACTCGGGTTACTTTCAAATAGGTATCGCATTGGAGGATCAATTGAAAACAACCTTTATCACTCCTTGGGGTTGTTATGCTTTTAGAGTCATGCCATTTGGCCTGACAAATGCTCCTGCAACTTTCCAACGCTTCATGAACATGGTGTTTCAAGCATTCTTTGGAAAGTCCATTAGGGTTTTTATTGATGATTTTTGCATTTATAGCTCAAAATCATTGCATCTACAAAGGGTAGAAGAAGGTTTAAAGAAGCTCTATGATATGGGAGGTCAACTCAACCCCGACAAGTTTCACATAGCTGAGGATGAAGTGATCTTGCTTGGTCACAAGGTTTCCTATAAAGGCATTGAGGTGGATCCTTCAAAGGCAAAGGCTCTTATTGAGCTCCCCTCACCCAAGAATCTCAAAGAGGTCATATCATTCATTCAAAAAGTGAAGTATATGTCACGCTTTATTCACTTAGCTTCGGAGTTGCTTCATCCTTTGCAAAAGTTGACACAACAAGTAGAATTTGCATGGTCTGATGAGCTTGAAGAGTATTTTTGTAACATTAAAGTCATTTTGTCAGAGCTACCAACACTCATGCCTCCTTGTTGGGAGTACACATTCTTTGTTAGCTCTAGTGTTGGAAGGGAAACAATTGGTGCTGTGTTGCTACAATAAGATCCCCACAGTACAAGGATGCGACCCATCTACTTTGCTAGTAGGGTCATGAATGCTTTGGAGAGAGATTACACAGAAGCAGAACTCATGATGCTTTCTCTCATGTTTGCGGTGAGAAAGTTTAGATCCTACCTGCTACCAAAACCTTTTGTAATTCTCACTGCAGAAAATTTGTTCCCTTGGGTGTCATCTCAAATGAATCTTAGTACTAGGATCTCAAAGTGGATTATGGAGTTGCAAGAGTTCCAATACTCTTTCAAGGTAGAAGATAGTGTGCGTGCACAATTGGCAGGGATTCTCACTTATAGGGTACATGAGAAAGAAATTAAGGTGCCTCAAGTAAAGACCCTACCATTGCCACCACCAAAAAGTATTCCCAATGTGTTTACCTTGTTCTTTGATGGAGTTTTTCGATGAGCCACAGGGAAAGCAAGGGGAGGGCTAGTGTTGCTCAACCCAAGTGGAGAGGTGGTCATGAAAGAGAAGGTCAATCTACTAGGTTCAACTAGCAACAATGAAGCAGAATACGACACACTACTTCATGGTTTGAAGATGTGCATTGGCCAAGGGATAAAACGTCTCATGGTAAAGGGAGATGCACTTCTCATTGTTTAAACAGATTTTAGGCATTTGGGCATGCAAGAATGAAAGCTTAAGGACAAAATTTCATGCCATTCGTAAGATGTTTAATCAGTTTGAAGAAGTGCAACTATATCATATTCCGAGGAAACAAAATGAAGATGCCGATTTACTTGCACAACAAGCAGTTACATGTGTTGAGAGAGAAGTGCAGGTCATCATGGTGGCAGCAGCTGTCAAGCAACCGAGATACCAAGGATTGGAGTCATTGGCTCCCATTATTGGCTACATTTTGGAGGGTGAGTTTCCACAAGACTTCACGAAGGCTCAGAAGAGGAGACTCATGAAGAAGGCAAGCATGTATCTCTTCCTAGAAGGCTCCCTCTATCAAAGAGGGAAGGATAAAGTGTGCAGAAGAGTACCAACTATCACGGAAATTCCAGCCATTCTAAAAGGTTTGCATGAAGAGGCATGTGGTGGTCATTTTTCCCAAGAATTAACTGTGAAGAAGATTTTGCTTGCGGGGTATGTTTGGCCAAGTCTGCATGTGGATGTCCAACATTGGTGTAAAAGTTGTCACAATTGTCAGGTAAATGGGAATAGAAGATTGATTTATGGTCCAAGGCAAATTGTGCTTGCAAATGGACCCTTTGAAAAGTGGGGCATTGATGCTATGGGTCCTCTACCTAGGACAAAAAATGGTAAACTCTACATTCTAGTGGCTGTAGACTATATGACTAGGTGGGTGGAAGCACAAAGTGTGGCAAAGATAAATGAGAGGACAGTGAGCAAATTCGTCTACACTCACATTTGTTGTAGATTTGGCACACCTTTGGAGATTGTTTCTGATAATGGTCCAGGGTTTAGAAAGGGATTTCTCACAGAAGTCTGTGAAGAACTTCGCATTCTACATTGTCACAGTACACCCTACTATCCCCAATCAAATGGTTTGGTAGAAAAAGCTAATGGTGGCATTGCAGGCATCATTAGAAAGATGGTGAGAAACAAGACAAAGTTGTGGGATGACCTCTTGGATGGTGCCTTGTGGGCGTATCGAACCACATATAGGGGAGCCACGGAGTTTACACCATTTCACTTGGTCTATGGTCAAGAGGCTTTACAACCAATTGAGCTCAACATTCCAACAATGCGACTTCATGGCAAAGTAGCACAAGATGATCAAGAAGCATGGATGGATCGACTTCTTACCTTAGCTGAGCTTGAGTGGAAAAGAGAAGCAGCATACGAGTGCTACAAGAGGAAAGCTACGCAGGCGAAGGAGAAGCTTGACAAGAAACTGAAGGACAAAGGCATCAATGAAGGAGATCTTGTGCTAAGGTATGACAATCGACTCGATAATCGTTTTGATGCCAAATTTGAAACAAGATGGAAAGGGCCATACATAGTCAAGAAGGCTTTCAATTCAAGTTACTATCAGCTTATGGACTTGAATGGTAAAGAGCACTCCAGGAAAGTAAACGGGTATCACTTGAAGCCCTATTTGAGTCACCTTCTACCAAAGGATCTACCAAAGATCTGTCAAAAGGCCACTGTCTCATGTAAGTATTTTTACATGAAGCATGAGTGTAACTCTAGCCAAAATTCTAAGGGGCCAAACAATAAAAATCTCATCAAGGACTCTGAAGCACTCTCTTTAGAAAAGATGCTCTATGATGGTACATGAATATACCATCATCCAGGGGGAGGACTAATGATAGCCATTTTTTCGGCTCTTTGTAATTACCACAGTGAGTTACCTCACCCTACCAAATTCACCCAAACGCTATGGCTATCCCTACCATTTCACTGTATATAGGTGCGTGTGAGTTAGGGGACTTTTCCCATATCTCCTTACTGAAATAAAAAACCCTCAATTAGCTAGGCATTGGGCTAATTGAGCCAAAAAAAATAAAAAATATAAGTATATTATGGCCCATGTGTATGTAAATATTTCTTTGTATATAGGGCCTAAATAAAAGATTTTTTCATAATTATTTTGGTATTTATTTAAATATTTCTACCTAGGTGTGTGTTATTTATGCTCTGTACATTGCCTCACCATTACCACAATTTTTCTTACCATTTTTCATACTCTTTATTCCATATAGAAATATTTTCATGTAAGCTTCTCTTATATTTGGTGTAACTCCACCCCAACAAAAATCCAAAAAAACTAGTTTTATTTATGTGTATATTTTTTCACTATTGTGATTTTTCCCTTCCTACATCTATTTTGTTTTTTTCTAAAAAATTAGAACACCAAAAATATTTATCTTTTTATGGTAGCCTCATAATGAGAGAGATTTCTTTTGACCCCTTTATATTTTTTCCACTTATATTATTTATATTTGACATGTACATAGTTTTTAGACCCCTCAATATTTGATTTTCTTAGTTGTACTATTCACTTATATCATGATCTCAACAATATCTTCAATTATAGACCTACCAAATAAGGTCAAGGGTAGGTGGCATGCATACATGCACTATGGAGGGCCCACTCTTGGAGGTATTCAAAAGAATCATCCAAAGAAGGACCCCACAAGGACTTTGTGCAGTGGAAAAAAACAGTCAGTTTTGCTGAATTTTTAAAGTTCACTTGCTCTCCGAATTTGAAAAGGTGATACAAACAAAAGTTGTAGCTCATGGGCTGAACTTTTGCCTCAAATTTTTTGATATTTGTTTGAGCTACGAGCTGTGAGCTATGATTTTATTAGTGGACCCCAGTTTTCCCATGCTATGCAGCCACACTCTCTCTTCCACTTTATCATTTTCCTCTTTCACACACACTTCTCCACTCATCATCCCCACCTCTCACACCACTCCTCTCTGCACCCTACTCACCTTCTCCTCAACCTTGAAGAATAAGAGAAACCATGGTGAACTCATACCTCCCACACACAATTCCATTCCAAAATTGACCACCTAGTCTCATTTTTCCTCCTCCAAATTACCCATATCTATAAAAAAACCACAAAATTCAGCCTCTTAAAAGACAGCATCATGGTGGTTGATTACTCAGCTTCAATTACCTTGTCTCTCAGGGAAGGTCAAGAGTGGAGAAAAAATGTACCGTCAAAGCTAGTGGACCGTCAACAAGCGTCAAAATTGGCCCTACTCAAGACACTTGGAGCATCAACCTTGTAAGAAATCCACCTTTTCTTACCTCTTAAGAGTTTTTTTTCCTTATTTGTATCCTACATGGATACTCCCATTGTAAATATCCAATTCCATTTGTAAATTAATACTAACTCTACTAACACTAACCCACCATGAAAAGTCCTATCACCTCCATTTCTCTCCTCTCTCTTTCCCCACCAACTTCTTGATAATTCCAAGAAAAAGAAATTAGATAAATTGCTGAAAATCTAACCCAACCATGGTTAGAGGAGTAACCCTAGCCTTCAAAATTGCTATAAAAGGAGGGTGTAGCTAGCACAAAAAGAGGAGCCATAAGCAAGAGCACTATGCTATAGCTTGAGAAGCCAATTTCTTGTAGCTCATCCATCACCAACACCTTCACTGGACCTCTCTCTGGCTCTTTCTCCATTGGGTTAACCATCCTCTTCCACTGTCACTTTAGCTTAGGTACCATCTCTATAAGCTGCCCAAAAGTAACATCTGCCTTTCTGCTTGTCAAATCCTCCTTCAAGTCATAGCTTAATTGCCCATCCCCTAGTGGAAAATATGAAACATGAAACTTGCGAGGAGCCGTTCTTTTTCTCTTAGCCTTGACATCCTCGCCTTCATGACTCTTTCCTCTCTTCTTACTAGGACCTGGGGCACTTCTTCCTTCCTTTTCCTCTGTAGTCCTCTTCCCAATAGGCATCACTAATGTATCCTCTAGCTTTGATGCCTTCTCCAAGGTGACTACACTAATCACTTTTGTCTTTCCCTTTTCCTCCTGGGTTAATCCACTAGTTCCTTCTTCTCCCTTGATTTCGATGCCATAATCATTTGACCTAGTTAGCACCTGTCTTGGCAATGGATACATGTCTCCCCCCATCCTTGGTGGCTTATCACATTGCGGCCTGATGTGGCCCAACTCTCCACAATTATAACACGTGGACGTTTGCCTCCAAAACCTACCATTGCTTTGTCCAACACCATTCTTGGGTCTTTCTTCACCTCCTGTGGTGGCTGATTTACAAACCTCCCTCGACCTCGATTATTTCCCACTTGACCTAGCATGTTTAGGCTGAGATTCTTCACTAAATCTACCACTTCCCTTATGTCTTACCTTAGCTCATTATCTTGCACTGTTGTAGTGACCACTGCTGGCATAACCTGAGGAGTAACAGGAACCACTGGTTCATGAAGAACCCCTAGCATGTGACCTTGCAAAGAGTCCCTAGGCTGAAATTCAGACCTCATGGGCAAAGACTCTACTCCTAGCTAGCTCATTTTCCTCAGCTTCCAGTCTTAGTTCCTTGCTACCCTAGTGCATCTTCATATGTCCTGGGCTTCTTTAGCTTCACTCTCCAACTTATATTCTCCCAAAGACCAGCCAAGAACCTGTCCTTCTTCATCATGTCAGGTGGGGGTACTTGTGGTGCTAAGACCTTGCACATTCGCTCCCATGCCAATGAAAACTTACGTATGTACGCATCTACTGGCTCACCTCCTTTTACACCAAACCTTGTACTTCTTGCTACACTTTGTCAGGATCTTCTATCTTCACAAAATCCACTTCCAATCCATGCCTTAGATTGTCCCAACTCAATCTTATAGGTGGATCAGCCACACGCAACTCCTCTTCAAATGCTTTGGACCAAACTCGTGCATCACTCTTCAAACAGATTTGGAGAAGACGTAACATCTGCGTCGGGTCATGAACCTGGTTACTAATACAGACAACCTCCATCATTTCCAAAAAGTCTTCCACATCTTCATCACTTCTTCCATGAAATTCTGGATAAGAGAAAGCCATGGATACCTAAGTTTCAATGCTTTGAGAACCCCTTCGAACACACGTACAAGAACCCAAAACTTTTGACTCACTCAATCCCTAGAGACTTCAATGGAGCTTGTCTTTAGATAAGGACAAACACATGCACATCAAATGAGTTTTCATAGTTGATCATCAGAATTACAACAGGCAAAGGACATTCCAATATCTCTCTTAATCTTCTTGGCCTAAACATAAAGACTATGCGTTGCTGGAAAAAAATCTTCCTGGACACATGAACATTTCTGTGGATTCTTTGTGTTAAATGGAAAGGAGTGAATGAGGTCCATTTTGATCATCCATTAAAGCCAACCATGCTGCTCCCAAGAAGGCACATCCGACTTATCCTCTGATTTTGCTAGAATTTCAGCAGCATAACAGCATAAATGGCTCAAAAGACCAAAAAAACAACCATCATAACTTGGAAATTTTTTGACAGAGTTTCCCCAGAAGTAGAGCAGGAGGAATCCAAAATATAGACTGTATATGTATGCATAAACTGTCAACAATAGAACCCGAGCATCAATTAGGAATCACTAGTACATAGCCTATGGCGAGGTCACGACAAGGGTGCTCCAGCTACCTGTATCACCGAAAGGATCTCCACATTTGAGAATCCCCAAGCTCAATAAAACCTCACGCTATCGACCCTCACACGAAGGCTTATGAAAATCTCGTATAGTCAAGTCTCAGAGATGACTATCTTCCAGACCAAGTCTCAGAAATGGCTGGAACTGCCAAACAAAACCAAATATGGCTCCACAAAGGCGTAAAATGGCAGTTTCCACAAGTAACGTACAATCCAGCAGACAATGTGCTCAAACATGCGCCAAATGATGCATACCCACAACAACTGCAAGTGACACCACTGCTAGTATATAACTGTACTCCAGCTACCTAGACCTATGTGAATCACCTATACCTATCCCTGCAACCTGTAACCTGTAACCTGCAACCTGTAATCCCGAATCTTGAAGCTTGAAGCTCGAAGCAGAAGGTACTCGAAGAAGGTCCTCAGTGGGGGCACCAAAAGAATCTGAGCGGGATGGAAACACACAGAATGCCTCTATAATGACCCGACACACACTCTTGTTATGATACACACACACACACACACACACACTCTATGGGGCACCACTCAGCTTATACAACCCGCCTGGCCGAGAGAGGGAACACACCTCTGGAGTGAGAGGAGAGAGACTACCCACTTATCCACTCCACACAAAGAGAAACACACACACACACACACACACAAAACTCAGCTCAAAAGAGGAGAATTTCTGATTTTTAGATATAATTGAGCTTGGGCCAACACCAATGGGGAAAACAGCTCACACAATATGGGTAAAAATGACAGATACAATCACAAATTGGAGAAGAAGCTTCGCTCATAGGAGAAACTTACATAGCCAAAAAACCAAAAAAACACTGAGAAATTTGGAAAAATGGACAGTGCCATCGCGTCCAGAACGGCCCAAAACCCTAGTCTACAATGTCAAAGTGCTCAAATCCGACCTCAGATGAGCAGCTTACGGCTAAAACAGGCTCCAAAATGAGCAAAAACACAGTTGCAGTTGTTCCTCCTCTTCTCTCCACTATTTTTCTGGTCTTCTCTCTATTTTTTCAGTTCCCACACGTAGCTTTATTACTTTGGCACCCTTGGCCTTTTAGTTGACCTCAAATGGACCCCGAACATGCCAAAAACTGACCTCGCAGTGTATAGTTGTCACCTTTTTGCATCCTCTGCACACTTGGCACTGAGCCTTTTCCAATAATGCATCCCACCACCAAGTGAAGTGGCCCCAAAATATGGTCCTGATGATGACCTTTCTGCATAATTATCACAAGAAAACACCCACGTCGTGTTCGTACGTATCAACGTACAACTATTGACCCCATTCGACCTCATGATGCCACTAGATGCCATCTGACGCACCTGCTTACCTCATGTCGTCCACCCTCGGATAGCTTCCTCGAGAAGTTTTACACGCTACCGACTCCTCATTATTATAGAAAAAACACGCTGGTACTGGTGACGATGAAAATCGATGCACTATATACATGCTTTCCTACCTGTACACATGTGGACCCCACGTAACCACCTGGCTCTAGAAAATGGGCAATTCTTTATTTGATGCACCATGCATGTGTATATACATATGCGCAATCCCTTGCTCCAAAAAAGTCCTCACAGCCTCACAACACTTTTCAAGTGATCATTACAATGCACATCTATTTCAATAAAAAACTCTAAATGTATAATGTACCAAATTACTTACATTAGTGTTTTTTATTTTTTTGCTGTGTACATTGCTCAAAGAGCATATACTGCCAACTGATAATGTCATGCCAGATCTCTAGAAGAAAAAAAGATCTTGCAAAACTTGGAGATGGATTACAATTCTATTCATGCTTGTCCTAACGACTGTATTCTTTTCAAAGGAATACATAGACATGGAGAAGTGTCCGAAATGTAATTGCAAGAGATATCGAGTAGATCTCTATAAACAAAAAATTCCCAGAAGGTGTGTGACACTTTCCTCTACTTCCTTGCATCAAGCATTTCTTTGAATGTAAGTCCATGGCTAGACGGATTTGATCGTGCTCGAGATACGCTAGATGAATTTGACTGTGTCCGAGATACGCTTTGGTGAACCATAGATGATGAGCTCATATCTTGGATTGTGATGTGAAATCTTGGTGTTGAAAAGAATATGACAAAAGATAAAGAGGCTAAGATCAATTGATTTTGCATGCTTCACAATCCAGTGATGCAAAAGTGGATTTCACAGTACGAGGATGCAAAGCAAGAGCGACAAAGGGCACGAATTGAGTGGAGATAGGGAAGACGACCACCAAAGCATTATCCGGTGGGTCTTGGGAGCTTACCAACATTCATGAGCTTAAGATGGTTGCACAACCAATTGAAAAGCGCACAACAGTGCGGCAAACAGGTGACTGAGGAGGAGTGGGAGTACTTGCAGGATTGCGTGACTAAGGTATGTTTGCAATGTACGATTCGTGGCTTTCTAGATGTTTGGACGGTCACTCATAATCTGTGTTGGTTGTAGTATAAGTCATACATGGTAAGGTCAACATTTTAGGGTGGAACACATCAACAAAAAGCGTTTTACACAAGATTATGGAATCATGGCAAAGTTAAAACAATCTAGTCGACGACGGTCCTCTGATGCAGATCCTGCGGTGGTGGAACTCACTTACTTCGGCACTCTACAAGAAATTTTGAGGATCGATTATAGGGGATTTTTTGTGGATTTGTTCGACGTGCAATGGTTCAAGATAAACATGGAGTTGCAACGCTATTGTCTGCAGAGGGAGTCATGTTTCCTTGAGGTGGACTCAACCAAAAAGTAGACCGACCTTCGAGACACTTTTGTACTACCTGAGCATTGTGAACAAGTAAGTGTGTAAATATTTAACATCCAGCTTTTGAGAACTAGTGGTCTTGAAGCAATTTATGTAAGTTATGTGGCTCTTGCAGGTGGTATTCCATCCTACAAAGTCTGCACCAAACTGGTGCTATGTCATAGAGGTAGCCCCTCATAGTGCACGGACTCGTGAGGGCGACAATGTTCCAATCACAGCAACATCAATGGAACAGATCGGAGAGGATGCTGATTTGGAAGCCGTTGAGGTGGTGTCAGGCGAGCCTGGCGCTGCTACTCTTTATGAGATGCAGGACCTACAAAATGAAACGGAGGACATCTGCCTAAATGGAGGGCTCTATATAGACACAGGGAGTTATGTTGAGCTATGAGAGGATGAGAGAGAGACCTCTTAAAGCCATAGACATTGTATTTGAGCAATTTTGTTCCTTTTTATATCATATATTGTATTCACGTGGAGTTTTGTACATTCTTGTCTCTATGCTAAAATTGTGAAATTTAATTGTGAATTAAATTATAACTTATTCGGATTTTCTTCTCCATTCACCATTAAGATTTAATGTTCGTGTATTTAATGCAGGTGTGGATGATGATCAGTTTCTTTCTTCCTTGGACCCCGAGCAGAGGAGGTGGTATGAGGATCTCCATCGCTCCGGAGCACCGTTGCGTCGTTCTACTCTTTCAGAGTCTTCCTCTCCTTTGCAGTGATCAACGTGCTTCGAGAGTTCAATGTCGACTAAACAATCTACACGCTCTTCTAGACACCGACACTATAGTGGTGGTGGTGGTTGTTGTGGAGGAGCCACCGCTGATGCTTCCACACTGCTTTGTATTCATCGAGGCTCTTTACCTTACCCTTCTTTGTTTGCCCCCACACCAGCCACGATATCACCCTCTGCTCTAGGTTTTACGTAACTGTCGGCCGTTCCTAGCTGCACACCACTCGCTACTCCTCCGGGAGTCACCCCACTCGATACTCCTCGCTTCTGGGCCTAGACTCTTGTGGAGACACCTGTCGTTTGTATCCCCACTAAGATGCCACTCAAGATGCCACTTGAGACTCTATTGAGACACACAGGTTCACGTGTCACATGTGAGAGCGCTTTCCATACTCAGTCGATATCAGTGGCATCATCTTCGATGATGACGGCAAGAAGGTGATCCCGCGCATGCGCGGCCTTTCCTCCAGGTGTTTCAACATTATATACTAAACACCTAGAGTGAAGTGTGAAAATGAACTAAAAGAGAGAGTCATCAACATGCTGCATGACGAGTTTCCTGTGTCAAATCGAGATGAGCGCTTCAATGAAGACCTGATGAAGGTGCGGATGCGTGAGTACTGCAAGCACAAGCATTCTGAAGTGCAAAAAGCAATAAAACATAGGTCAAACAGACCAGATTGGCTAGTAAGAGAAGATTGAAATAATGCAAAGCGAGCAGCACACGAGAATTCTGACAAGTGGAAGCAACAAAAGGAGGCAGCCAAAGCGCGAGTAGAGGCAAGGATCTCAGACAACTTGGAGAGCGGCGGATGGGCATCCTTTGAGACTGACTTTGTAAGTGTTTTTGCATTGCCCTTTAGGTTTAATAGTTATGGATATTTGTACTTTTAAATTCTAGCTTAACATATTCTTTGTATGTTTCGAACAGTGGTCGATGACAGGACATGATCCCACACCGTACGAGCGCGAATATGTGGGCAGAAAGGGCTTAAACGCCCTTATAAACATTCTCAATCCTCGCTTCGGCTTGGTTAGTATTTAACTTTACTCTATTAAATTTTTCGTATTTTAATAATAAGCTGAAAAACAGATTGTTTTGTAATTATATGTTTATACTTACAAAAAGTCTTATTGTTTTTTTCTGCAAAATTTGATAGATACGCCGCTTGGACACGATGCGACGTCCGATTAGTTGACATCAATCTAGCTATAGCCAGATAGCACTAGTTTTCTTTTCTCATAGTATGTATAATGCGAAGACGTGTGTACGTCTTTTTTGTAACTATTGGTCAACGATATATTTGTGACAATTGTGTTGTAACTATTACATTTTGGTCAAAGCTTAATAATCAAGTGATTTTGCATATGATGTGTATAATTTTTGTCATTGTATTACTTTTGTCAGTTCACTTTCGTCGAGATACTTTTGTCAGTTTTGCATCGTTATTCTGAAAACTTTATGTTCAATATGTGGTTGGGCACCAAATTTTTTTATTCTAGCATTGCTATAGGTGTCTCGATCTATTTTTGGTCCTGCAGCATCTCTATATGCGTTGCTAAATTTGAAAGTGCAGAGTCTCTATATGCATCACTATAAGCGTCGCTATATAGAGACGCATATAGTGACGCTTACAGTGACGTCATCTTTGTGATGTTTTTAGCGACGCATATAGCACCATCCTCTTTGCGACGTTTTTAGTGACGCTTATAGTGATGCCGATGGAAAAATTATCCCCATGTATTTTCATCGCTACAACCGTCACAAGTGTGAGGAACCTCTTGTAGTGCACATACTTTAGATTTTCCCCTTTCCTTTTTCAGGTTCATCTTTTAATTCATTTGCAAAAATTATGAAGATGTCACACCCATGTCTAAGTCCCCTTATCAATTTCATGGTCAAAATTAGAATGGACTTAGAGTTTCTTTCTTTCCCATGAATAGTGTGACTACTCCATCAAAAGATTTAAAAAATATTTTTCTTTCTTCACAATCAATCAGGACTTGATTTTCAATCATCGAATCCATGGCTACAGTTATATCATGCACACCCATGTATATGACATAAAAATTACCTTTATGATTCTGACCATTCAAAGAAAAAGACAAATTTTCAATTAGCCCTTTTGTGAGACTTTTATTACCACTGGCTAATTTCACAAATCTTTTAATTTCTTGAATTAATTTCAGGTTTTCTATTTCTACCAATTTTGAGGACAAGAAGTAATATGCGCACTACCGAAATTGATTAGATAATTCAATTTTAGATTTCTAATTTTATCCACAAATTTGATCTCACAGAATCTTTCAAATGACACAACAAAGATGCAAAGCATCACAAAGGAGGGGACTTACCTTTATCATCCGCATTGCCAATAGTCTTTACTTCAGCCATATTCTTGACCAATATGTACTGCCTTCTTGAACACTTTGTTAGGGCATTTAAAAGTCTAGTGGCCTTGCTCTCCATATCGAAAGCATAATCATAATCTTTGATTTTTTCAATCCATGCTTCCAAATCTTCATCCATCTTTCCTATGCCCTCAAACTCATTAATCTTAGCCTTCTTGAAGAATTGTTGGACTGTTGCTTCTCCCAAATATGACTCAAATTTTTGTGATAAACCACAACGTTTTCAATTTTTTAAAGCTTGTCCATGTATTTTAAGCTAAAGCAAATGAAAAAATAATGTTGATATTGATAACCACTTAATTTTTTACTACATTTTTACTTTACTGTTTATATAAAAACTATTCTTTGTTCATTAATCATTATTAAATACATCTTTAGTGTATTGTTCAAAAAGAAGAAGATAATGTATCTTCTCTCTCAACATCTTGAACTCATTTGTGTAAAACTAATACTCTCTATCCAATGAACTATTCAACAATCTTTTAAACCATGTTTAACAAAAGATCTAGCCTATCAACAAGAGACCATCCAGCAATAGATTTAGGCCTGCTGGACTTTCCCCATCCAACAATAGCTTTAGCCCAAGGTTGTCTTTTGGTTTTGTATATATTGTTGTCCATAAACTGTGGATATTGCATTTACAAAAAGAAGTCACCAATATCAACAAGAGACCATGCCATCAAACAACAAGTCGAATAATCAAAAACTCTTTCAAGGTCTCTAGGGGCCACTCTAAAATTCTCTCAAGAGAAGGCAAACCCTTCTTTTTTTCTTGAGCTAAAGAAGCATTCTGTCAGAGGGGAGATTGTTACAACTCTATCCATTGTCTAAAACTCGACAACATGGGAGAATGGACCCATTAGGAAGATAATGGGGTCTAGGAGGGCCTCGTTACTTGGGAGTTTAAGAAAGTCAAACCTTTAGTATTAAGAAAGTAATCAAAGGACATCTTTTGAATTCTAACAGGGAAAATGGCTAGTTTATTTGAATTCAAAGTTCCCCCCTCCCCAAAATGGAATTCAAAATCTAGCGGGTAAAACCATATCATATAGCATATCTATGGAAAGAGCTTGACGTGTAAATTGTAGATCTATAATCTCCGCTCAAATCAGAGATCATATGTGGGAGTTATGGAAGGCCGTAAATAATAAAATTTTCCACCTCCTTTTTGGGAGGAAAAGTGCATCCTTTGACCACTCGTACACACCCACCATTCTTGCACACATGGCATACAACTATTCGTGAGAATGTTAATCACCTCCATAAGCTCATGGAAAATAAAGAGGCCCTCCTACACCCCATCCTCTTCCTAATGCACTTTGGGACTGAGTGCTGAAGGACAATGGACATATTGACAAACTTGCATACTAGCAATGTTAGATGTATGAGTCGATGGGTCTAGCACTAGAAACTTGTAACCAAAAGATGCTAGATATTAAGTACATGTGGTGGATGCTAGAGCTTGGAGAGTTGGGTTGTGGACAATTCCCCCTAGACTGCTAGACTTCCTCCTTCTAAAGATACTTTGCATGCAAAAACAAGACACCTCTTCTGCAGCGGATACAACAGTTCTGCAATTACGCAAGCATGCACTAACAAGGTTGAAAAGTCAAGCGCACATGGCATACATGCCACGAGTATTTCGGGCTTCCGATCATCATCTAGATTTGCTTCCAGCAGCCAACCATGCGAGGCTTACACATGTACCTAGAGCACACAATCCACTAGGCTATTTGTTGGTTCCATCTGTCATCTCTGTACTTTCACGGTGGTACATGAGCAGGAGTGCCTCGCAGCGCTACCCTTTAAAAGCCATCTCACTAATTTTAAGCAAGCCAAAAAGCTTTTGAATTTTGCGCGACAATGCTTTACAAATAAACTTATTATCACGAAAGATAAAGACTACTTAGCTCTGATACCATGTTGAATCGGAGGGAGACAGCGCATGTAGACAAGAGACGAGAGAGAGACAACACCAACATGTACAAGCCCCAAAAGTGTGTCCAATGACTACACGACATGAGTTTATATAGAGGGGACCAGGGTGCTATATATAGAAATACTATATATAGCTCAACATCTCTCTCTCTCTCTCTCTCTCATATGATCTTTGTTTGGATTGAAAATAAGTCATCTTGGTTTAGGGTCAACTCTGTTATGGTTGAGAGGATGGGCCATTTTATGGGCATTTTGGGGAAGAATGCCAAATGAGACATTTCCAATTACTGACATGCACTGCTCTAGTATCTGAATAAGTCGTATGGGTACCTTCTTATCAATGCATCCAAGTTCATCCTGCTTTGAGTTGTTTTTTTCAGCTTCAGCGCTTGTGGCCATTTCCATAGAAAGGGCTTGGAAGAGTCATAATATCAGACACTTAGTTTTAGCAGCCATCTAGCACACAAATGATGGTGATAATTTCATGTCCTTTATTTTTACACGATAAACTGCTGATTAAAAGTGCATTGAATGTCTGCAATTTCTGAATATTTTCAGGAAAGACGACTCTTATCCGCCTCATGGTCGGCAAGGAAGGTCCACAGAGCGTCTCAGAAGGGGAAGGAGGTGTTGCTGGTGTGCAAAAACTAAAGGTGACAGATGCAAGTCTAAACAAGCTCCTGGAAGGGTATGGGAATGCAGAAGAGAGAGAAGCTGTGAAAAAGTTGATGGTTAAAGTTGGCAACGACGGCGTGTGCACCGGAGAGAACAATGAGCTACTAATCGACGAGACAAAGAGAGATACAGAGGGACTAAAACTGGTGGCAAAGAGAACCCAGATGTTGATGGATAAGAGACTGAGGTACACAAGGGTAGCTGCCCAAGCCGTTGACATAGACGGGAAACTCGATGAGTCTGCAGGGCTGATAGCAGGCTATGCAAGGAAGGCACTGCTCACATCATTACCCCTTTTGCAGACCCATTGAAGTTGAGTATTATATTTTCAGAGTAATTGTGGTAATGTGCCAGATATGGGTAGTCCCGCAGCCTCTGAAAGAGGCAATGAAGGAGACCCTGCTAATGAATGAGGCAGGATGTCGCGTTTTGCGGAGAGTTTGGTGTATGTGGCAGGATTGGCGATAGCGATAGGCGCGACGGTTGCCACAGGAGGGATTGCATTGCCATCGGTGATAGCAGTATTGGCAGCATCAGGGTTACTGAATATAGGGAAAGCAATACCCATTTTGGTGAAGACGTTTTCGTTGCAAGTGTTGGGCACTATATTGTATGCGAAATCGACGCAAGTGGCAAGCAGTAAGCACAGGTGGAATCCGGCAGTGAGCAAAGAAGAGTATGTTAAGCTGTGTGAGGAATTTGCCCACAATGCGGTGTATCAGAAGATGCTGCAGAAATTTGCAAGGGAGGATCACTCCACATTGGATATAGCCGTGCGCAAGAAAAAGGTGAAGGGTATGATCAAGACAAGATTCTGGAAACTTATCGCCGTCTGCTGCGTGACCGACCCAACAGCCTCTTCTCCCTTTTCCAGCGCAGCGACTCTGCCTCGGACTCTTCGTCAGACTTATTCTCAGACATAGTAAGCTCTCTCTCTTCTCTGTCCCCACCCCCACCACCACAAACAAACCACAACACGCACAATCAATAAAAACACGCTGTGCAGGGTAGATGCCGATCAAGCCCTAATTAATGTCCAGTAGTATGTCTGTTAGGGCATGGTCACACGGGGCATAGTTATCTGTAATTTTGCCAGGTAACTATGTCTTTGTCATGGTCACACAGAGTTTAGTAACTCGTCGAGTAAAAGTACGCCCATGCTTTTGTAACTATGCCAATTTTTGCATGGTTGCACAACTATACGAGGGAGGAGAATAAATGAACGCTGTTGTTTGGTAGCTTTCGACAGCTTTTGTAGCGACGTGACCAATCAACTTTCCTTGCGCACTCAGCTAGGCCCGGTTTACCTGCAAATTCTGCAGCTGTTGTATCTTGTTGGCATGACGTGGCGACCTTTTCAACTCCAAGTGTCAGTAATCTGCATAGTTGCATCTTTGCATGACCACAGCGAGCAAGATTAGTTGGCTTAGTAGCGAATAACTAATAACTATGCATCGCGTGACCACTACCTTACACTACAAGTTTTAGACACTTTCTCAAGTTGAGAAAAAGGACCTATTTTCACACTACCAACTAGGAAAAGCCTAACAATAGAGGATTATTAGCGGTGTAAAAAACTAGATTTTTGCATGTAAAGCCGACTTTTTACTATGTAAAAGTGTTTTTTTACTATGTGAAAGCGAGTTGTCACGGAGCCGTGACAACCCAAACACTGAAAAAAAATACGCTCGAAAACTTGTTTTTCCCACCCAAAAAATCGCGCAAAAACTGTGTTTCCCACCCACCCAATGGCAATTGTGTTTCTTCCGTTCCTTTTCTCAGGTAGAAAAGAGTCTAAAACTTGTAGTGATATATGTCTCAACGATTTTCGAAAAACCGTTCATACATGGAATTTTCAAGAGATGTCTTTATTTTAGAGCTTGCTGCTGCCAGACTCGAGCAAATCTCGTAGGTAGACGAGGAGTAAGGAGAGGAAGTTGGCATGCACAATTTGGCAGAGTGGTCGCATTTCCTATTGAGCACACAACAGCTCCCTTATTGCTCACAAGGACAATAAGAAAGTAAATAGAGTTATGGGCTTGTACCATGGGGCCAAACTTCAAAGGCCCTCCACTTTTCTTCATGGTGTTGCTCCTCGTGGACGTTTTTTAATGGGAGCTAGCTCTATGAGGAAGTCCCTCAAGCATTATTAATTGTGGTAATTGGCGAATGACCAAAACTTGACCCAGTAGGCAGCCAAAGCGACTTTTTTCACAAATGCATTAATTAGTTTGGGGAGGGGGAAGAAAGGAAAAGGGAAGGGTGGGGGAAAGAAAGGGGAAGGGGGGGGGGGGGGGCTCAAAGGGAGCTCAAGGACCAACGTAGGCATATAGCCTAGTGGTTTACGTTGAGTTTCATACTATGTAGGTGATGAGTTCAAGTGCTACTCATTAATATTGGTTTAAAGTGGTGACGTGCATGGACATGCTAAAGGATCTTGGGGAGATTCTATCTAATGAAAAACAAAAGTGGAGCCAGTAGGGAGAAGATAAGAGATGCGTGCTCTCTCTTTTATAAGAAAATCAAGGTTAGATGACCCCTCAAGAGCTAGTTTGGAATGTGATGGGTGCAAAGTGCAGTAAGGCATCAAGGTCACATACACATAGAAGTAGGCAAGAGCTTAGTAGTAGGGGGTACCGACTGGGAGAAAATGTTAAAATGAAAGACTAAACCGGAGATACCCTCGTGGCAGAGGTATCGGCAGCATGTTCAGGGCCGGCGACAGAAGAAGTAGTGGGCCGTGATGGCCATTGAGAGCTGCAGCGTGACACAAAATGAGAGAGGGGTGTGACATGGGATTTTTTAAAGGGAAAATTACCAAAATATCCCTCTAATTTGTAGAAATTCCCAAAATACCCCTCAAATTTTAAAAAATCCCAAAATACCCTTGTATCTATTTTGGTTGGATTGTTCAAGATTTTTTGATCTTTATTCCTTTTTTATAATTGAAATTTGAGATCCACAAATTACCTCACAAAAAAAAGGAAACTATGTCTAAAGATAATGAAGTAATTCATCTCCAAAACCTACATAATCGACTCAAATTTTGGATTTAGAATCTTATATTGATCGACTCAAATTTTGGATTTAGAATCTTATATTGATAAGCAATGAGACTTCTTATGGAAAGCTACAAATTTTTTAATCTTTGGAGAAATTTAATTTCACAACCACGGGTATTTTGGGAATTTTGGAAAATTTGAAGGGCATTTTGGGAATTTATGACAAAATATTGGGGTTGTTTTGGGAATTTTTGAAATTTGAGGGGTATTTTGGGAATTTCCACAAATTAGAGGGGTATTTTGATAATTTTTCTTTTTTTAAATTTAGATGGCCTGATAGTGGCAACAACTCCACGTCATTGCTCTCGAGTGGTCACGGGAGTTGTTCCAAGATTGGCTTTCGTGCAATGTGTAAGTTCGAGTCCATGTTCCCCGTTTTTCTAAAAGTAAGGGAGAAATTCTTGAGTGGCAAGGTGAGGATGGGAGGAATCTTGATAGTAAATGAATATAGTATGTAAGGATGAATATAATATGTAAGGAGTCAGCAGGTAGCTAAAATGACTTTTCAGAAACTCATTAATTAGTTTGTTTTCTTTTTTGTGTTTTGTTTGGGAGGGGGGGGGGGTGTTTGTGTGTGTGTGTTTTGGTTTTGGGTTTTTTTTTTTTTTAATGGCTTAAAGGGACCTCAGAGACAAGCACAAGCATATAGCCTAGTGGTTAAGGTTGAGTTTCATACTTTGTACTTGATGAGTTGAACTCTTGCTCATTAAGATTGGTTTTAAATGGTGACATGCATGGACATGGACATGGACATGCTAATTGGAGATGCTAAAGAGTCTTGGAGAGATTTTATGTAATGAAAAATAAAAGTAGAGCCATTAAATTAATAGTACGAGTCAATAGTAGGAGCTTGAAATTCACATGTAAGTTCACAAGGGCGACAATCCTTTCTTACGTATAGATATGAAATGATATTTATTCTCAAGAGGACAATTGGAACTTTGGTGGGGGAAGGGGGAACCTATGTAGAAATGTCTGTATGCCATGAGAGTTCAAAAAAGGGGTATTTTAATTGACAAAATTTTCAAAGTTTTTTAGGATTACATTTACGATAGGGATTTTTAAATTAAAATTTGGGAAAAAACCAATAGATTTTTTAACAATTTTATCATGCCATAGCATATAAGTAGAGGGGTTTGTAGTCATCCTTTGTAATTTTAGTACTCATCTTTTTTTTTGGCCTTTACAAACCGTGTCATAGGTCAGTGATGATGAAGCCAACGACTATGATGAATTGGATGAGTTGGAATATGGTAAAATGGAGAGAAACTAGAAGCATCTATTCTTTTAAGCACCAAAGAATGTTGCAAGGAAGTGTCTCTGTATATTTTTCAAGTGATGTATTCCTATCACTTGAGATGTTTCATTCGTGTCTTTCAAAGCTTGAAAGCTTTAGTATGGACGTAGGCCTTGTTGAATGTAGGACGTTGGAACTCCCCTCTCTCTCTCTCTCTCTTTCTCTCTCTCTCTCTCTCTCTCTCTCTCTCTCTCTCACACACACACACACACACACACACACACACACACACAAACACACACACACACACACAAACATGCATCCAGCACGCACACCATTTACAAATCTAGCCATATGAGCATAGCCTAGAGAAGCTCAAACAAGAAGAGATCAGTTGTTGGCCCCTAATTTGTGTGAACAGTTTGTAGAAATCATATAAGGCGTTGTATTGTAGAAAATTTTACAATTTGTAGAAATCATATAACATGTTGTATTTTTAGGTTTGTAGCTGGAGGTGGATCCATGACAATTAGGGGTGCTGGGACGTATGTCTCAATTTCAGTATCTAGCACTTGTAGAGGAGATAGTTTTGTATTTAACACTCTTTATGAACTTTGTAAAGGCTTCTCTGTTTGATCCCAACCGAGCAAGATCATAGAGAGCTTCACCATCGTCGGTCCCAGGTCTAATTAGTTCTAGATGGTCTTCCCCGAACAGCCTTGCTGCCCTCTACATTGCACTCATGCTGCATGCCACCTAATCCCCCTTCATCGACATTGTCATTCATTCCGTCTGGCAATATGTCATCCCTCACCTTGTACTTGCAGTCGCCCGGCATCTTATAGTTTGGCCTTTCAACAAGTGCTTTGAAGTTGAACATGTGCAATGTACAAGGGAAGGCACGCACATGATCAGAAAGTAAAGCAATTAATTCCTTCCTGATCTGCTGCCAATATAGCTGCTGATCTGAAGGTCGGTCAATTGAAGGATTAGGTATGACCATTAAGTCTCAGGAATGTAGGTGTATTGTTGGCCGATTGTTTCCTGACAAGCCAAAACACATCAATGCCATCACAAGGAAGGTTGTCACACGTCTGTGTGTGTGTATGTGTGTGTGTGTGTGTGTGTGTGTGTGTGTGTGTGTGTGTGTGTGTGTGGATATAGCATGCTGAAATTGAGTAGAGCATAAGCGCAACCGACCAGTTATGACTTCTCATCCTACCAATTTCCAGAATGTCGAAGTGGGCAAGCGTGTTTAGAGAAGGTCACCTCTGGTCACCTGCAATTAAAACTAGTCTTGCTTGGTGGGCCTTTGCCGTAAATAATTTGATAGATTTTGGAATGCATCTGGTTCTTGGTTAGTTGGTTGTGATTGCTATTGGCTTGAGTTTTGTTGTGGAGACACAAGAAAATGAGTAGAACCAATTGATAGGCACCAACAATAGCCTAGCTTGAAACTGATCGATGAGCATTGGGACGAGGCAAGTTGTGTCCCATAGTGCTCCGTACATGACAAAGGGCTACTAAAGATGGTAATTGAATCGAGCAAAAGGGTTGCAACTTAACCTACTTTGGTAGTTGTTTGCAGATTGTACCATTCAACCTAGTTATATCGACCATTTAGTCTCTAAACCGTGGAACCATCTTTGAGACACCCATCTTATTCTCAATCAAGCGTAGTCAATTTTCCTTCATTTCAATATATAGGCTAAATTACCAAACCGTGAGAAAAGAAATACGTGTCTATTTGATACATAGATATGATGATCGAAATTGAGTATGCAACACTAGTGAGGAAAACATATGGCTAAACTAAACTTAAGGAAGCTTTACTCAAAAATACAAAAAGCATAAATAGACTATAATGGTTGAACTACACTACCAACCTGGTAATTGTGTACAAATTTCATCCAATCATGCAAGTCGGAGGACAATGTTTGAGTAAAGCTACAAAAAAGCAGTGTGAATAGTTAAGCATATCGTCTTGCAATGAAACATGACACACTGAAACTACAAAGTATACAGTACACGTCATGCAGAGGTGCCATACAAAAGTATGGTGGAGAGCTGGCACTGTGGTCTCTCCAAAAATTATAAGAAATGAAAGTTGTGCCCCTGCCCCGTAGCGTCTATGTGTTGCGCCAAGCAAACGCATAGTCATGGGGTGCTGGATACAGATAACAAACCTTGTAGTGTTGTCGAGCTGGAGTTGCGCTTGTGCAATTGAAACATCTAGTGTTGTGAATATATGTCGTCCCTAACAGACACAAAATAGGCATAAGACATATACAGGAGATGTGGCATATTGATTAAACTTAAAGAGAAGCAGATATAATTTTATATTCTATGTCAAAGGTTCGCTACATAAAGAGTTATGGGTGATTTTCAAGAGATTTTCCTTTGTTAAAATTGCACTATCACTCTTTGCTCGGCCATCAACTCTTTCTCATGCCTTATATTGTAGCCAGTTTCTTATTTGCAGTGCGTCCTCTCCTTGTAGACCAAGCAGGGCTTCTCCTGAATTATGCAACTCGTCGGCCATGCAGTAGCATGCTATCATAGTAGGGTATGTCCTCTCCTTGTAGACCAAGCAGGGCTTCTCCTCAATTATGCAACTCGTCGGCCATGTAGGAGCATGCTATCATACATAGGGTCTGTCCTCAAGAATTCTAGGAGCCTTTCCAATCTGTCCATGGGACCGGCCTATGCTTGAATCTGACCTTAGAAAGAGAACTCCATGTTGCGAACTTGCATTGGCCAAACAATACATTCGCCTGCTGCTTTCTCTATGCAAGGTTGCATGACAACGGGCGTGTTGAGTTCGGTGTCTCCATAGAGGAAGACACCATATTTAATATGCTCATCACTATTGCCGACGAACTTTGTACTTGTTTTCTTCAATGCTTGATGTCAATCTGCATATGTCCTCTTATATTCTATAGATGTTCTATAGTAGAGAATGGCTAGAGACTTACCTGAATTTATCTCCGAACTGATGCGTATTTGCAAACCTGCGAATTGTTGCCTTTGTGAACCTCCAAACTGGCGCCTCTGTGAACTTGCGGCATTGCTTTTGTTTACTTGTCCTCAATCATTCATTTTGGTTGGGATGAAGGGTGGCAATGATTGCGGTTACTCACCTATCCGAATATCATAAATGAAGGTGTGTATATCATGTATGTTTCTACATGTGTTGTACTAGGCAGAGACAACTAGCTGGAAGCCATCCCCAATAAATCTGGATATCAGTGGAGGCTATAAACTAAGCAACAGTCAAGCATGGTGGATGGTGTCCAAAGAACATAGCACATGATGGAGAGAGAGAGAGACAGAGACGCATGCCTAATATGGCATGCTACCTCTGTACGATAGCGTGTGTATGTGTGTGTGCATGTTTTTGTGCAAAGTTGTGTCCTGTACGTCCTCTCAAAAACGGCCAACAACGAGGCGGGGCACTTGGGAGAGAGAATGGTGGCTAGCCGTAGGTGGAAAAGCACCAACAACAGCCAATATATCAAGGGCGGGCGAGCACATGCCACCAAATAGCCACACACATACACATGCAAATATATATATATATATATATATATATATATATATATATATATATAATTTATTTATATATATAAATATATATAAAGAGAGAGAGCGAGAGAGAGGTGGAGAGAGAGAGAGAGAGACAAATAGATGGATGTATATTTTGGCATGCATTGTGATACTATGTGCATGGCTACCTCCGTGCGACAGTGTGTGTGCAACTTTCTGTGCAAAGTTGTGTCTTGTAGGTCATCTCGAAAATGGCTAACAACGAGGCGGGGCACTGGAGAGAGAATGGTGGTTGGCCATAGGTGGAAAGCAAGATGTAGAGTGAAGTAGCGATGAGTGGGCATTGGCTCCTCAACATGGTTTCTGGACTCTATCGATCACGTGCACGCAATGTTAAATAGAATTGTCGAGAGACTCCACAAAGAGTTTCGCTTCCTGTCTAGGATGTCATCTGTAGCTTGGGTTGTATAAGGGGGGAAGGGAAGGCAAGGGCCATGGTCACGGAGTTCCGGGTTGTTTTCAGCATTTGAAGAGAGAGGACATCTCTCCAAACGCAATCACGTATACTTGCATCTTGAAGGCATGTGACATTACACAAGATTCCGATATGGGCAAAAGAATTCATGATGATATTGTTAGCATTAGGCAAAATTTGGACTCACAAAGGGGCCCTTTAAGGAGTTTGACTTTACCTCTTTCTACCAGAACGGGCGCATGGATAAATTTTTGCAAACAAACTCCAAAGTTGGCGGAGGTTTGATAGTTAAAATGTCCTCTTCAAGCTCTATCTACTGATATATAGCACGCCATGAGATTCTTCATATTTTAGAAGATTCTTTTTTTTATTCACTTAGATTCCAACAAAGTTGTCACATCATAGGTGAATCAAAAAAAGAATCTTCTAAAATATGAGGAATCACATGGTGTGCTATATATCAGTAGATAGAGATGGAAGAGGATATTCTAACTGTCAAACCTCCGCCAACTTTGGAGTTTGTTTGCAAAAATTTATCCATGCGTCCGTTTTGGTAGAGAGAGGTAAAGTCAAACTCCTTAAAGGGCCCCTTTGTGAGTCCAAATTTTGCCTAATGAATGGGGTTGTTGAACAAAAATGTCGTGCTTGGCATTGCCTTGGTCGATATGTATCACAAATGTCATGCACTTCATGGAGCACAAAAAGTACACAAGGATGTTCCTATCGGAGATGTTGTCTCTTGGAATGCACTGATTGTGGGATATGTCCAACTTGGACAGGGGCAAGTAGCTTTTGTACTGTTTTTGACAAATACAAAGCGAGGGTGTCTCTCACAATGCAATCACATTCGCTTTGATCTTGAAGTTAAACATGCAAGGTAGAGGGGGAGATCTCCGATGAGACATCTGTAGCTTGGGCTCCAAGAAACAACATGACAACGAGGCGGACACATGCTAAGAAGAAGGATTTTGTACCAAGTCAACATGATACATGATGATATTTGTGATAGTGGGTTGATTGAAACAAACACACTATCTATACTACATAAACGGGGTGTAATTTTGGTCCCCCCTGACCATGTGTCACAAGCAGCTTGATCCATGTGTTCCTTGCAGCCCCCATGAGAGAGAGAGAGAGAGAGAGAGAGAGAGAGAGAGAGAGGGCGGCCGACCATACTAGTGATATTAATAGTTAGAGGCTATTGGAAAAAACATAGTGTTTGCCCTGCCTTGGTCGACAAGTATGCCATGCCATTGCATGGTGCGCTTCAGAAGCACGAAAGTGCTTGAGGAGCTTCCTCTCCAGAATGTCGACTCTTGGAATGCACTGATTGTGAGATATTCCCCAAATAGGGGCAGGGCGAGGAAGCTCTTGGGCTATTTTTTAGCAGATGCAAAGAAAGGACATCTCTCCGGATAAAGCCACCTACGATTTCATCTTAAAGGAATGTTGCACTGTGAAAGACATTGATGTATGTGAGAGAATATACAATGATGTTGTTAATCGGGTTCTTATGAGATAAAACATCATGCTTGGCAATTCCTTGGCCGGGATGTATGCCCAAGATGCTTGCGGAACTGCCTGCGTGGGATGTCGTCTCTTGTAGTGTACTAATTTCTCGATACGTCCAAAAGGGGCACGACCATAAATCTATGGGCTGTTTTCAACAGATGCAAAGTGAGGCTGTCTCTTCGTATAAAAATGTGGTGCTTGGCACTGCCTTGTTCGACATGTATGCAAAATGTGGTCTATTTCAAAAAGCACAAAAAGCGCTTCAGGAGTTGCCGGTGTGGGATGTCGTCTCTTCAAGTGCATTGATTTCTAGATATTCCCAACATGGGAAGGGCTAGGAAGCTTTGGGTTTTTCTCAGCATATGGAGACTGAGTGCATCTCTCTAGTTGCAATCACCTATGATTGCATCTTGAAGACGTGTGATGCAAGATGCTAATATGGATAGAAGAATTTATAATGATATTAATAGTCAAGAACTGCTGGAAAAAATGGTAGTGATTGGCATTGCCTTCATCGACACGTATGCTTATAAGTGTGGTGCACTTTAGTATGCATGAGGAGCTTTCTCTTTGGAAAGTCCACTCTCGGAATGCATTGATTGTAGGATATGCTAAACGAGGACATGGCAAGAAAGCTTTGTGCTATTTTTAACAGATGCAAATTGCGAGGACATCTCTCCAAATGAAGCCACGTACGCTTTTGTCTTGAAGACACGCGGCACTATGCGACGCTAATATGTGCAAAATAATTCCAAATGATGTTGTTAATTAGGCGTTGTTGAGAAAAAACATCATGATGTATGCCAAATATGCTTGTGGAGATGCTTAAGTAGGATGTTGTCTCTTGGAGTGCACTAATTGTTGGCTATGCTCAACATGGGAGGGCCACAAATCTTGTTCTATTTTAAGTGGATGAAAAGTGAGGGTGTCTCTTTGGATGAACACATCCTTCATTGACAGGTATGTCAAATGTGGCAATGATATTAATAGTCAGGGGCCATTGGAAAAAGATATTATGCTTGGCACTGCCTTGGTTGTCATGTATCTGCTTGAGGAGCTTCCTGTCTGGAATGTCGACTCTTGGAATGCAGTAATTGTGGGATATTCCGAACAGGGCTAGGGCAAGGAAGCTATGGGCTATTTTGAGTGGATGCAAAAGGAGGAAATAAATCCACCTATGCTTTCTTCTTGAAGGCATGTGACACTGTGCAAGATGCTTATATGTGCACAATAATTTTCAATGATGTTGTTAATCAGGTTTTATTGAGAAAAAACATCATGCTCTTGCTTGCAATGCCTTGGTCAACATGTATGCCAAAGATGCTTGTGTGGGATATTGTCTCTTGGGGTGCATTCATTTTTGGCTATGCCTAACACGATAGGGCTAGAAAGCTCTAGGTTGTTTTGAGTCAATGGGAAGTGAGGGCATCTCTCCAAATGAAAATGTAGTGCTTGATACTACCTTGGTTGACATGTATGCCAAATGTGGTCTACTTGAGAAAGCACAAAAAGTACTTGAGGAGTTGCCTATCTGGGATGTTATCTCTTAGAGTGCACTGGTTTTCGGATTTCCCCATTAGGGTAGGGCGAAGAAGCATTGTCTTGCTTTTAGCAAATCCAAACGAGGGCATCTCTCCAGTTGCAATCACATATGCTCGCATCTTGAAGGCGTGTGGCACTATGTAAGACGTTGATATGGGCAAAATAATTCACAATGATATTAATATTCAGGGGCTATTGGAAAAAAACAAAGTGCTTGGCACTGCCTTGACCGAAATATATGCCACGTATGATGTACTTCAGAAAGCACAAAAAGTATTGGAGGAACTTCCTTGGGGGGCTCACCTCTTAGACATGTAAGCTACCACGTGAGTTCAAATGAATGACTATTTTAATTGTCAAGATTTTTAAATTTTAGCAGGATTATATTAATAAAAGAGGATTTTAGTTGATTTTAGAGAAACACCCATAAGTTTTTTAAGAAAAAGGGGTCATTTTACTACCTTAAGCATAAAAGTAAAAGGGTTATTTTAATACCCTTTGAACGCATGTTATAGCAATAATTTCTTAAAGGTGCACCCCCCGAGGAATCTTCTTGTCCGGAATGTCGTCCTTTGGAATGCACCGATCGTAGGATATGCCTTGAAAAGGAACATAATATTGAAGAAGCTCTTGGCTAGTTTCAAGAGATGAAAAGTAAGGAAATCTCTCCAAATAAAGTGATCTATGGCTTTGTCTTGAAAGCATATGGCACTATATAACATGTCTTCCAAAGATGTTTGCGGAGCTGTGTGTGTAGAATGTCATCTCTTGGAGTGTACAAATTTCTCGCTATGTCCAACCTCGTGCCCAACAAGGATAGGGACACAAAGCTCTGGTCTATTTTCAACAAATGCAAACTGGCCGTGTCTCTCTTGTGAAACCACCTATGATTTGGCCTTTTGAAGACTATGCTTACCTGAGGTGTACTAATGTCTCTCTCTCTCTCTCTCTCTCTCTCTCTCTCTCATGACCCGCATGTTGCTGCGACCTAAGAAACATGACTTCTATTCTTCTGATGCTATATTTTCTTCTAAGAGAAAAGTTATCAATGCTTTAGTATTTTAACATATGTTGCATTCTTGAAACTGATACTTGAAGAGGTCATCCTCTCCTTGGTCTACCTTGGTGGTTGGTAGAAAAGTTTGTAGCATTATAACCAAGGCTTGACTACCAATTTCATCGTGAATTTGTTTGCCTATGTTCTTTTTTCATGATGCTACTTATCCTTGAGATGCAAGCATAGGTGATTCTATTGAGATAGAAACCCTTACTCTGCAAAGTGAATACAATCTGATGCTTCTGGCTTTGAGCATACAATCTACTCAATGCACCGCTTAAAAGACAATCCTCCAAACTTGAAGCTTGTGGAGCACTTTCTATGCTTTTAGGAAGAACAATTTGGCCTACGAACATCCAAAGAAACACCATGCACAAACTTTTTACAAGAGCCATTTATTAACAATCTCACATCAACTTCCTACATAAATAAGCCAATTTATATCCAGAATATTAGAGTAGCTAGAGACAACACCTCCAAATGGCCAATGCAGCTTTCTTGTACCTAGCCTAGACACTTCTACAAATGATCCTTTACCTGACCCAACGTTCAAAACAATCTTTCATTTGGGGCCTGCAATCTCTATGTACCGTTTTTTAGCTAAATACAAATGAGGTGAAAATTACCAAGTCCATTAAGCAACTCATATTTTGAGGAAGGATCTTAACGAACGATGTTGTACTATGCAATGCTGGCTAACCTTTTCTGAATTCCTTGACTCTATAGATGGACAGCCCTCTACGCTGAGGGCCACATATGGGTAGTCCCGCAACCTCTGAAAGAGGCATTGAAGGAGACCCTGCTGATGAATGAGGCAAGATGTCGTGTTTTGCGGAGAGTCGGGGAGGATTTGGTGTGTGGCAGGACTGGCGATAGCGATAGGCGCAACGGTTTCCACAGGAGGGATTGCATTGCCCACACACAACACCCACATTAAAAAAAAACAAGCACGCGCCCATCAAGAACTAAGGTCCATTAAGCAGGTGCTACTCATTTTGAAAAAGAAAGAGACCAAATAATCAACATAGATTCCAGGTATTAATAGGAAGCTTGGGAAGGAGCAAGGACCATACATACATGTCTCAACGACTGTCGAAAAATCGTTCAGACATCTAATCTTCAAGAGATGCCTTTATTTTAGAGCTTGCAGACTCAAGCAAATCTCGCCAGTAGACGACAAGCAGGGAGGGAAAGCTCGCACGTGGCGTGCAAGGGATGCAAGGAACGATAAGCGACGTGTAGCCTCGTGACTATTTGACACCCCTCTTATGAGATGATATCTACGGTCCTCCATCTTTGAACGATGTGGACCGTCCATTTATTCTCAAGAATAAAAAGACTCCAACCGATTGAGCCCCTGCGACTTGAGCCCACCACCTACACAACCGGAGGCCATGGCTCTCCCATTAAGCTATCGCACGCCACTTGAAATGGAGGTGTGAACATAGAAATATAGCAAAAATGATGGAGTGGGGATCACATGGAGTTCACTTGGAGATCACTTTGGGATGGACGGGGTCACACTGCAATCACTTTGGGATAGTCGGGGTCACACTGTAATCACTTGGTAATGGGTGGGGTCACAAGGTGACCGGTCACATGTTAATTGGGATTCACACGGGGAACACTTGGCGGTCACTTGATGTTCACATCAAATTTACTTGGGGCAATTTGTGATCACTTGGGGATTAATCTGCCATCGGACGATGTAAAACCGATCTCGCCACCACCAATCAGTAGGGACCGTAGATCCCACCTGACAGAGGGGGTGTCAATTAGTCACGAGGGACGCGTAGGCTGGTAGGTGAACAACCTGCATGGCAGGAGGTGAAGAGCCGTGGATTTTTTTTTTTGTATAAATAAATGGGTCGTCGTTGGAGTGCCGCACACTACAAGAGGCTCTTCATATTAACGACGCTCACACAGCGACGCTCAAAAAAAAAATTCCCGGCGTCGCTATGAGCGTCGCAAATTTATTTGTAAATTTGCGACGCTCATAGCGACGCTCATAGCGACGCCAGCTGGGGTAAAAAAAATAACCGAGCGCGCCCAAAAACTCAGATCTCAGATCTGAGTTTTTCGGCGCCCTCAAGCAAGGAGCAGGTAACGCTCTCCCTCACTCTCTCTCTCTCTCTCTCTCTCTCTTTTTCTTCTCCACACACACACACACACACACACACACACACACACACACGAGGAGAGGAAGGAGAGCCAGGTATGCTCCTTCCCTCTCCTCATTCTCATGTTCCCTTCCCCTCTTTCTCTCTCCCTCTCTCTCTCTCTCACACACACACATACACACACACACATAGTGTTTTTGAGAGAGAGAGAGAGAGAGAGAGTACAAACAAAAACAAAAACGCACACACACATACATAAACAAAGAATGCACACACACATTGAGAGAGAAAAAGAGAGAGAGAGCATGCATAAACAAAAAACGCACGCATTGAGAGAGGAAAAGAGAGAGAGAACATGCATAAACAAAAAACGCACACATTGAGAGAGGAAAAGAGAGAGAAAACATGCATACGATCCAAAAAAACGCACACACATTGAGAGAAAAAGAGAGAGAAACTAATTTAACGTCGTAGGAAACTAATTAAAATTAAAAGACCTAAAGATCTAGCCGACGAGGAGTTGAACTGAAGACCTATTATTCAAGAGGGAAATGGCATAATCAATCTATCATACTTGGCATGGGTGATAGAAAGGTTATACCATTTATCTCTTTTTATTAGCACACACATTCACACACGCGCACACACACAAGAAGAAGAGAGTTATAACGTCGTAGGAAACTATCTTAAAAGACGTTAAAGATTAAGTTATATGTAGACTTACATTAAATTAGATTTAGGTTTATTTTTAACTAGATTTACGTTTATTTAAGCTAGATTTAGATTTACGTTATATTAGATTAGATTTAGGTCTCCATAGACTGCGATGCCTGCATGAAGCGGGTGAAGAAAGCCCTCAATGGAATATAGGGTATTGTTGCCTTCACTCATGGTGGGCTCCGTCGATCCAAAAGTACTGGTGAAATGTCTTCAGAAGATAGGGAAGAAGGTGGATCTTCAGGGCGGCAAGAGTCACTACATCCCCGACACAATGACCATCTAGACAACCTCTAGTCATTAGACTTACGTTAAATTAGATTTAGCTTTATTTTTAGTTAGATTTACGTTTATTTAGATTTACGCTTATTTACGTTAGATCGAGTCCACGCAAGAATTACTTACGGTTTAGGGTTTAGAGTTAGACGAACAGTGAAAAGATCTACTGTGAAAAGATGTTAAGATGAAGTGAAGTGCTACAGCTAGAGAAGAGGCAAAGGGATTTTGTCCACTACATGCAGTATCATGTAGACGTGGGTGTGTAGATTTCTTGTACCCACAAATATAGGTATTGACCAATAAAGACGAGATTATAACCCGGTGGTTCTGATCTCCGTGCACCTCTAGACCGAGGTGTGCGGGGATTGGACATGACTAGAGAATGTGAGGTAAAGAGAGAGAGAGAGAGAGAGAGAGAGATAAGACGAAGAATGCCAATAGAATATTAAATTTGTTGTCCAGGTTATAAGTTTTTTATCCTCATTATGAGTAGCGACGAGGATGTGGGACCGTCCAACCGAAACACCTATCTCTCAACGAGGGTCTTATGTCCTTGTAATCAATGCAAGCATGCTGTGCGACGGACAAGACGTGTTTCTTTGCAGCACGTTCATGAATTTGGCGAGTTCGATCCATCTATTATAGATCGAGTTGTTGCCAATTATAACTCGTCGGACTCTGACGCTGGCCAACAAGCAGCAATCTTGCAACCCAATAGACGTGTTCGCAGGCGCTTTGGTCAAGCAGCATATGTGAGGCCACAAGATGTAGCCTCTGACAGCTCGGGGGATGATCATGCAGAGCACATTCCCAACGAGGCAATGTTTGAGCCCGAGATTGATGAAATGATCGAGACGATCATGGATTCAGAAAGGCTTATCTATGATGATATGAAAAGTGAAGCCGATACGTCATTGTATAATGGAGCACGTATGTCTAGATTGAAAGCACTCCTGGTTCTTCTCAACATGCAGGCAAAGTTTGGATGGAGTGACACTAGCGTCACAGCGCTTTTCAGGTGATCTATTACAATTAGTTTACTTTAATAGAACTCTAAATGTATAATGATCTAATAGATTTTTACACGATTGTATCATATTTTTATGTTGTGTAGATTGCTGAAAGAGCACATACTACCAGCTGACAATGTGATGCCAGATTCCCGAGATGAAGCAAGAAAGATTTTGCGAAACTTGGGGATGGATTACAATTCTATCCACGCTTGTCCTAATGACTGCATTCTTTTCAGAGGGGAATACACAGACATGGAGAAGTGTCCGAAATGTGATTCCGAAAGATATCGAGTAGATCTCCACGGGACAAAAATTCCACAAAAGGTTTTGCGACATTTTCCTTTGCTTCCTCGCATCAAGCATTTCTTCGAATGTAAGTCCATGGCCGCCCTAGCATCATGGCATGAGGAGAATAAATCTTCGGATGGTGTGCTACGAATTCCTGCAGATTGTGCAGCCTGGAAACATATAGATGGAACATGGTCGGATTTTGCCAGGGAAGCTAGAAATTTGCGCTTAGGCCTGGCTATGGATGGCGTAAATCCATTTGGTCAAAGATCAACATCTTACAGTGTATGGCCCGTTGTCATCGTCAACTACAACATTCCCCCGTGGTTGACTACGAAGAAGGGGCACCTATGGCTAAGCTTGATTATGCCAGGGCGATATAAAGTGGGGAATATGGATGTGTATCTTCGTCCACTATTGGAAGAGCTACAACAATTGTGGATTGGCATAGAGGTGGTGGATATGAGCCGACACACAGGACGACGGAATGCTTTGATCAGAGGTATTCTAATGTGGACCATGCATGACTATCCCGGGCTAACAGAATGCTCAGGTGATCTATTGACACTCCTCACTCAGACACTGTAAATCTTGTTTTTTCCCATAGTTGATCTATTATCATGTGTATACATGCAGGGCTTCAAACAAGCGGATACAGAGCATGTGTCACATGTGGACCTAGACTGAATGCACGTAGGGCACCCTCATTGAAGAAGCAAATCTACGAAGGTCATCAAGCGTATCTTCCAGAGAATCATGTGTTACGCGACGGCTTTTTGGGAAGAGAGCCACCAAGGATGTCTGCACAAGCATGGTTAGAGCAGAAGGAGATGTGCGATGACGGATTGCCTCCAGGGATGAAGAGACTATCTCTATGGTACGAGTTACCATACTGGCCCCGACTCGTGATCAATCACTTGCTCGATCCAATGCACATATTCAAGAATGTGGGTAATCTACTATGGGACCATTTGACCGGCAAGAAAGATACTTTGGGAGCCAGAGTTGACCTTAGAAATGTGGATCGTATGGAGCAATATTGGCCGCAAACAGCGTCTGATGGATCGATAAAACTTCCTAAAGCACCATGGATTTTCACAGGAGCCCAAGAACGCAAAGTAAAAGAGGCCATTCGATCTTTGCGGACCCCCACTGGCGTAATGCACTCGCTCCGAACGTGTTTTACTAAAGAAGGAAAGCTTACCGGTTTGAAGTCACACGATTGGCATAAAATGTGTCAGGTACGTTCATAGTGGACTTTAATATCATTGCATAAAATGTGGACTTTAATATCATTGCTGCACATACTTTACAGTTTATTTTACCGGTTGCCATTGAGGGATGTTTGTCTCTCGACATCCGTAACACAATCTACAAACTTGCAAAGCTGGTGCAATGGATCTCACAAAAGGAGATCGACGTAGACTCCATACCATTCGCCAAACTAAATGCTGCGGAGCTTGTGTGCATGTTTGAGAAACATTTTCCTACTACAATGCTAACCATTCAGGTGCATCTTCTTGTTCACATAGTTGATGAGGTGGAAATAGGTGGCACAGTTCATTCCAGATGGATGTTCTTCTTAGAGCGTTTCATGAAAACGCTTAAGGGATATGTGCGTCAAAAGGCACGTCCGGAGGGTAGCATGGCAGAAGGTTGGTTGGTATCAGAGTCCCTAGTGTACATTGGAGAGTGGCTAGACGGATTTGATAAATCCCGGGACACGCTATGGCGAACCATAGATGATGAGCGCATATCTGGGATTGTCATGTGCAATCTCGGTGTTGAGAAGAAGATGACGGAAGATCTAGAGGCTAAAATCAACCGATTTTGCATGCTTCACAATCCAGTGATGCAAAAGTGGATTTCACAATATGAGGATGCAAAGCAAGAGCGACAAAGGGCACGAATCAAGTGGAGACGGGGAAGACGACCACCGATGCACTATCCAGCGGTTCTGGAGAGCCTACCAACCTTCATGAGCTTAAGATGGTTGCACAACCAATTGAAAAGCGCACAACAATGCGGTGACAAAGTGACTGAAGAAGAGTGGGAGTACTCTCGGGGTTGCGCGACCAAGGTAAGTTTGCAATGTACGACTAGCAAGTGACTTTATTTATAAACGTATGAACGGCCACTCATAATCTTTGTTCGTTGTAGTATAAGTCATACACAGCAGCATGGTGTAAAGGTCGACATTTTAGGGTGGAACGAATCGACAAAAAGCGTTTTACTCAAGATTGTGGAATCATGGCAAAATTTGAACAGTCTAGTCAACGACGTTCCTCTGATGCAGATCCTGTGGTGGCGGAACTCACTTACTTCGGCACGCTGCAAGAGATTTTGAGGATCGATTACAGAGGATTTTTTGTCGACTTGTTCGACGTGCAATGGTTCAAGATAATCATGGAGGGTCGCAACGCTACTGTGCGTAGAGGAGAGTCTGGTTTTCTTGAGGTGGATTCTACTAAGAAATGGACTGACCTAAGAGACACTTTCGTACTACCCGAGCATTGTGAACAAGTAAGTATATAAATAGTTAACATCCCCCTTTTACAAGTTATGTGCTTGAAAGCTCTCATGTAAGTTATGTGGCTCTGGCAGGTAGTATTTCATCCTACAAAGTCTACATCAAACTGGTGGTACGTCATAGAGGTAGCCCCTCGTAGTGCAAGGACGTATGAAGGCTACCATGTGCCAATCACAACGACATCAATGGAGGAGATCAGAGAAGATGCTCAATCAGAAGCCGCTGCGGTGGTGCTAGACGAGCATCAAGATGCTACTACTCTATATGGGGTGCATGCAGAGGAGCTACAAAATGAAACAGAGGATATGTGTTTAAACGGAGAGCTCTATATAGATATAGGAAGTTATGCTGAGTTATGTGAGGATGAGAGAGAGATCTCTTAAAGCCACAAATATTGTATTTGAACAATTTTGCTCCGTGTTGTAAAAGCTCTGGCTCTCTAAGTAGCTTCCATGGTGTATAACGCTCTTTTCTACTCGCGCTCACATCTTTTGATTGAAAATTCTGAGTTTTCGACTTGCCTCTTCTATCACTCGATTCATTGCGTCATTGTATTTATATGCGTCATTACGTCATTGTATTTAATGGTCTTTGCGTCATTGTCTACTCTATTCATTCAATATTAATTTTAAATATTCGTGTGTTTAATGCAGGTATGGATGATGAGGAGTTTCTTTCTTCTTTGTCACCGCAGCAGAGATAGTGGTACGTGGAGCGTCATCGCTCTGGCGCATCATCGCGCGTTCCTACACCATCCGCATCTCCCTCTCTTTCGGAGCATTCGGCGCGCTCTGAAGCTTCGGCGTCGATGAGACGAACGTCACACTCGTCTAGACACCGGCGCTCTAGTGGTGGCGGTGGCGGTTGTTGTGGGGATTCCGCCACCGATGCCTCCACACCGCCTCGTGTTCGACGAGGCTCTTTACCCTCCCCTTCTTTGCCCGCCCCCACACCAGCCACAGCATCGCCATCTACGCCAGGTTTTGCACGGCTGACTGTTCCTAGAAGCTACACACCTCTACCTACTCCGCCAGGAGCCACCCCACTCGACACTCCTCGCTTCGGGGCCCAGACGCCGGTGGAGAAACCTGACGTCCGTACCCCCATCGACACGCCGCTAGAGACCCCTGCCGGGACACCCAGGTTCACGCGTCACTGGCCAGAGGGCTTGCCTTACTCCGTCGACACCAGCGGCGGCATCATCATGGATGATGACGGCAAGAAGGTGATCTCGCGCATGCGTGGTCTTTGCTCTCAGCTGTTTAGACACTATATACTAAACAAATGGAGTGAAGTACCAAGTGATTTAAAAAACAGAGTCATCAGCATACTTCATGATGAGTTTCCCGTTCCAACACGGGATCAGCGCTTCAATGAAGACCTGATGAAGATTCGAATGAGCGAATACTGCAAACACAAGCGTTCCGAAGTGCAAAAAGCAATCAAGAATGGGTGGAATAGGCCAGATTGGCTGGCCAAAGAAGATTGGAAGAATGCGAAGAAAGCAGCGCGCGAGAATCCCGACAAGTGGAAGCAACAAAAGGATGCAGCCAGAGCGCGAGTAGAGGCAGGGAGCTCGCACCACTTGGGGAGCGGTGGATGGGCATCATTTGAGGCCGATTTTGTAAGTCTTTTCACATTGCTCTTTATGCATGTTCGATAGTTTAGGGTTTATGAGTTTTTTAGTTCTAACATAATGAAATCTTTGTATGTTTTGACAGTGGTCGATGACAGGACGTGATCCCACACCGTACGAGCGCGAGTACGCAGGCAGGAAGGGCTTAAACGCCCTGATGGACATTCTCAGTTCTCGCGGCGGCATGGTTAGTATTAGGGTTTACTCTTTTTTATTTTTTGTATTGTTTTATAAATGTCGTTATATGTTTATATTTATTGAAAACTGTCTTATTGTCTTTTTTTGCAGAATCCGACAGATACGCCGCTTGGACACGATGAGACGTCTGATTAAACGACGTCAGTTTAGCCGTAGCTAGATAGCATTAGTTTAGGGTTTCTCATAGCTTATGTATCATGAGACGGATTTTATACGTCTTTTTGAACCATGTATATTATTACATTTGTCACCGCAGTTCCTTTTGCCAATCAATTCTTTATGCCTATGATGTTGTACAATTGTCATTATTACATTTGCCAATCAATTCAGTTTGCCTATGATGTGTACAATTGTCAATTTTGCAAACAATGCGTCTTGTGGGTGACTATTTTGGGTCTATTATCTACCTTTGCACTTTTTTTAAAAAGTGAATCAAGTACAATATGGTTGATGGGTGGCAGGGCATTCAATGCCCTGCCACCAAAAAAATATTCTCTCGGGCGTCGCTATAAGCGTCGCTATTTATGGCTCTGTAGCGTCGCTATATGCGTCGCTATAGTCTTCTGTGAGAGCGTCGCTATAGGCGTCGCTATATAGCGACGCTCATAGCGACGCATATAGCGACGCTCATAGCGACGCATATAGCGACGCCTATAGCGACGCTCTCGTAGCGACGCTCTTAGCGACGGTTTTAGCAACGGTTTTAGCGACGCCGGGGGTTATAAAAACCCAGTGTATTTCCGTCGCTATAAGCGTCACAAGAGCACACAACCTCTTGTAGTGGCAGTTGGTTTTTTCATTGCCATCGAGTCAAGGGGATGACCGTGTGAGTTGAAAACCTGCCTTGCTAATTAAGCCTTGTATTGTGATTTGCCCTAATGGGACGTATACACACACACATACCGATAATAATGAAAGTATGCTAAAAGTCTCCCGTCACTCTCGAGCGGGTGCCAAATTTTCATGTTTTATTTTTTTTGATGCAAAGTGGAATTGATTAAATGAAGGAGAGGAAAATACAAAGGGCTCACAGGTAGGGGGTGGACAACCCCTTAGGAGATTACAGGAGGAGATCTCTCATACAAAGTCTGAGAGGAGAATAGACCTTAGACACTTGACATTTCCATTGTTGCCATCTGAACTCCTTCTAAATATCAGTGATGGAAGCAATAAGGTCAGGGGCTTCTGTAACAAACTGCTGATGTGTCAAAGCCTAAAGAATGGAGTCAACGTACAGATGTGGCCGAGGGGCCTAAACCCTAATGTCTGCCAGAATTACTGAAACCCTAATGTTGGAAATCCTAACCCTAAAACCTGCACACCCTAATTTTGAAAACCCTAACCCTAAAATCTACAAACCCTAATTTTTGTCAAAAACCCTAGCTCTTGAAACCCTAATTCTGGAAACCCTAACCCTAAAACCTACAAACCCTAATTCTGCTGCTAGAAACCCTAAAACTGTAGAAACCCTAACCCTTACCCTAAGGGTAGATTTCTACGTTTTGCGTTGGCTGATGACGTGGAAGGCTGTACGAATTTCAGTGATTTACGCTGGGAGCTTTTGGCTTTGCTTTTGGACCAGAAGCTTTTGAGTTTTAAAAGATTTTTATTGTAACTGTTTTTTAGGCCAAGGGCCTTTAAATATGAGGCTAGGGCTCATTCTCTGGCATGCTTCAGTACGAAGGTGCAGAGTCTGGAGTACCGGCTTGTACTGTGTTGATGCAATATAAAGAAATACTGAAAGGGGCACCAAGGTTTGGGGCCAATACTCTCTGGGGTGGAATTCTGCCACTCCATGTCGCGTGTCGTCTCTCTCTTTTAGTTCAGTTGTTATTCAAGTGCTAAAAGTCTGTTCGGTTTGTTCTTTTCTATTGGCACGTGGTGCCCGCCTTGTGACAGTGGTATCAGAGCATCATGCGTGTGCTTTTCTGAAAGCATACCGGTCCTACAAAAGAGCAGACAGAGCTATTGGAATTTTATTTGAGGCATCTTTGCCCTCCACTTCATCGCGCATCGGGTGCGCTCCCATCTTCACCGCTCATGTCTTACAGGGCATAAGCCAATTAAGATCCCTTGAAGGAGAAAGATCCAGATTTGTTTCAAGTCGCCGTTTTTCTCAGAAGCAGTGCCATGTAGATGTTGATGCCTACAGATTGGGGTATCCTGAAATGCTTTCCATGGAAACCCTACCAGATTATATCTTGAAATTTCTCAACATCTCTCAGGAGATGTCTCTTCACGAGCAGATGACCTTGGAGGTTTAGTGCGATTGCTATCTTGGGACTACCATCGCCGCCAAAGCAACACTGTTTGTCCAAGAGCTGATGGATCATGGTATTCCAGCACGTAAACCGGCACTACGACTACGAGGCCAGGCCCAATGATCTATCTATCACGCCCCTCGCTGGCATTGGACCATGCCTATCCATTCGTAGCTAATCTCTTTTCGCGCATTGTGGACTGCAAACGAAAGTGGCACATTGTCTTGTTTAGCAACACCTTACCACATTGGTATTGTTCAGCAACACCGGACTTCAGCAAAGGTGATCAGGGTGGATCTTGCGCCGTCACAACGATTCCTATCCTCTTACCATTCTTTTGTTTGCAAAGCTAAGTTACGAAAAAAGCTTGTGGGTGATTGACCCCTTTCCGTTTCCCTGTGTGGGAGGGGAGGTTCTGCTCGGCTACGACCTCATGGAAGGAACCTTACCCTAATTTTTGGTGCAGGTTTCAAGATGGAAAGTCAGTTGACTTTTCGAGCTCGACTAATGTCGAGATTACTTTTTAAGTTTGAGTTTTGTTTGATCTTGTTTGGTGATCCTGTTTGGAATTTGTTTGAAATGAATGGTATCTGTTTTGAACCTGTTTTGGTGCCGATTTGAATTGTTTGACTCTGGTTTGATACTGGTTTCAATGATTGGTGATTTTACTCCCGGGTGGAGAAGTGAGAAATACTGTTTTGGTATTGTTTGAACCTCAGAACGATGCAGGCCGATGCCTGGGGAGCGTTTCGTTGTATGTTTGAAAACCTCGGAACGACGCAGGCCAATGCCTGGGGAGCGTTTGTTTGTATGCTTGTAAATAATTGTTGTTGTGACTCCCGGCCCAGACCTGGATGGTTATGCGGGAGGAGTATTAAGAAGTCTGAGCAGTGGTTACTCTCAGCACCTCCAAACGACGCAGGCTGCGGTCTGGGGGGCGTTTGGTTGTAAAAGGCCTCTATATCTCCCGGCCCGGACCTTTTTAGGTTATGCGGGAGGAGTGATGAGGGAGTCGTTGAATATCTCCCGGCCCGGACCTTGTTAGGTTATGCGGGAGGAGTGTTCATCGACGGCTTTATGTTTCTATGTCTTGTAACATGCATATGTGAGCATTTGTGTTGCATTGTGATGTGCCAACCAGTGAATATTCCTAATTGGATGAGATTTCCTGGGTATGTAATTTTAGTGCATCAATTAGACACCCGAGGAAGATCAGTATGGTCTGGGTGTGATGGCTAATTTTACTATGCCGGAATATCAAGAGTTCCGATTTGGACGAAAGGAGAACCTAACTCCTTGATCAAAACAGCCGATAGGAGCAGGTAACTCCTTGATCAAAAGAGCAGAAAGGAGAAGCTAACTCTTTAATAAAAAGAGCAAACTGATTGTCCCTTGGAATGTCCCTTGGAAATTTTTGAGCTAACTTGACTTGTTTTGCAGGTATGCTGTAATCGCGGACGATTACTCTCTTTCAAGAAGGGGAGATGTAACAAACTGCTGACGTGTCAAAGCCTAAAGAATGGAGTCAACGTACAGATGTGGCCGAGGGGCCTAAACCCTAATGTCTGCCAGAACTGCTGAAACCCTAATGCTGGAAACCCTAACCTTCAAACTTGCAAACCCTAATTTTGAAACCCTAATCCTAAAACCTACAAACCCTAATTTTTGCCCAAAACCCTAACTGCTGAAACCCTAATTCTGGAAACCCTAACCCTAAAACAGCAAAACCCTAATTCTGTGAGAAACCCTAAAACTGCAAAAACCCTAACCCTAACCCTAAGGGCAGATTTCTACGTTTTGCGCTAGATGATGACGTGGCACACTGTATGGAATTCAGTGATTTACGCTGGGAGATTTTGGCTTTGCTTTTGGACCAGAAGATTTTGAGTTTTAAAAGCTTTTAATTGTAACTGCCAAGGGCCTTTAGATATGAGGCTAGGGCTCATTCTCTGGCATGCTTCAGTACGAAGGTGCGGAGTCTGGAGTACCGGCTTGTACTGTGTTGATGCAATATACAGAAATACCGAAAGGGGCACCAAGGTTTGGGGCCAATACTCTTTGGGGTGGAATTCCACCACTCCGTGTCGCGTGTCGTCTCTCTCTTTTAGTTCAGTTGTTATTCAAGTGCTAAAAGTCTGTTCGGTCTGTTCTTTTCTATTGGCACGTGGTGCCCACCTTGTGACAGCTTCTGTGATTTTTATACAAAGTTGAGAGGCAGAGGACAATAAGTCATGCCTTAAAAGACTGAGGGGAAGAGAAGTTGAGGATTGCATATTAGCACCTACTCTTTGCGACCATATAAACCAGAGGATAAATCCCCGCCACACATTCCATCACAGAATATCTAGACCTTTACAATTACCAATCAGGACATCTTCCAGACTTAATTTCCACTTGCCCATCTTCATGCACATTGCACTGAGTTCTTTGATCAAGAATGAGTTCTTGGGGCAATGGTAGAATAGGTGTTTACAGTCCTCTATTGCATAGAGACATCTTCTACATTTGCCATCCGCTTTACCAATTTTGAGAGCTTTTTCTCCAGTCTAGATCCCTTGGTGAAGAATCAGTCAGAGAAGAGTGCTGTGCTTTGTGGCCGCAGGAGAAGCCCAGATACATGTGAACCTGTAAGACCACTGTTTTGAGCTCCACTGAACCAAATTTTCATGTTGCGAATAGAGTGATACCACTTCAGCTTTGCTCTCGGTCGCCACAATAATGTTTTGGAGGGATGATTTGAAACAAACCTGACCCTAAATGCAAGCCTAACAGGTGCCCCTTTAAGTGCAGGGTCGGAAACTCAATACATGAGTCCCAAGACTGGCCACACAATAATTTTTTACTTGTAAGCTTGGACTTGAGTTCCTTTAAGGTCAAGCTGTATGTTTGCCCCAAACACATGCTAATTATATCAATATGTGTGCATGACATGAGCCGATGTGAGATGGAGAGGAGTGTGAGAAGAGAGAACCCATAGAGATGGGGGGTGGAGCACTAAGCTTGGCCTTGAGTTCTTTTGTTTTTTGGAAAAACTCATGATTGTGAGTTGATAGTATTAAGAACAGAAATATACAACAATCCTTGAGCTCAGACCGAGCCTTGAGGGTCAAAGGATTACAAGTTATCTGCTTGGCAGAGAAACCACTCTTACTTCCTCGGCTTTACTTATTACAAGATGTTATGTATTGTTCTAGACCAGTCCTCTAAGGCTTCTTTGCCTCCAATCATGTGGATCATCACTCTGCTCTCTTGCATGATTTCACAAAAGCTTGCCACAACTAGATCCCCCTCAAACACGCGGTGGTTCCTTCCTTGCCAAATATGGTGCAAGAAGTAGTACCTGATTATTTGAGTGGAGATGAGAAGAGCAGGACTTCCGATCCTGTTACTACCAAAGAACATATCATTCTTGAAGAACTTAATTTTCCATGTCCTTTGAATCCACTTGAATATTTTCCCAGCCATGCCCCTGATTGCCTGGCATCTCATGAAAAGGTGGCCTAGGTCTTCACTCACTATTCTGCACCCCGAGCAACGATCGGACCCGATGCCTCTTTCTTGTATCTTTACGCCCGTTGGCAGAGCGCCCCTCATCACTTTCCACAGAAGTATCTTCATATACTAAGGCAATCTTGGCTTCGAGATGTTCTCCATGACTCCCTCCCACCGTTTTTCCATCCACTGCCTCTTCCATAATTTGTTGAGGGGGCTACACCAATTACCCTCGTGCATTAATGCATGGTAAATGACTTTAGATTGTGGTTTCCAAAAGAGGCTACTCCCGGGCCATCTCCAAGCGTCCCATTCAAAGTTGGATTCACAGATTGGCATCACCATCTTATCAAGCTCTTTAATCACCCTATAGACTAGTAAGATCACAAATCCATTCAATTGAAATTGGATGGCTAAAGAGTCAGTAGTTTTACAGCACTTCCTGTTGCCATCCCAGAATTGCCCTAGTCAAACGAGCCCCTTATTATTCACCTTCCTGGCCATTTCTATCCAGTAAGGGCTTTGTGGCGGTCCTAATATTTTAGAGAGCCAAGGGGACTAGTGCAATACGGAGTTCTTAAAGTATCTGGATACTTCCCCCCGTTCCAACACCTCAACAAGACTTTTTCACTTCCTGATTAGCTCCCCTGAGAGTCCACTAGATCTAAGATAAGACCACTTTGGGGGGAGAAGTTTGTCGTGCATCACAACCCCCTTCCATTTTCCCCCTTTCGATCCCAGTTTTGCTGCATCAAGCATTTCCTTGGTCATGATAGCCCAAGCTTGGTCCTGTTTAGCCGATGAGATCATAAAATTGGCACAAAGGGCCTCAGCATGAGATACAGGGTTAAGAATTCCAAGACCTCCTTGGTCTACCGGACAAGCAACTACCTCCCATCTAGCCCAGTTCCATGGCCGAGAGGTTTTCATGTTGTTCTTCCAAAGAAACCTTTTCACTGGTTTTAAGAATTCTTTCCAGTTACACTTAGCCATCTTGAGCATGGGACTGAGGAAAGCAATATACGGGATCATAAAAGCATTGATCACTCTAGTCCGTCTTTGGAAGGGTGAGAGAACAAACTCCCACCTTCTCATTTTGGCACTTATTTTTTCAATGACCCATTGAAGTCTTTGACTGTGGGTTACGTCCACCCCTACGGGGGCTCCCAGGTGTCTAAACATACACCCTTTTGAGATAATCTCTCTTGTCTAGATTGCAGTGTCAAAAGAGTCGTTCTCCGAGACAGGGATATTAGTCTTGACTTCTCTATATAGCACTTGGACCCCGAGGCCATGGCAAATGTTTGCACAATGTCTAGAGCTCTCATGACAACTTGAGGGCACACCTTCAAGAATAGCAGCGAATCATTTGCGAACATTTTGGCTAGTAGTTGGTCGTTGTCCGGCAATGCCAGACCTTGAATCTGTCCCCGCGCTGCACTGGCTTTGAGCATTATAATGAGAGGATGCGACCCGATGGCGAACAACAAGGGGCTAGGGGGCATCCTTGCTTAATAGACCTTTTAACCTCAAAAGATCCCACAATTTTGTCATTAAACAGGATCTCTGATTGGCTGCCCCCGCCTAGTGTGCGTATTAGGCGACAAAGGCAAGGCCCAAAGCCCAGAGCTCCCATGAATTCTTCTATTTCTATCCTATCATCAGCTTTGTCAAGGTCCAACAAGATGCACTCTTGCTTGGAGAAGGATGCATACTCTAATCCTACCATTGCTGCCAAGATATTGTCAGATATAGATCTCCCTTTAATGAACCCGTGTTGATGGGGAGAGATGATCCGACTCAGGAGGGGGCCAAGTCTGAGAGCTATTTCCTTGGAAATAATTTTGTATGCTACTGACATCATCATAATGGGACACCAATGTTTAAGTTGAGAGCAGCAAATCTATTTGGGGATGGTCTTGAGAAGCGCTCTAGTAACACTTGCATCCAATGGGACACCAATGTTTAAGTTGAGAGTAGCAAGTCTGTTTGGGGATGGGCTTGATAAGCCCTCTATTAACACTTGCATCCAACAACTCTTCGAAAACAGCTATATTGTCCATTTGTGTGACTGGACCCTTGAGATCATCCCAAAAATCTCTGAAGAATCCAACCGTCAGTCCATCCCAGCCGGGGGACTTTTCATTGCCAAGAGCTTTAAGTCCCACTGAGCATTCCTCCTCAGAGAAGGCCTTTTCCATGTGGTTGGCTTCCTCCTAGGGAACCTTCTTTTAAACACTTCCAAGTAAAGACGCCGGGCTTCTTCCACTTCCTGAGATTGGGTCTCTGGCTGGCTGATAACCTGGCTAAGATACTTGAGCATAAGTGCAGCCATCTCATCTTGGTTTTGAATTGTATTTCCTTTCTCATCATCGAGCACTTGCATGTGGCCTCTACTTTTCCTCACTTTCAGAGCCCTTAAAAAATGTGCTTGATTAGAAGGCTCTAGTTGTAGGAAAGTTTCCCTAGATATCAATCTCGCCTTCTTGATTTCCTCCAGCTGTTCGTTGCCCAGGTGAGATTAAGCTTCAAGCCGTCGCTTGTGCTCATCTTCGATAGCCAGTCCGACAGCCTTCCTAGAGGCTAATTGCGCCACCTCCTCTGTGAGATGTTTGGTATGTGCCTCATTGACTTTTTTTACCCGAGTACCCAAAGTTTTGATAGCTTTTTGTACACTCCGAACAAATACATTCCAAGCACTAGGTTTATTCATCCCCACATCTTTCTTGAGCTTTCCCAACTCTTTCTTGGTGATGCTTCTGAAGAGAGGGTCTTTGAACAGGTGTGTCCTTTTAACAAGAAGCTTTTTCTCCCCTCTTGGGGATTGGCCGCACTGCCTCTCGGCTGGATAGATGCTACTGCTCTCATCAAGCTGACTGGATCTCATCGACGTGAGAGATGAAGGTAATCTCAACAAAAAACCTCTCTGATCACATGCCAATGGCCTTCAGTTCTTTTGAGGTCAAGCTATATGTTTGCCCCAAACACATGCAAATTATATCAATACGTGTGCATGACGGGAGACGATGTGAGATGGAGAGGAGTGTGAGAAGAGAGAACCCATAGAGATGGGGAGTCCTCGTCCATAAAGAACACGGGGTTAAGTCGAGGGATCGACGACTCAAATTTAATCCACCGTTGATTAAAGATCAACGAGAATAAAACATTAGGGATCCCAACCCAGCGTCGGGCCTTGAACCCTGGACCTCCCCCACCACACTTCTCAACTCTATCCAACCCGCCTATCACGCACCACTACAAGTAAAGTGATACTTGCACTACATAAATCCTGCCCCCCCTGCTGCGGAGATCCGTCGGCCTAAAAACCATGCCCCACCGATCGTGCACCCCTGCCGTAGATCCCATGAGCTCGACCCCGTGTCACTTATAAACGAGCACGGGGGGGGTGGAGCACTTTGCAACGGCCAACAACTCCCTTATTGTTCACAAGGACAAGAAGAAAGTAAATAGAGTTATGCTATAAAGTGAGTTGTTGGACACAGGATGTCTTCCCGCCAAGGCATATTGGGTCTGTACCATGGGGCCAAATTTCAAAGGCCCTCCACTCTTCTTCATGTTGTTGCTCCTCTTGGACGTTTTTTAATAGGAGCTAGCTCTATGAGGAAGCCCCTCGAGCATTATTCATTATGGTAATTGGCGAGTGACCAAAATTTGACCCAAATAAAAGATGCTATCTCTTTTATAAAAAATTCAAGGTAAGATGACCTCTTAAGAGTTAGCTTGGAATGTGATTTGTGCAAAGTGCAACACAGCATCAAGGCCACATACACATAGAAGTAGGCAAGAGCTAAAAATGTGTTTAGAGCTTCAAATTTACATTTAGGTTCGCAAGAGCCACAATCCTATCTCGCACATAGATATGAAACAAGATTTATTTTCGAGAGGACAGTAGGAACTTTTTTTTTTTTTTTTTGCCAGAAGGGAGGGGGGGTGGTTTGGGGGGGTTGTTGTAGAAATGTAAGTATGCCATGAGAGTTCAAAAAAGGGGTATTTTAATTGACATAATTTTCAAAGTTTTATAGGATTACATTTACAAAAGGGATTTTTAAATTGAAATTTGAAAAAAAAACAACAAGTTTTTCAATAACTTTATCACGCCATTGTTTTGTGATTATAGTTCACTTGTAAGAGCTTGTATAGATGCAAATTTACACGGAGAACCTAACACAGTTTTATAGTCATGTTTTTTGAGTAATTTAAATGGGTCCAAATTGGACGAGTAGCTAAAGTACAGGCTTAACGGGCACATAGTTTGAAAGTCAAACTAAGACACATTGAGGGTACGTCTAGTTATCAACAGAAGTGGTTCCTTTGTACGTTGCCAATCACTATGTTACATGCTCTTTGACCAGTTTTCAATTGGATCATGTGAGACCTAAATTTTATATGTAAGATAGTGGTATGATATTTTTCTGCATTGATTATCATATAAGCGTAGAAAGGGGGGTCATATTCCCTAATATGAGTCGTATATAGGGGCTTTATCAAAGTTTTTTGCTCGCTCGCATCCATTTTGTATATAGAGTGAATCCCCCAGGGTTCTGTGTTTTGGCCAGACACCATTGAGCTTATGTTATTGATAGATTAAAGTCTGAGTGTAGTTCCTCTGTTAATTTGAGCTTATGTCCACTGAAAAGATCACTCCACATCCTGATGCCAAGTTTGAAGAATTTGTTGGCTCTTATGTTGAGCATCTCTTTGGATTTAGTTGCATATATACTTGTCTAGAGAGAATCATATAGAAAATTATTAAAATTAGACAGTAGCTTTTGAGGGGGGCTCCACTTCTTCTTTAGTTTTGTCTGGCAGGCTTTCCAAAATGTGCAAATAAGTGGAGAGCCAATAGGAATGATGTCCCTAGGGTTCAATAGGATTTCCTTAAAAGAGAGATAAGTCCAAGCTTTATAGTCTTGACATTTGAGGTTGTGACATTCCTTTTGAGAGCCTTGTAATCCTTGGATGAGATAGATCTCAGTATCCATTTTGCTGCAATTTTGTTTGAAAGGAATTCCAAGTTCAAGAGACCAAGGCCCCCCTATGTCCCATGCAACCTTTGGTAACTTGTGGTTTTGTCCATTGCCTCCCCAAAGGAAGTCTCTTGTTGAAAGAGCGGTGGTAATGCGTGTGCTAGTCTCCACCCAACCGTGCTATCTTATAGCCTCCCCCTAGCGTACACACTGTCCGGGCGTGCCGGTGGCCTTGCCCGTAGGACCCATGTCCTTACATTACCCCCCCCTTGAATTGTTTTCATCCTCGAAAAAAAACGTAGGAAAAAGTTTCTTAAGTGCGCTGACATTCTCCCATGTAGAACCTTCTTCAGGTCTACCTAGTCATTTTACCAGCACTTGTCCTCTGACATGATGTTTGGTGTGAAGCTCATGAGCATTCAAAATCTTTTTGGGCTCATGAGGGATGCTTGGTGGTTTGATAAGGTCAACTAACACACGTGTGTCAATGACATTATCATTCTGTCCTAGCTATTTTCGTTAATGGCAAGCATGAAAAACAGGATGAAATCGTGAGTGGTCTGGAAGAGCTAATTTATAGGCCACTTGACCTATATGTTTGAGAATGGTAAACGATCCACAATAGCGTGGTGAGAGTTTAGCAACTTTTTTCATCTTCAAACTTTCTGAATGCTCGGGAACCTTGAGGAAAACCTTGTCTCCTTCTTCGAAAGTAGAAAGATAACGATGCTCATCAGCGTACTTTGTATATCGATCGTGGAGTTGTTGCTTCTGCTCCTCCAAGGACTTAGGGTAGATTATGATATCATCAAAGAACACTCCAGTAAACTTAGAGTAGGGTATTAATATTTTTTCCATCAAACGATTGAACATGGTTGGAGCATTAGTCAATCCAAAAGGCATGACTAGATATTCATAAAGACCAACATTTTACGAAACACGGTCTTTACAATACCTTCATTCACTATCCTTATTTGATGATAGCCACTTTTAAGGTCAATCCTAATTAAGTAGGTCAAACCCTGTAGATTATCAAACAGATCTTTGACCACGGTATGAGAAATCTGTTTTTGATAGTGATATGGTTTAACGCTCAATAGTCCACACACATGCGGTATGTACCATCTTTCTTTTGCACTAAAAGAATTGGAGAACAAAAGGGAGAGGAGCTAGTCCTCACCATCCCTTTGTCTATCATTTCTTGTACTTACATCATGATCTCCTCTTGTTGAGCTTGGGAAACTCAATAAGGAGGCTTGTTAGGGGGGTGAGCTTCCTGGTAGGAGCTCAATTCGATCGTCATCATCCCCTCCTTTTGGAGGTAAGTCCATAACGATATCATTGATTAAAACATCTTGGAATCCATTTATAAAAGTAGAAAAGGATAGCTCTTCTTGACTCCTACCATATTCACTTGACAAGGAATTATGACTTTTTATGGATTGTTTGACAAATATTATGTACGCAAAAACTGAGCTTTTCATTGATTTTTAAAAAGCAAGATAATTTACAAAGGGTATGGTATGACCAAGCTCATTAGCATCTATGTACATGTCCTTTTCTTTGTACTTGAAGTACAACCTTCTTTCAGGCTACATTAATGTAGCCATATGGTCAAATCATGGTGCCCCTAAGATGACATCTTCATGCTTGAGAGGAGAGATAAAGAAATCTTCTTTTTCAACATAGCCTTTTACATGAAGCCTCAATTTCCCAATCAAGGGAGTAACTGCGGCTTCTTGCCCCTTGAAGACTCCATCAGCTACAACAATATCTCCCATCTCATGAGCTTGAATGCCTAATTTGGTGGCCAACTCCGTGGATATGAAATTGTGAGTATAACCACATTTAAACAAGATAAAGGCATCATGCTCCCTTACCTTTCCCCAAGCATAGGAGAGAGGTAATCCTTTGCAATGAGCATCCTCTTTTGGAGATTTGGTCGTAGAAGCTCTAGGAGTCTCATTGCGGGTATTTCTTTTGGGACAAGAACGTAGCTATGTCCTTGCTCCCCACACTTGAATCATTTGTGGTCCTTAAAAAAAGATTCTAGCTCTTCAGGAGAGAGTTTATTTTTACCTTTGTAAACTCCCTTCTCCTTGGACTGATTGTTGTTGTTGTTGTTGGAACTGCCTTGGGAAGAATTTTGGGCATTGTTTTTCCCCTTTGCATCATTTTTGTCTTTGCTTTCCATGGGCTTGGCATTCCTTCTAGACCATTATTGGAAATTGATTCACAAAGCAACCATAGTGTGGTAGATTACTTCAGTGATAGAACTAGACCGTTGAGACTTGACATACTCGGCCATTTGTTTAGGTAATCCAACACAGAATTGTTGCTTTTTCTCGGTGAAATCTATCTTCTGAAAGACAATAGCCTTGAGATGAACTTGTCCACATATTTGTGGATAGACTCGGAGAAGTAGCTCCAAACTTCGCCATTCGGTAAGGACTTTGTCCTTTGCATTGCTTGCATGGAATTGCTTCATGATGGAAACTCGTAGAGTTTTCCATGTCTTTGGGGCTTTGTTGTTGACACCAATGCTAGCCCACCATTGACGAGAAGATTTATAGAAGAGCATAACTACATGATGTAGCTTGGAGGACCTTGTGAAGCCCTGGTCTTCAAAGGCCGCATCAAATTGTTGGATGAAGGTCAATATTTCTTGGTAGCACCAAAGGTGCCATTATAGATAAGAAAATAGATACTCTTTCCTCCCTCTTTGAATTTCTTGAGCTTTTGGGACCTTCTCCACGCAAGGTAGGATTTGCAATGTCCTCTCATCTTGTATTCTCTAGGAGAATATCCATTGCTTTTGTCAAAAGAGGACGAAGCTAAAGAAGAAGGAGAAGAGGGTGACCTCTTTCTTCCATTTTTTTCCCTTTGTTTCCACTCTTTTCTTTTGGAGTGACGAGGAGAAGGACTATGGGTTGATCTTTTCCTCTTGGGAGGGGTTGGCGATCGTCTAGTCCGTCGTTTTTGTGGAGCAACATCTTCAGAGGAACTTAGTGATTCACTTCTTTCTCATTCTTTGAATTTCTTCTCGCTTATGGGAGAGAGTCTTCTTCTGGGAGTCTCATCAGGAGGCCTCCTAAACTCTCTCTCCTCTTGGAGAGGAAGGGAAATCCCATAAGCCCAAAGTTGTTGAGTAACTTTGTCTTGCAAAGCAGGGTTGCCCATAGGTTGCTGCAACCTAGTAACAAGATAATTAACAAACATTGGGGCATCATCATTAGCATCTTCATGTGCAAAATCAAAGCTATCAATGTTCATTCTACTCTCTTGGTTATTGTCAGCTTTGATAATTAAACTTATGTATAGATTACTTTGTGCTTTGGTACCCTCAAAAACCTTAGTCGGTACTCTTCTTTGTCTTTGAAAATTAGTTCTCAAGTAGCGACACCCATGGATTAGCGACTCTTGATTGCAAAGACTAGTGGAGAGGGTCTAAAATTGCTGGGTTGATTATGGTTCCTATTGAGCTTGCTCGTAGGTCAATAATGCTTAAGCCAAAGGCAAGCCCCGAGAGACTCCATTATTAAGACTACCCAACGATTTACCTCGAACTAAGTCCTTCTCAAATAGGATAATAGATCCTCTCCCACTTACCCTATTGCAATGAACAGGTCCAACCTTTCATAGACAACTTAAGGACCTCTCTTCTTAAGTAAGAAAAGAGAAACCAATAGCTCTAATACCAATGTAATGGAAAGGGCCTAAGAACTTTGGGAATAGCGTAATTAAAAGAACTATAGTGAGCATTTTTATGAGAATACTTTGAGAACTTAGAGAGTGAATTTAATTAGCGATAGCAACATAACCATTAGACTTAATTAACTTGTCATGAAAAATAATTTTGCAAGAGAGAGTTTTAGAGAACGTGACAACAGGTGAGGACCGGATTTATCTGGAGCCGGTCCCCCCTCCAATAGGCTTTTGTATTATAAATTCTCCCATCAAGAGAGACTTGATACAATACAATCTTTGTGTTCCTTGTGACCTAGGTGATGCAATAAAGATGGAAAGCTTCATGCATCATGGGCATAACATAAATTTTGTAAAAGAATTAACCATCCTCGGCCTCAGTCTCAAGGCCTCGTTCGAAGGTGAAGAGGAAGAAGAAGTAACATACGAGAAAGAGATAGTTCCTCACTTATTATCACTCTTCTTGCATAACCTAGCATAATAGCATAATAATTATGGTGAAGAAGATCGCAAGCTTAAGCATTGAAGTATGTCTCTTGGTTGGATTTGCACTCCATAGCCAAGAGTGTTGGTGTAGGCTCTCAACTTCTCAACAAGCTTGGAGAAGGAGATGGAGCTCTTGCACTTTGCTAAGCAAGAATGAGCTTGTGAGTGTGTGTGTGAGAGAGAGTATAGTCCCCAAGCACACCCCTAGCTTCACTTGGTTGACCCCTCCTGCTCATGAGAGAATTTGACTGGACCCCTACAAGCTTAGCCAATCACATTCTTGCCTTGGGACAAGTGTCCCCCTTTCCCCTTTGACATTAGGAAAAGTTTGGACTCAAAAATGGGCCTTGTAAGAATTGTTGATGTGGCATAGCTTTCAAAAAGTGGGGATCGGTAAATTTTTTTTTGCAAATAAGATCCAAACTTGGCGGAGGTTGGATATTTAGAATCTGCTCTTCAAATGCTATCTATCGATATATAGCATGCATATATCGGACATTGCCTTCATGTAAATCTAGAAAAAGGTGATTTTAGATAACCGTAACGGTAACAAAACTTGGTTGATTGAAAAAAAAAATGGCATAACTTTCATAGAAGTCATCCAAACTTTTGGGACCTTGGCTCTTTAGAATCCATTTTTCAAGAACTTTTCAATGATAGGTCATATCATAGGGTTTTAAGCAATATTTAGAGGGGTCTACCGGGTTGCTTTCTTTTGTACAACTTTGATGATGTGACACTCTTAAAAGTCCCAAAAATGAGTTCAAAATTTTCCTAATGGAGAGAGGACTTGAAGAATTCATAAACAATTAATTGAATAACCTAAATTATCATTGGACCCCTTGAGAGGCCAACCAATAGGCTTTAGGCACCTTATGAGGGCAACATGGAGAGGAACTTGACACGTGTCCTTGTTGCTTCTTTAGACAAGGCTTGACTTGTGTGAGGGTGTGTGTGTTCTCTCTCATGGTCCTTGAATGAGGGCTTGCCCCCCCCCCCAATGAATAGGGATACTTGTTGACTTTTGGAAAACCTTGAGTCCCTCTAACACCTTAGTCATGGAGCACCTTAGTACCTTGGTCATTAAAAATGATAAGCACCTCAAGCACCCTAATCAACAAGCACAACAAGCACCTCAAGCACCCTAGTTAGCAAGCACAACAAGAACCTCAAGCACCTTAGTCACAGTGAGCATGACAAGCACCTCAAGCTTGGGTTAGGTTCCCATCTCAAGCACAACTCGAGTTTGCCTAAGGTCAAAAGAATTTTAACACTAACCTTTGGAGGTCTTTAATGAAGCTAACCCTAAGGTCTTTAAACTCCATTAGCTAGAATTTCTCTTTGACATACCATCTCTCATCTTGACCCCTTTAACTCTAGCCATGTGTTAAGATAGATTCATAAGCACATGTCTATATTCTAACACTTGTTTTCGTTTATTCTCCCACATAAAATTATCATTTTAATATGATAAAATCATTTGGGTTGGTTAGATTCTAGATTTTATGACATACAATAGTGTAATTGAAAGGACTTAAAAGGGTAATGGCTACCCAACTCCCATTACTTGCCTTGTGTACATTAGAGACTAGATGGCTGTATTTTGTGGAGATGTCTAGGGCTACACCTCCCTTACCAGGTGGATGGTCTGTGTAGTACCAAAGAAAGGACTTCCAACCTTATTCAAGTTGCTAATTAGTTGGAATCCTAAGGTTTTGATTTTTTGGAGGCAAATAAAATCAAATTTTACATTAGAAACTACAATCCAATTTTTAATGATTTGAGCTCTAGTGGGATTTGTGAGCCCCTTGCAGTTGAGGAAAAAGCCTTTAATGTTAGGACACTTCATTTCTTGCTATTTTTAGAAGGTTTTTCTAGAGAAATTTATGCCCTTGTAGGATCTTTTGAAGGTTCTTTTTTCCTCTTAGGATTGCCAGATGAAGGGGCTGGTAGTCTCTCTTCCTCTGCTTAAGTCATCCATATGTCCACTGAGAGTTATGGTGAGACCATAATGTGTTCTCTTGTTTTCTTGTCTTGCTCTTCCACCTGCATTTAAAACAAATCATTATCTTGGATTTGAATCTTTTCCTTCTTTAAATGCTTGGGCACCTCCGGATTGGGGATAGATTCTTCCTCTAAGTCTGAAGAAGAAGATAAGGAGCACCCTTTGGTCTTGTCTTGAGGTCTATTAGGATAAGAGTCTTTGAGGAGTCTTTTATCTCTGTCGGTCTGCACTCTAGTGAGGGGAGGAGAATCTACAATGTTTTCTTGTTGGGTACCTTCTTCAGGATTTATATTAGAGTTGCCTTCATCTGAGAGGTTAGAGGGACATCATAGTTAAAAGGGTCAAACACATTAGCCAATAAACGACTAAAAGAGTTTTTATTTCTGGGATTGGAGTTTTTAGAGATATTGGTGTTTTTAGCTGTATTTTTTTTGGGAACAGGTTGGAAAGAGTCTCTCTTTTCCTGTTGGGGCTCTTCTTGAGAAGCTAAGGGATTAAGGGTTGGGCACTCCTTGATATGATGTCCTTGTTTGAAGCAACGGAAGCATGTGAGGGCCACTTTTCAAATTTTGGACCACCTCTCTCTTGGTATGCACTTGATGACAAGGCTTCAAGTCTTCGTGGGAGGAGGGGCCTGATGCATGAAAATCACAAAAAATCTATGTATATTTTGTACAGAGCGATGGTTTTGACACATTTGGATCTTGAAAATAAGGAGAGATAGGAACAAAACCTATGAAAAGAAGATTCTACCTGACAGTCACTACAAGTGAAGAGTAAAAGTCAATAGTGAAAGGGAGGAGAATCTTACGCATTATTGAGTTGGAGTAAACAAACTATTATCAAATAGAAGCATAACTATTACTCGTTATATTACTCTTCAATACAAGTGAAGAGTAAAAGTCAATAGTGAAAGGGAGGAGAATCTTATGCATTATTGAGTTGGAGTAAACAAACTATTATCAAATACAAACATAATTCACTTGTCGACACAAGGCTTGCACATGAAGTCAAGAGGGGACCACTTGGAAGACTTTTGGAAGGGCAAACACAGACATATATTTTTGTGGGATTTTTCTCTATTTTTTCCGTTCCGCATTGGAAAAATGTTTCAATATCAAAGTTGTAGGCATTGAGATGATCTTTTGGCCCTTATTTTTTAAATAATTTTTGGAGCTACGGTTTGGGAGGTATGGCCAAAATGATGGAGCCTATTTGTCCACTTGGGAAGAAGTCATGGTTATACAACTACATATACCAATTTTTTATAGGTTTCTCTCCATTATTGTTATATTTTCTCTTATTTTGTCAAGATTATCTCAAATATTATAAGGAAGCTCTTGGACTCAAGCTATGGAAGGTGGCATGGAGACAAAGTTCACCATGATGAAGACGATTAAGAGGAAATTGGTCAATAAGCACGGCACACTAAGCTCTCTCATTGGGGGAATGCCTTTAACTGAAGTTACTTTATAATAACTCCTCTTGCTCATAATCTCTTCCCTAATTACTCTCCTAGACTATAAAAGGAGGCCTCCTCTTTTATAAAAAAAAACACTAGACTACACACATACACACACTACCCCATATGCACACTATCACATACCCACACACCTACACATACACACCCTTGTGCTACATGCTAGTAGCATGAACTCTAATCACATAATCAAAACACCATCACCAACACCATGCACAAAATGAGCACCATATCTCCACACACTTGTAATGAAGGATTGAAAGCGTGATTTCAAGAAAAAGAATGATGGCTACACTCATGATATTCCTCACCATCAACTCCTATCCCTCCATCTTGCATCCTACGATATTGTCCCCTTCTCGTCTTCTTGCCCTATGCTACCTATTGTATTCATCTGTTGCAAGCAATCAACACACTCCATGTTGGTGCCATATCTTCTCTCGTTTGGGATACACTTCATTGTGAGTATGGTTTATGCTTGTTCTCAGTATTTTGCTTATGTTGGGATGTGTGGATTCACCACCATACACACACTCTCTCTCTCCCTCTCATATTCCTATCATCTTTCTACTTGCATCTTAAGGTGTGCGGATTCGCCACCTCTGACATGAGAAGTAAGCATACTTGGATGTTTCCCTTACCTCATCATCTTCCTCACTATATGAACAAGTAGCAAGCCCATTCTCGCTCGCTCACCATTCCTCTCATCCTTTTTTTCGACCACCCCATCCCACACTTGGGCATGGATCTTGAAATTGTTTTCCTTGGCATTTTTTGTTGTGTATATATATGCATCCTAGCCGCATATCTTGCTAGGTGGTGCCCCTATTGTGTACCTCCCATGATGAGGCGGGGCCTCGCCTGCAGTTCGCCCAACGTACAAACACTCCGCACAATCCTTAGACAACGATCACACCAATCTTGCCTACTTCCATCTCTTCCACAACTGAACACCTCTCTCTTTCTCACTCACACACACAGCGGGCTCAGGGGGGTGCACACGCTCACACACATTGACACCACACACCCTGGAGACGAGCAAAGAAGAAAGGGGAGAAGGGGGGAAAGACGACACCAAAATCCGAAAATGATAGATTCTTCTTCAAAGGAAAACGCTATGTACAAAATCCATATGGCTTGCTGTAGGTCGCACCATGGCCATCACCTACTTCATACAGAGGGGCACACACCTCCCTCCAAACTTGAATCCGTCGACACACGCCTCGACGAAAAATCCACTGTTCGCTTCGCTTCGAGAGCAACTACTTCCCTTGGCAGTTTTCACTTACCACCTCTCTTGCAAGGCCTTCGCTCTTTCGAGCCGCTTCGCGACGATCCACAATCATGGCGACTCCGACTCCTTGAGCGCATGGACCGCTTCTCTTTCTCCCCATTCTCTTTCTCCAAGCCCAAGAAAAAGAAAAACATTTATGCTCAAAAAACGTCACCCTTTCTCACCTTTTTCTCTTCTTTTTCTTAAGGCGAAGAAAGAAGTTTCTTGTTTTGAGCAATAGCGCCGGGCGTCACTGTATTTGGCCTTTTCACTCACTTTATTTTTTTCTTTTTCTCTTTGCCTCCTTAGCCTAGAAGTTCACTTCTTGCTTTCTTTTTTCCCCCCAAAAGTGAAGTTCCACTATTTCTCTTTATCTTTATAAAATGAAGGTTGGAATACCCGATTCCTATGCTATCGGTGCTCACATGTGCACAAGCCTCTTGAATATTCCTAGTAGCTTCGTTGTGCTACCATCAAACACCAAGAGTTCTACCGCATGTCAACCACGATCTAACTATTACAGGTCTCAATAACCGAAGCGAGAAAGAAAATGGGCCGAACCATTTGTACACACTCCCTGTAAACTGCATCCCACTTTGTCGAGCCGCATCTTGTTTAATATAAACTTGATCGTTGAACCGTCACTTTTGGCTGACTCCTCACATTGCACGAAACTTTCCAAAACCGTAGCGAACTCCAAAAAACTCATCTCGGTGTGCCTACCGATGAGCACATACCCGACTCCCTGCAAATATTCCTCAAGCCATAACTTGCTTGTCTGAGCTTCGAACGGCAATCCAAAAAGACCGGCATGCTCCACAACTCAAGCTTTACAAGGATACCCAGTGACCCTAGTTTTGTCCATCTGTCTGTATCTGCCCTGTCCGTCAGGATCTGCAAAGCCTTCCAACTTTGAAACATCACATCTTCCACCACGTGGCCCCGTTTGACGAGCCGTCTGGATGGGCTTCTAGAGAATCTCGAACACTACACTCCAGGACACATTCCCACATTTTGGACATCTTGACGTGCCATCTCAACTATCCCAATTTTGAGGGCCTCCTTGGCCTAAAAAACCACTTTAAGCATACATTTCCGTTGTCACCAGTCTGCCCAGGACCTTTATACCTGCTTTATCCCTTTGCCATGCGCATGCTAGCACCCTTTGCACTGCACAACACACTTCCCAACGCAGAACAACTTTGGTTGCACCATCGTCAATATCAAAGAGGTAAGCTACCTATCTTGCACTGCTCTTGCCAATCGCAAATCAAGGGCATAAAAAGGAAGTACTACGAAATGTCATCATTGCTGTCAACCAAAGAATTTTGACAATGAGTGCCGACAAAGATGGTGAAGAAAGAACGGTGAGTTTTTCTTTTGAGAACCCCATCAACACTCTCACATTAGTCAGATTTTGTTTAGCACCAAGTGTTTTCTCTCCAACAGTCAAAAGAAGAGTCGTCAACTCTATCAACCACAAAGTCCAAGCCACAAAGACTAAAGCATTTGGTGGAAGAAAGTGGGCCTACGCTCTCTCTAGGCCTAGAGAGTTCTAGTCAAGTACGACCACCTAAGCGTCACCGTCGCATGCAAAATGGAAAGAGAATTGAGGTAGACTCTTCTCACCCAGTCTATTTTGAACCCAATGTGGAGGATTATGTGGATTTCAACACGAGGTAGAGGCCTGTGGTGAAGGTGTCACCTTGTCAACACTTAAGGTATGCAACTCTAGTGGTCAAAGCCTTTCCCTACACCCAACATGGATAACAACAATAGGCCTGAAGTGTTTTCTTTTTGTTTGTTGCAACACATGCATGTAAACGTGTACATTGATAGGAAGATATTATACTAGAAAAAGATTGTTTTCCTATTCGGAGTAGCGATGCTTGATGAAATCCTTAGATCCCCATGTCCCATCATCTTACCCATTCTTGATTACTACCACTCTTTTGATGTAAGCATCTTTATTCTATTCTAGCCTTGCACTCTTCTTAGTTCCTGCTCAAGTTTTCCACCCATGTATAAACCTTTATGAATCACTAAGTCATTCCAAAAAAAACAAATGTAATGGTCTACTCATTGATTTACTACCGTGGCAAGTGTCTCTTTTCCCACATTCAGTGGATAGAAGGGAGAAGACATCACTACTAATTTTCTAGATAACTTTGACATCGCTTGTGTGGTTTCCAACAAGGATGGCGATGCCTCACGACTACAAATCTTTCGTCTACGAATGAAACTAGAGGCCAAGTCTTGGTACAATGCTTTGATCCAAGCTACCAAAGATGCATGGGACTTACTACGGGCTGCCTTTATGAGGTTTGGTGGAGGCACAACCTCAAAAATATTATGGCAGCTGCTGATAGAGTTAAAAGAGGGAGGTCTTCTAGAGTATGCCACTTACGAATCCATGTTTGTGAATTTGTGGGAGCGATGGGTTGCCTCACTGGAGGAAGGTGAAGGAGCACCTAATTTCCAGAAGAAAGAACGTTTCATTGTTGCTGGCATGTGGTCATCGCTTAAAGACAAGGTGAAGGGGAGATTCCCTGCAACATATGAGTTGGCAGTGGAAGTATCCCGCCTTAAAGAAATGAAGCTACATATGCAAGCAAGAGTCAACGAGTCAGAGGAATCAAGATACACCCGACTAACCCTAGTAATTGCAATAGCAGCGTAGAGAACCCAACCAGAAGAAGCATCAGAAAGGTAACAAGATATGTTGAGCCGCATCACTACTCAATTGGAGAATCTATATGTGCATTTGGTGCAACAAGGACATGCACACAACCACAATCAAGATCAAGTGAGAGGACAACAAAGGCAAAATCAAGAATACCACTACTACAATTGTGGAGAAGATAGCCATGGCATGTATTACTACCCATACCCAAGGAGGCAAAATTTCAACAGAGGAACGAGACAAAACTAGATTTCACCACACCGAGAGCAAGACCACCACCACCAAGGGCACCACAACAAGCACCACCTGTGAAAATCCTACAACCACCCATTCAACCACATCCACCACCACCTCCACATACCCTCATTCTACCCTTTTCTGCACCACTAGCCAGTGACCAGGCAGTGAGTTTCATCGGTCTTGAAGATAAGGGAAACGTGAAGGAGGAGAAACACATCAAAGGAGTAGCAAAAGGTAAGACCAAGGTAGAAGAGGTAGACACCATGGGATTTAATCACTCTATACATGAGGAAGCTTCACAAAGGGAAGAAAAGATAAAAGCCAAGGGGGAGTCAATCAAGAGGAAGTCTAAGCCATGACAAAAAATTGGCATTTTAGATTTCACAATTGGCGAGTCTACAAAATCTTGTGATCTTGTGAATGATGTTTCTATGCAGGACTCAAAGGTCCCTAAGGGGGAGAGCTACGCAATTATCCTAGACAGACCATGGCTCGTGCCCATAAGAGCAAAGAAATATTTAGACATAGGAATTCTCAAGATGCAAGATAGAAAGGGCAAGGAGATCCCATACAACATGAAGACTGGTAAGCAACAAGGGATGGACCTAGAGACCACTGCATATGAGCTCTCTAGCAATTCTACTACAACATCAGACGAGGAGGAATCTACCACAACAAATGATAGTGACAACTCTCTTGAAATCATGGGTCTCATTCTCACTGATCACAACAAGGTGGATCCACCAGATATGTAGTTGCAAGAAGGAAGCATGAATTCTTTGGCACTACACCAATTAGAGGAAGAAATTGCAGAACAAACTCAAATGGTTGTTACCAAGGAGTGGGATTTTGGAGTCCATCCTAAGGAGATCCTTAAGCTGGCTGCAGTGGCAACTTATTGGAGCTCTAGGTCTAGCAACCTAGATGTAGAGATTGTGTTTGATCATACTGTGTTAGATGAATTTAAGAAAATGTTTAGAGAAATCTTAGCACAAGGGGTGCTCAAAAGAATAAATTCCGACATGAGAAAGATTGGAGTATGGTCTTGCATGCATACAATCAAGATGAAGTGTTTCTCAATTTATGGATTGTAGCTTACCGTTTGTATATGCTATGCACTTTCGTACAACATGTATCAAGCTTGTCTTTGAGCTACAAGGTTGGTGCATTACTACCAATTTCAAGAAAGGCAATGGACGTTTTTTATAGCACTCGAGAGGATATTGACTCTTTTACAAGCTTCACTGATAGTGGTAAGCTAGGTTCTGAAGAAAACTAGGACTTTCCACATCAACAAGGAAGCCATAGATGGAGGACTCTTGGTAAAATCTTGGGGATCATGATCCTAAGTATTGTCTTATAAGGACCTACAATATTCAACAATCCTTTCACTTATGGTGGTTACAAATCCTATCCTTTTTGCCTTGAAGCAAGAAGTCTTATTGTTAGGACATTGCACGTGACTATTCTATTCTTCACTTGGGATCCTCGAGGATATGGCACAAGATTTTGGAAGCTATATGCTTCCATTTACTCAAAGGCAGTTTGAGTTGCTGACCATTGATGCTCTAGCCATATAGCCTTGTCAAGACGTACTTCTTTTCTTGAAAACAGGCGAAAGTCCCAGAGAACTCACTAATGGCCAAATGCAATGACTAGTTCAAAAGAAAACTAGATATCGACTCCTTTGTTGTAGCCTAACTCAACTATTATGTCTCTAGCTTGAGGGAGAGGGCTAGTGAGGGCCACTTTTCAAATTTTGGACCGCCTCTCTCTTGGTATGCACTTGATGGAAAGGCTTCAAGTCTTCGCAGAGGAGGAGAGGCCTGATGCATGAAAATCACAAAGAGTCTATGTATATTTTGTACATAGCTATGGTTCTAACAAATTTGGATCTTGGAAATAAGGAGAGGTAGGAAAAAACACTATAAAAAGAAAAAAAAAATCATTGGATGCTGATTCTACCCGACGCTCACTACCTGACAGTCACTACAGGTGAAGAGTAAATGTCAATAATGAAAGGGAGGAGAATCTTATGCATTATTGAGTTGGAGTCAACAAAATATTATCAAATTCAAGCATAATTCACTTGCGGACACAAGGCTTGCACATGAAGTCAAGAGGGGACCACCTAAAAGACTTTTGGAAGGGAAAAGACGGACATATATTTTTGTGGGATTTTCCCCTATTTTTTCCATTCCGAATTGGAAAAATTTTTCAATAGCAAAGTTGTAGGCGTTGAGCTGATCTTTTGGCCCCTATTTTTATTTACTTTTGGAGCTACGGTTTGGGAGGTATGGCCAAAATGGTAGAGCCTATATGTCCACTTGGGAAGAAGTCATGGTTATCGAACTACACAGACCAATTTCTTTTAGGTTTCTCTCTATTATTACTATATTTTCTCTTATTTTGTCAAGATTATCTCAATTATTATAAGAAAGCTCTTGGACTCAAGCTATAGAAGGTGGCATGGAGACAAAGCTCGCCATGATGAAGGCAATTAGGAGGAAATTGGTCAATAAGCAGGGCACATGGAGCTCTCTCATTGGGGGAATGCCTCTAACTGAGGTTACTTCATAATAACTCCTCTTGCTCATAATCTCTTCCCTAATCACTCTCCTGGATGATAAAAGGAGGCCTCCTCTTTTGTAAACAAAAAAACCACACTACACACACACACACACACACACACTACCCCATATGCACACTATCACATACCCACACACCTCTACATGCTAGTAGCATGAACCCTAATCCCATAATCACACCACCATCACCATCACCATGCACAAAATGAGCACCATATCTCCACACACTTGTAATGAGGGATTGAAGGCACGATTTCAAGAAGAAGAATGATGGCTACACTCATGATATTCCTTGCCATCGACTCCCATCCCTCCATCATGCATCCTACGGTATTGTCCTCTTCTCATCTTCTTGCCCTATGCTACGTATTGTATTCATGTTTTCCAAGCAATCAACACACTCCATCTTTGTGCCATACCTTGTGTCTTTTGGGATACACTTCATTGTGAGTATGGTTTATGCTTGTTCTTTCCATTTTTCTTATGTTGAGGTGTGCGGATTCGCCACCATACACACACATACACTCTCTCTCCCTTTCATATTCCTATCATCTTGCTACTTGCATCTTAAGGTGTTCCGATTTGCCACCTCTGGTATGAGAAGTAAGCATACTTGCATGTTTCCCTTACCTCATTATTTTCCTTAATATTATATGCACGAGTAGCAAGCCCATTCTCACTCACTCAACATTCCTCTCATCTTGTTTTTTGACCACCCCATCCCACACTTGAGCGTTGATCTTGAAATTGTTTTCCATGGCATGTTTGGTTGTGTATATATATACATCCTAGCCGCATATCTTGCTAGGTGGTGCCCCTATTGTGTACCTCCCTTGATGAGGCCATCATGCATAGTCTTGGTGTAGAGGCCACCGGGTCTATTTTGCACTTCCGCCTCTCCCATGCATTGGGGAGATTCTTGTAGACAAGGGTTTGAAGGTGAATGTAATTTCCATTAAAATCTTGAATATGGATTGTGGTAGTAAGATCCTTATTTAAATCTATTTCAATTAGAAGTTGTGGGTTCCCATTTGGGGTTAATGCCAGGCCTTGCCCTCTGTCCAAGAACTCTACCCACAAAGTTACCTATGGATTTAAGCCAGGAATAGAATTCGGCTGGCAGATCAAGAAAATTTACCCAAACAGGATTTTTTGAGGGTTTTGAGCCTCTAGGGTTGAAGCCTTTATACCAATTGAAGACTGAGAGGGTAGTCTTTCTTATCAGCCATTTACCTTGGCTAACTACCTGTAAGACAAAGCTCGGGTCATAAAAACTAAATATATAAAAGTTGTTGGGCAGATATTGGATGTGAGTGAGTTTGAGATTTTTGTTTTCCCAATTGTAAAATACCCATGATTTGAGTGCTTCAAGAGAGGGTCTCACCCCATGACAAAGGCCAATTACTACTCTTTCTTGGAGTTGAGAATACCATTGCTCTAATTATCTTGTGGGGATAACCACCCCATTCTCTTGCTCAGTCGGATCCTGGTCTGAAATTAAATTGGGGTTTTCTTGGGGGACTGATCTATCATGAGATTTTTCACTAGGAAAGTGTTTAGACACATCTGCATTTTCCCCATGAGCAGGAGGTTTAAAAAAATTTTGAGAGGGAAAATGTAAAGGGGTACCTGGTTCTGCATGGGAGTCTTTAGTGTTGAATCTCCTCTGCTTGCCAAGAGAGGCTGAGTAAGAGGAGTTTACTAGTGGAATACTAACCAGAGATGGGGTTGAAGTAGGGAGTTGGGGTAGGATTCGATCCCTTGAGCATGTACATAACAAATTTTATGATCCTAGCTTGAAGCAGGGGTCCCTGCCATTGTTGCGTAAGACATCTGAGGATGTTGAGGATGAAAAAAGTAGATGAAATTGTTTGATGCGTTCATTCCCATGATGGCAAGAGTTGATGGGTTGAGAAATTGAATCGAAGGATTTGGAGCAGCCTTTGATGAGGTCCGAGTATTAAAAGAAAATTCTCTCTGGATAGTAGGGTTGGCAGAAGAGAATAAGGTGAAACTGTTAAGAAGTTTTGACTGAAGCTCCATGGCCCTCCCTATCCTCAGGAGGGGAAGGGAGGGAAGGAGGTGCATGGATGTGTACAAAGGTTAAGGTGAACATAGGAAAGGATTGAGAAAAGGGAAAGGGGAGATGCGTTAGAGAGGGGATCATACGGGTCATGCAAAGACTATCTCCATCATCTCTCTCTCCCCGTCTCCTTTCTCCCTATGCTTTTCTTTATGATTTTGTTTTTTGGCCTTGTGACACATTGTGTCACAAGTCAGTGATGATGAAGCCAACGCCTATGATGAATTGGATGATTTTGTTCATCTAGATGACAAAGATAGAGGCCTAGGCTTAGGGATGCCACTCAATCTATAAAATATCCTCTTTCCTTAATTCCACAAGTGGTGACAGATAAGTAGGTTAGGGGTCTAGATTTTGTTTTAGCTTGATTTCCTTTATTTTTTTTGGTCTTTTCACACAGTGACACGCCTCCTTGAGGTATAGTGCCTTGTTGCTTGACATTGTTGTGTAGGAGCATAAAGAAAACTTTTATGGATCTCCATCCACATGGTTGAGGACATCTTCTTCAATGACATGAGCTACTCCATACAAGAATAGGTGTAATTCTTCCATGATTGATTTCCTATTTTCACTACAATTTGTTTATGTATATATGTTGCTAGTATGGCATGATCATAGACTGTGAAATTATGTTTCTTATTTGCCACATAGATTGTATAAAATGGGAATCTTTTAGTAACTTGAAAAAATGAATTTGTTTTAGAGTCTAAAATTATTAATTTTCGTTGAAGAAAATGGAATGACTTTAGGTTAACTTTTGGTCTTTGACCAACTAGTCTTGTGCATGAATTTGTTATTAATGATAGAAACCTTAGGGGTGTTTAGCGATAGACATTGTCTAGTCGTCTAAAAGGAAAAATGAGCCTAGCTTAATGCTAAAGAAGTCAAATAACTACCAAATTCAAGGGCTCATTGCTTCAGTTCATGTGCATGAATAAAACACTCTAGATAGGCTGATGACTATCGTGTGCCAAATCCTGGAATGGGTGCTCTCTAATTAATGAAAATGATTATCAATGCCAAAATCAAGAGTGGAAAAACCCATGGCCTAAACTTTAAATGTAAACCAAAAGTTTGTACTCAATTGCAAAAATCATGAAATGCCTGACAATTTCCTTGCACTCATCACTCATTACTCACATCCATAAAATGCACATAATCCTTGTATACCAATAAGGTAACCACTCTTAATACGTGATTTTGTAAACTTGGTAGTAGGTATGTTGAGATCAAAATTTAACATTTTGTGTAGCTATTAACTGCAAGACAAGCTAATAATGATAGCACTCTAGCTCATTAATTGTACACGTTCACTAATTGATGCTACCGACTTGGAAAATGTGATTTTGTAATTTCACATTATCTCTATCTTTCCATTTCTTGCTTGTGCTTGCATGCTTAGTTTTTGAACTGAATGCCATTGGTTCAGCTTGTATACTCTCATGGTGACTTTGCTTTGCAAACATTCTATCCCAAATTCTCTACCACCTCGATGAATGAGCTTCACCTCACTAGCTTTTGGGGACGGAATCTACATGCTAACCAATGAAGGATGCCTTATCACATTTTTTTGAGTCATGGACCGAGATTGTCAGTCCTATAGGTGCTTGGGTGATAGCCGATGAGAGGTGCACCACATATCTCATTTGATAGTATTTTTACTTTGATTGGCAAGTTTGGTTGCCCATGTGTGAATGATCCAAACCCATATAAAAGGGCCATTGTGACCTAAATCTCTCATTCTGAAGGGTGCATGCTAAGGAAGAGCTCTCTTCCCCTATCTCCATCTCCTTCTCCAGTGTGTGCTCATGAGTGTGTGTGTGTGTGTGTGTGTGTGTGTGTGAGAGAGAGAGAGAGAGAGAGAGAGAGAGAGAGAGAGAGAGATAGATAGAGAAATAGATAGATAGATAGATAGATAGATAGAGAGAGAGAGAGAGAGAGAGAGAGAGAGAGAGAGAGAGAGAGAAAGAGAGAGAGTGCAATTGAGCATTGCAATGAAATTGGCGGTGTCGTACCTTGGCACATGAATAATGTGAAACTAAAATATCTAGATCACTCTCAATGCTTTTGTTATGTGGGAAAAAATGCTATAATGTACATAGTATGATATATGCGAAAATAGATGCCACGGTTACAGTTCTATATATACCTTTCCGGGACAGCAAGGCCCTAGATGTGGTACTATGGCATGTTCTTTCACATATATATATGAATACCTTGCTTTAGAAATGTACAAATGTCAAGTGCATTGAAGTGGCATGCTCGTTATGCCTAGAAAGTTCAATGCGAGCAATCTCGACCAAAAATAGTAGGTTTCATGTGCGGGCATAAGAGATGCATCCAGAGTGCTTACCAAGTGGTAAAATGAGAGTCAAGATGAAATTTAAGTCAAGTGGGATTTTTCCACCATTTTCGGGATTTTTCCCAGCTTGTTTTTGCTTTTTACAGGTAAAAAGGGGCATTTTTGGACAAAAAATGACAAAAAATGGTAAAAAAGGACCCAAAATTGATTAAAACAGCTCAAATTCCACATCACTCATGGTGCCACAACTATGAGGAGTGATAAAACATTTTAGAACAAAAATATCAGCCCTTTGAGCTCCTTTGTGAAGGGATACAAAGCCTGCACCTATGGTATGCTAGTGCAGTTCCATACTATTCCAACCTTGTATCCGAGGCTGAGAGGCCACCAATTAGGGTTCCCCTCTTCAAATACCTACTTAGGAATGTATAATGAATTTTTGAAGCTTCCATGAAATGGCTACGGCGGCGAATTGAAGTGTTTGTTTATGGTTTTTATCAAGGCAAAAGAGCACTACAGCTGTGTAATTGGCAGCGAGGCTACACCAAATCATCACACACACAAAAGTTTTGAGTTGATCTTAGTTGTTTTTCAAAGATATGTTTTCCCGTTATTGTTTTAACTACTCCTTTGTCTCTTGTAACTCAGTTTGTAGTGCAGTTTGATTTGTAATAATTTTTGCTTTAATTCTGTCTCTTTTGGCTTTCCAGGATTTTCTCCCAGTCCTCACTGACACACTAGTTGTTTCCCCTTGTTTGGGTTGTTGATCTTTCTCCTCATTAGCTTGGTCCTCAACATTTTCTTTTGCTTGGGCTCTAGTCACTACCTTCACAGGAATTTTGGGTTCTGCCTCTGATCCACTTGGAGAAGGTAACACTCCCACAACATTCATTGTTGTTTTCCCCTGTTTGTTTGGGTGTTTTGGACAATTTGGAACAATGTGTGTAATGGCACACTCCAAACAATATCCAATTATCTCTACACGAGAACAATTATTGGCCCAATGATTACCTCCATACTTGTAGCATGGTCCATCTTGTTGAGTCACTGGTGGCACATTTGATGGTTGTTCTTGCTTAGCCAGAATGGTCTCTGGTCTACGCTCTTGATTGGCTATGAACATCAGAGTGTCTTCATTCAATGAATAGAGTTTTCTCATAGGTTCTTGCCCTAGCTTAGGTTGTGATACCTCAGCTCTTTGTAAAGCCCTTGATACAACCCTATTTTGAAATAATGGATGATTTGGTAATGGCATTTGTTTTTCTATTTGATGTCCAAATGGTGTCCTGCTCGTGTAGGTTTGATTATAGTACACTCACTCATCTCATGATTGGTCCATTTTTGCTCAATGGCACACCATTTTATTCGTTGTGCTACTTGTGCTTCTCTCTCATCTAGGTTGGTCATTAATTGAGACATAACCAATTGCCTTGTGTTGGTTTCACTAGATGCCAAAGGAGCATTGTCCATAGTGATCTTTGTATCACCAATTTCCTTGCCATAGGCTTTACAATTGTCAACTACGTATAACGCTTCTCTCGTGACTTGTTCACAGGAAGTACATCCTTTTAAGTGCAAATATTTCTTGAGAGTTTCATTTTTCAAACCCTCTATGAAGAGAATTGATAATCTTTCATCATGTGGTAACTTGCGTTCCGGACATCTCTCTATATATTGTTTGAAGCGTAGCGATTCTTCCTTCACTCTCTCATCTTCTTTTTGCTTGAATGCATAGATTTGGGACACTGTGTTATGCTTGATTCACCTTTTAGAGAACTCCACAACAAATTCTTGCAACAATTGTTCAACGTTTGAGAAGGCATTTTTGTCCAACGGTTGGAACCAATTCAATGCTATCCCTTCCAAGGTTAAGCCAAATCCCTCATACTGTGTATGAAAATAAAATACTTTTTCGGCTCTTAACACTTGTTTGAACAAGGATGCATGTACGTATGGATCCCTTAACCCATCATACTTCTTCTTAACACATTTGGCCAATTGATATGGTCTCATTGGTTCTGGTTCAACCATGTATCTTAGCGTGTTGGGGTCTTTCACAAAGACATCCCTGGTTCCTTCTTCTCGTCTTGGAGCAAATCTTGGTGGGATTCCCTTTGAGACATGTTTCGGAAATGTTGATGGATTTGTAAGTCTAATTGGTGGTCTCTTGGTTTCACTCAATGAGGTAGGAGCTACACTCCCGTGAATAGCTATTTTGGATGTTTGAGGACCATTTGATTCCATAGTTTCAATGTTAGCTTCTTGCAAATCAGTCTCAAAAAACCCTCGTACGCTTACACTCGGTTGAAAGTAGTAAGCATAGATTGGAGTACCCATGTATGTATATCTTTATAGCTCAATTGGGCTGATAAGTTTGTACTCTCTTCCATACTTATCTACCATTAGAACTTGCACTCCCTGGTCATCTATGTATGTGAAGGCATAGAGGTTCTTGTAGTCTGTCAACTCTTCAATGATGGAATTTAAACATCTATAGAAGTTTTTTTGATCCCCAAAAGGTAACCTATAAAGGCCATCATAAGTATAATCCTTTAGAACTCTCGTGGCTTCATTGGTTTTGATGAACCTCACGTTGGGTTTGTTGATTAGAGGATGCTTCTCCTCTAGGTCTCCAGCAATTTCCACTTTTTCTCTTCCAAACTCCCGCATTTTAGTTGATTGGTTTGTCTTCCAGTGATCTACATGATCTTGTGACAAACATCCATGAACCATGCCTTGAGGTTTGGCTTGATATGATTGATAAGCCTCATGGTCTTGTCTCAACCCTCTTGTTATAGGTGTTGCAGTATTTCTGGCTGTTTGTGTAGGTGTCATAGCTCTGAGTTGAGTGGGAAACCCTAATTATGGATGAGTTGTCATGTTTAAGCCTCACTCAATACTCTCAAGATGGTCCTTGATAAGAACACCTTGGCTTAGTGCACACAATCCCTTTTTGCCCCTGGTCAAGTCTCTAAAAAGTCAAGAATTGTGACTTTTTTGGTCTCTGGAAACTGGTCTTGGGGTACCCTAAAAGTTTGGATTTAGGAAACCTAGAAAAATTCAACTCTAAAACCTAGGTTGGTGTGTGCTATTGTCTGCAATCTTTCTTCATAGCTATACCTGACTCAATTTGGAGTTGTCTATCAAAAGTTAGAGCACTTTTAGTGAACTGCACTTGAAAGAGAGGGCAAAACAGTCTCAGGACCAGAACACAGGAACTTTGGCTTGTATCTTGTCTTGGCTTCGAGAGGGTATTTTTCACTCAAACTTGAGATTTGGGATGTACTCAAGTAGATGTACAAACTTATGAAGTCAGATACCCCCACTGTGTAGAGGTACACCAATCATGATCGTTGACCCTCTTTCACAGATTTGGAAGATTTTTGCACAGTAGCAGCTAGCCCTTGATGTCTTGATACCAAGTGTATTTGTATTTTTGAATTTGGAGATGTTTTGACCAATGTAAACCCAAATCCCAGGTGGTTTTGCGGTTATTGGCCTGATTGTGTAACTGGGACTTTTGACCACTTTCTTTTGCTTTTTTGACCTTGCTCCTTTTGGAAAATATGTTGCACTAGATGCCAGCTATCTACTCATAAATTTTCAATCCAAAATGTCACTGGGGTACACCGATCGCGATCGTAGTTCAAGCTCCTTTTTGCATGAAATTTTAGGAGTTGATAGACAAGGGTATGAATAGTCTATTCCCAAACCCACTTTGCATTTGGATCACAAAAACTTAAATTTTCTCAAAATTTTGGTCTGAAGGATCAGTGATCAGTGTTTGCCCTATTTGACAACTGTCTTTTGGTTTTTTGACCCTGGTTCTTTTGAGAAAGTTGTTTGTCTAGCTATCAACTACCTACTCACCAAGTCTCAACTCAAATTGTCACTGAGGTACACCGATCGCGATCGTACTTTGGAGCCCAAATTGGATGAAACTTGTGGATATGGTAGACAATGATGTGTATAGTCTACTCCCCAAATATTTTTGCATTTGGACAATAAAAAGTCATGTTTTCACGAGATATTGGTTTGCTAAAGTGGTGTCCTGACTGTCTGCTGCTTTTGGCTATTTTGGTGTTTTTTTTTGAATTTTGAAAACTCCTCGTATCTTATATAACCTAGGTGTATGTGACTGGTCAAAATTTGGCACTTAGGTACACTGATCATGATCGTACTTTAGAGCCCAAATTGGATGAAACTTCACCAGCTTGTTCACTAGGCTATTATAAGACTACCTGCCATATCTTTTTGAATTTGGACTCAAATAAGTCAAGTTTCTACCATTTCTTGGTTGGCAGTGCCTGTTTTCCCAATTTTATCAGTTTGACTTGATTTTGGTGTTTGTTTTGGGAAATGAAATCTATTTGGGATTGTCCTATGTACAGGCTCTCCGTCTGTATGCTTTCTTCTCAGTTTTGATGTGTTTTGGTCTACTGAAAGTCAATTTCTATGCCAGTTTAGCAGTTTTTGACTTGGATCTGTATTCAGATGATTTGACAGGTATTTTGAGGTTTTTGGCTCTAGGTCCTTTAGACTTTTATGTTTGTATACACCTGAGGATCCCACAGATGAAATCTGGTAAAAATCTGGCACTTAGGTACACCGACCGCGATCGTAGTTTGGAGCCCAAATCATACCAAATTTGGCATGCTTGTAGACACTGATGTTTTAAGGCTATCCCCCAAGTCTTTTTGCATTTGGATCACCAAAAGTCAAGATTTTACAGTTTCTAGGTCTGTCAGGCTAGTTTTACCCAAGTGGCCTGATTTCCTTGATTTTTGATGTTTTTGGGTGTGGTTGTTTTAGACAAACTTGTTCTGAATACTATCAGGAAGGCACATGTCAAATCTTGTACAATTCTGACACTGAGGTACACCGATCGCGATCATAGTACCTGGGCCAAATTTGATGAAATTTTGTATGCTCCCTTTGACAAGTATTTCCCAGTGTTTGGTGCTTCCACTTTGTGATTTGAATCAATTTCAGCTCTGTTTGGTCAGATTTTCAAAATTTCAGAGTCTTATGGCCTTTTTGCCCAAGTTATGGTTTTCTGGTTTCTCAACTCTAACTTTTACCCCAAATCTGACTGGAATGTGATTTACTTATCCTACTTCTAAGTACAAAAATGAAAGAACATAAGAAAATGAATCAAACAAAACAAATAGGATAAAAAACGGATGATGGATCAGTACTCAATCAATACAAAGAAATTTGAAGAGAAAAATGCTTAAAGCAACCTCACTCCCACCTCCCTATATCTCTCAAGAGTAGATCTAGCTAGTCCACCGACCCTAGACTCCACTAAGCACTAAACCCCTGTCTAGATGCTTCACTGAAATGTAAATGGAATGGAAATTATCTTTTGGAACAATAAGAAAACTCTGAATGCACACTCGGTCACTCATCACCTAAGATTCATTCCCCAAAAACGACACCAATGTTTGCGGGTCGCTACGAAGGACGTCCATAGCATAGCTCTCAAGCATCAACGTAAAATTATCAATACAGGGGAAGCGACTCGTATGAGGCATGGAAACTCACTAGGGTGTCAATGCTAATGAAGTGAACTCTAAAAGATGCAACTACTAACCCTACAAGCAAATCAAATGCACTAAAGCCAAGTAATCTGCCTATGTCCTTCTACACAGCTCTACAGTCATCACGCCCGTTCACCGTGCAAATCATATCGGAATCGCACGAAACTTGAAGGGAAGCTCCAGCGGACTATCAGGAACATACCCTATCACTGTCACAACATTATGGAGAGGTACAACGATGCGATCGTTCGTCCCACAGTACGCAAAAACAGTAAACGGATGATCCTAAAGGGTCGTTTTTAGGTCCCTAAAGCCTCTCGAGGGTCAAAACAACATAAAATACGCATATAAACACTCAAAACAGCGATTTAAGGCCTAAACGGATGCGTTTGAAACCTTCACCGAATCTTGAATGCTTACACTTGAATGAAAGAGTAGAGTAAGAGGAACACAATGCAAGAAACAAAACTGATTTTGAATTACCGTAGCCACAGAAGCGATGATTACAAGTTGGGGCAAAGAGGTAGCTCCCTGTGGGTAACGCAATAGTCACTTATCTTCAAAAAATGATCTCCCTTTCCCAGTAACCTTAGTGTATTATATACCTAGGGCTTTCTAAAGTGGCTGGCGGCCAACTTCTCATGGACCTTTACATACATCATTGGAAAAATTACATCTTTGAATTAGACTTGACATAGACGGCTGTCATTAGGCTTTTACAGGGTTTGATGTATTAAACATCGGAAAAATAATGTGACCACATCAAAACTTTGGTCGACTGACTCAACGGCGCCTTGGCTAGGTGGGCACTTGTATGTTTTTATCACCTCCAAACACCTTTGCTTTAGCTTTTGTTGCATCCTTCTTCTTTTCTTTAGAGGCTTCTTGCATAGGCACTTCAGGGACAGGCATCTGTTGCGGGGAAGGTGATCTAGGAGGCATTGTGTCATTTTTTTCTCCACTCCCCATCGCCTGTTTTGAAGGCCATTCATCTCCATTCTCACGCCTACGTTTCTCTTCGACAATGGCCTCATTGGCTTGACATTTGGCAATGTATGCATGGAGTGACAAAAGTCCACATTGTCATTCCAACCTATTTCTAGCCGAATGCACTCTCCAGCTTCATGTAAAACCTCTATAGTCATTTTACCCTTCATAGAAGATTCTATAGAAAGTGGCCATAGCTCTCCAATACCATTAGATTCCTCTTCCCCAACCTTCACTGATCCTTTTTTCTTAATAGGCTCCACCTTCAACCCATAGGCGGCTACCTCAACCATCAAGATAGCATGGCTAGTATTCATGTCCTCAACTAGTTTCTTCATCCCACCTTTGCCAAAGTTTGTACCCAAGAGCTTACCTGTTTCACTTAAGTGGATTTTGCCATCTTTAAAGAAAACAAGCTCCTTTGTCAAAGTGTCTTTAAAACTTTCACAATCCCTCCTTGCATGGTCAGTATTATCACACCATATGCATCTATTTACAAAGCCTTCTGTAGTTTGAGGTTGTTGTCCTGTAGGTTGACCTGATGCTTGCCCCTTATCTTCTAGCCTTGTAAGTTGTCGCTTAGCTAGCAGTGAAATGGCATCGTTGACCTCATTCCAATTGTTCTTTAAGCCTTGTTCAGCATCTTTGTCCTCAAGTAGTAACTCCTACTTCTCTTGAGACTCTTTACCTGCTGCCTGCAAAAATAGCTTGATCTTCTCCAAATTTAGGGTCGCCTTTTTAGTCCTTGAAATTTGATCATAGTGACATTCAAATTCCCTTAGCAATTCAGTAGGCAAAAGCCCCTCTTTTGGTTGACCTACCCACTCTAAAAAAGTCCTCTTTGTTACCCTTTCTGCGTCCTCCATGAATACTCTTCCTTCAACGTAAATTTGAATGCTTCCCAAGTTTCCCCATGCTCATTTCTAATTCCCCTTACATGCTCTCTGATCTCAGGAACCATAGCTAGTTCAAAACTTTGCACCATCTCTGCTTCGGCACTTGATGTAGCTCCATCTCCTTTACATACCCACAAAGATGCTTTGCTACATATTTACCTTTAAACTGGTCCATTTTCTTCACCACAGATTGAAGCGCTTTAGTTGAGAAAATCTCCCTCCTTTTCACAGCTTGCTCCTGATGCATAAACACCGCAAAATCTTGAAACATTTGCATTGTGACTAGATCAGATCGAAGCCCCCTACTGCTCTTGTTTCTTAATAGCTTTAAAACTTTTTTTTGAGATGTTCAATGAAGATTTCCAACCCTCACCCTAGCCTATTTTACATCGGGCTCACCAAAAATGTGTCAAGAAGTGCGCAATACAACTAGGAAAGTGTCGGGCCTCAGATTGTGAGGATTCATAGCAAAATCAAGCAAGGCGTTGTCAGGAGTTTTTTGGAGCAAGGGATTGCGCATATGTACATACCCATGCATGGTGCATCAAATAAAGTATTGCCCATTTTCCAGAGCCAGGTGGTTACGTGGGGCCCACATGTGTACAGGTAGGACACCATGTACATAGTGCATCGATTTTCATCGTTACTAGTACCATTGTGTTTTTCTACAATAAGGAGGAGTTGGTAGCGCGTAAAACTTCTCGAGGAAGCTATCCGCGGGCCGACGACGTGAGGTCAGCAGGTGCGTCAGATGGCATCTAGTGGCGTCAGGAGGGCGAACGAGGTCAATATTTGCACGCAGATGAGGACGGACACAACGTGGGTGTTTGCTTGTGAGAATTATGCAGAAAGGTCATCATGAGGACCTTTTTTTGGGGCCACTTCACGTGGTGGCGAGATGCATTATTGGAAAAAGCTGAGTGCCAGGTGTGCGAATGATGCAAAAAGGTGACAACTATGCACTGCGAGGTCAGTTTTTGGCCTGTTCGGGGTCCGTTTGAGGTCATCTAAAAGGCCAAGGGTGCCCAACTAAAAAAGCTAAGTGTGGGAACTGAAAAAACAGAGAGAAGACCAGAAAAAACGTGGAGAAGAGAGGAGGAACAGCCGCAGGTGTGTTTTTGCTCATTTTGGAGCCTGTTTTGGCTGTAAACTGCTCATCCGAGGTCGGATTTGAGCACTTTGACATTGTAGACTGGGGTTTTGGGCCGTTCCGGACGCGATGGCGCTGTCCATTTTGCCAAATTCCTCACTCTTTTTCTGCTATTTTTCTGTGTAATCTTCTCCGGTGAGTGAAGCTTCTTCTCCAATTTGTGATTGTATCTGGTATCTTTTACCCATATTGTGTGAGCTGTTTGCCCCATTGGTGTTGGCCCAAGCTCATTTGTATCTAAACATCATAATTTCTTCTCTTTTGAGCTGAGCTTTTGTGTGTGTGTGTGTGTGTCTCTGTGTGGAGTGGGCAAGTGGATAGTCTCTCTCCTCTCACTCCAGAGGTGTGTTCCCTGTCTCGGCCAGGTGTGTTGTGTAAGCCGAGTGGTGCCCCATAGTGTGTGTGTGTATCTTCCCAAGAGTGTGTGTCGGGTCGTTATAGAGGCGCTGTGTGTGTTTTCATCCCGCTCACATTCTTTTGGCGCCCCCACGGAGGATCTTCTTCGAGTACCTTCTGCTTCGAGCTTCGAGCTTTGAGATTCGGGATTACAGGGTGCAGATTGCAGATTACAGGTTATAGGTTACAGGTACAGGTACAGGTGATTCACACAGGTACAGGTAGCTGGAGTACAGTGATATACTAGCAGTGATGTCACTTGCAGTTGTTGTGGGTATGCATCACTTGGCGCCTGTTTGAGCGCATTGTCTGCTGGATTGTACGTTACTTGTGGAAACTGCCATTGTACGCATTTGTGGAGCCATACTTGGTTGTATTTGGCAGTCCCAGCCATTTCTGAGACTTGGTCTGGAAGATAGTCATTTCTGAGACTTGACTATACGCGATTTGCATTAGCCTTCGTGTGAGGGTCGATAGCGTGAGGTTTTTATTGAGCTGGGGGATTCTCAAATGTGGAGATCCTTTCGGTGATACAGGTAGCTGGAGCACCCTTTTCGTGACCTCGCCATAGGCTATGTACTAGTGAGTCCTACTTGATGCTCGGGTTCTATTGTTGACAGTTTATGCATACATAGACAGTCTATATTTTGGGTTCCTACTGCTCTACTTCTGGGGAAACTCTGTCGAAATTTTCCCAAGTTATGATGGCTGGTTTTTTGGTATTTTGAGCCATTTATGCTGTTATGCTGCTGAAATTTTGGCAAAATCAGAGGTTGAGTCAGGTGTGCCTTCTTGGGAGCTTCATGGTTGGCTTTAATGGATGATCAAAATGGCCCTCAGTTCACTCCTTTTCATTTAACGCAAAGAATTCAGATTAATGTTCATGTGTCCAGGAAGATCTTTTTCCAGCAGCGCATAGTCTTTATGTTTGGGCCAAGAAGATTGAGAGAGATCCTGGAATGTCCTTTGCCTGTTGTCATTCCGATGATCAACTATGAAAACTCATTTGATGTGCATGTGTTTGTCCTTATCTAAAGTTGAGCTCCATTGAAGTTTCTGGGGATTGGGAAGTGAAAAGTTTTGGGTTCTTGCACGTGTGTTCGAAGGGGTTCTCAAAGCATCATAATTTGGGTAGCCATGGCTTTCTCTTATCCCGAGTTTCATGGAAGAAGTGATGAAGATGTGGAAGAATTTTTGGAAAAGATGGAGGTTGCCTGCATTAGCAACCAGATTCATGACCCTACGCAAATGTTACGCCTTCTCCAAATTTGTTTGAAGAGTGATGCACGAGCTTGGTCCAAAGCATTTGAAGAGGAGTTGCGTATGGCTGATCCACCTATAAGATTGAGTTGGGACAATCTAAGGCATGGATTGGAAGTGGAGTTTGTGAAGATAGAAGACCCTGACAAGGTGTGGCAAGAAGTACAGGCTTTGGTGCAAAAGGAAGGTGAGCCAGTAGATGCATACATACGTAAGTTTTCATTGGCATGGGAGCGAATGTGCAAGGCTTTAGCACCACAGGTACCCCCGCCTGACATGATGAAGAAGGACAGGTTCTTGGCTGGTCTTTGGGAGAATATACGTTGGAGAGTGGAGCTAAAGAAGCCTAGGACATATGAGGATGCACTAGAGGTAGCAAGGAACAAAGAGTGGAAGCTGAGGAAAATGAGCCAGTTAGGGGTGGAGTCTTTGCCAATGAGGTCTGAATTTCAGCCTATAGAGTCTTTACAAGGGCGCATGTCAGGGGTTCATCATGAACCAGTAGTTCCTGTTACTACTCAGGTTATGCCAACAGTGGTCACTATAGCAGTGCAAGATGATGGGCTAAGGCAAGACATGAGGCAAGTGGTTGATTTGATGAAGAATCTCAGCCTAAACATGCTAGGTCAAGTGGGAAATAATCGAGGTCGAGGGCGGTTTGCAAATCAGCCAGGAGGTGAAGAAAGACCTAGGAATGGTGCTAGACAAAGTAATAGTAGGTTTTGGAGGCAGACGCCCACATGTTATAATTGCGGAGAGTTGGGCCACATCAGCCCGCAATGTGATAAGCCACCAAGGATGGGGGGAGACATGTATCCATTTCCAAAACAGGTGCTAACTAGGTCGCATGATTATGGCATCGAAATTAAGGGAGATGAAGGAACCAACGGATTAACCCAGGAGGAAAAGGGAAAGACAAAAGTGCTAAGTGTAGTCACCTTGGAGAAGGCATCAAAGCTAGAGGATACATTAGTGATGCCTATTGGGAAGAGGACGACAGAGGAAAAGGAAGGAAGAAGTGTCCCAGGTCCTAGCAAGAAGAAGGGAAAGAGCCATGAAGGCGAGGATGTCAAGGCCAAGAGGAAAAGGAGAGCTCGTCGAAAGTTTCATGTTTCAGATTTTCCACTAGGGGATGGGCAATTAAGCTATGACTTGAAGGAGGATCTGACGAGCAGGAAGGCAGATGTTACTTTTGGGCAGCTTATAGAGATGGTGCCTAAGCTAAAGCGACAGTGGAAGAGGATGGTTAACCCAATGGAGAAAGAGCCAGAGAGAGGTTCAGTAAAGGTGTTGGCAATGGATGAGCTACCAGACATTTGTCCAATAGTAAATGTGTGGCATAAAAGGAAAAATTTGGGACAAGGTTATGTGGATGGCGGAGCCCAAATATGCGTCATAACACACTCATGCGTTGAGAAGATGGGTCTCACAGTGGCTGGGGTGTCAGGTTTCCGGATTAGATTGGCAAACCATCAGAAGGTAAAATGTTTGGGTGTTGTAAAGAGATTAGAAGTGGAGGCATATGATGCAAAGGCAGTGGTTGATTTTCATGTGATGCCAGCAGGGTTGGGAGCATATCCTATTATACTGGGCAGACCATGGTTACGTGCAGTGGGAGCTGTTCAAGATTGGCGACATGGTACGATTAGCCTCTATGGAAACACAGGTACCAAGAAGCTTTATAATATGGACACAAGGAAACGATTAGAGGAGCTTTATGAAGGTGAGGATGAGTCTAGTGATGAAGACTATTCCACAGTGATTGATGAGGACAGTGATAGTACTACCAGCAGTGATGAGGATGCTGATGTTTCATTTCTTTTTATGGACAAAGAAATCCAGGAGGATGGTTTAGTTTCATTTGCGAATGAGAATGAAAGTGAAGGGCCTTATGAAGTGATTGAAGGGCTGATGCAAACCAAAGTTGAGTTTTCAAAGAAGCGGGAATTGATGACACAAATGATCAGTGGAGACCTCTCAGCTATGGAGAAGGAGATATATTTGCACATGCAAGTCTATGCCAAAGTAATTGATGATTTTCTTGATGGGAGGTTGATAAATGGCATCTCTACAGGTTTTCCTTCGGAACCAGGTCAAAGTTTGATTAAGCTTTTGATGCAAGGAATGCCAACTGTTTTTGTGTGGGATCCAGGTGGAATGAGCATCTACTAGTGTTGCTGCTGCTGAGCATGAATGCTCTAGCAGGCTAGGGGGTGGGCAAATTATGTCAGGAGTTTTTTGGAGCAAGGGATTGCGCATATGTACATACCCATGCATGGTGCATCAAATAAAGTATTGCCCATTTTCCAGAGCCAGGTGGTTACGTGGGGCCCACATGTGTACAGGTAGGACACCATGTACATAGTGCATCGATTTTCATCGTTACTAGTACCATTGTGTTTTTCTACAATAAGGAGGAGTTGGTAGCGCGTAAAACTTCTCGAGGAAGCTATCCGCGGGCCGACGACGTGAGGTCAGCAGGTGCGTCAGATGGCATCTAGTGGCGTCAGGAGGGCGAACGAGGTCAATATTTGCACGCAGATGAGGACGGACACAACGTGGGTGTTTGCTTGTGAGAATTATGCAGAAAGGTCATCATGAGGACCTTTTTTTGGGGCCACTTCACGTGGTGGCGAGATGCATTATTGGAAAAAGCTGAGTGCCAGGTGTGCGAATGATGCAAAAAGGTGACAACTATGCACTGCGAGGTCAGTTTTTGGCCTGTTCGGGGTCCGTTTGAGGTCATCTAAAAGGCCAAGGGTGCCCAACTAAAAAAGCTAAGTGTGGGAACTGAAAAAACAGAGAGAAGACCAGAAAAAACGTGGAGAAGAGAGGAGGAACAGCCGCAGGTGTGTTTTTGCTCATTTTGGAGCCTGTTTTGGCCGTAAACTGCTCATCCGAGGTCGGATTTGAGCACTTTGACATTGTAGACTGGGGTTTTGGGCCGTTCCGGACGCGATGGCGCTGTCCATTTTGCCAAATTCCTCACTCTTTTTCTGCTGTTTTTCTGTGTAATCTTCTCCGGTGAGTGAAGCTTCTTCTCCAATTTGTGATTGTATCTGGTATCTTTTACCCATATTGTGTGAACTGTTTGCCCCATTGGTGTTGGCCCAAGCTCATTTGTATCTAAACATCAGAATTTCTTCTCTTTTGAGCTGAGCTTTTGTGTGTGTGTGTGTGTGTCTCTGTGTGGAGTGGGCAAGTGGATAGTCTCTCTCCTCTCACTCCAGAGGTGTGTTCCCTGTCTCGGCCAGGTGTGTTGTGTAAGCCGAGTGGTGCCCCATAGTGTGTGTGTGTATCTTTCCAAGAGTGTGTGTCGGGTCGTTATAGAGGCGCTGTGTGTGTTTTCATCCCGCTCACAGCGTTGATGATTTGAAGTCAAAAACACACTAAAATAGAACAAAACTCCATCCATGAAATCTCCACTTTCAAAAAGAACAAATACTAACTCAAAACTCTTGTGTGTGTGAAGATTAGGTATAGCCTTGCTCCCAATTGCACAGATGTAGTGCTCATTCGACCTGTTAAAATTCCTAAAATGACACTTTTGAGTTCTTGTCGTGATCATTTCATGGAAGCTTTAGTACTTCATTGGATAATCTCAAGTAGTTATTTGAGGAGTGGAAACCCTAATTTGAGGTCTCATAGTCTCAACCAAGAAGTGGAAGGAGCACGGGACTACACTAGCACCCTGTTTGCATTTATATGCCCGTATATTATAAATTGTACGTATATTACGAATTTATACGCTATATATCCGTATTATACGTGCATATCCGAATAAAAAGGAGTTCGATCGAAGTATATTTCGATCGAAATATATTTAGACTTATAAAGAAAGAGGTGCCGCGGCACTTCGAACGAACTGTTGGGATAGTGATTGCTAGAGAGACATTAGGAAATATGTGGACTCTCCTTGGGCCTTATATGATTAAGGTTAATTAGGCTCTACCTAATAGAAAGAGAGCAATGTATATAAGTTTAGAACCGAAGAAAGTAGAGAGAATAATAGGGTTGTCCACTCATTTATTGCTTTGTATCCTAGAGGGAGGTGGATGGGTAAAAGAGGGAGGGGGAAAAAGGGGGGGGGGGGGGGGGGGGGGGGGAGTGGTGGGTCCACAGATACGTTTTTGCAAAAACCCTAAAATTTCAAAATTTTCAAAAAAAAAAATCAAAATATTCCATCCAAAACTCCCCCCAAACCTACCCTATGATCAAAAAGTCGTTTCTCACTCTAGAACCTTTTTCCCAAGACTCCCTTCCTCCATAGCCCCTTTCCATAACACAAAGCTCTCACTCTCTCTCTAAACTCTTACACCTTCCTCCTTCTTCAAGCTCTCCATTGCAACTTTAAGCTCCCACTCTCTCTCTAAACTCTGTCTCCCTCCTCCTTTCTCAAGCTCTCCATTGCAACTTTAAGCTCCCACTCTCTCTCTAAACTTTGTCTCCCTCCTCCTTCCTTAAGCTCTCCATTGCAAGTTTAAGCTCCCACTCTCTCTCTAAACTCTGTCTCCCTCCTCCTTGCCCAAGCTCTCCATTGCAATTTCAAGCTCCCACTTAAGCATCCATGGCAAACAATGGTCAAAATAGACGCCCCAAACCCATCATTCAAAGTATGGTTCTCCACAACTCGAAGAATGAGAAGCAGCAATGGGAACCTCAGGTTTTTCAAGACCGCAATCGGTCCCCATCGTGTTCATGAAAGAACAAACGTTGATCTCCATTGGAAGGGAAGACTAATAGGCTTCAAGCAAGTAAGAGACAAGGGTGCGGTGGCAATCGTTCAACATGTCTTCATGTTTGGACACATGCATCTACGAGGGATCACCAACCCAAGGGATTTTCCTTATAATTGTATGTCCCTTGCACTTCAATGGTTTTGGTGGTAACAAAAAATTGGACTTTTTACATCTGACGGATTGTTTTGTTTCTATGTAGATGTTTTCCCTTCTAGCCTTGTGGAGGAGCAACCGCTCTTCTGCCTTTAAGGCACATTTACGGCCATGTATGCAAGTCTTGGGGATATGCAAGTCTCGTGCTCTTCTTAAAGGCACGAGAGCAACCGCTCTCGTGCCTTTAAGGCACATTTACGGCCATGCATGAAAGTCTTGGGGATATGCTCTTCTCATACACAACTTCATCAAACCTTGCACGACAAAGGGTGTTCTTCTACACCCACAAGTACATTGTATCTACAGATGAGGAAGGCTACGGAGAGCTACAACCTTTGGAGGATACAACCTTGCATAGCATGGAGTGGCCAAAGCTAGAAGCATTCACTGTAATGTCTTTGAAAGCCAAGATTGTAGCTGATGTGAGAGCATCATTAAAATTTGGAAAAGCCTCGCGTTTCGTTGGGCTTGGATGGTGTTATCTTGCTTATGTCTTCGCTAGCATATTCGGATCTTTGCCTTTCCATCATACAAATACTATGTATGTTTGCAAAGATCTAAATTACGATACATTAGAAGCCATCCTTGGCGAGAAGAGGGGGTATCTTGAAGGACTTCACACAACCTAGATCGCTTTCGGTGTTAGGTTGGAAGTTTCGGCATTGCTATCCGTTTCATCAAGGTGCGCTGCACCCTTTACGTGCGGTACTTCTATGAAAGATGGATATGCAAGCTTGGTGAATGGATTCCATTGCAATCCACCGATGCTACAATCGAGGTATTTGATATTGCAATCAAATTGTCGAGTGGTGCCGTTGAGACCGTCCAAGTGAACAAGCATTGGACATTGGCCAATGTGCGGGAGCATTTAGTGATAATGGGTTTAGAGCATGGAGAAGATACAAAATTTTGCATCGGATGACATAAGGTGAATGATTTTTCTCTCTTAATTATGTTATCTTTATGTTCTTTGGATTATTCCTTGCTCTAAGGTGGGTATGCTATTTCTTTTTTTTCCTAGATTGGTAGCTGCATGGAGAGCACGATTCAAATTGAAAAGACGTGGATGACAGAAGAGAATCTGATTTTATCATTAGAGTAGTTATGTTTTGTACTTAAATTTCTTATAATATCACAATTGTAAGTTCAAGCAGATGGTTGTATCAAATTTTGGCAATGCACATTATCTTAAAGTCATAGTGATGCGTTTTTAGAGTTAAATGATTGTAATTTAATTTGAAAGTTTTTTATAACTTCTTGTTATTTGTGTTACTTTATAAAAATTGTTTAATATTTTAATTATTGTTTTTTTTTTTTTTTTTTTGGGGGGGGGGGGGGGGGGGGGCTATATAAAGCCTCCTAAACCCTACCATTTTCACAATTCACCTACATAGCTTGTTCACACTCTCATTTGAGCTCTAGCACTCTTTGCATTCCTACCTTAGGAGCTAGCATTATGGAAACCTCCTCCACCCCTCCAGAAGCCATGGCGTTACAACGCTTTCAAGCGTTTTTACAAACAACTGAGTGGCAAGATCGTGACGATCTCCACAAATTTCTTCACCCAATTCCCTGATGTGAATGCAACTATTCACCTAAACAGCCAATCTTTTCATCCTATCTTGGATTTTTTTGAAATCTGCATCGATAAGTATGATGTACCAATTGTCGGACAAGGGGAATTGTGGATTCCATGTAATTTGCTTCGCTACATACACAAAGGCGACCGGGACTTTCACCTAGTGGCTTCAGTGATTTTGTGTCATTCCGGGTAAGGCAGGTCGATACATTGAAGATTCACATTTGAAAAAGAAGAAGGTCGGCACCTAGTTTCTAAGTCGCTTGGCGACTTTTGTGTTTCTTCTTGTGGAGGAGCCTAAAAGATCTGAGGTGAGTTTGCCTCATTTGCGCCTTGGGGGTGTCGTCAAGGACACAAAGGAGCCCATTACTGCAGCCTGGGATGCAAGCAAAGAGGGAAATATTCTTGCCCTAACCTACCCAGGAGGTGTCATGGATGCCGCCAAATCCTTTGGTGATGAGGGTGTAGAAGCATCCTTTAAGCCCTCTGCAGATGCGTCGGAGGAGACATTAACTCCGGAGGTTTTTTTTTTAACACCTCTCCCGAATTGTCATAAATGGGGAGGAATATTTGTTTTTACATGATCTTGAAAAGACTTTTGACATCCGCATGGATGAGTGTCTGTCCATCCTCTGTGCCACTATAGAGTCCTTTGCCATTGACCCCTCTTTCGATCCACTGGATCGAAGCCTCCTACCCCTTGGAGAGAGTGTGGTAGATACAGTGGAGTTGGAAATGGTGGTGGTGACAGATGCACCGAACTCATCTGTGTCGGAGGATGAGTTTGTAGCTACACACGCATTGCTTGAAGCCCAACGCACTCCTATGCCTGTTCATATAGATGAACTTGAGAGTGTCGCTATGGCTCCCATTTCATCTATTTCTCTTGACAGCAAAGGAATAAACGATGAGGACGACGAAAAACAAGAGGTATTAATTAATTTTTGTTTTGTGATTACGTTAATTTTCATTGTTGCATTCTCATCCAAGAGTGCTGAGAAAACATTGCTCGCCATATCTTAGATGGCTCAAGTACTCAATAGCTGCATAAATCTTGTAATTAACTCTTTCAAATTTTTAATGAGATATATCACATCTTTGTACTTTGCTATTTCAAATTTCGAATGGGGCTTGATTTTAACTAGTACTTTACATCTTCTGTATTGAGTTTATGGTACGATAGACAGTAGGTGATTGGTTCTCTCTTGTGATATGATTGTGCAATTCTCTGAACCAAAATAAAGAGTTTTTTTCATATAAATAACACCAAAAAAGAATAATATCATTGTATTCTTATAAACCTAGCCTAAAGAACGTTTAAAAAAGATGTCTAGGGGCTTGCCACAGAGGCGCGCGAGAAGGCAAAAGTAAATGTTACTTCTGCCTTCTCGTGCGCCTCTGCGGCAAGCCCCCAGACAAATTTTTTCAACCTTCTTTAGGCTAGGTTTATAAGAATACAATGATATTATGCTTTTTTGGTTATTCAATCAACCACACTTGGTTGACAGCTCTTCTATCGACATCTCTCTCTCTCTCTCTCTCTCTCTCTCTCTTTACTTAGTTCTACTTATATCACTTAAAACACAAATGTAAACGACTCGTTATATTTAAAAAAGCCACAACTCATTATATTTCAAAAAGATATCTTTACATTGCATAAATTGCATAAAAGTCAAATTCAATTTGTCTCTCCTCTGATTCGACGCGCAAGAGCTAAATCCTTGGGCATTATTGTCACCCGTTTCGCATGAATAGCACACAAGTTGGTGTCTTCAAAAAGAGAAATTAGATGATATTCTGCCGCTTCTTGCAGAGCTTCTACGGCGATACCTTGAACTCGAAACGCCATTCGATAACTTTGCATGATGTCTTTCACCAAACGTGCGAATGGTGCCTTGCGGATGAGAAGGTCTGAAGTTTTTTGATAGTGACGAATCTCTTGCAACGCCTTTGGAATGTGTCGCTTCACAGCAGGAGCCCGTTGTTGAGGGATGGTAGCATCTGGGACATGGGCCTTGCGAGGGCGAACCTTGAAAAAAAATTTCTTCTTACGAGAGGGCTTGCGAGGAGGAGTGTGCGCATCTCCAAGGCCACCATGTGCTCCAACTAGCTCTTCAACTCCACCCTGCCCTCCAACTGGCTCGTCTTCTACATCCTCAAAATCCTCTTCATTTAGTAACCCATGATCACCTCTAGGCTGATATGACGGCAGAGCGCCGAAGCCATGTGGCAATGTCTTCCCAGCCGGGACTCGATGATTGATTGGGATCTCCTGTCCGCTCCATGGTGGGATTTGTGCTTCGTTGTCAGTCTTGGTTTCTGTGTCTAATGTCACTACCCGTTTCTTCTTGCGTGAAGGTTGTCCATCTTGTTGCTCTTCACCTGACCATTCCCTCTCCATCTCTTCTAAGAGCTCTTGTTCGTGTATCCAAGGTGGTTTTTGAGCACCTTGGATGGATGAGTGAGGGTGAGCAAAAAAAGGTTGATCTTTTCTTGCTGTTTGCTTTGTGCGGGCCATTGTGTAAGAAGGGGCAAGATTGAAAATGAGACTCCCTCTTCTCTAAAAGCCCTCTATTTAAAAAAAAATAGGTCTCTTCACACTTGACTAGGCCACTTAAAAAAACTCTGAATATCATCAAAATAAAAAAAATAAAAAATAGATAAATGGAGAAGTATTATATGCAACTCAACAAAGACATCTACAAACATAAACATTACATTGCATAGCATCATTTTTTTTACATGATGGGTAACCAACGTTTACCCACTCTATGGCGATTTTAATGCCACCTAGCATGATTAAGGGGTCCGGTGGAGTTTCTCCATTTCTCTTTAGCAGTAAGTCGAGATTGTCTCCTAACCTCCTTGGCAAGACTTGACAACATCTCCTTCATGTAGTTGGATCTCGTAGTTCCACCACCGTGACGTGTATTTTTAAAGTAAACACCTTTGGCTCGATAATGTGATTTTTCCATTCGTTGAGTGCTGCACATGTCTAATGAACCATATTTTGACATAAAGAATGCTCCATGCGCATACAAAATATGTTGCATCAAGAAAAAATGCTTAGATCAAATAAATGTTTATGTATAGCATCAAAATTTGAACTGAACAAAGTAACTTACCATGTAGTGTGTGATATTGCTCTCTCCCCACGCTTGCACAAATTATTTAGTGAAATTCAAAATGTGATCTTTGAAAAAATTTTGTTGCTCGCTCGTGGTTTGGGGTTTCCACATGATTTGAAGCACTAACTCCAAGTGGTGCCACACTTGCCTACGTAGATCTACAAGCACGGGATTTGAATCTTGATCGGTCGTACACTTGCAAAGTGCTTTCCACAGCTCCCATGGAGCATCCTCCTCACCCCTCTCCTTTTGCATCTCTGGTTTCTTGAAAAAACTATGTGCTTTCACACCATTCATAGATACTTTTTGTGGCACTTCATGCATATTTTCCACCTCACCGACGATGATAGAAACATTGCCACCATGACATCCAATCGAATTTAGAATTGCTTCAACTATTCCAATGGCTTCCACAGATCTAGAAAGTGGTTTCATTGTGAAAGCGTACTCTATGTGAAGCTTTAACAAGCGATCAAATACACGCATAAAGGAATGCAAAGTGCAAAAGTGTACATTTGTAAGTGGAAAATTGATAATGGGATGCCATGTTTTATCTTTTTTCGACCAATTGGGGACCTCCATGAAAGGACACTTCAACACCGAGCACACCCAATCCCTTGCATCATCATCCATTGACCTTGTTGTCCGACTTCCCTTGACACTTTTCTTTGAAGACGTGGAGCCACGAGTACTCTCTTTGTATCCTCGTACACAATATGGACAAGGAAGAAGTGATGAAGCACCTTGTTTACACCCAAGTATACATTTGATTGTTTTTAGATCACCTCCTAAGTGCCACTCAACATCAAATGTACCTACTCCATCTACTTCTAGCTTTTCTCCCTCTAGTTGTGCCTTAATAACCTCTCTGATCCACGGGATCATAGAGAAGACCCATGCCAACACCTCATGAGTCTCTTTCGGAACTTCAAAAGCTCCTAACCACCATATTTCTTTTTCTGATTGTACACTGAAAGATGGTTTCTGAGAATGATAACCGATAGCATCGACTTTTGCAAAAAACATTGCCTCATTCCATGAGTGTCACACTCATATGTTCCAATCTCCGTCCTTTGACAATTTGACATTCATCTAACTTCAGAATAAATATGAGCTTCTCTCCAAGTACTGAAACAACACATGAATTGAATTGGTATACTAAATGATATTCAATACAAATAAAAAATGACATTACAATTTGTATTACCTTGTGGAGACAAAGCATAAAATTTAACCATAGCTCGTTGTAGTCGTTTCAACTCAACAAAAATATTGTTGAATTGATGATAACTAAAATACTTTGCCCCATTAGGAATAGTATTGCCTCCCTTTATATTACCACGTGACTTGGCACTCGTGGAAGAGTACATCATGGATCCTTCAATGTGTTTGTATTCGCCAAGGGATTCCCGAATGAGATCATTGTTTGCTTTTTTTGCAAGTCGGACCCTATATGGAATAGGAAATAAATTCTCCGTGATGCCTTGCTCTCGTAATGCATCTTTCATCAATCCGTGAAGTGCATGGTATGCATTTGTGTTGATCCCAACCTCATCACAAGCTCTCTGGACATCATCCTCAGACACAAGGTTAGAGATCTTTTTTAGGATCTCCTTTGTGATGGCATCTTTCATGTGTTTGGACTTTTCACAACCTATGATGTAAAGTATATATTCCTTTGAGATGCATCCTAGGAGAAGATTGCAACGGTCCTCTTGTCTAAAACTTCCACACACATCTTGTATATATGTCCTATTTCAAAAGGTGAACTGAGTTACAAATTGATGGAAATTATTTGAGAGTTATGAACATTGTGAATTAAAAAACATACCTGGTTTCCGTGATCCGCTTCTTACATGCCCATGCCCCTCCATTAGAGGCTAATTTTTCAATGGAAGAGAACTCCCTCTTACGCTCACGCATGCCAAATGGAGTGGCTTTTCGGTACATCGTTGCAATCTGTAGCTTAATTACCTCTGTTTTTGTAGCTTTCATCTCCTCTTTAAGATCTTTGAGTTGTTTCTCTGTGGTATATAGTTGTTGTTGGAGATTTGTGGAATGAATGTGTAACACTTGACATTGTTGTCGAAAATATACCGACGCACTTGCGTGATTGGAGTCCAATCTCTTATAATACCCAAGAAGACCACGTTCTCCTTCTCCCACATATTTGATTAAGCTTGGGAGTGTACGGAATGTCGGATGACAGCCCGCAAGCGGATCTTTTGGATACAACCCTCCATCAAGCCACAAGTCAACATTGGTTTCTCGTCGAAACCGTCGCACGGATGCCGGTTGAGATGCTTTCTCGTCATTTTTTTTTGTGGGAGCAAATTCGATCGGTAAACGCAGAATGACATTAGTTGACCTAGTAGATGACGGCGCAGGTGATTCATTGGTTATGTCGCGAAGAGACATGGTGAAAAGTTATGATGGGGAAAATTTTTGATAAGATTTACTTTTTGGGATAAACAGACAATTTTTGGGATAAAAAAACTTAAAAATATATTTTTTCATATATAGGTTGAATTTTTGAGCTCAAATGAGGGAAATTTTTAAATTATAAAAATTTCAATTTTTAGGATTTATTAGATGGACGTTTTGATGATGTGGCATTATCTATTTATTCTTGGAATTAATGTAGAGAGAGACCCAAGTAATTTTAGATTTGGAGCTTATAAAAGCTAGATTCTTCTAAAAAAATATTGTTGTATATATATATATATATATATATATATAGGGACCTTTTCAAAGCTTAAAAGATCCATTTTGAAGATTTTATAAAAAATTCATTTTTTGGGGGTGAATTGATGCACGAATTGAAAAGTGGATTTTGTCATAACTACTTACTCTCTTTGTTTGGTGATAGGTAGAGAGAGAATGGTTCTTCTCTCTACTTTTACTCCTCTCTCTCTCTCTCTTTTTACTCCCCTCTCTCTCCTACTTTATCCCCCCTCTTCCTCCTACTTTACCACCCTCATTCCCTACTTCCCCCCCTCTCCTATCTAGAGAGAAGTTAGAGAGAGAGCTACAAAATTAGCCCTATTTATTGTCTTTGTTCCCTCCATCCCCTACAAAATTAGCTTTAACCCCTTAAAATTAGGAATCCTTACATGGCCCCAAGGGGGTCCAATTTTTTCCTAATGGATAGAGACAGAGTTGTTAGAGCTTTAGAGAGAGAAGTAGACAGCGAGCATAGCATATCCAGAGCGAGCCACAAACCAGGTAAATTTTCTTTCAGTGTTTTTTCTGTTTTTTTTGCAATTAATTTGTTAACACTATTGTTGTGGAGCTTTGCTCGCACCTCAGTGCTAGTTTGTATTTTGTTTTTTGCTAGGACTGGTGCTGTGGAGCTTTGCTCACACCTCAGTGTTAGTTTGCAGGTTTAGATATCCGTCCTTGGTTGTGTTGATCCTCATGACACACTGCAAGGGGGGTTAGACTTTAGACGCTTCGTCCTTGACTGTTGCTGACCTCCATGTCGCACTTCAAGGAGTAGCTTAGGTTGTACAATTAGACTTTCTGTCCCTGGTTCTTGCTGACCACCGAGTCGCACTACAAGGAGGAGTTAGATATTATGCATCTTTTCTTCCTAGTTATTGCTGACCATTGCATCGCACTATTGGAAGATTGGATTTAAAAAAAATAGATTCCTCATCTTTGGTTGTTGATGATCACCGTGTCGCACTGCAGGGAGAGGTTTAGGGTTGTCAAATCCATCTTCCTTGGTTGCTGCTGACCATCGTGTCGTACTCCAAGAAAATTGGATTCAATAGATTCCTCGTCTCTGGTTGCTACTGACCATCGTGTCGCACTACAGGGAGAGGTTTAGGATTTTTATATCCATCATTCTTGGTTGTTGCTGACCATCGCGTTGCACTACAAGGAGATTGGATTCAATAACTTTCTCGTCTCTGGTTGTTGCTGACCACCGTGTCGCACTGCAGGGAGAGGTTTCGAGTTTTTAAATCCATCATCCCTGGTTGCTGCTGACCATCGTGTCGCACTCCAAGGAGATTGGATTCAATAGATTCCTCGTCTCTGGTTGCTATTGACCATCATGTCGCACTACAGGGAGAGGTTGAGGATTTTTAAATCCATAGTTCTTGGTTGTTGCTGACCATCGCGTCGCACTACAAGGAGATTGGATTCAATAACTTCCTCGTCTCTCGTTGTTGCTGACCATCGTGTCGCACTCCAGGGAGAGGTTTTGAGTTTTTAAATCCATCGTTCTTGGTTGTTGCTGACCATCTCGTCGCAGTGCAACTTAAGTTCGATGATTTTGTGATTGAACTTGTGGAACATTGTTGGCTGAAGCTGTGTAGTGCATTCCCAGTTTTGTTTGACCCAGCTTTGCACACTAATGGAGTGATGCATAACACAGTAAAGCAATTATTAGGCCAGATCACTAGAAGTTTGAAAGTATGGTTCATCCAGAAATCAAAACCAAACCTAGAATCAAAGAACGAAGGAAGCTTGTAGCACAACTACATTTAGAATTGAAGAGCAAAGATAAGATCAAAGGCTCTTCAAAACTTCCTAGGACAAAAGAGGATGTACCTACTTCATCAGGTGCTCAGTCGTCCGCTGTAAACTAGGATGATACGATGTGTCCTCCTGTCCTACACTTACTTGGGGAGCATTCCATCTTTTACTTGCAAGCACCCCAATTAGGTGAAGGATGTTTTGCAAATGTGAAACAAGTATCAGTGGCTCATCCTCTCTTCAAAGATCCCGTCTATGCGGCGAAGATATACAAAGACCAAATAGGAAGCAAGCTGACATTGCAGATCATGCTAGAGGAGTCAAATGCTACAAATGTTCAACATTGTGGCATGATATTGCCCCGTGCTCTTGTTCGGTATAGCAAAAGACCTATGTTGATCTTCAAGATTTGGAATGGAGGTCATCTTGAGAAGTGGATTCAGGCATGTCATCATGATGGAAGCAAGCCTGCAATCAAAGAGATCCAATACACATCTGGAACTGTACAGCAGTTCACAAACAACATTTTTCCAATATGCAATGATCTTCTACAGACGATTAAATCCGTGCATAGTCACGAATTTATTCACAATGATCTACACAGTAGAAATATTCTACTCCATGTTGGCGAGCGAGGAGTGTATGCTGGCATTGCGGACTGGGAAAAAATTACACCTTTGGCAACATTTACCAAGCTACCAAATCTCACCCCTCAATGTAGAGCTCAATTTAAGCGAGATTATCCATGGACTACCCCTGAAAATATCAGCACCAATCCTCCTCCATTCCATAGATAGGGAGTGTCCTCGTGTTAGAATTTTGAATAGTTTGGAACACAAAGAACTACATGTTCATCCCTAATGAAGGTTACTTGCTAACATAATTTGTAAGCATACCTGGTAAGTCCTTGACGTATGAAAATATTGACACAATCTCCAACCCCACCGGAAGAGGTGTTCAAAGTCGAAAATCGTACTTAAGAAAATCCTAGAATAGGGAGAAAATCATCTATTCAGAAATGCATTGTGCTAACGTATGCTCTTAGAAAATCCTTTAGCACAAGATTACTCTTTGTAATCTGCCTATCCCCTTGGATAACTGACAGTACTGAGGTGTGTTTTCCTCGTGGTTTACAGATAGTCATCCCAGATGACTGGCAAATGGGGAATCATAGTAGTGTATAACATTGGTGAGGAATCAACAATGTCCGAAATAACCATCGTGGTTAACTTGAAAAAAAAAATCCACAAACGTCCAAACCGAGCCATGACCTCTATTGGTGAGTAGTAGACCCGAAAGTAATCTCATAGATATAGTGCACATAGAGTGCAAAATGCTTCATAAGCAACAACCTGAGGAATATGCATGCCGTTCCAAATCAGCCTTTGCTAAACACTAGGGCCCATAACACCTAGTGTGCATGCATTTAGCAAAAACTAACCCAAACTTGTATATCCATAATGATCCTTGCAAATACTTATGGCAAATGTGATGCGCCCAACACGCATTAAAAGGAATGTAAATAGTTCTAAAAGAAACTAAATACTTTTAGCTACAATATTTTGCAAGCCTTGCTGAAACGTATGAATCACAATACAAGGTGAAACATTGATCACTTCTAGGTACAGACAATTGAAACTTTTTCATTGACATCTTATAGCCTTGCTATATGTAGAAACAACCACCTGTGATGTTTTTTAGCAGTACTTGTACCTTAACAAGTCATTCTAAGTATCTAACAATTTTTGGCTACCAAAATGCTCCAGATACGTCGTGCTAAAAATGGTCTAGAAAACAGATGTGACCAGCACCTAAGGACTTTGTCGTGACCCATAATTGAAATAATGGCGCCAGTGTCAGTCCAGAGACTCATATTCTCCACATGTGGAATATGTCTCATGTAAGGATGTGTACAAAAAAGGAACATCCTTCAAGTACAAGATGTACTTGTGTGTGGAGGTAACTGCAAACACTCTACGACGGGAGTGAGAGGGACCCTCATTAGCCTAGCTCCACACTGGCTAAACCGAACTCCTTGAGTTGCGAGACCATGTTGTATCCCATGTGACAACATGTGCCAAATTGAACCCTACACGTAGGTTCGTAACAGAATAAGACATAAAGATAGATTGGACACTTGGCCCAAAATACTTTGTGCCAACATGCCCTTGGTATGGCTCTAACATGCAAGTGTACTTAGACATCTTGAAAAACCAAGCAAAAGCATACTGAAAATGGAATGACACCAAATCAATAGATGCGTACCTGGAGATTTGAACGTAATGTACACTTACCTGTATTCAAATGGAGAGGAGCACGTCCCCTACTTGAAAAAACAAACAGCATTACACTAGGAACCCTGCGTGTTGCCTTTGCAATCCAAGTCCTTGGATTAGAATCTACGTAGTCGAACCCCTTGATAAGACTCTTGTAGAAACTGCTCAAGTAGCAGATAACGGTAACCAACATAGTTAACTGTGTACAGATTGAGTGGAATCAACTTGAAAAGTGTGTTCGTCTGCTACCGCATGGTAGATTGCGGAAGTATTTCCTTGAAATTATAACTGGGAGAGATCGGCTATGAAGATCAAACTGTGATCCTTAATGCCTATGGGGTGATGTAGCAATCACCTGCCAGGTCTTACCCCCACAACAATATGTCCATAGACACTCCGTAGTGCTATAGAGAGAGCAGAAGACCCACACAAGTGAACTGCTGAGCTCTTATGGAAAGCCATGGTGTCACAACTGATTGCTGCGTCTATACTCCGTGGTAGAGAGCGGGTGTGAGTGTAAGATTATCAAAAACTCACTAGAGCGTCACACTAAAAACATGTAGTGCAAAAATGACACCCTAAACATTCGTAATGACAAGACGCTTGCTTGTCAATTACTTCAATGTGTACTCCACTGGGTAGTGCTATTCGATCTTGAGAACAATCATCCAAGGAATACCAACAAGTTGATCTTATCCTAGGTTTAACAATGGCTCTTAGCCAGCATGCGTGGCTCCTAGCCATCATGGCAATTAGTGTTCAATCTTCGAACCGATGAAGACTAATGTGGATGGCACATTGCTCAATTTCTAGCTGAGAGTTGGAGAGCATCTTGGCTCAGGAGAACGCAGTAGTAGTGAAACATGTAACAAAACTTTGTAGAAAATTTTCATTTTTTTCCTTAGAGAAAGAGATGAAGAAAGAACAGACGAGCATGCTGGGCTGAGGAACTTTCCTTAAATTTATAGTGTGTGTGTGCCCAGAATGTGTCCTCTTAGACATCTTATCCCTGACTGGCAGCTTATCCTATAAGCATGCAACAGTTTGCCTGTGTAGTGCTGTCATCGAGAGAGGAAAGAGAAAAAACAAGCCACAGCTTGCCCCACTTACCATGTATGTGGTCGTGACTTTAGGATGACTTAGCATTGGCACTTTGCCTGTACAATAAGTCCTTCATTTAGGTTTTGTTTAGTGGTGTTGTGAACAATCCCTTTTCTAGTCTATCCGTGAAAAAGTTGCAAGTGTGATAGCGGAAGCGTAATCTTTGAAGCGGTGGAATTCATGCCACCTGGTTAGGATGCCTTGCATACCGTTTTTTAAGCCCTTGGTGAGAGTGATGGCCTCAAACGTGAGAGCCAAAACCGTAAGTGTCTTGCACAATTTAAACTGGTAGGGATTAGGTGAGCTTTGATTCCCTATTTTGCCAGGTCCTTGAATCCTTGTTTTATATAAAATTGCCAGAGCACTTTGCTTTGCACAACGACAATAATTGCCAAGTGAAACGTAAACAGGAAAAAACTTAAACTTGGATAACCTGGTCATTGCTGTAACCAGTTGTCATGAAATGTGGAAGGAAAAACTCGGTCCAAAATGGCTTATAGCCATATCTGCACTGACACCATTATATATCCTAGACTCCGTGCTTCACATAAATAATTCTATGCTCATAGCATAGAGATATGCTTGCCAATTTATAGAGCAAAAGAAAGTCGACGTTGTTGAGCATTTACTGATAATCGACCTTGTTGAATTGGCTCTATGTACTGAAAAGCAAAATAACTTGCAAAATGTGTACTGTGTACCTGCTTTGGCTTGATTATGTTGTTGTTGAATATACGTAAATATTGCCCTTGACATATATGTAGATATGGAGTCCTCCATCCAGAGTCCTTACTTCCCCCAAGTCAGCGGACCATGCTCGGTTTTGCACTTATTCGCTAGGTAACTTGGCCTTGGTGGAGCCTTGTTGGTGGTATATCGAAAGTAATTCCCACCACTCCATTGCAGGCATTGCATGTACTCTCCTGAATGCAATTAAATAACAGTACCAATTGGTAGCAACCTGCGGTCCATCATCATTCACGGCTACCTTGATTGGACAAGAATAATTCTTGAAGCAAGAATTAACTTGTGCAAATATCTGGAATATCCCCTGCAATTGACATCATACATAAAACGAGACAACCGTAAAAACATGAAACCTCAAACCTGTGGATTAGTCTGAATCCTTGGTCCAGTCAAACCATTAGCACATCCCTTGGAGCATCGTTAGAACATGCTATTTGCCGAGTTTTTTGTGTTGAAGCTAATATGGCTTGCGATGTGAAGGTCGTTCTATGATGTCGTGTACAACTTTATGACGCGGTGCCATAAACTTGCCATAGAAATTTGATTTTTCTGTAGAAATGCAGATTCTAGCATATAAATGTTTGAAAAGCAGTACATCCTGCATGCGGATGGTCTACCAAGGCATGGATGGTCCATGCATACGGCGAAAAGAAGGATTCCTTACTCCGACTGTGGGACCAACCCCTTGTGTGGGGAGGGTGCCCATTGGTGTGTAAAGGGGAAAGGAAAAAAAGGAAAAAAGGAAAAAGTACCTCCTATAGCAGCGATGGCGGAAAATGCAGGCTGCGCAGGAAAACAAACGATCGCGCCGTTCCAATCACACCCCTACAAGGCTCCGGGCTGTGATGAAAATTGCTTATCTTGTCGAGGCACACCCTTTTGGTGCTAGGCTCGCCCGAAACGGTGCAGGTCAATCTTCCTCTCCCCCACCCGCAAGCAACCCTTCCCGCCATGAGCTTCTCCACTTGGGCTATACATAGAGCCGATTCCTGTGGCCATGGTGGTGTCGAAAACTCCGATCATGAGAGAGAGAGAGAGAGAGAGAGAGAGAGAGAGAGAGAGAGAGAGAGAGAGAGAGAGAGAGAGAGAGAGAGAGAGAGAGAGAGAGAGAGAGAGAGAGAGAGAGAGAGAGAGAGAGAGAGAGAGAGAGAGAGAGAGAGAGAGAGAGAGAGAGAGAGAGAGAGAGAGATGCCTCCATGCAAGGCTTCCTCCTCCTCCATAGCTCCTCCCTTCCCTTGAGCTCTGATGGCCTACATATCTACATATATGTCAAGGCCAATATTTACGTATACCCAACGACATTGTAATCAAGCCAAAGCAGGCACACAATACACATTTTGCAATTTTTTCTGCTTTTTAGTACATGGAGCCAATTCAACAAGGTCAATTATCAGTAGATGCTCAACAACGTCCAGTCAAACCATTAGCACATCCCTTGGAGCATCGTGAGAACATGCTATTTGCCAAGTTCTTTGTGTTGCAGCTAATATGGCTTGCAATGTGAAGGTCGTTCCATGATGCCGTGTACAGCTTTATGATGTGATGCCATAAACTTGCCATAGAACTTTGACTTTTCCGTAGCAATGAAAATTCTAGCATATAAATGTTTGAAAAGCAGTACATCTTGCATGCGGATGGTGTACCAAGGCATGGAAGGTCCATGCATATGGCAAAAAGAAGGCTTCCTTACTCCGACTGTGGGACCAACCCGTTGTGTGGGGAGGGTGCCCAAGTTGGGGCACCCATTGGTGTGTAAAGGGGAAAGGAAAAAAACAAAAAACAAAAAAAATACCTTCTACTGCAGCGATGGCGGTAAACGCAGGCTGCACAGGAAAAAAAACGATTGTGCCGTTCCAACCACACCCCTACAGGGCTCCGGGATGTGATGAAAATTGTTTATGTTGTCGGGGAGAACCCGCTTGGTGCTAGGCCCGCCCAAAACGGTGCAGGTTGATCTCCCTCTCTCCCTCCCGCAAGCGGCCCTTCCCGCCATGCGCTTCACCACATTGGCTATACACAGAGCCGATTCCTGCAGCCATGGTGGCGTCGAAAACTCCGATCACGAGAGAGAGAGAGAGAGAGAGAGAGAGAGAGAGAGAGAGAGAGAGAGAGAGAGAGAGAGAGAGAGAGAGAGAGAGAGAGAGAGAGAGAGAGAGAGAGAGAGAACATGACTCTGTGCAAGGCTTCCTCCTCCTCCATAGCTCCTCCCTCCCCCTGAGCTCTGATACCAATATAATACCTAGGGTAACTGAACCTGGGATCCTCCTCCCTACCGCCCCTTATATAGGCCTAGCTCCTAGCTCTTTCCCTAAGTGGATCCCTAGTCCGCAGTGGTCCAGTCGAGGCCCTTGGCCTAGGTCCCTAACCCCCTAGGTTGTGCCTTGCCCCGTAGGACCCTTGTCCTGACACCATTCACCAAGGCATCTGATATATATAGTCTCTCCTATATTCTTAGGCACTTGCTTGCATGTATTCCAGAGCCTGCCAAAGTTCTCAATCGCAAAGTTTTGCACAATGTAAACAAACATCTTGCTAGTGGAAAATCTCCCTAACCATTAGATAGACCTAAGATATGGGATTTAAGCCTTTGTTTGAATGGAATCCATAATGTTGGCTATCATATTGTAACCGAATCTGGCTTGCGACCTATTGATGACTAAACCAGTAATGAACTTTTTTTGCATTATTGGTGTCACGTGTGCAATGTGTGGTGTCACGTGAGCAATGTTTTTAAAGTTCTTCAAACTGAAGTTTTAAAGTATTTCAAGTTAGATCGCTCAATTCTTTAAACCATCTCTCTTTTTCAAGTCCTAAAACTTGTCCCTCTAAAGTTTATTATTTTGCATTTCATTTATGGAAGATATTGCTACTGACCAGAACGCACAGCAGCCTAATGATCCTTTGCTTAACACTAGAATGGTAACATGACACTTTTATGTCCTTGGACACTTTTGTGTCCTGTTAAGTGACCATTTTGCTTGAATTATTTGAAGAGTATGAAAATGAATTTCTAGGTGCTATATATCCACAAAGTTGCCTTATGAGCTGAAAAAAACTTAGCATTTTTTTTGGAGTATCAATATCACCATTAACCTTACTCTTGCACAACATTTTTGAACCTAAACAGTGTGAAAAAAACGGGTCCTGTTTTTGGCTTTTTTTCAATTTTTGGCAACTATACCACTCTAAAATTCATGTTTGTGAGGTTTAGATGGCTAGAGGTTAGGCCTTCATAGTTCTCAACATGTTTTGATGCTTGTAGGGAGAGCGAAGTGTTAAAATTGAAAGTTATGACCAATTTACAAGAATTGCATAATCCTGTTTTTTGGCCAAAATTTGCACTTTTATGATTTTTTTGGTGGCTTTTTTGATATCCAAATTCAATTTTGATTATGTAAGTGTAATGTATAACATAAAGCTAATCTTCCTTGAGTTTTGGGGGACCTAATATGCTATATAGCATAGTATATGATGATGGTTGAGTTTTTTGATTGCTGAAGAATACGATACATTTTAGAGTAGCAAGTATAACTTTCTCAGTATTGCTAGTTTCTTAGGCCAATTGTGTGTATTTTGTAGGTAGTAACCATATCTAATCATAGAGTACAAACGTGGCTAAATATTGAGTAGTTTCTATGGGATTCTAGAGGTCATAATGCTAAACCCAGTTTTTTCATGTTTGCTGTATTTAGCACTTTATCATTGCCCCCAAGGTTCCAATCGTAAGAGATCCATTATCCTTTTGACATGATCCTTGTCTCCTTTGTAATCCAAAGGCCCAAAGTGAACTAAGAAAACATGTATATAGTATGTGTATTGAGCGTGACTATAGAAACTTTGATGATAGGTCCGCAGAATGGCAAAAATGCAACTTTTTTGTACCTATTTCTTTTGCCCAAAAACAATTAGTGAGGTAAAAGAAACCATATGTTTTGGTCACCAACCCATTGAAGTTAACGGGTCATTTTATCTCATTTCCTACAAAAATCCCCACTCTTATTTATATGCAATCAATCGTAAGAAATTGCTGTTTTGGGCAAAATGCACTGGTCCATCAACTTTGGAGACTTGTAGTGACCAAGGGATGAGAAAAATTACAAGTTTCTCATTTTTTCCATATATAGTAGTTATTGAACTATAAGCTCATGAAAGGATGTTTCAAAATGAGTGGATCTACTATGGTTTTGGAAATTTTTTCCAAAACCCTGAAAGGTTACCATTCTAGTGTTAATCATGCATCGGCTCAACAAATTTACAAAGAGGAGGAGATTCGGGTGGCTCAAGGAGATCTCAGTGCTTTGGCTGCAACCCAACAAGATGAATAATAACTTCAAGGAGAGCCACTGAATTACATGCAATGCAGACAGTTATGCCCGAATCACTTCGTACGCAACACATTATTTCGAGTCAGTGGAAATGCTAAGGCTTCTGCTCCCTTGAAGGTTTCAGATCTGCAACACACTGTCCTCGCACGAAATATCCTTGCAAGATTTATCCAAGTGTACAGATCACCACCAAATAATAATTAAGTGGCAATTTACTTTGTGCAACAATGTTATTGCCACTATGTATTGCGGCTCAAAGTTGATTGGAATGATCATCCCACTACAAGAGGTGTTTGGAAAGGGCACCTAGCTGAGAAAATTCATGCACAGGAAGCTAATCAAGAAGGCCCTCCTTGCAAGAGAGGTTACACATATTTTCCCGAAGAAACTGCAGTTATCGAGCAGCTTGCAACCCAAAGCGTGGATTTGGCAAGTCAAGGAGAGACTCCAGCCATGTTGTGTGCTCGTATAGCTGAGCTGGAAAGAAAGTTGGCATGGTACGAGGCAAGGTATGGGCTTGTGCCCGAAGAAGAGATGGGCAATGCCGGCGCAAGTGATTTAGTTGGCACTTCAGAATTTCATGTACCTGATCTCTTTGGAGAACAAGCCCATGATTTAAATTAAATCTCCCAAAGAATGCATAGCTCTTTTTGTATCTTAAATCTCAAGATTAGTAATTAAAACCTCTTTTTGATATGTAAATCTCTGTTTGTTGGAACAAATAGACGTGACAAATGTTGTTGCAATTGTGTAAGTTATGTTCTCTCTACTACCCTCTTTTTAACAATGAGAGAGAGAGAGAGAGAGAGAGAGAGAGAGAGAGAGAGAGAGAGAGAGAGAGAGAGAAGCGAGAAGGTATGGATTGTCAAGCTAAAATCCACCTAATTTTTGCATTGCAAAATTAATTGAGAATATAGTACAAACTTTACAACTCATCCGTCCCCTCAATCGGAGGCACCATGTCATCAATTTCTTCGACATCTGAACATTCTAGATCAGTATCTTCCGGGTTCCATTCCATTTCATCATCAGAGTTGAGCTCATTTGCAACTGCTTCGTGTGTTTGGAAGTGCCCAAAGCTTTCTTCTGTGGCACGTGTGGCTAACTTCGCAGGCTTATGCATAAGTCGCATGTTACAAAAGACATACACCAAGTCCGCAGCTCATTTAGAACTAAATCAATTTCGTTTTTTAGTATGCAGGAAAGCGAATGAAGACCAGTTTCTTCCATAGCTACCACTTGAGGCGGCAACAGACAATACTCTCACAGCCACTTGTTGAAGTTCCACTTTTTCTCCACCGTACTCTTTCCACCAAACTGGTGCGCTCATCGTCTTGATAGCATCTATATGCCAAGGATCCCCAAACGTTCCCTCTATACTAGTGTATGGCATCTTCTGTGTGTATGCCACCTCTCCATCCACATTGCCTAATAGTTGAGCACACCCTTTCTTGAAATCACTGATCACTTCATTGTTTGAAGATTGCTCATGCATCTGGAACTTGGGATCGAAGACAAAACCTGCTCCATGTAAAGGAGTATGTAACTGCTCCCATTGTCTTTTGACAAATGTCATCATCATGGCTTTCTCTTTTTTTGCATTATCTTTTAACTTGCGAGTGGCTTCATGCATGTACCAGTAAACCCGTCCAAAGATAGAGGCTTCTTTGTCCACTTATCGTATCAAATGAGTGAAAGGTTCTGTGACAGTAACTATTTTGTCTACATTTCTCCAAAAAACAGGAGAGTTTACAAGCTAATAGCATTTGGAAGCAACAGGTTCATACTTGGGATATTTATCAATCCAAATGTCCCATCTTCTATCTGCCACTGTTTCAACAAGGGCTGCTTTTACCTGCTACAGTGTGGAGAGAACGTAATATGATGTTGCAAAGTGGGTCACACAAAAAATCTGTAAAGTTTTTGTTGGCGACATTGTTCTAAACAAAGCGTAAGCAAATGAATGCTCTCTTATAACCTTCACCAAGTGGTTTGCATCTAGAAGAGTTTGCTTAATAGAAGGAACTTTTCCAAAGTCCTTTAAGAGCAAATGTTAAGTATGGAGCCTGATTTACCCTTGTAATTTTCTATGGTAAAAGCGCACATTTGTAAGGCCCCCATTATGAGGAGAAGCCATCGTGCGTGAAGGAAAATCACTCGCCGGAAACCAAAATTTTCACGGCAAAAAATCAGGGGCAACTGTAGGGAATTTTTTTCCCCGCGCCAGAATATTCCTTTTCGCCGAAATATTATGGCCGGACGGCGGCCGAAAAGTGGTCGGAAAACAACCGTCAGTTGGCCGGTGGCCGGTAGTCAATGGTCGGTGGCCGGTGGTCAGAAGTCAATGGCCGGTGGCCGAATTCAAAAGGGACTTGTCTTCTCAAGGGCGGCCACACATGGGCGGATTGAAGGGTCCGATTTGGACTTATCTACACAAGGGAGGCTACACATGGCTGCCTCTCATGAGAGAGGGCAGCCCTTTTGGCCTATAAAAGGAGGCCATTTCTACACACATTTCATAGTGTAAAGTTGATGCAACAAGGTGTGTGTGAGGTGGTGAGAGTGAAGCAAGGCGGGAGCTCCATTAAGGGTATAATCCCTTTGTAAACTACTTCTTGTTTTGAAGTACTAAAGCCATTGAGTGGCTACTTTCCCGTGGACGTAGCCCACATTGGGTGAACCACGTATATCGTGTCTACTCTCTCTCTCTCTCTCTCTACTCTATAATCTCGTGTATGTAAATTTGTCTCTCTCCATTAAGTAATCTACTCAATTATCTATTTATCTAGGTCTCATTTCCTAACAACTGGTATCAGAGAAAGGTTTGCTCGTAGCTAAATTATCTCAAGGAAAGGATTCCTTGAATTTAGTGGGAGTTATGGCGGAGGAAGGGAAGCTCAAGATTGAGAAGTTCAACGGCAAAGACTACCAACATTGGAAGATGCAGATTGAAGACTATCTCTACTAGAAGGACCTCTATTTGCCACTAGGCGGTCTTGCAAAGAAGCCCGCAATGATGGCAGATGAAGCATGGATTGTCCTTGATCGAAAGGCATTGGGAACAATCCGGTTAAGCTTAGCGTCAACGGTGGCCTTCAATGTTTCAGAGATGAAGACTAAGGAGGACTTGATGAAGTCACTTGACGACTTCTACGAGAAACCATTGGCATCCAATAAGGTATTTCTTATGAAGTGTTTGTTCAATCTAAAGATGGCAGAGAATGGTTCAGTTGCAGAACACCTAAATGACTTTAACACAAACATAGGTCAAATTCGATCAGTGAAAATAAATTTCGATGATGAAGTGCGAGCTCTCCTTATACTATCATCTCTACCGGATAGTTGGGACAGCCTTGTGATGGCTGTAAGTAATTCTATTTCTAGCACAAATACTCTTAAGTTTGATGATGTTGTGGGCATTCTCCTAAGCGAGGAAATACGAAGGAGAAGCAGAGGAGAATCATCAAGTGCTGCACTATCAGTAGAAACAAGAGGAATGCCTAAGGAGAGGTTCAAAAACCAAAAGGGTCGTGATCGCTCAAGGCGGAGCAAGTCACGCACAAAGTCAGTTCTGAAATGTTGGAACTGCAGCAAGAAGGGCCACGTCAAGAAGGATTGCTGGTCCAAGAAGAAGAAGGAGACAGAGTCTCAAGACAAGAAGCCAACATCACAGGCCAATGTGGCAGGTAAAGTAGAGCAAGATGCTCTAATTCTCTCATTAGACAATGTATCTAATTCATGGATAGTAGATTTCGTGGCTTCATTCCATGCGACACCACACAAGAAACATTTCCAAGATTACCCCAAAGTTAATTTTGGATATGTATACTTGGGAGATGATGAAGCTTGTGAGATTGTCGGCAAAGGTACAGTTTTTGTCAAAACTCCTAAAGAAAATGACTGGAAGCTTAAAGATGTTAGGCATGTTCCTTCTCTTCGCAAAAATTTGATCTCTACAGGACAATTGGACGATGAAGGTCACAACATTGCATTTGGAAACAAACGGTGGAAGATCTCAAAGGGATCTTTGGTGGTTGCCAAGGGAGAAAAAGTCGGTACACTTTACTTGTGTACTATTAGCACGCAACCTTCAGCTAGTGCAACAAGTATAGAAGTTGACAGTGCGGTGTGGCACTACTGGCTTGGGCATATGAGTGCCAAAGGAATGCAAATCCTTCAAACAAAGAAGCTTCTACCAGGTTTGAAAGAATGGCACTTAGAGTTCTGTGAAGATTGTGTTTATGGTAAACAAAAGAGGGTAAAATTTCCAAAATTAGGAAATGAAAGAAAAAATAAAAACTTGAGTTGGTTCATTCTGATGTTTGGGGTCCTGCAAGTACACCATCACTTGGTGGCTCATTGTACTATGTAACATTTATAGACGATGCGACTAGAAAAACATGGGTTTATGTCATGAAGAATAAATCTGATGTATTTTCCATATTTTAAAGATGGAAAGCCTTTGTGGAGAATGAAAAAGGTACCAAGGTTAAATGCCTCAGATCCGGACAATGGAGGCGAATATTGCAGCCAAGCTTTTGAAAGCTTTTGTGCTAGCAATGGCATTCGGAGGCAAAGAAACCCCAAGGACACCTCAACAAAATGGGATTTCTAAAAGGAACAAGACAATCATGGAGCAAGCACGAAGCATGCGGATACATGCAGACCTACCGCTTGAGCTTTGGGCGGAAGCTGTAAGTACGTCTGTGTACTTAATCAATCGGTCACCCTCAACGGCATTGGATGGGGGAGTTCCAGAAGAGGCATGGACAGGTAAACCGGTGAATTATGCATTTCTCAAAGTGTTTGGGTGTGAGGCTTTCATGCACATAGATAGAAGCCTAAGATCAAAGCTAGATGCAAATTCCAAAAAGATTTAGGTGTTGTAAAGAGGATACTTGGTATGAAAATATCAAGGGACAGGACGAAGAAGACAATAAAGCTATCTCAAGAAGATTACATCAAGAAGGTACTAGAAAGGTTTGCAATGCAAAATGCAAAACCAGTTTCTACACCTTTGCCTGGTCATTTTAAACTAACGAAGGATATGTGTCCAAAGACACAAGAGGAGACAACCTATATGTCTAAAGTTCCATATGCTGCAGCGGTAGGTTCTCTAATGTATGCTATGGTCTGGACAAGGCCAGACATTGCACATGCAGTTGTGAGTAAGTTCATGGAAAACCCAGGTAAAGAGCATTAGCAAGCTGTGAAGTGGATACTTAGGTATCTAAAAGGGACAACAACAAATGCTTTTTATTTTGGAGGAACTGATATTTTTCTAGAAGGGTATGCCGATACAGATATGGCAAGTGACAAAGATACTCAAAGGAGCACTACTAGCTATGTGTTCACGATTGGAGGCACAACAATAAGCTGGGCTTCAAAGCTGTAGAAAGTGGTTTCACTTTCTACCACGGAAGCAGAGTATGTAGCAATGACGGAGGCAAGCAAAGAAATTTTGTGGCTTCACATATTCTTAGAAGAGCATGGATTCAAAGAAGACAATTGTGTCTTGTACAGTGATAGCCAAAGCGCTATCCATCTTGCGAGGAACTCAACCTTTCATTCAAGGAAAAAGAACATTGAGGTGAGATATCACTTCATACGCACTCTTTTGGGAGAGGGACAGCTAAAGCTAGGAAAGGTGCATACAAGTGAAAATCCTGCAGACATGTTTACAAAGGTGGTCAACAAGGAGAAGTTGAGCTTTTGCTCATCTTCAATCGGCATTCAAGGATAAGAAGCCAGAATGGAAAGCAGTCACAGGTTTGGTTTGGAGATCAGTCTCCAAGTGAGAGATTGTTAAGTATGGAGCTTGATTTACCCTTGTAATTTTCTGTGGTAAAAGCGCACATTTGTAAGGCCCCCATTATGAGGAGAAGCCATTGTGTGTGAAGGAAAATCACTCGCCAGAAACCAAAATTTTCACGAAGAAAAATCAGGGGCAACTTTAGGGCAATTCTTTTCCCTCACCGAAATATTATGGTCGGACGGCGACCGAAAAGTGGTCGAACAACAACCGTCGGTTGGTCGGTAGTTAATGGTCGGTGGCCGGTGGTCGTAAGTCAATGGCCGGTGGCCAGTGGCTGAATTCAAAAGCAGACTTGTCTTCTCAAGGGATGCCACACATGGGCGGATTGAAGGGTCCGATTTGGACTTATCTACACAAGGGAGGCTACACATGGCTGCCTCTCATGAGAGAGGGGAGCCCTTTTGGCCTATAAAAGGAGGCCATTTCTACACACATTTCATAGTGTAAAGTTGATGCAACAAGGTGTGTGTGAGGTGGTGAGAGTGAAGCAAGGCGGGAGCTCCATTAAGGGTATAATCCCTTTGTAAACTACTTCTTGTTTTGAAGTACTAAAGCCATTGAGTGGCTACTTTCCCGTGGACGTAGCCCACATTGGGTGAACCACGTATATCGTGTCTACTCTCTCTCTCTCTCTCTCTCTCTCTCTCTCTCTCTCTCTCTCTACTCTATAATCTTGTGTATGTAAATCTGTCTCTCGCCATTAAGTAATCTACTCAATTATCTATTTAGCTACATCTCATTTCCTAACAACAAATTCAAAGTGTGAGCAGCACATGGAACCCATGTAATCTCTGGATACTTTGCTTTTATTGCTTTTCCAGCTGCTTTGTAGTGAGATGAAATATCTGTGACAATGGATGTCACATATTTAGGTCCACCTACACTTCTAATCGAATGCTCATAAACACCAGCAAGATATCCACTAGTCGATCGCTTCAAGAAAGATGACACCTCTTGGACAAATCAACATCACATTAATCAATGGTTTCTTTTGGAAATTTGTCCAACCATCTAGAGCAATTGTGCATCCATACGTTGGCACAAAATCAAGAGTTGTGCGTTGTAAAATATTCTCTGATGTTGTTTTTACTTTATCTAAATATTCTATACGCATCTTATTATAATCAGGAACCACAAAACCCTTCTTCACCGTGCTTATTAAAGCATCTTTGAAGATAGGATTTCGAATGACATTAAAAGGAATTCCACCTGCAACAAATGCTTGAGTCCACTTAAGATGGAGTTCAAGCAGGCATTGCTTCCCAAATGCCTGTTGCAAAGTAGGATCACTTAGTGCAAATTCTCCTCTAGTCCATGCTTCACTTCGGCTTATGTTAGCAGTTGAGCTTCCGGTAGGATTAGAGCTACAATTCCCAACAAAGGATGAATGGCACCCTCCTTGACTTGTTCCTTGACCTGTAGTAGGGGTCGAGTGAGGGTTTTGATCATTCTCGAGCGTCATCTCAATGTCCCTAGGCATAGATGGAGCCATCATTTTGGGACCTCCCTTTTTTTTGCCCTCAAGAATTCTCTTTGCCTTGAGCGCCCACTTGGGAAATTTTTCAGCAATACCTCTTGGAGGGTATTTGCAAGCTAACACGTTTCCAGGGATTTTGAAAACATGTTCTTTTATCCTGTGAGCAATTCCACTAAAATTATGGCCACAGGTCTTACACCTCAGCTTTGATGTATTCTTCCCACTTACCAATTCATCTACGTAGTTCCACTCGTATCCTTTCACCATCTTCTTCAGATCTGCAAACTCAAACAAAAACTAGTTACTAAATGCATATTTAAAATCAAACTCTGATACCATTTACATTACTCTATTCATCAACGTTTTCAACTTCTTTAAATTATAAATACCAAAAATAATTATTTAAGTGTGAGCTTTTACTTTAACATGAATCATGATAAATAAATCGCTTAATCTATCTCAATAACTTCCAAGTGTGAGTAAACTCTACACAAGCAAGATATCTTTAAAAGACCTATCTAAATTGCCTCCAAGTGTGAGTGTAATTCTACAGGTGGCAAGCAATCAAAATTCACTACTATGTAAATCTCTTCTAGGTGTGAGAATACCTCTACACAAAGAGAGAGATTAGTATTTAATCTACCTGAATTGTCTGTAGTGTGAGTATTACTTTACACATGACAGTCAATCATTAGATAAAATAACGTAAGTTACTTCCATGTGTGAACATAGTTCAACACACAACAAGTAACTCTTAATTTTAACTATTTAACTAAACTTACTTCTAAGTGTGAACATAGTTCAATACAAAGAAAATAACCGCTAACTTTAACTACCTTGAATCACCTCCAAGTGTGAGTTTCCTCTACACAAGGCAAGTAATCATTAACTATCTTACTTAACTTACCTCTCAGTGTAAGATATACTTCACACAGAGCAGGTAGCTCAAAACTCCAAAGCCTATAAAAATAAATATATACAAGCTCTTAATTTTCACTAGAAAAAATATGCATATTTAAACTAACATTTTTAGATTTTTCTTCGTTTTGTAAGGTTCACCTATAAGTGAGATGAGGAAAGAGAGATCAATGGAATGAGCAAAACAATCTGTTTCAGCGTATATAAACAAATTTATTTCGATCTAATTAATATTTCGATTGAACTAATATCTCGATCGTAATAATATTTCAATCGAATTGCTGAGAAATTATACGATACAGTGTTTTTGCTGATGTGGCACTGTATAATACGGACGAATAAAAATGGGTGTCGTATAATACGCTCGGTTAAGGCGTATTATACGTACACCGTATAACGTACAATGCAACTTAGCACCTTGTAATGGAATGGATGTATCTCCTTGATTATATGCCCAAATAAGCTCATTCTTGGATCTAAAACTTCCTTCTCAGCTTGAGTAGCAATGCAACCATCATTGAGGTGGCATTTTGAGCCATTTGTGGCTATTTTTGGGTTATTCTGACCATTTTATGGTCATTTTTAGCCATTTTTTGCCCAAAAATACCCCTTTTTATATGTAAAATGCCCAAACGAGCTGGGAAAAATCCCATTGGAATCAAATTGCATGTCGAACCTCAATTTTCCACTTGGTAAGCACTTTGAACACGTCTTTTACACCTGCATACAAAACCTGCTATTTTTTGCCAAGATCGACCGCATTGAACTTTCTAGGCAAAATGAGCGTGCCACTTCGAAATACTTGACATTTGTACATTTCTAAAGTAAAAGATGAAAATTTTATGTGAAAAGGCATGCCATAGTGCCACGTGTACGGCCTTGCCTTCCTGGCAAGGTATGTACATGATTGCAACGGTGGCATCTATTTCCGCATATATTACACTATGTACATCATAGTATTTGGTCCCACATAACCAAAGCATTGAGAGTGAGGTAGATATTTTAATTTCTCATTATGAACGTGCCATGGTACAACAATGGATCACCATGTGGTAGGATATTTAGCCCACATGCGGGAGCTTGAATGAGAAGCAAAGGGTATATCATGTGGAGCATGGCATATTATGGGGTAGCAAGGTGGAGAATGGAAGTTTGGGCTCTCTTCGCTATGGAGGTTCCGTTGTGGGCATTATGTTAGAGAAACTCTTGGTGGTGCAGAGAAGCCATGGGATGGTTTTGGCGGATGACAGCGGAGCGGTAAGGTGGGCGGTGCACAAAGTGGTACATACAGGGCACTATGAAGTGGTGGTTTCCGTGCTCATTGTTTTTTTAGGGAAATCTTGCAACAAAGCAACGACGGTGACATCGTTGTCCCACCCCCCCACCCCCATGTATCCAAGTGAGAGAGAGAAAAGGATATGTCCAAAAAAAGAGGGCCGTATTCAAGATAAAACCTATCAAGGCAAGGATAACACATGTAAGAGTTAGAGTAAATATACCAAAGAGGCAGTGACCCTCTACAAAAGGGGAATTTTTTTGCACTTTGGGGGGCTTATTGTGGACGAGGGAAGGAAGTCTATGAAGAGAAGAGAGCTTACTATGGATCTAACCATTGTGTCGACATGGAAAATCTTGTAAACATGTGCTAAGCAAGGAGGAGCCCAATGCGAATAATGATTGTTCCTCCTTCAAACTCTTTGCCTCCATTGAAAATAGGCCAAAGCTTCATGGACTTGCCTCTGTACAACATATCGTGTAATCAATGAAGTTCAACTGACAACATCCTAAACAGGTAGCTCCTCAAGCACTTTCTGTTCCCTCTTGAAGTACACCAGATTTGGCGTACATGTAGACCAAGGCATTATCACGCACGAGATTTTCTTTCAAGAGTCCTTGACTAACAACACTATTGTGAGTTCTTTTTTCCATATCAATGTCTTCTATAGTGTCAAATTCCTTCAAACTGTAAGCATAGGTAATTGCATCTAGAGAGATTTCCTTACTTTGCATCCTGTGAAAATATCTAGAGCTTCTTGACTTGCCCCTATTGGGCATATCCTGCCATCACACTCCAAGAGAGGGTGTCCTAGACAGTGATAGGTATTTTTTGGCTATCCAAAATTGCCATATAGTGAGCTACCTCACCCTATCAAATTCACCTTAATACTATGGCTATCTTTACACTTATATTGTATATAGTCTTGGGGGTTTCACTGTTCAATACCCCCTATATAACGTGCATTCGTGGGGTATTTAAAAACCCCCTCTTTTAACATGTCTGAATAAATAAAATGATCTCTTATTTTAGGTTTTTTATTTCAAAATTGAATATGAAACTCTTTTTTTTTAAATGTATCTCTGTTAAATTGCCTAAATTTTTGCATTTTAAAACCCCTCTTTTCAAACTCACGTTATACATTAACATGATTACAAAGTGCACCCACCAAGTAAATATATGTGTGTGCGTTAGAGTTTTTTTTCTAAAAATTTATCTAGCTAATAAAAAAATATTATGGTCCATTTTTGTGTAAATAATACATCTCCTATAAGGACCTAAACCTAAGTTTTTGTTTCTATTTTTTATAATTTTTGAATTTTTGTATATATTTACATCTATACGTGTGTTTATATTACACCTATGTATGCCTCTTTTCATCCTCTTGCACCAGAGTATATTTTTATTACCAATGTGTACATTCTCTCATCTCATAAATATTTTCTTCTTTTATACAAATCACCCCCACATTTCTATCCTCTCCCTTGTGAAAACCAAAAAACCGGTTTCTACTCCCTTAGTCACTTTTATTATATAATTTTCATTTACTTGCATACTTTTTTCTTTTTCACCCAAAATAATACAAAAGAGGTACCATATCATATGATTCCAAGATTTTTTTCCATATCCATAATTCTTTAATATATTTTTTATTTTATACTCATAATCCAAACACCATGTGCTCATTAAGCTAAAGTCTATGAATAGTCCATAGACTAGTCTATTCATGGATATATTTATTTGTTCACCAATGATCCTCCTCCATGCATGTTTAAAGATAACTTGGATGCTTTGTATCATGATATGACTCATGGAGGGCCTCACTCTTGGATGCATTGTGCAAGTTCAACAAAGAGGGGGCCACTGAAGACTTTTGCAGTGAGGGGAAAACAAACATTTTGGTGATATTTTTGAGGCCTATCTCCACTTGGAATATGAAGAAGTACCAACTAGCAAAATGTATCCCACAAGCTGAATAACTATCTCAAATTTTTTTATAATTTTTGGAGCTACTATTAGTGAGATATTAGTTTTATGGTGGACCCCACGCTGCCCACTTTTTCTCACAAGTCACCCTAGTCTTCTCTCACTTTCATTCACACTTCCACTCACGCACTCATTACTCTTTATCCTTCACCCAAACATACACCTTCCATGGTTTCTTTCACCCTCTTCACCACTAACCTCCCCTCTCACCCCCATTAGTTCTCATATGAACTCTACATGTATAAACACCATATCTATGTCTCTCTCTATTACCTCTAAATCATAATTTTATCTCACCTCTTCTCTATGTACATACAAGTCAGCATGTAGGCCATGTTTAACCTCTATAAAATTGGTAATCTCGTTACCAAATCGTCATTTTCATAATTGGTGATTGACATCAGCAACGAAGACGTAAAGAAGAAGAAGAAGAAGAAGAAGAAGAAGAAGAAGATTGGCACTCGTTCTTGACAATCTACACAAGGTAAATACAAGCTTCTTTAAGGCTTCACCATCTCAAGGATTCTTACTTCATTAACCATCTCCTTTTACCATTAAACTCATTCTACCCATTGTAAATTGTACCACTAACTTTTAGTGATTACTAATACTAATCATAACGTTGTTGTAAAATGTGTGCCCTCTACTATCCACTAAGTAGGCACTCCCAAGTTAATTACTTAAACCTCTCGTCTTTCAACCTCAATTATTCTCTTTCCTTGAGCCCACATTCATGTGACTCAAAGGAAAAGAGATACCCACTCTCGTTTGAAATTCAAAAAAAAAAAACCGTATTTCTCTTAATGAAATTGATTAGACTTAATCCTAATTGAGGCTTCCAAAAACCTATAAATAGAGCCCTTCTCTTCTTTGTAAAAAAAAACCATTGCACACATAACATAGCACTCTCTAGCCATAGTTGTGTGAGGACATTGTAATCTTTGAGAGCTCTTGATCACATTATACTCATATGTGTATAGAGATACTTTTAGGCTATTGAGAGGAATTGAGTGATGCCCTACTCTCTATTGCATTTGTAGCTTTCAATTGCTCACAAATAAGATTGATAGTTTGGGGTGCAATTGTGCACAACAACTATGTCTCTTCCCTCCAAAATCAACTTGACAAGTTGGCTCAATGGCTTGTATTAAGTGAATTTGTCCTCAAATTATTTGTATCCTTTCATGCTTTGTGGTTTTAAGGGGCTTGTTGGATTGTTTTCTTAGGACTAATTGTAAGAGGGTGATACGGTGACAGGGCTCTCACAACCCTAAGACGATGGTATAGTGGAAAGAAGATCAAGCGTTGTGTTGTTTCTCTAAATTTTCTAAGCTTGGAAGCATTTAATCTTGTAGGCGAGGATCTAGTTGTTCAAGTTGATTTGTACTCTCTACCTTGATCTCTTCCAAATCCCTACAATTATGAAGGATTGTGTTTGGTGTGTGTTTGTGTGGTAATTTTTCATTCCTCTCTTTGCATGTTTAGCTATATATTATTTGCATCCTAGCGCACATCCATAACTAGGTGGTGCCCCTTTCTTTTGTTGGGCTTGGTTGTTGATTTGTTGTTGTCTTGTGCGCTAGTAGTTTCCCCAGTCCCAATTGAGCAGCAAGGGAGCTTCACTGAATCCTTTTATTTTGCCTCTCATTAGATACAACCTTAGTTTGGACGTCTATATTTTTTGTCTTGTTTTGAGAATTAGGTCATGCATAATGGCCCATGAATAGAGGTTTTTCCCTTCCATTTCACTCCACATATTAAAATAAACTTTGAAATTAGTAGAAAGATCAATTTTCAACAACGTATGGTGTTCATGTTTGGTGTCCAAGGAGTAGGCAAAATTCTTGCATCATCAAACCCTATCGTCTTGCCTCTCGTTGACTATCATAGATCATTTGATGTGCATATTTTTATTTTGTTGTAGAATAGATTGCAATTTAAAAAAAAATATTGTGTAAATCGTTTAAAAAAGAAAAAAAAGAAACTTGTTGTCACTTTGAAATTAATTCAATGGAGGCACAACGCCAAATGCCAAGATATCCTCTCTTTTTTGGAGAGCATGGTGAAGATGCCAAGCTATTTCTAGCAATTTCAAATTGGCTTGTCGCATAAAAAGAGTGATAGAAGAAGAGGAATGCTTATAAATGTTTGAGGTAGTTTTGAGGAAGGATGCTAGCACTTGGTTTGACTCTCTATCTCAAGAGGTTAAGGGAAACTATAATAAAGTTGTTAATCAATTCAAAGGATACTTCTTTGACCCCCGAAACACTCAAAATCTATGGCAAGGCATCGTTTCTTCCAAGCAAAAAGACTTGGGTGACTACTACATGTGCAAACAAGAGTCTCTATATCTTTGAGTTGTATGGGTGAGAAATGTTGCCAACCCTGGTGATGGTGCAAAGTTCCTAAAGAAGGAGAGGTTCATAACCGGTCTCTTTCCCACAGTCAAGATAAAAGTTGAAGCGGGTGCACCTGCTACCTTTGATGCAGCTAAAGCTAGGGCTGCTGAGAAGTATAGAAAACTCAAGTGCCTAAGGGGAGAGGTTCCAATAGAGGGTCGTATACCCAAGGTGAAATTGCAAGCCTCAACATCTACAGAGAATTTTGAGGTAACAGTTCAGGTGATTGATAAGCTTAATGAGTCTTGAGCAACTTATCAATTCACCTTACACAAGTTGTAGGTCCCAAGGGACAAAGAAAGAAATTTGAGGAGCGAGAGCCACGACTCATGAGGGTATAACAGTGTTGAAATTGCAGGGAATCTAGGCATGGGGTGTATAATTGTTCTTGTCCTCGTGGGGATCCAGGGAGACCTAACTTGAATTACGCAGTGATGAATGGAGGTGAAGGAAGTCAACATCCAACGCTTTGTTGGGGTAAAGCCCCATGTGGCCGGCTAGAAGCCCCGGTGTCCGCCCACTATACTTATTCATTATGCCACCATAATAGAATAAGGGGGCTCACATGTAGAGAGTGAGTTTTAGCCCCTGCAAACACAAGGTCTCCTCTTCTCCTCTCTTCTCCATTGCTGCACACACTCACACACGCTCCTGCTCGTGCACTTCAACTGGTATCAAAGTTCAGGGATTGGGAGCACCAATGGAGCTCAGCGGGGCGACAGGTGGAGAAGCAGCAAAAACTACAACGTGTTTTTTTTAATCTATTTTGGCCTACCAAAACGTCTTCATTCAAGCCGATTCTTATTGATTCTTGACCAAAATTTTCTCCTCTTTAACTTTGCAGAAGAATGTTTTTTCAAAATCTTCACCAATTTTGAGATACCTCACTCAAACTGTCTACACCTCTAGGGTACACACGTGCAGATTTTTACAGATCTGTTTCGACCTGTAAAAAAAAGAACATTTCAAATCCATTCCACGATTCCCAACCGTTTTTGCGTGGTCTACAATTTTGCAGAAGGAAATTTCTGCAAATTTTGAACGAATTGGAAGATATGAGCTGACACGTTGCAGTATATTCATAAAGTTGAAGATTATGTATGCCTATTGTGGTGATTTGCTACATTCGGAAAGCTCGAATTGAGCTTTTGTCATTCTCTTGTTTTGTGCATTGATGTTTTTCTCTCAGTGAAGAGAGTGTGGGTTGATATTTTCAAACATTTATGCGCATACCTTGAGAACACTTTGTGGATGTATGCATTCTTGTGGACTCTCAGGATTCGACAGTGGATTCATCACAAGTTATGTACATTTACGTGTGCGATTAAGTAGATTTCAGGAGTGTGGTGCACGGATTTGCAGAGAGATTTGCAAGCATTTTTAGCATGATTGTGAGCTGAATTTTCAGCTGATTTGGATGCTCTTTGACACACATTTGGTAGATGCTCGATGCTCGTTTACATTGCCATGTGGATGCACATGATGTGCACTTTTTGATGGATGGTATTCTTCACCTTGCAATGGCATATGTGGGCTGATTTTCATATGTTTTGAGCATCAATTTGTGTCATATTTTGGTTGATTTGTGTCCAAGTTTATGCTAGTATATGCCTCTCTTGTAGAGTGCGGTTGATGCACTTTGTGTTTCGGATTACAGGATTGTTTTCCAACTTTACGGAGTTGAAAATTTGGGCCAACTCATGTATGCTTGAGTGCGGATTTTGTGCATGATTTTCTCATGGTTTTGAGCATGTTTATAGCATGTATGGTTATCGTGGTTAGATAGCCAAATACTGTAAAAACTCTGCCATATTTTTCTTGCGAGTTTATTTGTTTATGCGCATGGTTTGCAATCATGTTTTGATTGCATTTGGTACTCAATGTTTGCTTTGCCATAGTGTTTGGGCATCGCATTGTGAGAGTGTTTTCTCACCGGATTATGTCATTTGACATACATGGGGTAACCTCTTCAGGAGGGATATTGTTGATGCTAGTTGCTGATGCTAGTTTCATCGATTATCACATAGTGCTCTTGGATTTGAGCGGTTTTGGCATCATTTGAGTGGTTTTGCTCACTTGTTTGTTACATTGATTCCCATATTTGCTGACACTTCTCTTAGACAACTTATGCTAGCTTATGTTGTATTTTGACAATACTTGGTGTATGACTTAGCCAAGCTTTAGCTATTCTCAGTTGATCGATTTATGCTTGGTCTTGTCACAGGTTATCGCCATGGGTTTGGCATGTACATCATTTTCAGGGTTTGTGCTTTTCCATACAAATTTTGATGGCTCAAACTTTGAGCATTGCAAAGAAGGTATGCATGATGCATTGACTCAGTTGGGCCAAGTGTTTCCACTACAGGGCATGGATGCTAGGCTAGAGTCTATGACTGATGATGAGTGGGAGGACTTGGATGAGATTGCACGTTAGACGATCATGTTACACCTTGGTGAGTCTGTCTATTGCATTGGTTTGGATGCATACACAACTAGGAGTTATGGAAAAGATTGTGCAATGCATTTGGCACAAATGAGTCTCGAGAGATGTCTATAGTCAAAGGACGACCTTAGACATAGAGAGGTTGTGTGTTGGAATTGTGGTCATACAGGACATGTACGTAGGTGTTGTTTTTGGCGGATGAGATAGCACAGGAGGGATGCTATCGCTTTGGATGTCGTCGGAGCAAACATAGCGCATGTGGCTACGCATGACAGAGATGTTTCCTTTGCTTCTATGTTTACTCTTGACTTTCTTATGTCGGTTTTTGACGACACATTACCTTCGCATTGGATAATAGATGTGAGTGCTAGATTTCATGTCACACCTAGTCGTGAGTGGTTAAGCACATATGCTAGTGGTATGCTTGGACGTGTGGGTCTAGCTGATGGTTCAGTGCATGACATAGTTGGTGCAAGGGATGCCAGACTATTTTTTCCGAGTAGTGCATCATACGTGTTGCGAGATGTACACCATGTGCCAGGTTTTATGAAGAGCTTGATCTCTGTGAGTCAGTTACGAGACAACGGATGCTAGGTAGTGCTAGATGATCACAGTTCCACATTACATCGTGGACAGCTAGTCATAGCAAGAGGTGCTAGTGTTGGCATGATTCATGTGATGCGAGTACGTCACGTACGAGACGGCACAGTCTTTGTGAGTATGCAACCATGCAGAGAGACGAGGCATGTCTCCTTTGTGGATAGGTTGCATGATGCTCCAGTTTGTGAGCATGTTGAGCCAGTTGTGCAGCATGGCATGTCATTTGTGGATACGATGACAGATATGGATGGTTTGAGTGCTGCGAATTCAGCCGTGATTCAATCATTCATGGATATACTTAGGCCAGAGCACGCTGATGCATGTGAGTTAGAGCTAGGCATTGCTCTTGTCACATAGGGTTCAGGACAAACAGATGCTCTTGGTGCACATGTGACATGTGATGGACACGAGAATGGATTCCAGGGATCAGAGTTTGATTGTCAGGTGAATTTCATGAGTGGTGTTCTAAGCCAGATTTGACTGAGATGGTCAAATTGGCAGATATTGCTAGGATTGCATCAGCATTGGGGAGTCTCATATACGAGATACTGATCTCGAGACCGAGATTGCATTTGCAGTAGGTGCATTTGCAGTGGTAGCAGTTAGTCATGCAGTGACTGACGTTGGCCTTGAGCATAGGGGTACTTTGAAGCGTATGGTGAGATACCTATAAGATGTGTGCGGCTTTGATGAGGAGTATGGTGTCAATCGCTCTATACTTTCTCTACAATTAGAGTTGGATGAACACAGATTTTGTGAGCCAGTGGGCATTGGCTGAGGTCATACTTGTGATGGCCTTGTACAAATTTTGTACGGTTTTCTTTTCTCTCTCATGGCCACATTGGCCTTTACCTAGGAGGTTGCTGGGGTAAAGCCCCATGTGGCTAGTTAGGCCAGGTGCTCCCCCACTATACTTATTCATTATGTACATAATAGAATAAGGGGGCTTACATGTAGAGAGTGAGTTTTAGCCCTTGCAAACACAAGGTCTCCTCTCTTCTCCATTGCTGCACACACTCACACACGCTCTCGCTCGCACACTTCATACTTGTGCAAAGACCAAATGGGGCAAGACCACCTCCACAAGGAGTGGAAGGAGTTCCACCTTTTCCAGATCCAAATGTTCTTGTGGTAAAGGTGACAAATTCAAATGAGATTGACATGGAAGAAAATGGCATTAAGTGTGGCCGTGGAAAAGATAAGGAGAAAGAAGGAGTCATATCATAGAGTGACCATGGATGAGGCAAGAAGGAAAAGGAAACGAAGGAACCCAAGAGGACTTGATGTCACATCCACATCCAAGACTTCCCTCTTGGTGTCATGCCAAGGGCAAACCCAAACGAGTAGGACTTGGGCCAAGGGCCGAGGGCCGGCTGGTAAAGGCGGATAGGGAGATTCTATTCAGTGGCCAAGGGCTATATAATGGGGGATTGGGCGGAGAATCTTCATTACGTAGCTCCTGGGTCTTACATTGGTATCAGAGCTCAAGGAGGAGCAAGCTATGGAGGAGGGGGAAATGATTTGCATGGCTTGACATGTTCTATCTCTCTCTCCGTTCATGGACGCTCAGCCTAGGGGTCCTCTTTATCTTTCTCTCAAAGAAAGTTTGCATGTCGCATGCAACACACAAGCAAGGAAAAACCGTGTGCTGATGTCCCAAGTCGGGGAGGAAGGGGAAGCCAAAGCTCTTGCTCGTGTGCAGCGGCTCTAAGCCGAGAAGGAGAACCGTTTACGACCTCCTGAAAATTGGCTCTGCTTGGGCTCGTTGGGAGTAGAAGGCATCAAGGCATGAAGCTCGGTGCTACCAGCGTGGCCAAATTTGTGCGACTTCAAGCACCATATCCTCCTCAAGGATTGTGCAGGTAGAAGCCTTCGACCTCCTGTGCAGGTATTTTCTTTAATTATTTTTTTAACAAAAAATCTTTTTAGTGCCCTAAGTTAGGCCACACACCCCACCTACGGGTGTTTCCCCACGAGCAGGGAGAATCGGCAGTTTGCGGGATGAGCCCCACAACCAAATGGACATTCATGGTCACATCCGTTGGCTCATGTGGCAAATTTTTGCATCTGTCATGTGCAGAAATTTACAATTTGAAGGTGTATAAAATCCCCATGTCTGTCGCAAAACATCTCTTGGAATCTCTCAATCTCTTAGACTCTATCTAGGGCGGGATTGAAACGGGACTCCAAGACATGCATGGACACAGACACAAATGTGCGACAAGAAATGAACAGCGTAAGCCATGATTCTACAGAAGCAAGGCTTCTCATTGAGACATGGATTGGAAATCTAATGCAAGGCATCACTAAAGGATGCCGATTGATTTTGAAAGTCATCCAATGACTCTCAGTCAATGGTTACATGCAAGGTTGCTTGGCAACCATGGAAATCCAAGCAAGGCATATGAACTATTCAATTATGTTATTCGGCAAGGCCAACGGTAATTACAATTTCAAGTAGTTGTTTAAGATACATTACAAGAGCAAGGCTCCTTATATCAACACTCCAATAAATCGGCCGCTGTTTTACTCTAGTTGTTAATTTTTGGGTCTCTCCGTGTTGTGCTATCTTGAGGTGGAGGAAAGCACGACTTTTGGGAGCACGGCTCTATGCATTTGATGCATAATAATTTCCAAGCCATTGCATCTTGCTAGGAAGCAGGCAATATAGGTACATGAAGCATTGTGAAAAAAACATTGACATCCACAACTATGAGCTGAATGCAATGTTGACCACCACATGAATTTTCACAATGCCAACTTGTCAAGCAAAGGGTTTTTTGATCAAGTAGTCTTGGACAATAGCAAATATTTGATAGTTCAATTGTAGATGATACCTCTCTTACTATTGGGAAATCTTATGATTCTCAATCAGTAGCAAAATTTGGCAAGGCCAATTCTCTATGAAATTTTGACAAGGTCAATCCTTTTCTGCTTGGACATATGGGTGTCAACAAGAGCATCTATTAGCTATGAGCACTCAGGTTAAATTCATGCCTCGTCTATTTGATGAACTTATGTGAAGCAAGTCTTCCATTTATGCATCTTGCATTGAGACTCCCCAAGTTTGGCATATGCTAGGAGCATACAAAATTGGGGAGGAATAGGCAATGTGTTTGCAAGTTATTTCATTATGTGCTAGACGGGCGTATATGATACACGAGGGCATATATGCATATGTGACAACTCTCTCTTGCAAAGCAGATATGGCTATGAGACACCTTTTAGCAAGTTTTTTCTTTGGAAATTCAAAGCAACTAGTTACAGTAAGATGACTAGGTCAGACAATTTCAAGTCCATTGGCATGCAAGTTTGGAGAACTGGCACAATTAGCATATTAACTCCCAAAATCCCTATCAATACAACTACACAAGGCACTTATGGTTTTGGCTATTTTGTTTGAGGCCATCAGTATAGCCACGGGCTTACAATTCGGCATGCAAGGCATGCTAACCAGGTGGCATGAAATCCACTGCTTCATGGATTACGCTTCTACTATCACACTCACAACTCACCCAAGAAGTCATCTCATTCATTCAAAAGGTGAATTCTATGTCCCGCTTTCATTCACTTAGCCTTTGAGCTACTTCACCCTTTGCAAAAATTGACACAACAAATAGAATTTGCATGGTCGGGTGAGCTTGAAGAGTACTTTTGTAGCATAAAATTAATTCTATTAGAGCTACTACCAACACTCATGCCTCCTTGTTGGGAGTACACATTCTTTAATTTGATACCTCTAGTGTTGGGAAAGAAACAATTGGTGTTGTTTTGCTACAACAAGGTCCTCACAGTATCAGGATGCGACCCATCTACTTTGCTATTAGGTTCATGAATTACTTCACCCTTTGCAAAAATTGGCACAACAAATAGAATTTGCATGGTCGGGTGAGCTTGAAGCATAAAATTAATTCTATTAGAGCTACTACCAACACTCATGCCTCCTTGTTGGGAGTAGACATTCTTTAATTTGTTACCTCTAGTGTTGGGAAAGAAACAATTGGTGTTGTTTTGCTACAACAAGGTCCTCACATTATCAGGATGCGACCCATCTACTTTGCTATTAGGTTCATGAATTCCTTGGAGAGAGGCTACACATAAGCAGAACTCATGATGCTTTCTCTCATGTTTGCGGTGAGAAAATTTAGATCCTACTTGTTTCCAAAACCCTTTTTAATACTCATCACTGCCAAAAACTTGTTTCCTTGAGTGTCCTCTCAAATGACACTAAGTCCTAGGATCACAAAGTGAATTATGAAATTGCAAGAGTTCCAATACTCTTTCAAGGTAGAAGATAGTGTACGTGCACAGTTGGCAGGGATTCTCACCTATAGAGTGCACAAAAGGGATATTAAGGTGTTTGAAGTGAAAATACTACCCTTGCGAGCATACCTAATTCATTCACCTTGTTCTTTGATGAAGCATTGAGGAAGGCCACGGGAAAACCAGGGGGAGGACTTGCGTTGCTTGATCCAAATGTTGTGGCTGTTGTGGAAGAACATGTAAGTTTGCCAGACTCCATAAGCAACAATGAAGCAGCATACAATATACTACTTCATGGCTTGCAAATGTGTGTTTCCAGAAGGTACGACGTCTCATGGTAAAAGGGGATGCACTTCTCATTATAAAGAAAATCTTAGGCATTTGGGCATTGTAAAAATGAAAGATTAAGGCAAAAGGTTCATTCCATCTGCAAACTATTCAATCAATTTGAAGAAGTGTAGTTGTATCATATTCCTAGAGAACAACATAAAGATGCTAATTTTCTTGCACAGAAAGTAGTTGCATGTGTTGACAAATAAGTGCATGTCATCATGATGGCAGCAATGGTAAAGAAACCAAGGTACCAAGAGATGGAGTCCTTGGCTCCCATTGTGAGCTACATGTTGGAAGGCGAGTTTCCACAAGGATTTACAAAGGCTCAAAAGAGGAGGCTCATAAAGAAGTCAAGTTTCTTTCTCTTCCTAGAAGGCTCCCTCTATCAAACAAGAAAGACTCAGGTGAGTAGAAGAGTGTCAACAATGGAGGAAATTTGAGCCATTCTAGAAGGTTTGAATGAGAAAGCATGTGGTGGCCATTTTCTGCAAGAGAACTATGAAAAATATTTTTCTTGTGGGGTATGTTTGGCCAAGCATGCAGGTGGATGTTTGACATTGGTGCAAAAGCTATCATAATTGTCAGGTTAATGGAAACAGAAGTTTGGTGCATGGTCCAAATAAATCTGTACTCGTAAATAGACCCTTTGGAAAGTGGGACGTTGATTCTATGGGTCCTCTTCCTAGAAAAAACAATGGTAAGCTCTACATTCTAGTGATAGTAGACTATATGACTATGTGGGTAGAAGCACAAAGTGTGGCAAAGGTAAATGAGAGGACGTTGAGCAAGTTTGTATACACTCACATCTGTTGTAGATTTGGCACACCTTTGGAATTTTTTTCTGGTAATGGTCCAGGGTTTTGGAAGGGTTTAATCATGGATGTTTGTGTAGAGATTCACATTTTACATGGTCATGGCACACCCTACTACCCGCAATCAAATGGTTTGGTGAAGAAGGCTAATGGGGTCATTGTAGGCATCATCAAAAAGATAGTGAAGAACAAGACAAAGTTGTGGGATGACTTCTTGGATAGGGCATTATGGGCGTATCAAACCACATATAGGGAGGCCACAGAGCTCACACCATTTCACTTGGTGTATGGTCAGGAGGCTCTGCAACCAATTGAGCTCAACATTCCAACAATGCGACTTCATGACAAAGGAGCACAAGATAATCAAGAAGCATGGATGCATCAACTTCTTACCTTAGTTGAACGTAAGTGGAAGAGAGAAGTTGCTTATGAGTGCTACAAGAGGAAAGCTATACAAGCAAAGGACAATTTTTATAAGAAGGTCAAGGACAAGGGTATCAATGAAGGTGGGTTGGTGTTAAGGTATGACAATCGACTTGATAATAGGTTTGTTTCAAATTCAATACTAGATGACAGGTCTACATATGGTCAAAAAATATTTTAATTCAAGTCACTATCAGCTCATTGATTTATATGGCAAGTAGCATCCTAAAAAGGTGAATGGGTATCGACTAAAGCCCTACTTGAGTCGCACTCTACCAAACGATCTGCAAGAGCATCTCCAACAAGCTATGTCATTTTGTAAGTCTTTTAGTTTTCTTTGTGTCTGCATTAGGAAGAGAATGGGGTATAGGAGGGCCTCTTTATTTGGCAGTTTAAGGAAGTCAGACCTTTAGTATTAAGAAATTAATCAAAGGACAAATTTTGAATTCAAATAGGCAAAACGACTAGTTTATTTGAATTCATAGTTTTCCCCCAAAATGGAATTTAAAATCTAGCGAGTAAAACCATATCATGTAGCATATCTATGGAAAGAGCTTGATGCGTAGATTGTAGATCTATGATCTCCGCTCAAATTGGAGATGATATGTAGGGGTTATGGAAGGCCAAATATTGTAAAAATTTTCCACCTCCTTTTTTGGGGGGGAAGTGCATCATTTGACCACTCTTACACATCTCTTACACACCCACCATTCTTGCACACATGGCGTACACCTATTCATCAAAATGTTAATCACCTCCATAAGTTGATGGTAAATAAAGAGGCCCTCCTACACCCCATTAACTTCCTAATGGTAGTTTAAGACAAGGTGAAGAAGAACTACAAAATGGAGACTTGTTTGAGGCACAAAACATCACAAACATCTTGGAACCACTCTCATTGGAAAAGATTCCTTTTGATGATACATGAATGTATTGTCATCGGGAGGGGGGGGGGGGGGGGGGGGGAGGGGGCTAATGATAGTTGTTTTTGGCTAGCAAAAATTTCCATAGTGAGTTACTTCAGCCTATCAAAATCACCTTCATACTATGGCTATCTTCACTCGTATATTGTATATAGACATGTGTGCATTAGATTTTTTTTCTCTAAAGCTTTATCTAGCTAATCTTTTGGCTAGGTGAGCACAATAATATAAATAAAAAACTATTATGTTCCATTTTTGTGTAAATATTACACCTCCTATAAGGACCTAAACCTAAGTGTTTTATTTCTATCTTTTATAATTTTGCGTATTTTTGTAAATATATACATGTAAGTGTGTGTTTATATTAGACCTTTGCATGCCTCTTTTCATTCTCTTGCGCCATAAATATATTTTTATTACCAATGTGTATATTTTCTAATATCATAAATATTTTCTTCTTTTATACAAATCACCCCCACATTTCTATCATCTCCCTTGTGAAAACCAAAAATCCGTTTTCTACGCCCTAGTTACTTTTATTATATAATTCTCATTTACTGGCATAATTTTTTCTCTTTCACCCAAAATAATACAAAAAAGGTATCATATCATATGAGTCAAGTGTCCTTTTTCATATTCATAATTCTTTCATATGTTTTTTCATATTGATAACTCAAACACCGTATGTCATGAAGCTAAAGTTCATGAATAGTCCATACCCTAGTCCCACCATGTATATATTTATTTATTCACCAATGATCCTCCTCCATGCATATGTAAAGATAACTTGAATGCTTTGTATCATGATATGACTCATAGAAGGCCTCACTCTTGGATGCATTCTGCAAGCTCAACAAAGAGGGGGCCACTCAAAACTTTTGCAATGAGGGGAGAACATACGGTTTGGTGAGATTTTTGAGTCCTATCTCCACTTGGAATTTGAAGAAGTACGAAATAACAAAATGTAGCCCACAAGCTGAGTAATTATCTCAATTTGTTCCATGATTTTTGGAGCTACCATCAACTAGATATTAGTTTTATGGTCGACCCCATGCTGCCCACTTTTTCTCACAAGTCACCCTAGTCTTCTCTTAGTTTCATTCACACTTCTACACACACACACACACACACACATTCCTCTTTATCTCTCACTCAAACCTGCACCTTCTATGGTTTTTTTCACCCTCTTAACCACCAACATCCCCTCTCACCTCCATTAGTTCTCACATGAACTCTACATGTATATACACCATATCTATGTCTCTCTATTAACTCTAAATCCTAATTTTATCTTATCTCTTATCTATGTACATAAAATTCAGCATGTAGACCATGCTTAACCTCTAAAAAACTAGAAAATCTCGTCACCAAATTTTCATTTTCATAATTGGTGATCGACAACGAAGGCGTAAAGAAGAGAAGAAAAAGAAAAAAAAGATTGATAGTCATTCTTGACAATCTACACAAGGTAAGTCCAAGCTTCTTTAAGGCTTCACCATCTCGAGGATTCCCAATTCATTTACCATCAAGCGCATTCTATACATTGTAAGTTGTACCACTAACTTTTTAGAAATTACTAACACTAACCACTAACCTTCTTGTAAAAATTGCACCCTATACTATCCACTAAGTAGGCACTCCCAAGTTAGTCACTCAAACCTCTCCTTTCAACCTCAATAATTCTCTCTCCTTGAGCCCATATTCATGTGACTCAAAGGATAAGAGAGACCACTCTCATTTGAAATTTAAAAAAAAATCATAATCCATGTTTCTCTTAATGAAATTAATTATACTTAATTCTAATTGGGGCTTTCAAAAACCTATAAATAGAGCACTTCTCTTCTTTGTAAAAAAGATCCATTGCATACATAACATAGCACTCTCCAACACTAGCTGTGTGAGGAGATTTTAAGCTTTGAGAGCTCTCTATCACATTATACTCATCTGTGTATAGAGATGCTTTGAGGCTATTGAGAGGAATTGAATGATGCTCTACCCTCTATCACATTTGTGGCTTTCACTTGCTCATAAATAAGATTGATAGTTTGGGGTGCAATTGTGTACAATGGCTACACCTCTTCTCTACAAAATCAACTCGAGAAGTTGACTCAATGGCTTCTATAAGGTGAACTTTTCCTCGAGATTATTTGTGTCATTTCATGCTTTGTGATTTTTGGGGGTTTGTTGATTTTTTCGCTTAGGAATAATTATAAGAGGGTGATACTTTGACGTTAGGAGATTTCAGAGGTCATTTGGAGGGCCTTCTAAGAAATTCTATTTCTCTCTCTACAAAATGTTCTTAAAATATACTTGCACTTGTTGCATACGTCCAAAAAGACAACTGAACACTCTGCCAAAGTGACCCTAACTTTTCAAAAATCCTTAAAAACTGTCACTTTTTCATTCAATGCGTTTTTATGAAGTACACGACGCTCATTCAATATAGCTTTCGTCATCATTGAAATTAAAAGAATCACAAAATTATCAGTTGGTGTTAGAATTTAAAGTTTTTGACACCACCAATGCGTTCAAAATGACCAAAAACTTAAAAAACGTCTATCTACTTGCCTCAATTTGACACCCAGAGAGGAATAAATGATCAAAATACCCCTAAAAAGGAGATTTTGCCTCACGGCGCGCGGGGACCCATCTGGAAAATTCCAAATGGCCCTCCGCGCTCCATGAGGCAAAAATCAAAAAGTTGGATCACGGTGCGCAGAGGGTCATCTAGAATTCTCTAGACGGTTCCTCCTGCACCATGATCCAAAATCCCATTTTTAGGGGTTTTTTGGCGATTTCTCCCTCTCCGGGTGTGACATTGAGGCAAGTAGATGAACGTTTTTTAGGTTTTTGGACGTTCCAGACGCATTGGAGGTGTCAAAAGCTTCAAGTTCCAACATCAATTGACAGTTTTATGATTTTTTTTAAATTTCAATGATGATAAAAGCCATATTAAATGAGTGTCTCGTATCCCATGAAAAAGACATTCGCACTGAATGAAAAGGTGCCTGTTTTCAAGGACCATTGACACCTTTATTATATTTTTCTTAATATCAATCTATTTTTCTATGTAACGTAAGCTCTTCTTTCATTGGAGGAGCGCTTTTTTCTCTCTCTTCTGAAAGGCCCTCCAAAAGACCTCCGAAATCTCCTAATGGGGGGCTCCCATAACCCTAAAAAAATGGTATAATGGCAATAAGATCAAGCATTCTATTGTCTCTGTAAATTTTCTAATCTTGGAAGCATGTAATCTTTTAGGCCATGATCTAGTTGTTCAAGTTGGTTTGTACTCTCTACCTTACTCTCTTCCAAATCCCTACGATTGTGAAGGACTATTTGGTGTGTGTTTATGTGGCAATTTTGCATTCCTCTCCTTGCATGCTTGTCTACATATTATTTGCATCCTTCTTCACATCTGTAACTAGGTGGTTCCCCTTTATTTTGTTGTGTTTGGTTGTGGGTTTTTTGTTGTCTTGTGTGCTAGTAGTTGCCCCAACCCCAATTGAGTAGCACAGGAGCCTTGAGGAGTGTTTAGAGGTCGCTTCTCTTGTTGACTTCCCTAGACCACCTCAACAGCTAGCTCTAAGCTAGCTCCTTGAGCACTTTTTTTGATTTCACAATTAGAAAACATTTGGTATACATGTTGGTCGAGGCAGTGCACTCCCTCTATCTCTCTTTCTCTCTCTCACTCCTTTGCTCACTTGCATCGCCACGTCTGTCACCCCCGCCAACCGCAGGTTTGGACACACACTCGTTCCTTTAAACCATGTTGGGTTAACCAAGAAAAAATGTTCGATTAAAGCATCACCAAGCACAATGTCTACTTTCAACTATCTTTGAATATTGATATGATCACCCATTTTAACTGCAGGTGACCTTTTCTAAAAATGCTTACCCACTTTGACATTTTGGAAATTGGCAGGATAAGAATCCATAACAGGTCGATTGATCTCTTTTTTTAGCATGCCATCGAGAGAGAGAGAGAGAGAGAGAGAGAGAGAGAGAGAGAGAGAGAGAGAGAGAGAGAGAGAGAGAGAGAGAGAGGTGAAGGCCTTCCTCAAGATGGCAGTGATGTGTTTTCGCTTGTTAGACAACAATCGGCCAACAGTACACTTACATTTCAGAGACTCAATGATCATACCTTGTACATCACACCTGTTGTTCCACGGGACTAATTGACACACAAAATTAAACGTGGGGGGGTGAGGGGAAAGATAAACCCAGACAACACAAAAATCAAAAGGGGTTTGACAACACAAAAATTTGTCCCCTCGGAAGCCTGTTTTGACCCACCATCTCATAGTCCAGGTTCTAGGTTGCATAGGCTAACCAACTGACCCGTGTGAGCATGTTGTATAGAAGCCCCTTTTTATGATGTTTTATTTTAAGGAAACATGCACTGCCAAGGTTTAGGAGGTTTAATTTGTGGTCGAGTTTATTTTTTATGGGACCGCTACAGCTACAATTGCATAGGATCTTGTGGGTGGACTTGTGAATCATGGATCCGCTCATCAACCCGCATTTAATTTTGTGTGTCATTTAGTCCTGATGTATATTGCTCTAAAGAACTTGTTGAAGGGACAAACTATAAGATGCTGGACTACTGCAAGTATGAGGTGAGGGACGACATATTTCCATACAGAATGAATGAAAATGTCGATGAAAAGGGTATTGGGTAGCATGCAACATGACTTCAATGTGGAGGCTAGCAAGGTTGTTGGGAAAAGACTGCCTAGAATTTAGACCCGGGACCTAGATTCTGGGTGCACCGATGATGGTGAAGCTCTTGACAATATTTTTTGGTTGGGATCAAACACAAAAGCTTTTTAGAGAGAGAGAGAGAGAGAGAGAGAGAGAGAGAGAGAGAGAGACAAAGAGAGAGAAGACAAAGAAGACGAGAGATTTTAAGGTTGTAGGAACAATCCCAAGAGATAAAAAAGACCTATCCGATGAGTGTTGAACTCAAGTCACGAGAGAGAGAGAGAGAGAGAGAGAGAGAGAGAGAGAGAGAGAGAGAGAGATGAAACAAAGTTTAAAAAGAACATGAAATACAAAACTATCTCCTCTACAAGTCCTAGATACAAAAATGAGAGAGAGAGAGAGAGAGAGAGAGAGAGAGAGAGAGAGAGAGAGAGAGAGAGAGAGAGAGAGAGAGAGCAGCTCCAACCTCCTACATTCAACAAGGATTTAAGTCCATACTAAAGCTTTCAGTCTTTGAAAGACACGAATAAAACATCTGAAGCGATAACAATACATCACTTGAAAAATATACAAAGATGCTTCCTTGTAACATTCTTTGATGCTTACAAGAATGGATGCCTCCAGCTTGTCTACATACTACCATTATAATCCAACTCATCCAATTCATCGTAGTCGTTGGCTTCATCATCATTGACTTGTGGCACGGTCTGTGAAGGGGAAAAAAAATCAGTATTCAAATTACAAAGGATGATCTTAAAAACCCCTCTTCCTATATGCTGTAACATGATAAATTTATTGAAAAACTTGCTGGTTTTTCCTCAGATTTCAATTGAAAAATCCCTTTGTAAATGTAATTGTGTAAAACTTTGAAAAAATTGTCAATTAAAATACCCTTTTTTGAACCCTAATGGCATACTTACAGTTCTACAATCCCCCCCCCCCCTCATGACTAAGTGAAATGACGCATTCACTACAAGAGATCGTTCAAAATCCGATGTCAAATTACTGACGTCAATGGCGGGCGTCAGTATATGTGTAGGTAAATGGAGGGAGATCAAGTTTTTAAAAATTTTAATTTTCAAATTTTCGACGTGTATACCAGTGCAAATACCGTCGCGCATACTATGTTTATACCGGCGCAAATATCGGTGCCTGTACCGACACACATACTGGTGGATTCTGCAAAAATAGAACCCGTGGGTTTCTCTTGCGTATTTTTCTCCTTTCTTCTCTTCCTCTCTTGCCCTCCTCCTCCTCAGTTGCTGCAGATTTGCTGCCTCGCGACTTGCTAGAGTTGAGATTTTCACTCATACGCTCCTCTCTATCAACAAGGTAAGCTTCTTTTCAAGTTTCCTAGTACATTTGTTAACTTTTGTGTGTGTGTGTGTGTGTTTGTTTGTTTTTGCAAGTTTGAGGACATTTTAATTGTTTCTTGCGCGAGTAGGCCGCATGTGAGTTCTCTATAATTGTTTTTGTTGCATACATACATACACACACACATTCACATAAACATGCACGCAAGTAAACAAAAATACACACTAAATAATATAAACATACTATATACGACCCACACACATATTTTTCAATTGAAACAAATAAAAACGTAAAAAGATTGAACTTTTGTTATTTTATAAGTAATATTAATTTAAAATCATCATTAACAGAGAAAGATAACCACATTTATCATTAAAAGAAATATTTATTTTGATTTGTGTTATTGTTTTGTTATTTTAATGTAAATAGATTTAGAAGTTAAAAAATTATATTCTTATTTTTTAAATTTTGACTTATCGTAGGTGTTGTAAATGTAAATTACAAACTTTTTAGTGTTAGATAAGTACCTTTAGTTTGATTAGGTTTATTCGTTAATTTGCAAATCGTCGATTGGCGTTGTTATGTCGATCACTTAGGACAAAGCGATGTTATGTTGATTCGAACGTACTTGTTTGCTTTGGGCTATTCGCTTAATTAGGTTTAGCCCTTTAACACTAACCATTTAGGTAATAAGTTGTTTTAGTGTTTAGAAATGGTCCTCAATTAGATCGATGAAGGTTAGTTGCTTAATTAGAGCTAGCTACTTACCTATTGAATTGTTTAGCCGAACTCCCTTAGTCCTACACGTAGCTCGGATAGTTTTGTTATTTAGTAACTTAGTAGTTTAGGGCGAGTCATGTAGGTTTAATTGGTATTCAGACGGTTTATTAGGGCTTGTTGCTTAAATGTAGCCGCTTAGGTATTTAGTCACTTATCACTCAGGTTAAACTACTCCGTATTTAGTCCATTGAAGACTATATGCTTAGGGCTAGGGGCTTAGTGTTAGCCACAAAAAGATTTCAATAAATGAACTAAAATAACGCAATTGGACTTCAATAGTGCACACACACTTCAAAAGTGCAAACAGATTTAAAAAACAAGCTTATGTCAAATCCTAATATATAGGCATTGACCAATAAAGACTATATTATTACCCGATGATGCTGATCTCCGTGCACCTCTAGACCGAGGTATGCGGCAATCGAGCATGGCTAGAGAATGTGAGGTTTTTAGAGTTAGCAAAAAATGGTAGAAAAATCGTAAACGAACTTCACAAAAGCAGGAGTCTTCATAAGTGACTTGTGTACTTCAAAAACGCAAAACGACTTCGACAAACAAAGTAAAATAACGCAATCGGACTTCAATAGGGCACACAGACTTCAAAAATGCAAACAGACCTAAAAAACAGACGTATGTCAAAGTCCCAATATTTATTATTGACCAATAAAGATGATAGTATTATCTAGTGTTCTTGATCTTCGTACACCTCTAAACTCAGGTGTTTGGGGATCGGGCATCGCTAGAGAATGTGAGGTTGTTAGAGCTAGCGATAAATGATAGAAAAACCGCAAATAGACTTTATAAAAGCAACAGTCTTTAGAAGTGACTTGTGTACTTCAAAACCGCAGAAGGACTTTGAAAAACGAAGTAGAATAACACAATCGGACTTCAATAGCGCACACAAACTTAAAAAACACAAACAGGTTTCAAAAACAGATGTATATCAAACCCTAATATATAGGCATTGACTAATAAAGAGGGTATTATTACCCGGTGGTCCTCATCTCCGTGCACCTCTAGATCAAGGTGTGCAGGGATCGGACATGGATAGAGATTGTGAGGTTGTTAGAATTAGCGGCAAATTGTAGAAAAAATGCAAATGGACTTCACAAAAGCAATAGTCTTCAGAAGTGACTTGTGTACTTCAAAAACGCAAAAGGACTTTGAAAAATGAAGTAAAATAACAAACGGACTTCAATAGGGCACACACACTTCAAAAATGCAAACGGATTTCAAAAATAGACTTATGTCAAACCCTAATATATAGACATTGACCAATAAAGACGAGATTTCATGTGTCAGATGTTGGTCATGATTACATATCTATAGGCGAACTGCTGTCTACTGAGTTGTGGCATTTCCGGCTAGGTCATATTAGCCAAAAAGTAATGATAACTTTGACTCGTTTTGGCTACTTACCTGTCTTGTCTTACTAGTTGACTTTCCTGTTTGTGAGCACTGTATCTATGGCAAACAGACTAGGTCCGTGCACTTACCATTGGGTCAAAAGCGAGCTGAATCTCTAGATTTAGTGCATAGTGATGTTTGTGGTCCTATGTCAACCAAATCTCTGGGGGGGGGGGGGGGGGGGGGGGGCAACTATTTTGTGACATTCATAGATGAGTCTACTCGAAAGGTGTGGGCATATCCTTTGAAACATAAGGATCAATTTCTTCCTATGTTCCAGAAATTTTTAGCACTCGTTGAGAATCAGTCTGGCAAGAAGCTCAAGAGGTTGCGGACTGACAACGGTGGAGAGTATGTCTCCAAGGAGTTGACAATTTCTCTGCTAAAAGGGGCATTAAAAGGCAGTTTAGTGCACCATACACACCAGCTCAAAATGGAGTTTCTGAGTGCATGAATCGTACGATTCAAGAAAGAGTCAGTACCATGCTTTCTAGGGCAAATCTCACACAAGGCTTTTGGACAGAAGCCATCTTGACCGTAGTGCACATTATAAATCGTTCGCCTAGTACGCCATTGAATTATGAGATTCCAGAAGAATTATGGTCTAAATGTAAGTCCCACTATGACCATCCACGTGTTTTTGGTTGTGAAGCTTATGCTCACGTGCTTAAACAACTTCGCCAAAAGTTAGAGCCAAAGTCACACAAATGTATTTTCATTGAATATGGTGTAGATGGAGAGATGGGATATCGTCTCTGGAACCCGCAATCTCGTCGAGTCACCCGTAGTTCAAATGTGATCTTCAATCAGTCGAAGATGCATAAACAAACTATCAAGGAAATAGAGATTCGGAGAGTCACTTTTGAGGATGTTTCCTGAGAGACAGTGAAATCAACTCAACGGGCTAGTGATGTATCTTCCACTAGCAATGCTTCAGAGGGAGCGGATAGCAATGTTCAAGGAGTGAGACGGTCTATTAGAGTCTCTCATCCACTTGCGCGTTTCTAGCCAGGTCTTGATTACATCATGTTGATCGATTGCGGCGCAAGCTGCTACCAAGAAGCCATGATGATGGATGATGTGGTGAAGTGGGAGTAGGCTATGGAATCTGAGTATAACTCGATTCTGGCTAATGACACTTGGGACTTGATAGAACTACCAAATGATGTGAAATATTTACCTTGCAAATGGGTTTACAAGAAGAAATTTACCTTAGGTGATCCAAATCCAAAGTACAAGGCTAGACTTGTAGCCAAAGGAATCAAACAGCAAAAGGGAGTCGATTTTGATGAAATCTTCTCACATGTGGTCAAGACGACAATGCTTAGAACCCTAATTGGTCTTATAGTGATTGAGGACATGGAACTGTTCCAAATGGATGTGAAGAAATCATTTCTTCATGGGGATCTGGATGAGGATGTTTGCATGCAGCAACCTGAAGGGTTTGTTCAGGAGAATGCATCTCGTAAAGAGCTAGTATGTAAGCTCAAAAAGGCACTTTATGGCTTAAAGCAGGGTTCAAGGCAGTGGTATCATAAATTTGATGTATGTATGAGGTCTCAAGGATATAAAAGGAGCGAAGAGGATCACTGCTTGTACACACGAAAGCTAGATGATGGCTCGATGATCATTCTAGTTTTGTATGTTGATGACAATGCAGAGATTGATCTATTACTTCTTGACACATTTTTGGTGAACCCGACGTGAAGTAGGCTAGGGTGAGGGTTCAAAAGCTTCATTGAAGGTCTCATAAGAAATCTTTAAATTTATAGAGCAACAAGAGCAACAGGGGGTACGGTTTGATCTAGTGACAATGCAAATGTTTCAAGCTTTTGCAATGTTTATGCAGTAGCAACAAGCTGCTGAAAGGAGGGAAAACTCCTCAACCAAAGCGCTTCAATCTGTGGTAAAGAAAATGGACCAATGTAAAGGTAAAGATGTAACAAAGTATCTTTGTGGATATGCAAAGGAAATGGAGCTTCATCAAGTGCGTGAAGCAGAGACGGTGCAAAGTTTTGAACTTGTTGTGGTTCCGGAGATTAGAGAGCATGTAAGGGGAATTAGAAATGAGCATGGGACAACTTGGGAAGCATTCAAATTAGCCTTGAAGGAAGATTATTTCATGGAGGACTCCGAAAGGGTAACAAAGAGGATCTTTTAGAGTGGGTAGTTCGTCCAAAAGAGGGGCTCTTGCCTACTGAACTGCTAAGGGAATTCGAACGCCATTATGATCAACTTTCAAGGACTGAAAAGGCTACCCTAAACTCGGAGAAGATAGAGCTCTTTTTGCAGGCTGCAGGTAAAGAGATTCAAGAGAAATTAAAGCTACTACTTGGGGATAAGGATGCGGAACAAGGCTTAAAGACTAAGTGGAATGAAGTTGAAGACGCCATTTCACTGCTAACTAAGCGACAATGACAAAGAGACAAGACGATAGTCAACCCTACTCAAGTTCCAAGTGTCCCCGAGAGTCCTATAAAGCCTGTTATTGTGGTTCAAGCCATTCTAGATGATATTGTCAAGGGAATGCAAGAGCTAAAGCTAAAGCTTACAACGCTAGAAGAAAAGGGACAACCATCAGAACAATCTACAAGGCAAAGACCTCAAAATAGAGAAGGCTTTGTAAATAGATGCATATGGTGTGATAGTACTGACCATGGAAGGAGGGATTGTGAAAGTTTTAAAGACGCTATGACAAAGGATCTTGTTTTCTTTAAAGATGGAAAATTTCACTTAAGTGAAACAGGTAATCTCTTGGGGACGAACTTTGAAAAAGGCGGGATGAAAAAGCTAGTTGAGGATATGGCTACTAGCCATGCCATTTCAATGGTTGAGGCAGCCGCCTATGGGTTGACGGTGGATCCTATTAAGAAAAAAGGATTAGTCAAAGTTGTAGAAGAGGAATCTAATGGTATTGGAGAGCTATGGCCATGCACTATAGAGTCTGCTATGAAGGTTAAAATGACTACAGAGGTTTTACATGAAGCTGGAGATTGCATTCCACTTGAAACAGGTTGGAATGACCCTGTGGACTCTTTGTCAATGCATGCATACATTGCCAAATGTCAAGAAAATGAGGCCATTGTTGAAGAGAAACGTAGGCATGAGAATGGGGATGAAGAGCCTTCAAAGCGGGCTACGAGGAGTGGAGGTAGAAATGACACAGTGCCTCCTAGATCACCTTCCCTACAAGAGATGCCTATCCCCGAAGTGCCTATGCAAGAAGCCTCTAAAGAAAAGAAGAAGGATGCAAAAAAATCCAAAGCAAAGGGTCCAACCTATAAACTCCAATCCAATATAGAGGCAGCAACGGATCTCAAAAAGGTTTGGAAGAGAGGATTATAAACAGTAAGGTGGAATTTCCATTGGGTAAGGTCCTTGGTATAGCAAAGCGGGAATTCCATGAAGAAATAATTGATATCATAAAGAGGAAGAGGTAGTCTCTTACTAAATCTATCCATGTACATGGTGAAGAAGAGACTTTAAATGCACATGGTGTATAGTTCTATGGCGAGCATGGTGAAGAAACTATTGTTGGATGCTACAAGTCTACGGGAGGAGTAAAACATATTCGTTTCTTGGATGATGAAGATAAAGTGGAGACCACTCACAAGAGCTACTACTTGAAGAGTCACTGGGAAACAGAAACTACTGAGACCCTTGTAAAAGTGGGAGACTTAGAAGAGCCATACATTGCGTTGATAGATCATGGGTCAAAAATTAACCTCATGTCAAAGAGTTTTTATCACAAAGAAAAATGGCCAATTGATATAAATCACGGATAGATGATTCGAAATGTAAAGGTGACTATAGGGTATGTGAAAGATGACCAAAATTTGTTTGTGCAAGAGATGTCTACATACCCTCTTGTCCTTGGGCAGCCATACATCACTGCTACTCGCATGGAAACCAAGGTGATGGATGATGGGTCAGCTTATGCAAGAATAAGGAGTAGGGATGGTAAGCCTGCAATACAATTCCTTACTATTTGTGTGGACCATGAAAGGAATTGTGAAAGTCTTAGTGAGCAACCCTTGCCAAAGGCAAACAAAGAATTCAAGGACTACAGGGATATGAGGGGCTTTGGCCATGTACCATTGTAGAGCGGGATTGCAGTGGTACAAGAAGAGAAAGGTTCTCGCATGATGTATATGCAAAGGAAACATTTTCTACAGGTTTTGTAGGATTACTAGACTATTGACCTATTGCTTTTATAGAGTGTGAGGACTTAAAGCGGGGTGAACGACAACATGTAAATAGTATACAAAGAGGTTTGAAGATGAATGGTTTGCTAGAAGATGATGAATGCATTGCAGGTGTGTTTGATGAGTGTTCGTTTGTGGATACTATGAAAGATTTGGAGTCTTTAGTGGATTGAAATTTGCGTATGGAAAGTGAGGTCGTGAAAGTATGCTCAATAGAAATGTACAAGGTCATTCAGGATTTCAAAAATGCTCAAGGTGTTGATGTACAAGTGGAGACTAAGTATAAGTCTGTGGCAAAGAAAGTGAAACCAGTGGCATTAACGCTACCAAAAGATTGCACAAATAAGATGGAACAAGCTGCTTTGCAACCTAGCCTTCGTGACCCAAGCAAGATTGGACACAAGTTTGAAGGTGCCGCGGGAAGCGTGTGCGAGTGCAAGTGAGAGAGAGAGAGAGAGAGAGAGAGAGAGAGAGAGAGAGAGAGAGAGAGAGACCTGCTTTGGGTGGATCGCACATCATTGTTATCCCATTGCAGCTCCTTATTCTATTATATTAAAGAATAAGTGTATAATGGTTATGTTAGTAGATGGGTTAGTAGTAAGTGGGATGTCCGGTCAGTTGGCTTGAATCCCAACAAACTTCCACTTGAAGGCCAACGCAGTCCAAGTGACTTTGTATGTACAACCGTGAAGCAATCTAGTGGCTTCAACCTATACCCATCAACTCATTGCAACGTGTAAACCGCTCCAAAGCTAAGCCTTTCGTCAAAGCATCTGTTGGGTTGTCGTCAGTGTGTACCTTGACCAAATCAATGAGCTTTTTGGCCAATAAATCTCTCACGAGATGATACTTGACTTCAATGTGTTTCGATTTGAAGTGAAAAACAGGATTCCTTGCCAATGGAAGAGCACTCTAACTATCACAATATATCATTGGAGTCTCATCAATGCCAATATTTCTGACCAAGCGAGATAACCATACAACCTCTTTACTTGCATCCGACAATGCAACGTACTCTGCTTCCGTAGCGGAAGACAAGGTACAATCTTGAAGACATGATCTCCAAGATACTACTGCTCCAACAAATATAATGAAGACATAGCCAGATGTGGATCTCCTATCCTCATAGTCTACATCCGCATAACCCACGATGGATGCATCATTGTTCCCAAAGCATAAACACCTACCGATCGTACCTTTGAGGTACCTAAGAATGTGCTTCTTTGCTTTGAAATGCTTGCTGCTAGGATTTTCCATATATCGGCTCACTACTCCCACTGCAAAAGCAATGTCTGGTCTTGTGTCTACCGTAGCATACATGAGACTGCCCACTGCCAAAGAATATGGTACCTTAGCCATTTCAACTCGCTCAACATCAAATTTGGGTGCATCTTCCTTGCTGAGTTTCAAGATTGCCTGCATTGGGGTACTCAATTCTTTTCCCCCCTACATATTGAAACGCCGCAAAACTTTCTCAATGTATGTTTCTTGAGATAACTCAAGAATACGACGTTTGCGATATCTTTTGATTTGAATGCCAAGAAAGTGTGTAGCGTCCCCCAAAGCTTTCATTGCAAAATTATTGCTAAGTGTTTTCTTCAAGTTGGAAATTTCCGCAATGGATTTCCCAACTATAAGCATGTAACACATATTAAGGAATTATGGGAAAAATGCACAAAAATGGGACAAATTTTTTTTTGTTCTCTATTTCTTGAGGAGAGGTAAACAATGTTTCAGGATGCTCATTGTGTTTGTATGATGATTTTAGTGGTTTGCATGGACTAGAAAAATCACATGTGATGTTAAGCTTTTGAGCCTCATAACTACAAACTTGTTAAAACTTGTTTTGCTGCCAATATCCATGTATTTTAATCACGAGCAGGTGGTAGATTGTCAGCCATGCCAATGGCATGGTATGCTATCCTTGTCAAAACTTCTGGTGCACCCAAGTAAGTGATCTTGCCTTCTTTCTTGGTGCCCTTCAAGGTTGTCAGGACATACTGGACGTGGTCCACTGGTTGCCTGGTTGTTGACTTTAGAACTTGGGTAAATGTGGTGGCAACCGCGTGATTTGGTGTGGTGTACCTTGGTGGTCTTTTTACCAAAAAATGGAAGTGTTGATGGTATAATCTGGCTAGCTCTTCCACCTATTTGTGAATCAAATCTGCAAAGGTAGCCGTGACGTCTCTTTGGTAAAAGTCCCTGCTGTTTTCCTATCCCTTGCTCTCATGGTCATTCCCTCTGTAGGCAGTCTGAGTGCCTCTACCACTATATCTTTGGTTATGACTACCTCGACCTTGTTTCCCTGAGTGTCAGATATTTGGGCCGTTCCATCTTCTTTAATTGTGGATAGAAGCTCATAAGATTTTTGAAAATCCACTCTGCAAGGCTCCAGTTTGTAGAAGTCTCTGAGTCCAAGCCTGCATTTGGCTTCTTTGGTCTTTGGCTTCATGATAACATCATATACTTACTTAGGTAAGAGTTGCAACACCACCTGATGCCCCTCTTCACTCTTGAATCTTCCGGTGAAGACTGTAGTGTGATGCTCTTCTAGCTGTTCTCTGGAGAGGTATGCTGCCTTGGCTGCTTTGACTGAATCAAGGTCTAGTTGATAAGAGGACAGTTCCTGCAACTTCTCCTTTTGGTTGAGCTCTTATTGGCACTCTCTGCTGCTTGCATGGCTCCCCTCATGTCTCGTGTGAGAGAGCGCTGAAAATGGTCAACTGTGGGCTCCAGAAAAGTCGCACAAAAGAAGTCGAAATCTCTCTCTGCAAAGGCTGCAAGTGAAAATAAGGTGGTTTTAGCCTACCTTGGATATCTATACCCAAACTTCCCGAACCAATTTTCCCCAGATTCCCCCATTCGTCCTACTAGGCCGTGAAATCTATGTTAGACTCAAAAAATTTCGTGATCGGATTCTTGTAGCTCATTCTGCAAGAATTTTGCAAAAGTAGGCTTGGCTGCTAAAATTTAGGCTTCCCGCTTCCATCTTCTGATTTCATTGACATTTTTATACTTGTCCGCCTTGTCTTTCTAATCACCATCGTGTCTTCCGGTTTTCCATCTGAGCTTCCCTACTATTTATTATTAATTTTTGACCTGTTTATTTGAAAAAATCAAAGAAAATAGCAAACTACTCTAAAAAAGTAAAGTAAAAATCCAATAATTAAGAGAATCCATTGAAAAAACACAGCTTTATTGTTTTTTATTGGATTTTTCTATTTTTAAGACTCATTATCAATAAAAATGACAAAAAATACCCAAAAAAGGACTATTTTGATGGATTTCTGATAGTATATTCACTATTTACACTCATCTGGAAGACATTATCAATGAATTTTTCCTTGATGATGAATTATAAGGACATTATTAGATAATTTTGCAAAAACTCACACGATAACATCAAACTTTTTCCTCCCTCTTCAAACATTGCTCTTAATTACTTAGTACTTACTGCCCTTACACCCCTCCTAGATGGCGTACTCCGGGACGACTGCGTGCATGGATTGAACAATTGTGTCTATGCATAGCCGTGGTTAGCTCTACCATGCTATGAAGATCAATGCAATTCAAACCAATATATTGTGCAAGAGTTGGGTCTTCAGTAATTAACTCAAGGGTTTTCGATGTCGAGGTTTGCTACTGATGTCTTCCAAAGAACAAATCTTGTAGCATGTGTGCTCTCTGTTTAATTGTACCATCAGGATTCTTTAGAACAATAATTGCTTCAGCTGTTGGTAGCACTTTTGACTGTTGTCGAGATTTTTCTTGTCATTGGTAGCTTGGTCAGCTTGGTGTTGTATGGTGTGGTGGAGTCTTTTGAGACTTAACTTGCCACTGCTTGATTGGTTTTACGGTTTGTGGAGAAGATAATTGCTCCTTTTTCTTCCAAATCATTCCCATGTTAGGTTCCTTGCTCGGAGGTGCCCGTTTTTGTTTTTTAACCCTTGGAACCTTCTTTTGTTTTGTCAATGAAGTTTTAGGCACCCAAATCTGAATCGGTTTATCCTTAAGCTGTGCTTTTGGTACCCAAATTTACCTGACTCCTTGCATGCTACTTGTAGAATTTGATTGTTGAGGGGATGGAGAAGATTAACTACTTCATGGTTTGGTCTGCTGATTGCTTGGTGCAATTGGAACAATGAGTTGCCCTCCTTTAGGTGATAGCTTTAGCTGATTTGTATCCCAATCTAGTACTGCTTTGTATGTTCGCAGCCAGGGAATTCCAAGAATCATCGTCTCATTCATGTGTTCATCTGGTAAGCATACAAATTGATGAGGACATGAACATCCATGCACTATCATGTTCAAGTTGACTACTCTCAATGTTGGAGTTTGGTTCTTGATGCATCCTTTGATTGTTGTTATTCCTGCTGTCAATGCTTGACTTGTTGCCTTCTTGTACGTGGAATAACTTAGTGCATTTACTCTAGCTCCTGTGTCGACCAAAGCATTGATGCTATGATTATTGAGCTTTACTTTGATGTGCACGTCCATTCCGTCTAACCAGTCATCATCTTTTGAAAGTGCGTCTTTAGGTAATTCCCATTGTCGATCATCTATTTCCAGAGTGTTGATGGAAATCGGTACCTATTGATTCTTCAGAGCAGCTTTCCTCTTGAGTACCCGAAGCCGAGCTTCCTCTTGGGCTTCATCAATAACCTGCTGTCATTTAATCTTCCTTTGCTTGGCTGCATGCATTCTTTCTAGCAATTCATTGGTTAGTGGAAAATTGTATTTCTATGAATGACATCCACTAATCCAATTAGCCATTGGTTCACCATTTAGGGTGGAAAATTTTACTACATCACTTGGAGATACATCTTCAATGATAAACGGTCCGTTTCCTTTTTTCTTAAACTTGGGAATGTGTTGCTTAAGGAAATAGACTAAAACTAAGTTCCCGTTCTTGAAGATTTTTGCGATTAAGTGGGAATCAAAAAACAATTTTTGTTTCCACTTTTGTGCATAGATATGAGCTACATCAGTTAGCCTTTGCTCATCTAGCTTTTCTAAATCTTCAAGTCTTTCTGACAATTTATGTCCAGTCAACTCAAGATTCTGTGCTACCCTTAATGTCGGCAATAGAAATTATATTGGAAGTATGGCATTAAGGCAATAAACAAGGTTAAAGGGTGTAGCGTTTAAAGTTGTTTTGAATGAAACTCAATAAGCTCATAGAGCAGCATGGAGATTCATTTCCCAGTCTGTCCTTCCTAAACTAGCCACTTTAGTCAGCACCGAGCTAAGAATTTTATTCGTATGCTCAGCTTGTTTGTTTGCTTGTGGGTGATGGGGAGTTGATTTGTTATGGATGACAATAAACTCATTAAGCATATACTCGATTACCTCATTGAGGAAATGAGTTCCCCAATCACTGACAATTTCTATTGGTAGTCCATATCTTGTGAATACATCTCATATAAGAATGAAACAGTGGTTCTGGCATCATTCTTTTGAGTTGCTTTAGCCTCAGCCCACTTGATCAAATAGTCTGTGGCTACAATGATATATTGAGCTTGGGTTCTATAAGCAGGTGGCTATATTGGTCCAACAAAATCTATACCCCATTTTGCAAAAGCTCTAGCCCCCATCATTGGTCTTAAGGACATGCTATCTGCTCGTGCTGGCATTTTTGCTCATTGAGAAGCATTATACCTTCGAACATATTCTTTGGCATCTGCAAAAAGTACTGGCTACCATATGCCTGCCATCAAGATTGCTCTTTGGGTGGTCTCAATAGAAAAGTGACCTCCAGCTAATCCAGCAAATGACGCAAATGTTGATCTTTACCTCTCCGATACAATTGGTTCCCAATAAGAGCATAGTCTCTTGGTTCAGTTTCAATTGCTCTTCACATCATTTACTCATATTCTCACGAAATGTACGGCTCAATAAGTAAGTAACCAGATAATTACTTCACTTAGGGACATGTGACATTTGAAACAATGTTACATGAGGTATGGGTGTTTGTTTTTGACATTGAGGGCAATCCTTTACAAAAGATCGAACATCTCTCCTCATAGTCGGCCAAAATACTCCAAGTCTCAAGATTCGATGTATAGTTTGGTCTTCCGCAAAGTGAAGTCCTACTATGGTAGCATGTGCTTGACTTAGGTACTGTTCTTTTTCTTCAGGATTAATGCATAAGAGTAATATCCCTTCTCGATTTCTTTTGTATAGCCTACCAGCTAGTAATTGATACATAGCCAATTGCTCGATTAACCTGATCGTGATAGGAAGTGGTATTTGTGAATCCACTTGAGAAATTGTCATCAATGACACAATATTTTCCGACCATCTAGGTATCATTTCCACCGAGAACAAATAAGCATCTAGTAGATCATCATCTACCCCTTTAGGTGATTCTCTTGAAACAATTCTTGACAAATGATCTACTCGTTGATGTGTAGTGCCTTTTTTAACAACCACGGTGAAATCAAATTGGAGAAGAATGATGAACCATCTCACTATTCTCCTTGTGCTGCATGGCTTGTTGACCAAATACAACAAATTTTGGTGGTCCACAAAGAACACAAACTTGTTGCCTAATAGGTAATGTCTATAATTTTTAATGACATAGATCATTCTTAATCCTTCCCTTTTGGTGGTGGTGTAACTCTTTTCCTCCATGTTCAATTGTCGGCTAGCATAAGAAATAGTAAAGTCAATTTTCCAATCTCCTGGTTGAGCTAGTATACAACTGATAGCAAAATTGGGAGCATCTACATGTATGTGGAATACCTTATTCCAATCTGGTACTTTCAATATTGGAGCTGAGATGAGAGCTTGCTTAAGCTTCATGAAGGATTATTCACATGCCTCGGTCCATTCAAAGTGTGTAATCAAGCTATACATGGGTTTTGAAATTATAGCGTACATGTAGATGAGCTGTCGGTAATATCCACAATGCCCCATGAAGGCTTGTACCCTCTTGGCTGTTGTTGGTCTAGGAAAATCAACAATGACATGAATCTTTTCAATATTGGAAGGCTTGATTCAATTATGTCCTGATCTTTTTGGGATAAGTGTTGAAAAGGAAGCATTGGTGCATGATGTGAAGGTCAAGGAGGAGAAGGATAGTCCAAAAGTAGTTGTAGAGCCTGCCAAAGTGAACACAAGGAGCATGCTAAGAGAGGACTTGACAGAGATAAAGGAGTATGAAGGCATGTTCAAGAAATTTTCCAAAGCTATTTGCCACTAAATATATAGAGTTGCAAGGAGCTCAAAGAGTTGAGCATAGAATCAATCTAAAAGAAGGTGCCAAGCCAAAGGTTCAAAAGCTTAGGAGGTCAAGGGTCATTCAGGAGAAGGCACTTCATGAAGAGGTGGTGAAGCTTTTGGAAGCAAATTTCATCTTTCGAGTGGAGGAGTCCGAATGGGTCTCTCCAGTTGTTATTGTGTCCAAGAAGAATGGAAGACTTAGGATATGTGTTGATGTCAAACCTGTGAATGCTGCCACAAAAAGAAATCATTATCCACTACCCTTCCTAGATGAAATCTCAATCAGGTTGCAGGTCATGAATGTTAATCATGGATGGATTTTCAGGCTACTTTTAGATATTGATAGCGATTGAAGATGACCTTCATTACTCCTTAGGACTGTTTTGCCTACAAAAGAATGCCTTTTGGGCTGGTTAATGCATACGCTACCTTCCAAGGATGGATGAATAGAGTGTTTGGTCCCTACTTGGGTAATTTCATTCGCGTTTTCATGGATGACATTGGGTGTTATAGCTCCAGGGTCACACATTTGGAGAAGCTGAGGTTGAGTTTTGAAAGGCTTCAACAAGAGGGTGGGAAACTCAACCCAAAGAAGTGTAAATTTGCTCATGCCAGAGACGTCCATCTTCTAGGACATGTGGTTTCCCAAAATGGAATAGAAGTTGACCTAGAGACAGTTAAGGCTTTATTGCTTATGGATCTGGCCAACAACACAAAGGATTTGGCATCATTTGTGCATAAGCTTAGGTTCTTGTCACATTTTTTGGGATGCTATGTCAGTATGTGTATCCTCTCCAAAAATTGAGTCAAAGAGTTCAAGGGTTTGAGTGAAATGAAGACATTCAACAAACTTTTGATGGTATCAAGGAGGTAATGTGTGCTTTACCAACAGTGAGTCCTCCCGGCTTGCGGTTGATTTTCTATGTATATATTAGTGTGGGGTCAGTAGCTTTTGGGTCGGTTCTCTTACAAAAGCAAGGAAGGAACTTCAAGACAACTTATTTTGAGAGCAAGATGAAGAATTTAAGCACGTTCTCTTACATGGAAATGGAACAGTGGGTATTCGCCTTGGTTCTTGCTTGTCAAAGGTTCAAAACCTATATGTTGCCCCAAAAGTTCTATGTGCTCACCACATCAAATCTTTTGCCTGATGTAGTACAACATTTGAAGCCTAGCAAGTGTATCTTAAAGTGGACTTTGGAGCTTCAAGAGTATGAGTTTGAGTTTAAAGTGGATCATTCTATTAAAGCTCACTTGACAGACATAGTGGTACATAAGGAGAGGGAGCTTCATCTTACCCAAGGGTTGACAAGGATGATCATGAAGAGGAAGTAGATATTACAGATGCATATACAATGATGTTTGATGGTGCATACAGGAAAGTTCTTCAAAAGGCAAGTGGTGGGTAGTCATTAAGAACCCAAAAGGCGATGTAATCTTTTCTAGAGCTTACGATCTTGATAAAGCTGAAAGTAATAATGAGGCCGAGTATCTCACGCTTTTCCTTGGGTTGAAGCAGTGTGTTAGGTTTGGATTGAAGAGGGTCATTGCAAAAGGGGATGCATTGCTAGTCATGAATCAATTGCTTGGTTTGTGGAATGTTAAGAAATACAATTTGAAGAAGTGGTTCTATGGCATCAAGAAGCTTTTGCATAAGTTTGAGAAGATCTACAATTTAAGCATGTTCCTCGTGAGAATAATAAAGAAGCTGATGAATTGGCTAGGGACAAGTTGGATGCCTTGGTAGCTCCTTTAAAGGTCAAGGAAGCCTTGTATGCAGAAAGGGAATGATTGCAAGATGTAGAAGTATTTCTTGGTAAAGGGCAATGTCCAGAGGGCATGTCAAAGGTTCGGCGTAAGAGAATAGTTTCAAAATCAAGAAACTATACATTGGTAGGTGAGGATCTCATGCTTTATGGCAAGAATAGCATTTGAGGAAAGTGCCATACAAAGAAGAGATAGGCTTGATTTTGGAGCACTGCCATGAAGAAAGAGGCCATCAAGGCAAGAATCAGGTTGTCTTTTGTGTTTTGAGAGCATGTTAATGTTGGCCCTCTATGATGAGAGATGCTTATTTTTGGTGCAAGTCATGCCATGAATGCCAAGTGTTTGCAAATCGAAAGCTTTTGGCTGAGCCTCAAAAAACTATAATGTCTTTTGATGCATTTGCAAAATGGGGAGTAGATGTTGTAGGTCCAATGCCAAGAACCAACAATGTAAAAAGGTACATCCTTGTGGTTGTGGACTATTTGAAAAAATGGGTGGAGGCAAGAGCAGTAAAAGATGTAACATCAGAAAGAGTGGCCTCTTTTTTGTATGAACAGGTGTGTTGCAGGTTTGGATCTCCTATGGTTATCATTTTTTATCATGGACCAGGGTTTAGGGAAAACTTGTTGCTGCTCTCATGGAGAAATTGAAAATTCAACATGGGCATTCCTCTCCTTACTACCCACAATGCAACGGATTGGTTGAGAACTGCAATGGTCAAATTGTGAAGATGCTATCAAAGTATGCTAGAGAGCATCCTAAAGAGTGGGACTTGGACTTGGAAAAGTGTTTGTGGGCTTATAGAACTGCGTATAGAGTGCCAACACAGTTTACACCATATGAGCTTGTTTATGGAAAAGAAGCTGTTATGCCCATACAAGTGCAGTTGGATGCCTTGAAGTTGTTGTGCAGAATGCAAGGTGAGCATAATGACAAGCTGCAAGAAAGAATTATTTCTCTAGAGTTGTTGCGAATGAATAAAGAGAAAGCCAGTGATTCTTTTCTTCAACAAGCAGAGACAAGGATGGAGAAAATGAATAAGAGGCTGCTAGAGAAAGAGATCAAAGAGAGAGATCTGGTGATGAAGTATGATTCTCGCTTGGATTTTACTTTTCAAAAGAAGTTAAGGGACAAATGGTTAGGTCCATACAGAGTGAAGCATGTATTTTCTAATGGAACATATGAGTTGGAAAAATTGTCTGGTGAACATTTGTGTTACAAAATAAATGGTTATAGATTGAATAAATACTTTGCGAGGGATGTGGTTCCAAATGCAAATAGTCTCTTGGTTGAGCATAAATGCTCTACCTAGAGGGTGGGCAATGATGATAGTCTGCTTTTGGTGTGTACAAAGTAGAGTTTATATGCATGTTCATATGTACAAAAAGATGTAAATACATGCATTTGGGAGCTTTGCAAAATGGTTTCAAGTTCAAAAAAAGATGAACATGTACACATTGTGAATAGGCAGGTTCGCGTGCTAGCAGTTGGACACATGTACATGCCCGGATAGGGTATCAGGGTCTTGGATATGGTTCTAGGTGGCTTATTTTGGCTCTAGAGAATGTGTTTGAGCTTTCTAGAATGTAAATAATGCAAGCGACAAGTATGGGTACTCTCATCCCGCTCGAGAAGTTTGGGACATGCAGTAATTGTCTATTTACGGTGCCTAATCTGCAGTGATGCGTGCATCGCCCTAGAAGTGGTAAAAAATACAATTTGGGTATGTGGAAAAGTTCTTTGGGTATCAAGGATCAAGCATGAAAAAATTGGTGAATTTTGGAGTCCGTTTGCAAAAAATGCTCGCTGGGGGTCAAAACTAGCTAGAACTGGGTCAAAAAATGACCAAAAATGGTGTGAAAAGGATTCGATTTGCCACATCAGTGCGGTTCCATGAATGCTCTAGCTGAAGGAGAAGCCAAGTCTTGGCAGTTTCACCTCTCTATGTGGGGAAGGAAGCAGGGTTCCTACAGGTGGTCTAGTGCAGTCCCATCGCGTTTGCATCCTGTTTTCAAGTGTGTGGAGGAGTGAATGAGAGCTTTCTCTCTTCAATTTTTCACTTGGGAGAGTCCATGGAAGTTTTGACTTTTCCATGGATGTGTGTGTGCAAGCAATTGAGGGAAGAAGGTGCGACTTTCTGCAAGACTATGTGACCCTGTATCGGTGCCATTAGGGTTGGTGCTACTCCAAAGAGTCCAACAGAGTGGAGTTTGGTGGGTCTTTTGCAATGGTTTGAGAGAGGCCTTTTGTGGCTGGATTTTTTGATGGTTTCTATTGTATATTTTGGTCCCCATCAAGTGTGATTTCAAGTGTTGATCAACTCGACTCGCCTTGTAGTGTCTGCGTGCAGGCAAGGGCTTGTAGGTCTTGGTGTTTGGAGTTTGAATTGAGCTTGTGGGTAGTATTTTTATTGAGCTCTTGAGTGGTGGTGGGTGTGGGTTGGAATTCAAGTAAATTTCTTGTGTGGTGTTGAGTTGTATGGGTGTGTGAGTGTGCGCACGGCGTCTTTTTCTCCATCAACGATGTTCGTCTCTTGGAATTGTTTCTGGTCCTTGTCCCAATAACCAATCCCCTATGTAATACCCTTGGTATTTGGTTTGTTCTACCTTCTCAAGAGTCATCATAAAAAACTTGTTATTATAACAATCCCTAAATAGGTAAGTTGGTAGGTCCGCTGATCCCTTATCTTTGATCTTGAAGATATAGATGATCTTCATGGCCGTTACTTGTCCTGTTTTGGCATGCGAAGTCCACAAAAGATATTTTATGTTTCTACCTTCTCAATAAATAGACCCCGATCCTAGTATTATCCGGACTAAGCCGTTTTAAAGGCTTCAAGTCTTCTTGAGTTCCGTTTCTGTCCATGTACATTTTTCCTTTGTTTTTTTGTCCTAACCTCTTCTTTGAACTCAATACCATGGTTGTCAATGCAAATAGCATACTCCTCGTTAGGTTCCAAGTAAACATGGGCTCCATGGTGGTTAGTCCTTTAAAAAGATAGTATATGCTTATAGTGCATTGCCAATCCGGTTTTCGAGTGAGTCGAGTAAGAAGACATTTGAGATGTTGAATCTGAAAAAGTGTTTGAGACTTCTTCAAGAATTGTGTGCAATGAATTGCCTTGATTCACGCTTTCTTCGGTGGATACCCTACAAGAGGTTTCTTCGAGTATGCCCTGATTTCCTAATACACGACCATATCTAAGATTCATATAGACTTATGAAGCCCTTGATAGAGTACTCACCTTTGGATTGACTTGTCATCAATTTCCACTTGATTCAATTGCAACTTTCTGTCAAGCCACTAATTCCTCGTCTGCAACCTGATTCCTGTACAAATTTGATTAAGTTATCTATTCTTCTATAAAGACAATAAAGTTTTTGCTAACCCTCATGATTGGTCTATATGTGTCACTTCGAATCAAGCTATGGGAGTCAAATATGACTTTCAAATTCGATTGAGCAAAAATCAAAGGTTTGATCTGCAACCTGAAAACTGAGTGTACTGAACCCAAAATTGCCCTGTGGCTTTATATTATGTTGGTCTAACACTATATGCGTTCAAAAATCAAAATTGATGTCTCTGGAAAGCAGAAGTAAATAATCGTGATTATTTACTTTTGTCAATTTTTTGCACTTTTTGGATTGGTTTGGCAAGTATACAACATGTTAAAGTCTTGGACAAGTTTCAACAAGTTTGGACAAAATCTGATCAAGTTTATCAACTGTTTTGTGTCCGCAAACTTTGATTTCAAGAATCTGGCTTAAGTCTCACTTTTGTGATCCAAATTTTACCAAAATTGATTTGTGAGGTCTACTTGATATGCTTGACCTTGTGATATACACATATTTGCAAAATTATCAAGTTTTAAAGTAGACGTAAATAATTGTGATTATTTACTCCAGCTATATTTTTGTAACTTTTTGTCCCAACTTTGATACAGATCTATTAAGCATCTTAAGTAAAGGTCACTAACCAAGTTTCATCAAGTTTGGACAATTTTTGGTCAAATGGTCATCAATTATCTGTTCATAGATTAACTTTGCAAATCTTGTCACAAATTTTAATCCAGTGATCTAAATCTTACCAAATTTGGTTTGTGGGCTAATTATAATATGTTAAAACTAGTGGTATGCTGACTTGTTCAAAAAAGTTGAAAAGTGGGGCAGATGTAAATAATCGTGATTATTTACTATTGACAAATTTTGCATCTTTTTGGTCAACTGAGCATGTACACATGTTTATCACACCTATATAAGCCTATGAATCAATTTGCAACAAGTTTGGACAATTTTTTTCCAAATTTATACTCAAGATTCAAAAAGTCAGTAACTTTAATTTTTACCCAGTTTTTTGCCAGTTTTGTGATCCAAATCTTCTGGGCCTTTACAAAAGTTGTTTATACACATGCAATGAGTCAATGGCATGAACCTTATTCAATTTGGAGTAGAAAGTTAATAATCACGATTATTAACTTCAGGCTTGAAATGAACACTTTTTTACAATTTTTTCAGAGACTGTTTTTATATGAGCTATTTTATGCCTATGAATCAAGTAAAAACTTACTTTGGCCTAAAATGTCAAGAAAAAGTAAATAATATGAGTTTTGGCCAACTCTTGAAATTTTTACCTCGAAGTGTCTTTGAGCTTACCAACTAGTTCAGACAACTCTTAACACTAGAATGGTAACAGGACACTTTTATGTCCTTGGACACTTTTGTGTTCTGTTAAGTGACCATTTTGCTTGAATTATTTGAAGAGTATGAAAATGAATTTCTAGGTGCTATATATCCACAAAGTTGCCTTATGAGCTGAAAAAAACTTAGCATTTTTTTTTGAGTATCGATCTCACCATTAACCTTACTCTTGCACAACATTTTTGAACCTAAACTGTGTGAAAAAACGGGTTCTGTTTTTGGCTTTTTTTCAATTTTTGGCAACTATACCACTCTAAAATTCATGTTTGTGAGGTTTAGATGGCTAGAGGTTAGGCCTTCATAGTTCTCAACATGTTTTGATGCTTGTAGGGAGAGCTAAGTGTTAAAATTGAAAGTTATGACCAATTTACAAGAATTGCATAATCCTGTTTTTTGGCCAAAATTCGCACTTTTATGATTTTTTTGGTGGCTTTCTTGATATCCAAATTCAATTTTGATTGTGTAAGTGTAATGTATAACATAAAGCTAATCTTCCTTGAGTTTCAGGGGACCTAATATGCTATATAGCATAGTATACGATGATGGTTGAGTTTTTTGATTGCTGAAGAATACGATACATTTTAGAGTAGCAAGTATAACTTTCTCAATATTGCTAGTTTCTTAGGCCAATTGTGTGTATTTTGTAGGTAGTAACCATATCTAATCATAGACTACAAACTTGGCTAGATATTGAGTAGTTTCTATGGGTTTCTAGAGGTCATAATGCTAAACCCAGTTTTTTCATGTTTGCTGTATTTAGCACTTTATCATTGCCCCGAGGTTCCAATTGTAAGAGATCCATTATCCTTTTGACATGCTCCATGGATCCTGTTGAATCCAGAGGCCCAAAGGGAACTAAGAAAACATGTATATAGTATATGTATTGAGCGTGACTATAGAAACTTTGATAATAGGTCCGCAGAATGGAAAAAATGCAACTTTTTTGTACCTATTTTTTTTGCCCAAAAAACAATTAGTGAGGTAAAAGCAACCATATGTTTTGGTCACCAATCCATTGAAGTTAACGGGGCATTTTATCTCATGTCCTACAAAAATCTCCACTCTTATTTATATGCAATCAACCGTAAGAAATTGCTGTTTTGGGCAAAATGCATTGGTCCATCAACTTTGGAGGCTTGTAGTGACCAAGGGATGAGAAAAATTACAAGTTTCTCATTTTTTTCATATGTAGTAGTTGTTGAACTATAATCTCATGAAAGGATTTTTCAAAATGAGTGGATCTACTATGGTTTTGGAAATTTTTCCCAAAACCCTGAAAGGATACTTTTATGTCCTGTTAGGTTACCATTCTAGTGTTAAGCTTACTCTCCAGTCGGATTGAGTGGTTTCGAGTGTTTTCGAGCTATTTCTAGCCGTAGACCTGAAATTCTGCAACTTCCAATAACAACTCCCACTTTATTCTTTCAAAGAGAGCAATGTTCTGAAATCCACCTCGGATCCTACTTACCCTATTGCTAGATTCTCATGCAATGGGGTTGTGGAAAGTATCCACAAACACTCTTTTTCTTATTTTTAATGTTTTTCTGAGCAGTGATCTTAAGACTTGTTTCGTCTACCAATCATTCTCAAATCCCTAATCTATTTCTACAATTCTACAATCCTAAAGGCACTCAGCAAGTACGATTACTTCCAAGCTACCTCTACACAACAAAAGACGACAATCTTAAGCTATGCGGTTTCTAAAAGAAAGTTTTGAATCCTAGGCGAACCTAGAGGAAGCTAAAGGATAAATTCACTAGAAGCTCGTGTTTTTTCCTAGTTTAGGTCTCTTCAATTCTCGAAAACGGCACCAAATGTGGGACACATGTCTAACCTCACCATCCTATCTTATTGCATTATTAGCGAGAACCACGATTAAATTGTCAATCCATGGGATGAAGTTGACTCGACTAGTGCATAGAGGCTACAAGAGGGTGTCAATCTCTCGAAAAACAACTAACAACTCGTATCTAACTCAAGCTACACTCAAGTGACTGAAAGCACCAAAAGCCAATCGCTCATCGACAAACAAGTCACATCCGTTACAGCATCAAATGACATCCAAATGTAACACAACTTCTAGGACAAGTTTATAAGACCTAAGCACACATGCTTATGGACTCAAAACCCCACTCTAGGTCAAGTTCCAAAATCGCGATTATTAACAGCAGTGGATTTTTGACCTGTTTGTTTTCGACCCATAATGTATCTAAATGCTTAGCAACGATGCCCCAATACCCCGCCTATGCTTAGTTTTTTATTTGAAAGTGTAAATTCCTAGTTATAATGAAATTAGGCCGCGGGTCGGCGATGCCAAAAGCTACAAAATACTATGAACTTCTTATGTCAATGCGTAGAGCTCTCAGCTGCAGTTGCAATGCAACAAACACGAGTGCAATGTGACAACCGGGGAGCAAGTAGGAAGCATGAGAAGGAGAGGAGTGAGCGCCATTAGCTCACTCTCTGTATTTCATTATCCAAAACTCTTAAAAAACTTACAAAAATTGGCTTTTATACCTTAGCCAACGTTTTGGGGTGGTCAAAACTAATAATCTCGAGTTCTACCAAAGCTGGGAAATGACTGGCTGATACAATCTAGAAGCTTGTAGCCTCGGCTCATTAATTACAGAGTTTGTATGAGAAAATAGGAGTTACAATGTTCTCAATTTATCAAAATAATAAATGTTTTACAAAGAGAACTCTAAAAAATGGTATCCGTGTTAGCTTGCTGTTAACAACTTAAGACTTTGGGGTTATGCTATTTTAGGCATTTGGGACCTAATGGCATGACTTTAGACTCGAACGCTCATAGGGGGTCATGGATCCCGATCTATGTTTGACAAGCTTTTGGGATAAAACTTGAGATACCTGTTCCCATCACATATCCTAATAGCATGGTCAAGATATTTTCAAATTTGAACAAGTTTTTCTGAATTTTACCCCATTTCCCAAGTTATGGCCCAATTTGATCTGACTTTGCCATATTTGGTTTTGGTTGGCATCTTTGATCTTTGATGGTGATCAATCTATTTCCTATTTTTCCATTCTTTTTATTTGGGGTTGAAGAAGTTCCCAATCCCCAACTTTCTATTGATTTCTATTTCAATTGGAATCTCTTTGAGCCCTTTTGTCTCTCGAGCAAGTTAGTCTACTTTCCTGGCATTTTTTTGCATCCCTTGAGTTAACACAAACTCAGAAATTCTCTTAACTTTGCACTTTGACCAAAGACACAATTCTAGTTACTTGCACCTTGACATTGCTAAACTTTGAAAATGAAGCAATTTATGTGACTAAAGGCTGAAGTTTTTCCACCATACACCATCATTAACTCTTACAATCACTTTGCAATCAATTTTTGAAAAATCTCCATCTAGGGGTCATCACAATCCATGTTCTGAACGCAAATTGGAAAAAACTTTTTGGGTAGCTCCTAGGCATGTTCCCTAAGATGTTGGTCCACTTTTTTTTGGGATTTGGGTCAAATTTTCCATCTATGGGTAAAAAGCACCATTTGTGACTAAAAGCCCAATTTTACTTATTTTTGGGTGGTTCCATTGTCCATTTTACATCAAACTGATAGGGCACATCCCCCAAGGTATGTACAAGTTAGTTGGACCAGAAAGTCTTTGTTTGGCCAAGTTGGGGGTCATGGATCACAATCCATGTTCAACACCAGTTTTTTCCTATGATTGCAATAGTGCAAAGGTGCTTTTTGCAGCATCATTTTGTACCACTTACTTTTGCAAATTGAGGTGGGGGTTCATGGATTGCAATCCATGTTCCACCCTATTCTGAAATTATAATGGTATGCCCCGATTCTGCTAGGAATTAAAAGCATCCCTATGGAGTTATTTTTGAATTTGAACTTTGTTAGCCCTCCCAAAAGTACTTTGACAATTTTCCAAAATCCCTTCTCAAATTTGATTGATTTTGTCGTTGTGATTGTTTTTGTGCATATTTGACCATATATGAGTGTTCATGCACTAATAAAAATCATACATGTGAGATTTGGTGTGGTATAAGGGTCTTGGGTGGCTGTAGTAGGCTAGCACTACGATGGTAACTCTCTCTCTCTCTCTCTCTCTCTCTCTCTCTCTCTCTCTCTCTCTCTCTCTAAATTATCGACTGGAAATGAGGTTTACCTTGCCCTATTTTCCTATATGTATCGGGCTTCTTCCGAGTGCACTATGCATACTTACCTTACTTGCCCACATTTCTCATGTCATACCACCTATGGCTCATACCGCTTGTCAATTGGACACCCATATATTAATTTCCCTTGATTTTGCAGTTCTGGTCCGTTTTAAGTTGGCCCGAATTTTGACATGTGCCAAATCCCTCCCTATTTGACATGCTCAAAGCTCTTACTTCACATGTTTCGTGTTTTCTTTCAAAACTTGAATCCAAATTTCTTGGATCTCTCTATTTTTTTAAGGTCAAAACTAAAATAAAATTACTAAAAAATATTATTAATTGGGAAATTTTTTTGCCAAAATTATTCCTAACACTCATATCTACATACTCTCACTCTAGGCATCTCACTAAACAAAATTTGTCAATATGGCTTAATATTATGCCTGATAAGAGAAAAGTTCTGCTAAAATATTGACAAAGAAGAGAAATTTCCATAGCCAGGTGGTTACGTGGGGCCCGCGTGTGTACAAGTAGGACAGGGTGTACATTGTGCAGTGATTTTCACTATTACCAGTACTAGTGTGTTTTTTCTACAATAAGGAGGAGTTGGTAGCACGTAAAACTTCTCGAGGAATCTATCCGCGGGCCGACGACATGAGGTAAGCAGGTGCGTTAGATGGCATCTAGTGGCGTCAGGAGGCCGAACGGGGTCAATATTGGCACGTGGATGAATACGGACACAACGTGGGTGTTTTCTTGTGAGAGTTATGCAGAAAGGTCATCATTAGGACCACTTTTTGGGTCCACTTCACATGATTGCGAGACGCATAATTGAAAAGAAATGAGTGCCAGGTGTGCGGATGATGCAAAAAGGTGACAACTATGCTTTGCGAGGCCAGTTTTTGGCATGTTCGAGGTCTGTTTGAGGTCATCTAAAAGTCCAAGGGTGCCCAACTAAAAGTGCTAAGTGTGGGAACTAAAAAAATTGAGAGAAGACCAAAACAAACGTGGAGAGAAGAGGAGGAATATCCACAGGTGTGTCTTTGGGTTTTTTTGGAGCCTATTTTGGCCCTAAAATGCTCATCCGATGTCGGATTTGAGCAGTTTGACATTGTAGACTGGGGTTTTGGGCCGTTCCGGACGCGATGGCGCTGTCCATTTTGCCAAATTCCTCATTATTTTTCTTCTGTTTTGGCTGTGTAAGTTTCTCGTATGAGCGAAGCTTCTACTCTAATTTGTGATTGTATCTGGTATTCTTTACCCATATTGTGTGAGCTATTTGCCCCATTGGTGTTGGCCCAAGCTCAATTGTATCTAAACATCATAAATTCTCCTCTTTTGAGATGAGTTTTTTGGGTGTGTGTATGTGTGTATGTCTGTGTGGAGTGGGCAAGTGGATAGTCTCTCTCCTCTCACTCTAGAGGTGTGTTCCCTGTCTCGGCCAGGTGTGTTGTGTAAGCCGAGTGGTGCCGCATAGTGTGTGTGTGTGTGTGTGTGTGTGTATCTTCCCAAGACTGTGTGTCAGGTCGTTATAGAGTCACTGTGTGTGTTTTCATCCCGCTCACATTGTTTTGGTGCCCCCACTCAGGATCTTCTTCGAGTACCTTCTGCTTCGAGATTCGGGATTACAGGTTACAGGTTGCAGATTACAGGTTACAGGTTACAGGTTATAGGGATAGGTAGAGGTACAGGTGATTCACACAGGTACATGTAGCTGGAGTATAGTGATATACTTGTAGTGATGTCACTTACAGTTGTTGAGGGTATGCATCACTTGGCGCATGTTTGAGTGCATTGTCTGTTGGATTGTACGTTACTTGTGGAAAATGCCATTGTACGCCTTTGTGGATCCATAATTGGTTTTATTTGGCAGTCCCAACCATTTTTGAGACTTGGTCTGGAAGATAGTCATTTCTGAGACTTGACTATACGCGATTTGCATTAGCCTTCGTGTGAGGGTCGATAGCGTGAGGTTTTATTGAGATGAGGGATTCTCAAATGTGGAGATCCTTTCGGTGATACAGGTAGCTGGAGCACCCTTTTCATGACCTCGCCATAGGCTATGTACTAGTGAGTCCTATTTGATGCTCGGGTTCTATTGTTGGCAATTTATGCATACATATACAGTCTATGTTTTGGGTTCTCATTGCTCTACTTCTGGGGAAACTCTGTCGAATTTTTTCCAAGTTATGATGGCTGGTCTTTTGGTATTTTAAGGAATTTATGCTGTTATGCTGCTGAAATTTTGGCAAAATCAGAGGATAAGTCAGGTGTGCCTTCTTGGGAGCTACATGGTTGGCTTTAATGGATGATCAAAATGGCCCTCAATTCACTCCATTTCATTTAACTCAAAGAATACAGATAAATGTTCATGTGTCCAGGAAGATTTTTTTCCAGCAGCGCATAGTATTTATGTTCGGGCCAAGAAGATTAAGAGAGATCTTGGAATGTCCATTGCCTGTTGTAATTCCAATGATTAACTATGAAAACTCATTTGATGTGCATGTGTTTGTCCTTATCTAAAGTCAAGCTCGATTGAAGTTTCTAGAGGTTGAGTCAGTGAAAAGTTTTGGGTTCTTGCACGTGTGTTCGAAGGGGTTCTCAAAGCATAGTAACTTGGGTAGCCATGGCTTTCTCTTATCCGGAGTTTCATGGAAGAAGTGATGAAGATGTGGAAGAATTTCTAGAAAAGATGGAGTTTGTCTGCATTAGCAACCAGATTCATGACCTGGCACAGATGTTACGCCTTCTCCAAATTTTTTTGAAGAGTGATGCACGAGTTTGGTCAAAGCATTTCAAGAGGAGCTGCATGTGGCTGATCCACCTGTAAGATTGAGTTGGGACAATCTAAGGCATGGATTGGAAGTGGAGTTTGTGAAGATAGAAGATCCTGACAAAGTGTGGCAAGAAGTACAGGCTTTGGTGCAAAAGGAAGGTGAGCCAGTAGATGCGTACATACATAAGTTTTCATTGGCATGGGAGAGGATGTGCAAGGACTTAGCACCACAGGTATCCCCGCCTGACATGATGAAGAAGGACATGTTTTTGGATGGTCTTTGGGAGAATATAGGTTGGAGAGTGGAGCTAAAGAAGCCTAGGACATATGAAGATGCACTAGAGGTAGCAAGGAACAAAGAGTGCAAGTTGAGGAAAATGATCCAGTTTGGGGTGGAGTCTTTGCCCATGAGGTCTGAATTTCAACCTATGGACTCTTTACAAGGTCGCATGCCAGGTTCATCACGAACTAGTGGTTCTTGTTACTACTCAGGTTATGCCAGCAGTGGTCACTACATCGGTGCAAGATGATGGGCTAAGGAAAGACATGAGGCAAGTGGTAGATTTGATGAAGAATCTCAGCCTAAACATGCTAGGTAAAGTGGGAAATAATCGAGGTCGAGGGAGGTTTGCAAATCAGCGAGGAGGTGAAGAAAGGCCTAAGAATGGTGTTGGACAAAGCAATGGTAGGTTTTGGAGGCAGACGCCCACAAGTTATAATTGTGGAGAGTTGGTCCACATCAGCCCGCAATGTGATAAGCCACCAAGGATGGGGGGAGACATGTATCCATTACCAAGACAGGTGCTAACTAGGTCAAATGATTATGGCATCAAAATTAAGGGAGATGAAGGAACCAGTGGATTAACCCAGGAGGAAAAGGGAAAGACAAAAGTGCTAAGTGTAGTCACCTTGGAGAAGGCATCAAAGCTAGAGGATACATTAGTGATGCCTATTGGGAAGAGGACCACAGAGGAAAAGGAAGGAAGAAGTACCCCAGGTCCTAGTAAGAAGAAGGGAAAGAGCCATGAAGGCAAGGATGTCAAGGACAACAGGAAAAGAAGAACTCATCGCAAGTTTCATGTTTCAGATTTTCCACTAGGGGATGGGCAATTAAGCTATGACTTGAAGGAGGATCTGACGAGCAGGAAGGCAGATGTTACTTTTGGGCAGCTTATAGAGATGGTGCCTAAGCTAAAGCGATAGTGGAAGAGGATGGTTAACCCAATGGAGAAAGAGCCAGAGAGAGGTTCAGTAAAGGTGTTGGCAATGGATGAGCTACCAGACATTTGTCCAATAGTAGATGTGTGGCATAAAAGAAAAAATTTGGGACAAGGTTATGTGGATGGCAGAGCCCAAATATGCGTCATAACACACTCATGCATTGAGAAGATGGGTCTCACAGTGGCTGGGGTGTCATGTGTCCGGATCAGATTGGCAAACAATCAGAAAGTAAAATGTTTGGGTGTTGTAAAGAGCTTAGAAGTGGAAGCATATGATGCAAAGGAAGTGGTTGATTTTCATGTGATGCCAGTAGGGTAGAGAGCATATCCTATTACTGGACAGACCATGATTACGTGTAGTGGGAGTTGTTCAAGATTGGCGACATGGTACGATTAGCCTCTATGGAAAGACATATACCAACAAGCTTTATAATATGGACACAAGGAAACGATTAGAGGAGATTTATGAAGATGAGGATGAGTCTAGTGATGAAGACTATTCCACGGTGATAGATGAGGACAGTGATAGCACTACCAACAGTGATGAGGATGCTGATGTTGCATTTCTTTTGATGGACAAAGGAATCCAGGAGTCTGGTTTAGTTTCATTTGCGAATGAAGTTGAAGATGAGAGTGAAGGGCCTTATGAAGTGCTGATGCAAACGAAGGTTGAATTGTCAAAGAAGCAAGAATTGATGACACAAATGATCAGTGGAGACCTCTCAGCTATGGAGAAGGAGATATATTTGCACATGCTGGCTAGTTTTCCTGATTTGTTCATTACTTCATATGAAGATATCAGAGGGTTCAAGGGTGAAGAGATGCATATAGAGCTGAAAGAAGGTGCTAAACCAGTGCGGCAAAGGCTAAGAAGGTTGGGTCAAGAGCAAATGGAAGCCTTGTGAGAAGAGGTGGACAAGTTATTGAAGGCAGGGTTCATAGTCCTTGTGGAGACCACAGAATGGGTGAGTCCAGTTGTAGTCAGTCCAAAGAAGGATGGGAAGTGGAGAATTTGTGTAGATTTTAAACCCTTAAATGCAGCCACTAAGAAGAACCCATATCCTCTTCCATTCATCGATCAGATCTTGGATTCAGTGGCAGGTTATGAGAGGTATAGTGTGTGTGGTGGTTTTCATGCTATTTTCAATTGAAGATTGCTCTTAAAGACCGCACAAAGACAACTTTTTTTACGCCATGGGGCTGCTATTGCTATACAATATTGCCGTTTGGCGTATTGCAGTATTATGCCATGGACCTTCCTTCTATCAAGAGAGAGCAAATTGGGTGTTGGAACCATTCATTGGTAGTTGTGTTAAAGCTTTTATGGATGATTTCTGTGTCTATAGCAGTAGGGTTGAACACCATGAGAAGTTGCAGATAGTATTGTCTCGATATGATGAATGTGGAGGACAACTAAATCCAAAGAAATGTCATCTAGCACAGCCAAGGGTGAAGTTATTGGGCCATATGGTGTCAGAAAATGGCATTGAGGTTGATCCCAATTTGCAGGCTCCTGATTGGGAGAAAGTGTTTTCTGTAAATCCATCAGTAGGGGATGATGCCATTGGAGCCATGCTATTGCAAAAGGGGAAGGGAAGCCATTATATGAGGCCAGTGTATTGTGCAAGCCGAGTGAAGTTGGTAGCGGAGAGAAGGTTCTCGGAAGTAGAGCTAGTGATGGCCAGTGTAATATTTGCTTGTCAACGATTTCGTCATTACTTGCTACCATGACCTTTTGTTTTCTTGACGAGTTATGCCTTTTTGCCACAGTTAATTAATGGTACTAACATGTCAAATGTGGTAAAGAAATGGGTAATTGAGCTGCAAGAGTTTGAGTTCTCTTTTCTAGTGGAAGATAGTACAAGGGCTACCCTAGCTGATTTGTTGACCTACAAGGAAATCCCCTTATTGTTAAGGAAGAGGTGGTGAGAAAGGTAGTTGAAGAAGTGCCACAGATCAGAAATGCACATGTGTTGTTCTTTGATGGTTCATACAGAAAGAGCCATGATGCAGCGTCAGGGGGTGTAGCACTTTATGATCCAGAGGGGAAGCTAGTATGCAAGAGAGGGTTCAAATTGGATGCTCATAGTAACAATGAGGCTGAATATGCTACTCTGGAAGCCGGATTACACATTTGTTTGAAGCATGGGGTTAGAAGGTTGAGCATAAAAGGTGATGCCTTGTTAGTTGTGAAGCAAGTGCTGGGTGTGTGGAAGAGCAAGAACACCTCATTAAAGGAAAAGTGCTTCAGAATTAAAGGCCTGTTAAAAAAGTTCGTAGCATGGAGCATCAGACACATTGAATGTGCTCTAAATGGAGAGGCACATTAAGCAGCTCAAGGCATGATTGGGGAGCTATTTGTGTTGAGGACCACTTTACCTCTTTATCATGGCCGGGAAAGTTTGGCTCAAGAAGAGGAGTTTTTGCTAACAGGAATCATTCCAAAGGAGATTCAAAAGTCTAAGAAGTATGGATTTGTGCATAGAGCATACAGGTACAAATTGATTGGTGATGTCTTATACATGAAAGGGGCTGATCTCGTTTTGAGACGTGTACCTTGGTGAGGGGAGCTTTATAGAGTGTTGGAAGAGAATCACGAAGGCGCATGTGGTGGCCATTTTGCTCTAAAGATCACTTTGCATAAGATTTTGCAAGAGGGGTATGTATGGCCTAGTTTGCACAAGGATGTTCACCATTGGTGTAGGTCTTGCAATAGGTGTCAAGCACTTGGGAAGAGAGTGTTGAAGCCAGAGCTACGAAAAACCATTATGGCATTTGATGTGTTTGAAAAGTGGGGGATTGATGCAATAGGCCCGTTACCTATCACAAGCAGGGGCGAAAGCTATATTTTGACTGCAATGGACTATCTCTCTAGATGGGAAGAGTCTATAGCAATAAAACAGATCACTGCAAAGGATGTGGAAAAATTTGTGTATGATGACATATGTTGCAAGTTTGGGGTGCCACTGGAGCTACTTTCAGATAAGGGGTCTGGCTTTAGAGCTAAACTGCTAGATTTTTTATGTACAAAGATAGAGATTAGGCACCAGCATACCACTCCTGAGTACCCACAGTGTAATGGCTTAAATTAAAGATTCAATGGTGAGTTGGTACAGATTCTTTTGAAAGTGACAGAGCACCAAGGAAAGAATTGGGATTTGGAATTGCCTAGTGCATTATGGGCTTACCGTACTTCAATGAAGATAGGTACAGGGTTTACTCCATTTCATTTGGTGTATGGAAAGGAAGCACTATTGCCTGTGGAAGTAGAGTTGCCTGCAATCAAGATGTTAGAGAAGTTGCTTGGACCGCCTAGTGATGCATTCGAAGAGAGGCTCTTACAGCTACAAGAGGTTTAGCTGGATAGGATGAGTGCATTGAAACATTATCGGCAGATGCAAGATAGGGCTTTGGCAAAGATAAATGAAAAGGTCAAAAGTAAGGGTATCAAGAAGCATGACTTGGTTTTGCGCTACAACAGTAAGCTGGACAACACCTTCCAAAAGAAGTTTCAAATTAAGTGGGAAGGCCCTTTCAAGGTAGTGGAGTGTTTCCCGAATGGTACATATCAGTTGGCTAACCTGGATGGGTTTCTACATCAGTCAAGGGTAAATGGATTGCGTCTTAAATTGTATCATGCCAGGTTGATGATGGTCGATCAAGATGAACTGTCTGTGGATCAAGGAGTGTTGGTGAGGGATGAGGAGACTTGTGACGCCGCGAGTCTCATATTGCTTTTTGTTGCTGCTGATCATGAATGATCGAGCAGGCTAGGGGATGGGCAAATTATGTCAGGAGTTTTTCGGAGCAAGGGATTGCGCATATGTACATACACATGCATGGTGCATCGAATAAAGGATTGCCCAATTTCCATAGCCATGTGGTTACGTGGGGCCCACGTGTGTACAGGTAGGACAGGGTGTACATAGTGCAGCGATTTTCACTATTACCAGTACCATTGTGTTTTTTATACAATAAGGAGGAGTTGGTAGCGCGTAAAAATTCTCGAGGAAGCTATCTGAAGGCCGACGACATGAGGTAAGCAGGTGCGTCACATGGCATCTAGTGGCGTCAGGAGGCCGAACGGGCGTAAATATTGGCACGTGGATGAATACAGACACAACGTGGGTGTTTTCTTGTGAGAGTTATGTAGAAAGGTCATCATTAGGACCAATTTTTGTGGACACTTCACGTGGTTGCGAGATGCATTATTGAAAATAAATGAGTGCCAGGTGTGCGGATGATGCAAAAAGGTGACAACTATGCACTTCGAGGTCAGTTTTTGGCCTGTTCGGGGTCCGTTTGAGGTCATCTAAAAGGCCAAGGGTGCCCAACTAAAAGTGCTAAGTGTGGGAACTGAAAAAACTGAGAGAAGACCAGAAAAAACGTGGAGAGAAGAGGAGCAACAGCTGCAAGTGTGTTTTTGGGGTTTTTTGGAGCCTGTTTTGGCCCTAAACTGCTCATCCGATGTCGGATTTGAGCACTTTGACATTGTAGACTGGGGTTTTGGGCCGTTCCGAACGTGATGGCGCTGTGCATTTTGCCAAATTCCTCATTATTTTTCTACTGTTTTGGCTGTGTATGTTTCTCCTATGAGTGAAGCTTCTACTCCAATTTTTGATTGTATCTGGTATTCTTTACCCATATTGTGTGAGCTATTTGCCCCATTGGTGTTGGCCCAAGCTCAATTGTATCTAAACCTCCAAAAATCTCCTCTTTTGAGCTGAGTATTTTGGGTGTGTGTGTGTGTGTGTGGAGTGGGCAAGTGGATAGTCTCTCTCCTCTCACTCCAGAGGTGTGTTCCTTGTCTCGGCCAGGTGTGTTGTGTAAGCCGAGTGGTGCCCCATAGTGTGTGTGTGTATCTTCGCAAGAGTGTGTGTCGGGTCGTTATAGAGGCGCTGTGTGTGTATTCATCCCGCTCACACCGTGTTTTCTAAACAAAATTTTTTGAAGACGAATTGCCCGCCCTTTGATGGTTGCTTTAGTGATTACAAGGTGTTGATTGTTGATGTGGCTTGGCCTGGCTTTGGGTGCCAAATTGAAGATTGTTGTTGGAGATGTTGAAGATGTTTGGAAGTTTTATTTTTTCCGTATCCATTACCATGTCATCTCTTTGGCGGTTATGGAAATCTCCACTTGGTATTTGGGAATCTACTTATACTTTGGTGAGCATGATGAAGCACGGAATTTTTGTTTGGATTTCATTCACCATTTTGTCTTATGCTGAGTAGTAAAGACCAATTGTAAACCATGTCCTTGGGTATCCATATTTGTTGCGGTTTGGTTTCCATGATTGAACTTTTTTCCAAACGTACTCTCAACATAACTGAACCTTTCTCCTAAGGATTCTTGTAGACAGTTGCAATTGGATAGATGAATTTTTGGCTCCTCTTGCTCCGCTTCTTCTAACTTTCATTGTACATTTGAAATATGATCTCTTTGGGCCAAGGATATAATGTACGATGTACCCTTAATATTGTACTTCAAAGTGTCATCCTACCTACTAATTTGATATTTCTTTGTAAGTGCACATCCATGAAACTCCTAAGATGATTTCTTCATTGAGATCTGTATCTGCCACGATGTGGAATTGATGTGGGTAGTCGTTATTGTCGATGTTGATTGAGACATTGGCTTCTTTCAGACTAATCATTGTTCCTCTATGAGCTGTCCTTAGCTTTATTTTGGTTGATTCTATCATGGAGCTAGATAGTTGAGGTATGTAGAATACCACATAGCATTAATACACACTCTCATATCTACAAGTTCTCTTTCTGTTGTTTCATTAGGGAGTTTAACATTGATACGTACATCCATACCTCCAAGCCGACTTTTCTTGATCTGGATTGTTGCAATAGGAGGAGAAGATACTTCTACTTGACATAGTGGAGTTAGATTTTGTCATTTTTTGCTCTTTAAAATCTACACCATGGCTTCCTCCTTTGCTGGTTCTTGAATTGCTTGAGTTTTTATATTTCCTGTCATTTGCTTCATGAATCTTCTCCAACATTTCTAAGGTGAGAGGTTGATGATAATTCTCTAGTTTGCAACCATTGATCCAATTAGGCATCACCTCTTGCTCTAATGTTGCAAGTTATACGACACCATTGGGTGATATGTCATTAATCACAAATGGGCCATTACCTCACTTTCTTAGTTTTTTGAAGTGCTACTTCAAGGTGTAGACTAATACATAGTTTCCCTTCTAAAACTCCTTGCTTATCACATGCTGGTCATGAAATTCTTTTATTTTTCATTTTTGTGCATAGATAGTGGCAAGAGCCTTGTGTTGCAACTCTTATAATTGAGTTAGTTGTTCTAGTCTACCAGAAAACTCATGTCCCAGTCATCCTAATTCTTGTGCAATGGGTATTGTAGGAATCAATAATTCTGCAAAAAGTATGGCACTTGCTCCAAATAGCAAATTGAAAGGTTCCATATTCTTTCATGTTTTGCATGCTACCCTATATGCCCATAAATTTGAGTGTAGTTTCATATCTCAATTGTCTCTTGATTTGCTAACAATTTTTGTGAGTACTTTGCTTCTTTTTTTTTTTGTGCTATCGGTTTGCTCGTTTGCTTGAGCGTGGTATGGTACTGATTTTGAAGAAGCACGATAAATTCTTGCAATATGAAATCAATTATATCGTGAGTCCCTTGATCACTCACTATCTCAATTTGAATCCCATATCTGGTGGAAATGTTCTCATATAAGAATTGTGCTATCATTCTATCCAAAGAGTTCAAATAAATCCTCTAGAAATGGCTCTTTTACATAGTGAATGTCTTCTAACGGGCACTCTAGGATGCAATCTTCCTTTTTTGGGATTCCACATGTCAATGCCCTATATATCCAAATACATGCATTCTTCATTAACCAAGCAAGAAGTTGTGTTTTGGAATCCGTAGTTACACCAAAATCTTCTGTTGAGATTCGTTCTACATCTTTGTAACTATGGTCCTTTGTGTTGAATTTGGTTGTGATAACCTTATGTCATACATAGAGATGGTCGTAGCCCCAATATTGAATCATTTTGAGTTGACTCATGGATTGTCGTTCCAAAATAACCTCAAATTTGTTTCCTTTTTTGAAGTCAACTGTAGCAAAAGTGTGCTCGTACTCTATCCCACAAGAGGACACGATAAATTGTTCTTTATTTTTCCACTAAGCTCTATGTACATCTCTATATCTTCCTACTGATGCATGCATTCTAGAGCATTGTCCTCTTTTTTGTCTTTTGTGCAAAGTGCCAATGAAGCACTTGCTAATGCCTGGATCACATGCTTTGACTTGTGCAGTAGGTCGATTTGAGAATCTTTCGACGGTTTGGGGGGTTCACCTCTTAGCCATGTAAGTTAATACATGAGTTCAAATAAATGGTTTTTTAATTGCCAAAATTTTAAAATTTTAATAGGACTATATTAAAACATAAGGGTATTTTTAATTGATTTTAGAGAAAAACCCGTAAGTTTTTAAAGAAAAAGGGTTCATTTTATTACCTTAAGCATGTAAGTAAAGGGGTCTTTTTAATACGCTTTGAACACACATTATATGAATAGTTTCTTAAAGGTGCATCCCCGAGGCCGACGTTAGTTGGCCTGTAAGGACCTCCCCCTATCCCTTATTTCTGACTACCATCTCTAAGCCATCAACTTTAAAAACAAAAATACAATAATAGAAAACAAAATATTCAAGTATATTTGGGCTCAATCCAAGCACTCTAGTCTACTCGGAAGACGAGTCTGGTTCACACCAAGGGGGCATGGGCATAACCAATGCATGGGAAATTATCTCTTCATTTTGAGAAAATTAGCATAAAGAGAAAGATAAGAAAGGGAAGGGGATGATTTTTCTAGTACTGACTCTTCAACCACTTCAGAGGAGGTGTCAACAATGACTGAAGAAAGCGATAGTAGCATTGAGGTGATGGGGGTCATTCTCAAGGACCCTAAGAAGATGGAGCAACCTGATGCATCATCATCAAACCAGGGACAACACCCCATACACAATCTTTGATAGAATAAATAAGCTACAATGTATGCTCTCTAGTGAGTTGTGTGGGAAGGAGTGTGACAATTATATTTTGATGCTTATTAATTTTACCACATTGTTCGTTGATGAATATGATAAAATTAATGGCATTAGAATAGGTCAACATCACATTAAGCTCAAGGAGGGAAGTAAGCCTGTAGTGCAAAAGATCAGGCAACCAAGAGTAATTCAACAAGAGGCCTTGCTCAAGGAGGTAAAGAGACTATTGGAAGAAGGTTTTATCTATCTTGTTGAAGACTTAGAGTGGGTTTCTCCAGTGGTATTCACACCAAAAAAGAATGGTAAGTGGAGAGTTTGTGTTGATTACAAGACTCTTAATGCATCCACAAAGAGGGACCATTTTCCTCTTCCTTTCCAAGATGAAATTCTCAATGAGGTAGGAGGACATGAGCTACATGGTATGTGATGTCTACTTTCAAATTAGCATCACTGAAGAAGATCAAAAGAAGACAACCTTCATTACACCATGGTGATGTTTTGCTTATAGAGTTATGCCTTTTGTTCTCACCAATGCTTTAGCCACTTTTTAGCGGTAAGTGACATTTGTTTTTCATCCATTATTTGGAAAATGAATCCGTGTTTTAATTGATGACTTTTGTATCTATAGATCCCGCTCTCTTCATTTGGAGAGAGTCTATGAAGGTCTAGCTAGGCTACAGGCTTTGGGTAGCCAACTCAACGTGGAGAAATGCCACATTGGTGAAAGCAAGGTTACTCTTATTGACCATGTGATCTTTGCCAAGGTCATTGAAGCTAACCCAATAAAGGGTCAAGCCTTGGTGTATTTTCTTCAAAAGGGGAGTTATTTGAGTAGGTTTATTCACTTGCTCTCTCAAGTGGTTCTCCCTTTACAGCAAGTCACCCATCAAGAAATATTCACTTGGAGTGAAGAAAACTAATATCATCTCAATGAGGTTAAAAAATTCTACCCTCACTTCCCACCATTGCACCTCTAAAGTGGGACAAGCCGTTTTATGTAAACCCTATTGTGGGTAGCTGACACACTTGGGGTGGTATTGATGCAAAAGGATCCTCAAACTTCTTTCATGCGTCCTATCTACTTCTCTAGTCGTATGATAACTCCATCAGAGAAGGGATACACAACAGTGGAGCACATGGTGCTTTCATTAATGTTTTCTACTACCAAGTTTCACTCTTATGTCTAGACCATTCATAATTTTAACTATGAAAGAAGTATTTCCTTATGTAATTTATCACATCAATGTTTCTTCTAGGATTTCCAAATGGATCACAAGGTTGCAAGAGTTTGACTACACAATTCAAGTGGAGAGCTCCACAAGATCCAATCTGGGAGGCATTCTCACTCACCGCCACTATGAAAAGAAGTTGAAGATCAAAACAAGTGACAAAGAGGAAACACTTGTGTTGGAAGTCCCTTCAATAGAGAATACTCACTCTCTTTTCTTTGATGGAGCCTATAAGAGGACAAGAGTCAAAACTGCAGCATTCTCCTCTTCAACGAGCAAGGGGAAAATGTATTATCCATTGGAAATCTCTTGGATTCCCAATCCAACAATGAGGCAGAGTGGCCACCCACCAACTAGAGAGCATCTAGCCTGCATCACTATCCCTAAATAACATCAGTGCAATAGTCTTCCTAGCGAGGTTGGGCCATGTGCCAAGGCCCTCTTGTCTGGCATTAAAAATTCCATAAGGTTCCTCCTCTCCACCTATATAAGGAGGATAAGAGGTCACTCTCAGGACACAGAGAGACGATTACCAACACAAGATCATTACACACACCATATGCATTTCACATAAAAATCATGCACTAAGGGTGTAGGCAAGCTGCTACTTCCTACGATTAGATGAATAGGGTGTTTGGTCCCTAATTTGAATGATATATCAAGGTTTTCATGGAAGATATAGGTTTTTGTAGCTCTAGAATGGAGCACCTATTGAGGCTACAATTGTGTTTTCAATGGTTAGATGAAGAAGGAGGCCAATTGAACACTAAAAGGTGCAAGCTGGCATGGCCTCAAGCACAATTTTCAGGTCATGTAGTGTTGCAAAGTGGGATTGAAGCAGATCCAAAGAAGGTTCAAGCCCTCATGTTGACGGAGCCTCCATCAAATGCTAAATGTTTGGATTTTTCGTGTATAATCTAAAGTATTTGTCACACTTTTTTAGGATGGTGTCACAATATGTGTATGCTCTTCAAAAGAGGGCTCTGCAGGTGCATGGTTTTGAATGGGATGAAGAAGCACAAGAAGCTTTTGTTAGAGTGAAAGATATATTATGTTAGATACCAAACAATGTGTCCTCCCAATTGAGAGGATAATTTTTGTGTGGCTATGATAGTGGGGTATTGTTTCTATTGGAGCAGTATTTCTATAGAAGTTATGAAGAAGCTACAAGCCTATCCACTTTGAGATCATGGTAATAACTCCACGAGAGACAACCCACACCAAAGTGGATCAGTGGGTGAGGGTGATGGCTTTAGTTTTGCCTTGCAGGAAGTTCAAAGTGCATCTTATTGTGCATAAATTTTATGTGTTGATGGCTAGCAATTTGTTGCCTAAAGTGGTGCTATATTTAAAGCTAGGGAAGTAGATTCATGAAGTGGGTGTAAGAGCTACAAGAATGTGAGTTTGAGTTTAAGATTGGCCATACTAGTCAGCCTCACTTGGCTAACGTTTTGGTCAATAAGGGTATCGGTCTTCCAGTTTATCCAAGGGTGGTGTGAGATGAAGCTAAAGAGGAGCCTAGCTTGGATAATGATTTTACCATGTGGTTTGATGGAGTGTATCGACGAGTAGTGAAAAAAGAAGGTGGTGGTGTGGTGATACAAGACCCACAGGACAAATTTACCTTTTCAAGAGCTTATGATCTAGAGGATATCCACACCAAAAATGAGGCGAAGTACCACACTCTGCATTTGGGATTGAAGCAATGCATGGAGTTTGGCATTTTGAGGTTGGTGGTGAAAGGTGATGTGTGTTAGGCCAATGGAAAGTGAAGAGAGATTCTTTGAATAATTGGTTTTTTTCCATTAATCTATTGGAATTTGTTGAAGTGGTTCAATTCAAACATGTTAAGAGAGAGCATAACCAAGAGACGGACCAACTAGCAAGTAGTAGGGTACATGTACATGTTGCAGTCTTATATGTGGCCCAAACCACTTATGCAAGTAGGGAGACATTGAAACAAATAGAACTTTTTGAGCATGGACCAATGTCCAAGCTACAGAGAAGAAGATTTGTGCAAAAGGCTCACAAGTTTACCTTGGTAGGTGAGGAGATGATGACTTATGTGCGGGACGGAGTGCTAATGAGTGCGCTTTACAAATAAGAAATTGGCATGGTGTTGGAACAATGACATGAAGAGAGAGGAAATCACGTAAAGACCAAGTGGTATTCCAAGTGTTGAGAGCAGGTTTTTGATGGCTAGTGAGAGATGTGCATTACTTGTGCAAGACCTATCACAAGTGCGAGACCATGGGTGAGAGATGACTCATATCCAAGTCATAGGGTGCCATCATTGTACAGAGTACTTTTGAGAAGAGGGGTTTGGAATCCATCGGTCCACTCCCTAAGTCTCCAAGTGGTAGGAAGTACGTTGTGGTAGCTTTTGACTACCTCACATAGTGGGTTGAGGCCAAGGCGGTTAAGGAGGTGAATGTCCATGCTCTGGCCCAAACTGTTTTTGATAACATTTGTCCCTTTTTGGAGTTTCTTGGGTGTTGGTTTTTGATATGATTCAAGGGTTTAGAAGCAAGATTATGTGTGTATTGGTCGAGAAGCTTGGCATCCAACATTGATTTTCCTCACCCTATCATCCTCAATAAAATGCCAATGGACAAATCATCAAGATGCTAACAAAGTTTGTGTACAAGCAGGAAATGAAGTGTTAAGATGGGGAAGTAACTATGAGCATACATGACATCCTATAAAGGAGTGGAAGAAGTGAGTTTCCAAGTTCAATCAGAACCTACTAAACAAAAAGATAGAGGAAGGAGACCTGGTGATGAAATATGTAGCCTACTTAGATTTCACTTTTCAAAGGAAGTTCAAGAAGAGGTGGTCAAGTCCATACAAGGTGCAAAACATGTTCAAGAAGAAGTGGACAGGTCCGTACAAGGTGCAAAAGTCCTTTTTGAATTGGACCTATCAGTTGGTGAGGGAAAATGGAAAGCTTTAGGTAGAGGGTGAATGATATGCAGTTCAAGTTGTACTTCAACAGAAGTTTAGTGACAGATGTTCATCACATTGTAGCCAAGGGAGGTGGGAAACACACCTAAGAAAGAGTTAAATTGCAGAGATCTTGAAGCTTTTGTACATAACATCTACATATGGTTGTGGTTTGCACGTGTGTTTGGTTGTCAATTTGGTGTGGCACTTTTTAAAGTTATTTAAATATGCCTTTGGCTAAACACAAATGTTCAATAAGAGGTTTGGGAAATGATGGTACATCCAGAGTTAGTTAATGTTGAAAAGTGTGCTATGAAATAGTAAGGGTGTCTACAGGTGCAACCTAGAGTGCTAAAGTAGGTGTGTAGATCCTGGGCAGGAAAATGACGAAGAAAATGTATGTCTGAGGTGGTTTTTTAAGAAAAAAGTGCTCCAAAATGTGCCAACCGGGTTGGAAGGTCCATGTTTCCAAAGTGCTATAGTTATGCCATGGAGTGTAGTGTTTAATATTCTCTAGAAGCCGGTCCAACCTGCTCATGAAAGGAAGCCTTGGTGTAAAAATTATAGTTGTCCAAAATTGGAGGGCTTTGAAGGTTCTGAACGGACAGGGTAGGTGGGGAGATTTAGCCCAGGTGTGGAGCATGTTGATCTTCCCAAGTCATCAACCAGAGCTTGAATGGGCAAGTTATGGCTAGTGGAACATTTATGGGGGGCCCGACATGTGCAAAGTTGGTTGTATGAGTAGGAATGCCATGTGAAGTTTTTGGGCCTTGCCATAGTTTGAGAAGATAGTGTGCATCACAAGTCAGCAACAATAATCAATGCCATATTGATCAAAGATTAGAGCATCAGGATATTGCACATTGAAAGTTGGTGAGCAGGGACGCGTTGTTTGATGTCTTGGCGGGGTTGAGATGTGGAAATATTTGTGGTGTTCAGGGTACAAGTTGGCATCTTTTGGTGGCACTTTATGTCTTGACTATTGGGCGTTGAAGCAGACATTGACTGGGTTCTAAAGCTGAGGGGAAAAAACAAAACTTTTTGGAAATTTAGAGGAGGTCTTTGGGGGGGTTTCGTGTTGAGATGTCGAGCTCTACACCTTGAGCTGGCATCCACTACGGGTCTTGGCCGCTTACGGCATTTACTCACTGGCACGTTAGGTGACCGACACGGAGGATCTCTGCCACTGATTCTACAGCTGGACTACACTTATAGTGCTAGCCTAGTACGCTTCTAGCGAGTTCACACTTAGTGACCGCATGTACATATGTGGTACTTTTCAGCTTTAGCACTTAGTCATTTTGTACTCTCTTTTCTGTGAAGAAGAAGAAGAAGCTTTCCATCTCTGTGTGCTTTGTGATTGTCTTGTGTAGCTCTCTTGCATCCTCATTCTTTACATGGTATCAGAGCCTGGTGCAGGCAAGAGAGGCTAAGAGAGCAAGAGCATCACAATCCCTTCGTTCGCACAAGTTTCTGAACAGGTCTCCAAAGTGCAGTATACAGAGATTTACTGTACAAGTACAGTGGTTGTATGTACGCTTGATTGTGGACACTCGTTGAGTGTAGAAAGCGTTACAGGAACCACGATAGCAGGTTCAGCAGATTTGCAGGTTTTTGCAGATTGCAGCTATTTTGTCTTAGTGCTTCAAGATGTCTGACGGTTACAGTCAGATTGTTACTGAGAAGCTTGAGAAAAATAACTACCCTGCATGGAAGTTCAGAATAACAAATTTCCTAAAAGGAAAAGGTTATTGGGACTATGTAGAAGGAGACAATGAAAAGGAACCAGAGATTCCCGAGGCAAATGCTACAGCAGAACAAAGGAAAGCTTTGAGGGACTGGCAACAAGGCCAGAGCAAAGTGATGTATTGGCTTTCTATGAGCATCACAGATGCCATGATGGGCTATCTACAGGATGCTGAAACCCCCGCCATTGCATGGAAAAACTTAGGCAGAGTGTTCGAGGTGAACACCAAGGCCAGGAAGCTTCAACTAAAGTCGGAGCTAAATCAGGTTAAGAGGAACAACCTCTCCATCAATGATTATGCTTTGAAGATCAAGAGTATCATTGAGGCTCTTGGATCTATTAAAGTCTCAGTGGAAGACGATGACATTGTCCGTGCATGCTTGGATGGTCTAGGAGATGAGTATGTACATTTTAGGTCTTCCATGAATACAAGAGACAACATCCCCGTGTTCCAATATTTGATTTCTATGCTTATTCTTGAGGAGAAGAACCTTGACACATCTTCTTCTCATGGCAGAAATAATTCTGAACAGGCCTTCTATTCTAACTCCAACAGTGGTAGAGGTAGAGGTCGTGGTCGAGGCCCAAGGGGTTGCAGGGGCCAATTTCTGGAAGGTCAATCAAATCAAAACAATACAGGTGGCAGGGGAAACCAGTCTCAAGGAAGGGGGAGTCAAAGAGGTCGTGGTGCAGGATCAAGCAGGCAGCAACATACTCCAGATAGTAGAGAATGTTGGACTTGTGGTGAAAGAGGTCACATGTCACGTGACTGTCCAAAGGGAAAAGCAAGTAGAAAGAGAGAACAGGGCAACTATGCATCTACTAGCAGAGATGCAGATGACAGCAAAAACGAGCGCATGTTTGTTATGCAACATGTAATGAATACAATGATTGCAGAGAATTCCACCCAAGATGATGTTTGGTATGTGGATTCAGGTGCCTCTAATCACATGACGTCTCGTGGAGAGTGGTTTAGAGATATGCGCAAACCATATGTGTCAGGCTATGTGCAGACAGGAGATGACACAGCTCACCCCATTGCTCATGTAGGGGACATACCTCTAAATACGAAGAGTGGGAAATCAAAGTACTTAGCAGATGTACTTCATGTCCCAAACATTACAAAGAATCTTGTTTCTGTTGGACAAATGGTTGAGCAGGGTTTGCAGGTTCGCTTCAATCCAAATGGCTGTTATGTAGAAGATTTCCAGAATGGCTGTAAGCTGATCACAGAGTGCAGATGTGTGGGCAGAATGTTTACGCTAAATGTAGACATGCCTGAGGTAAAAGCTACATTATTTGCACAGGGCACAGGTGTTGTGGCTGATGTTGACATTTGGCACAAACGCATTGGCCATGTCAATGAGCAGAGATTGCGCAGCATGCAATCAAAACAGATTGTAAAAGGTTTGCCCAAATTCAAGGTGGATGGTATGCATAAAGTGTGTGCAGCATGCCACTTTGGAAAACAGTCAAAGGGCACATTTCCACATGAGCGCAATGTATGTAAAAAGCCACTTGAGGTGGTGCACACAGATGTTTGGGGTCCAACCGATACTGCAAGTATACATGGTTGCAGGTATTATGTCTCTTTCATTGATGACCATACAAGGAAAGTATGGGTCTACTTCATGCGTAACAAAAGTGAAGTGTTTGGTCACTTTCAAGACTTCAAAGTCATGATTGAGAAGGAGACAGATATGCAAATCAAGACATTGAGGTCAGATGGAGGGGGAGAGTACTTCTCCAATGATTTTTCAGATTTTCTGTGAATGCATAGTATACACAGGCAGTTTACATGCAGATATACTCCACAGCAGAATGGGGTCGCAGAAAGGAAAAACAGGCACATTGCAGAGGTTGCACGTGCATTGATGAATGAGAAGAACATGCCTCATCATTTCTGGGCTGAAGCTATAAATACAGCTGTGTACATTATGAACAGGACACCTACAGCTACGGTGCATGATGTAACACCTGAGGAAAAGTTTACAGGTACAAAGCCTGATTTGGCACACTTGAAAGTGTTTGGCTGCATAGCTTACGTGCATGTACCAGATGAGTTGCGTAGGAAATTGGATCCTAAAGCAGAGAAATGTATTCTTGTGGGATATTCCCTTGAACAAAAGGGGTACAGGTGCTACAATCCTACTACACGAGAATTACGAGTGAGCAGAGATGTAGTCTTTGATGAGATGAGCAGCTGGTACAACAATGCACATGGCACTATTGGGGCTGATGTAAAAGATGATGTGGTTGTACAAAATGTGAGGCCACAGTCACAGGTTTTGAGTGGACCGCAAGAGTCCTCTTCTCATGGCTCTATTGAGAAACCATGGAATGGTAGACTACGTACGCAGGTTACTCCACCAACAGGTACAGGGAATGTATCACGAAAAGGAAAGGAAAAGGTTGATGAACCTCCCTTTATGGTTGATGCATCATCAGGTTTTTCACATGTAGACATGGATTCAGATGGTTCTGAACAAAGTCTTGATGAGGAATTTGGAATTCCGACTGTTAGGACACCTGGTGTAAGGAAAGTACAAGAAGATGCTAGAGGGCAAAGGAGTGACCCAGGACCGCGCAGATCTAATAGAGTCAGAAATCCAGTTCAGAAATTGACTTATGATGGGTATCTAGCGCATCACCAAGCCTACATGGCTAAGGATACAGGATGTGGAGCCCACATGTTTTGAGGATGCAGTTGGAAATGTGCATTGGGATGATGCAATGAATGAAGAGATGGCTGCATTGGAAGCAAATGACACATGGGAGTTGGTGCCATTGCCAAGTGGCAAGAAAGCTATTGGCTGTAAATGGGTGTATAAAACCAAGCATAAGGCTGATGGTAACATTGAGCGTCACAAGGCAAGGCTGGTCGCAAAGGGTTATGCACAGACGTATGGCATAGACTATGAGGAGACCTTTGCTCCAGTGGCAAAGATGACGACAGTGAGAGCTGTCATAGCAGTGGCTTCATCTAGAGGATGGATTATGCATCAAATGGATGTAAAGAATGCCTTCTTGAATGGTGAGTTGCAAGAGGAAGTGTATATGGATCAGCCACCTGGTTATGTCGATCCAGGTTACCCAGATTATGTATGCAGACTTCTCAAAGCTTTGTATGGTTTGAAGCAGGGCTCTAGAGCATGGTATGACAGGATTGCCAAGTATCTTGTCAGTATTGGTTTTAGGAGAGCTCATGCTGATCATTCACTCTTTGTACGTGAGAGTGATGTGGGGATTGTGGTCATTACCATATATGTAGATGACCTTATTATTGTTGGTGACAATGCTTTGGAGATTGACCATGTGAAGGGTCTTCTCAAACAGGAGTTTGAAATGAAAGATTTAGGCGAGTTGCGCTACTTTCTTGGCATTGAGGTGATCACGACTCCATAGGGTGTATGGCTATCACAGAGACAGTATGCTTTGGACATGTTGTCAAAGTATGGTATGGCTGATTGTAAGCCAATTTCTATTCCCTTGGATGTGAATGCAAAGCTGAGTGCAGAGAAGGGTGATGTTGTTGAGGATGTCAATATGTACAGGAAGATGGTGGGTAGTCTAATCTACTTGACTATCACGAGGCCAGACTTGAGCTACACTGTAGGCTTGGAGAGTCAGTTCATGCAGCTTCCGAGGAAGCCACATTTGGATGGAGTACGACGCACACTTCGGTATGTGAAAGGGACTCTTGACTACGCATTGTTCTATGCAGCAGATGCACCATTAGCATTGTATGGGTATACAGATGCAGATTGGGCAGGTAGCATTGTTGATAGGAGATCTACGAGTGGCTTCATGTTCTCTTTTGGGAGTGCTGCTATTACTTGGAGCAGCAAAAAGCAGCCTACGGTTGCTTTATCAAGCACAGAGGCCGAGTACAGAGGTGCAGCAGTTGCGGCGTGCGAGGTAGCTTGGCTACGCACATTACTTGAGGACTTGGGAGTGCAGGTGGACCAGCAGATTGTCATTCATTGTGACAACCTCAGCAGCATGCAGTTGGCTAGGAACCCAGTGTTCCATGCTAGTACCAAACACATAGAGGTCCATTACCACTACGTTCGAGAGCGAGTGTTGGCGGGCGACATCGACTTGGTCTATGTCAGCACAGAGGAGCAGATAGAGGATATCTTTACCAAGGCCCTCGGAGCTGAGAAGCTTCGACGTTTCCGGACTATGCTTGGACTCTGCGACATGCAGAGCTCGAGGGGGAGTGTTGAGATGTCGAGCTCTACACCTTGAGCTGGCATCCACTACGGGTCTTGGCCGCTTACGGCATTTACTCACTGGCACGTTAGGTGACCGACACGGAGGATCTCTGCCAGTGATTCTACAGCTAGACTACACTTATAGTGCCAGCCTAGTACGCTTCTAGCGAGTTCACACTTAGTGATCGCATGTACATATGTGGTACTTTTCAGCTTTAGCACTTAGTCATTTTGTACTCTCTTTTCTGTGAAGAAGAAGAAGAAGCTTTCCATCTCTGTGTGCTTTGTGCTTGTCTTGTGTAGCTCTCTTGCATCCTCATTCTTTACATTTCGGAGCCAACTAGTATGGGGACACCACATGTCACTATGGTGAGTCCACATATGGATCTAGGGGATGGGAAGGTAGTGTTTAAGAGGTGGAATAAACCCCTTGCTTGGTGCATAATTAGAGAGAGAGAGAGAGAGAGAGAGAGAGAGAGAGAGAGACGAGAGCTCTCCCTTATATAGCTATCACAATTACGCGAGGCATCCCTTGGGGCAATGTTCCTTGGCATGGCTGGGTTGATGGTACAATGGAAGTTGCCGATAGGTGATGGGTGGAAGCTCTACTGGAGGGCGCATTCCCACAGACTCTTAAGGCCAACCGTTTTTGGAGTGAAGGTTGGAAGGAGGGAACCCGCCCCCCCCCCCCCCCCCCCCCCCCCCCTCTTTAGTGCTCGTCGGAAGGGTCATGTGAAAAGGGAGAGAGCATGAGCGATAAGGGGAGGTGGTTGGTCCCAAGTGGGCTGAAAGGCATCCAAAGGGCAACTCCAAGATGCGCTTCAAAGGCAAGGTCAAAGGTAACCCCCCCCCCCCCCCCCCCCCCCCCCCTCAAGGTGGAAAGAGATACGTTAAGAGAGAGAGAAAGTTAGAAAATTCTAGCTCAAATGTGCCAAGGGCACTTGTGACATTGCTAATGTCCCCCCTCACCCCCCCAACACACACACACACTAGCAAAGAGGAGCATCTAGAGATCAAGCGAGAGATAACAACCAAGAGTAAGCAATCGACCCCCCAAGACCTTCCAAATTGAGGTACAAAGTGAGCTAATCATAAAGCACTTTCCATAGTTGAAGGATCCCCCTATAAAAATCAAATTTTAATCGTTTCTAAAGGCTTTTGAGAGGTTTCATGAAATCATGTAGAGTTATTTTTTGACAGAGGTGTGTGCCTATAAAACCCCTATGTATTTTCTCATGGAAATGCATGGCCATTTTGATGGCATTGCAAGCTTTGAAAGTGTCTCTTGAAGCATAATCAAGACACTGCAACCTAGTTTTAGTGTAGTTGGAAAGGGGTAAAGTGGAACACACCTGGAACACAATCAACATGCCTCTCTATAGCCCAAGATATATAGAGCACCCCAATCTTCTAGAGTTCACCTTCAAACTTGACACAAGTCACCTAAAAACCACCATTTGCACACAACACAACTCTCACACTCACTGCAACACACTTGGCAAGACCAATCAGTCCATTGTGCTCAATTCCCATCCTTTCATACACACACAACCTCTCTCAATCTCTCTTTGCACAACTAACCTCGGGGGACATACATGCCAACACATGCCCGAAAATGCATGCACACAAGTAGAGAAGAGAAGGGGAAAGGGGGAATAGACAAAAAATGACGGCAATGAAGGCTTCACTTCTCAACAAACAACACCATATACAAAAACATGCTCCAAGGTGGCACACTCCTTGGCGAGCTCAACACAACCTTTTATAGGGGAGGCATAACCGAGAAAACAAAAAAATGGCCTTCCCTAGCTTGTACAATCCAGCTTGAGCCCTTTTTGAAATTTCACTGCATTTCTTACACATGTCACACTCCATTTTTAGCATTCATTTCATGCTTACCACACCCAAATTTCACTGCATTTCTTACACATGTCACACTCCATTTTTAGCATTCATTTCTTGCTTACCACACCCAAACTACTTTCCATCTCAAGCTGTACGTGAGCACCCCTTGTGGGCCTCAGCGCCTTGCCCTTGAAACCACTACATGAAGAACCTCTATGGGATCCTCGATAGTGCTACCGATGCTTCCATATGCTATGGGCCCTTAGGGCACCACGAGAACGAGCTCGTATGAGCTGCCATATCATCAACGATACGAGCACCTCCTATGGCTAGTACCTCCTGTGGAACTCCTTTGGGCTGGCCTGTCATGGCGATAAAGTCCACCACGCACGGTAGCTTGCCACCCAACAGTGCCCATGCAATCCGCCATAGCCAACAAGGAGATCTACCCTCTCGACTTCATGTTTCCTAATGGAGGTGCCGCACTCCCATCTCATGAAAGCCCATGTGGATTTTTTGCTAGTGCCATATGGCACCCCACGGTTCATCCAACATCCAATGACCTCATAAAACTTCTAAAACAACTTTAAAATCTCCTCTTTTCTCCACAAATTTTTTGCCCTGCAACTTGGTGCTTGAGGGTCCAAACACTGAGCCGTAAATTCATGCTTGTAGCTCTAGTCCTTGCATATAACCCATACCATCCTCAAGGCCCTTTGATCTTCTTGGAACCACAAACCAATGCAACCAAAAACTGGCAAAACCACCTGACATCACCTCACTATTAGTTGAACCAATGCTTATCGAGCCATAACTCACTGACCGGGCATCAAATTAATGAGAAATCACTCCCTCCCAACTCCATATAGTGTTCGCTACTTTTACAAACTATGTCAATCTCCAGAAAATCCTTGATGGAACCTTTTCAGATGTGGTCAAACTGGCTCAGAACCGGGCCTTGGCAAAACTTCAAACACATGTATCTTAGTCTCTAAGACTCTGATTGTTGACCTGGAAGGACCGAAATGATCCACATAAGAAGCACTACACATCCATCACTTCAAACCAGCAACTTTGATCACCTATCATGACTTGCCTTATCCGTCTAGGATTTGCAATGCACCTCTAGCTTCAAACTTCAATATCTTCCACCATGTAGCTCCATTTGATGAGCCGTCTGGACCAACTCCCTCAACACTTCAAGCTATACATCTCCAAGTAGAAAACCAGCACTATGACTCTCCTTCACTTTCCATCCCCCTTAGAAAATCTTAAAGCCCTTATAGCCTATAAAACCACATGAGACATACACCTCAACTATCACCTGCCTACCCAGGGTCTTCACACATGCTTCAACCATCTGCCATGCATCTGCTAGCCCATCCATACCTGCATGTGCCTTCTTCTATGGTCAACACACTTTGGCTGTACCATCATATCCCCTTTTCTCTTTCTCTTACTTTTGTGTTACCCTACAGTGCCGATAGTGTGGATCTGTGTGCCCCCTTGGGACGATGGTTTTTTTGTTAGAGAGTGAGATTGAGTGACTGCATGAGTGTTTAAGGATTGAGATGTAATTTGGTAGTTGTGGTACAGCCTTGCAAAGAGTGTGTGAATTGGGAAGTGTGTAGGCAGTGACGGGAGCAAAGCGAACCCTGAACCGTCGACGGCCTCTAAAACACCGGGGACCGAATGGAGCGCCTTGAGCCTGTCATGGTAAAGCAAACAGGGGCACCACCTAGCTTCAACGCCTAGGATGCAAACAATACACCACCATAACAAAGTTTTCATCCAAGAGAGATGGATGCTTGGGAGTAATGATGAAGAGGGAAGGGAATGAGATCAAGAGAGAGAGAGAGAGAGAGAGAGAGAGAGAGAGAGAGAGAGTGAGGGAGGGGGTATAGCAGCTTAGTAATTAGGCACCACAAAAGGATGGCGAATCCGCACACCCTTCACACATACACAAGCTCACTCCAAACACAAGATTAGGTGGCAATTCCGCACACCTCACATGAGCAAAACATTGCAAGAAAATATACTCACAAAACCACAAGCTTTATTTAGAGAATAAGGCGATGAAATGGGGAGCATAGGGTAGGGGAATGAGAAGGGAGAGAGTGGTAGAGCACATGGTGGATAGGTGGGAGTTGATGGCGAAGACTCGCACGAGGGTTATGGCCATCATCCTTCATTTAGTTGCCCTTCATCTTCCATAGCCAAGGGTGTAGAGGTCATGCTGAAGACAAGCATAGTGATTGCGGTGATGGTGATGGTGTGTGTGTGTGTGTGTGTATGCACTAGGCACACACAGTGCATAGTGTGTTCTTTGGTGATGTTGTGTGTGTATTTAGTGTGATGGTGACCCCTCTTTATATAGGGGAGGAGGGGGGAGGAATTCTAGAATTTAGAAATGAAGAAATCATTATCTACATAGGCCATGTGACTGTGGGCCCCACTTGTCTGGCTGTGTGTATATGTACCAGAACAGCAGTCTCATGAGAGAGAGACTAAGAGAGAGATATGGTTTGATGAAAAAAAGTGAGAGGTCACATGGAGAATAAAGTAATTACAAGAGGGGAGTGTGTTCAGAGGTGAATCTGTGTGCAGATGTGTGTGAACATAAGAAAAATCAGGTAACCACTGGGTGGGGATGGGTTTGTGGGCACCTTTTTCAGTGAAACTGAGTGTGTGTGAGTGTGGGGAAGGTTATTTAGCTACAAGACAAGAGATATGGCTCCCTTTAGAGAGAGAGAGAGGGGGTATTTGGGTCATGGGATATGATAGGAGAGAGAAACAGGGGGTGGGGTATACTATTTTGGAAGATAGGGTAAGTTGCATGTGAGTTAGGGTGCATTATTGGTGATTTATAATGCATTATTGGTGAGAGATGGGGTAGCTTGAGGGGAGAGAGAAAGGAGAAAGGACAAGGGGAAGAGAGAGGGGGTTGACCTTTTGAGTGGAGGAGAAGAAAAGGGACACACGGCGGGGCAACAGTGAAGAAAAAAGAGGCAAGGTGGGGATGGGCTACCCCGCAGGCATGAGGTGGCCTATTTTACCTTTCTTATATATTTACATAATCATACTTTTTTTTTTTCTTACTTTTTCCAATGCCTTTTATCACTCCCTCCCTAAGAGGGGGTTTTCATGGGGTGGGGACGAGAGAAGAGGGGTATGGGAGCTTGGCTTTTGAAAATCCCCCAGCATTAGCCCTCCCCTTTCGGCTAGAGGCATTCATGTCTCTAGATCATCTGTTTGATCATTATCGTCGGAGGTGGCGGCTGATGGTGTGTCCTCATCTGGAATGTCAATTGGTGGAGCCTGCTCAAATCAAAGAAAATAAGGTTTAAGTTGCCAACCATTTACCCTGGTTTTATGAAGTTTTCCATCAGCCTCCATAAGCTGGTAGCTTCCATTGGCATACTTTTTCCTGATGATAAAAGGGCCTTCCCATCGGAGCAAGAGTTTCTTATCCTTACGCGTGTCGAAGCGATTGTCGTAGCGGAGCACCAACATTCCTTTCTTCAATTCTTTTTTCCGGAGATGCTCGTTAAAGCTTAGCCGTCTATGCTCTGCTTGTGCTGCATAATAATTTATTGCTTCTTCTCTGTCCAGCTGCAATCTTTCCAAGTTGATGATGTGATCTCTCAAATGCATGTTGGGCTGTTGAAGCTGGTTTGCCATTACTCTGAGACTTTGTAGTTGCACTTCAATGGGCAAGATTGCTTCCTTACCAAATACTAGATAATATGGTGTGAATCCCAAGGATGTACGAAATGAAGTTCTGTAGGCCCATAAAGCTGGTAGTAGATACTTATCCCAGTCTCCAGGATGATTGTTTAACTGCTTGGTAATAATTTTAGAAACCATTCCATTTACCTTTTCAACTAGGCCATTACATTGAGGGTAATATGGTGAAGAGTGCCTCCTTGTAATGCCCAGTTTCTGCATTAATTCTCCTACCAAGTCTGCTCTGAAACCTGGCCCTCTATCAGAGATGATCTGTAAAGGTGTGCCAAACCTACAACATATGTGCTTGTAGATAAATTTACCTACCTCTACCGCTATGATTCTAGTGGTGGCTGTAGCCTCTGCCCATCTAGTCATGTAGTCGACCCCCATGATAATGTAGAATTTTCCTGAGTTGGCCCTAGGTAATGGCCCAATGGCGTCGATACCCCATTTTTCCAATGGGCCATATGAGAGAATAGGTGTCTGTGGTTCAGGCATAAGTGATCTAGTGCCGGCCTTTTGACACAACTTACATGTTTTGCACCAGTGGTGTACATCACGGTTGAGTCTAGGCCATATGAAGCCTGCTTGCAAGATTTTTCTACTTGTTATGTCTAGGGCAAAGTGACCACCACAAACCCCGTAGTGACAGCTAGCAATTACTCCCGTGATTTCCTGAGAGAGAGGGACCTTCCTGAGTATTTAGTCCTTACCCTTACAATACAAACCGTCATTGATGAGTCGATACCTTGTGGCCTTCCGCATCATCCATTGCTTCTATCCCTTTGTTAAATCTGATGGGCATTCTCCTGTTTCCAAAAAATGCATGATGTCAGGCAAGGAATCACTGCCTTCAAATAGAGGGAGCTTTAGTTTTATTGCTAGGGCATCTGCTTCTTGGTTTTGAGCCCTTGGGATATGGTGTATTTGAACTTCTTCAAACTTACCCAACAAGGTTTTTACATCACTTAAGTGAGTCCTTAAACTAGGATTCTTGCATGTCCATGCTCCATTTACTTGCCTTACCAGAAGTAGAGCATCCCCAAATACATTAAGCCGTTGTACACCTTGCGAGACACACCATTGTAGACCCTTGGTTAGTACTGCATACTCAGCTTCATTGTTAGAATGTGAATCTAACAATTGGCCCAATGAAAATACCTTTGTCCCTTTGTCATCAAAGACCACTATGCCTGCAACTGCTTTGTCAGATGCTCGCTTGTAGGCTCCATCAAAGTAGAGAGAGTATGCTCCTTCTACCATCGATGGAACTGGAGGTAACCGGACTTCTCCTTCCTTAGATTTCTTCTCCTCCCTTTCAAAGACTTGGTAGGTCATGAGTCCCCCCAAACTTTCCCTTGTCGTGCTTTCTACCTGTACCGTGTAGTCAAACTCTTGCAGACGAACTAGCCATTTAGTAATCCTAGCAGACACATCCATGTGTTGTACAACATAGGGAAATATTTCATCCGTGGTTAGAATCACAAATTTCTTAGGCAGCAAATATGACCTAAACTTTGTAGTTGCAAATCTAAGAGCTAGGACTAAGTGTTCCACATGGGTGAAACCTTTCTCTCTTGCTGTCATCATTCGACTAGAGAAGTAGATTGGCCTCATGAAAGATGTCATCGTATCCTTTTGGAGTAGCACAGCCCCCAATGAGTCATCACCAACACTTGAGGTGACAAAGAATTTTTCATCCCACTTAGGTGGTGAGATAGTTGGTAGAGTGGCTAAGACCTCCTTTACCTTGTTGTAGTGATGTTCGCTTTCCTTGTCCCAAGTGAAAGTTGATCTTTGAGTGAGTTGTTGCAGTGGTAGAACAAGTTGTGATAGTAGATGCATGAATCTACTTAAGTACCTCACCTTCTATAGAAAAAAGACCAGTTGACGTGCGGTCGTTGGTGAAGGTAGGGCTATGAGTGCGGACAACTTACTTGGGTCGGCGTTGATACCTCTTGCTGAAATTTCATGGCCTAGTAGAATGACTTTAATCTCCCCAATGTGACATTTATCCACATTTAATTGCCCACCTAGGCTCTGCAACCTGGCCAAACCTTCAGTTACCTTTTCTAAATGTGAAATACAGGAGCTATATATACAAAAATCATCAATGAACACTCTTATGGATGTTCCAAAGAACGGTTGAAAAACATATGTGACATATCTTTGGAATGTGGCAGGTGAATTTGTGAGACCAAATGGCATAACCCTGTATGCAAAACAACCCCATGGGGTGATAAAAGTGGTTTTTAGCTGATCTTCCAAGGCTATGCGTATTTGAAAGTATCCAGAATAACCATCACAGACGGTATAGCATTCAAAACCCGCTACTTCATTCAGAATTTCATCCAAGAAAGGGAGAGGAAAGTGGTCTCTCTTTGTAGCTGCATTTAGTGGTTTGTAGTCAACACAGACCCTCCACTTACCATTCTTTTTAGGCGTCACCACTACGGGTGACAACCATTCTGAGTTTTCTACAGGATAGATGAACCCCGCCTCCAGCAGTTTCCTTACCTCGGCCAAGAGTGCCTTTTCTTGTATGACCCCCAGTCGTCGTAGCTTTTGCACAACTGGTTTTACCCCTTCCTTCAGCTTAATACGATGTTCCACCACTGTAATGCCTGTGATTCTTTCATAGTTGTCAATGAACAGGTTAGGAAATCCCATCAACATTTGCAAAAAACTATCTTTCTCCTCAAGTGTTAATTCCGTAGACAACATACCCTTCAACCTACTTCCTCCTAGGCCAGGTGATTTGCTCTCCTCTTCATTGGGTTGCCCTTTTGGTGATGGATCACCAGTTGTGCTTACCCTTTGTGGATCCTTCATAATGATACCCATCACATCAATGAAACTGTCACTTTCATCGGTGGATGTGGTATCCTCCTCAGAACTGGAAGATTCGCTAGTGGTTTCATCTGCCGATGTTTCCAGATTCATTTGCTTCTGCTTGCCAATCCTCATGTCGTAGTAGATTGTCTCCCCTTTCTTACCGGTCATGCGTAGAAGGCCAGTACCCCAGTCCTGTTTTGCCTTCATGGCCATCAACCATGGCCTTCCCAAAATTAGTGGATAGCCCTCCCCCTTAGTAGGCATTACAAAAACATCTACCTCTACCTCAGTGTTGAAAGCTTTGATTTTCACGGCACTTACCACACCCACACACTTTACTTTTGCGTTGTTTGCCATCTTTGCCTTGCATGGAGAAGGCCTGTCAACCTGGAGCCCTAATCGAAGCATCATAGCTTCGCTCATTACACAGATTTGTGCACCTCCATCAATGTAGGTGTTTCCAACCCTCTTTCCTTTTATGTTTACGTCGACAATTGGAAGGATGTCATCCATGTTGCATCCCGAAATTGCTGCGGCTACCTTTGTTTTGGAGCGTCTTGTACTTACCATTTTAGACCATTGTCGCCTTACTTTAGGTACAAGATGTAGAAACTGTGGCCATGTAATCTTCGGTCCTTGCTCTACCACATCCAATGTTAGATCATAGGGCTTAGAACTTTCCCCTAGCTGAAAGTCGGTTATGCCCAATTTCCGTCGTGGCCTGGATGGCCTCTTGCTAGTTTCTCCTCTCATGCTTCTCTCATCATCTGATTGTGTAGCTTTCTCCCTCCTAGCTCTTTTCACAATCATGGCTTCAAGTGGTTCTAAAAAGGTTACCTTTTCCTTACCCTTGTCCCTCTCCTTTGCTCTGGGTGGATCCACTACTACAGCTTTTCCTTTCTCTTCTAACCTTATGATGTTTACAGTGCGATCAGGTGGTGGGGCTGGTGGAAGAGGTGGATTGGATGCTTGTAGTGGTGTCTGGGGTGGACGTAGAATTTGTGTTGGTGGGGGTGATGCTCGGGGTGGGGGTGTTCTTTCTTTAGGGGGTGACAATTGGTTCCTCCTACCTCCTCTATTATAGTTCTGCCGTGGTTTGGGACAGTAGTACATACCGTGACCATCTTCTCCGCAGTTGTAGCAATGATACTCCCTGTTTTGTCATCGTGCTCTTCCAAGTTCTTGATCTCTTTCTTGACTCCTCCCTTGCTGTATTAAGTGGACAGACAAATTCTGCAGTTGGTCAGTAATATGGGCCAACATATCTTGTTGGTCATCTCTTACCGCAAGAGCCAGTGGTGGTGGTATGGTGGTTGTCGTAGTTGCTGGTCGACGCGATGTTCCTGCTTCTGTTGACTCGGTTTCTTTGGCTTTCATTCGCAGCTTCTTGTCCTTAAGGCGAGCAATCTCAAAGGCTAACTCGTACGTAGCCGGGAATCTACCTTTCACCTTCTCCTTGAGAAGCGGCCATTAGCCATGCGTGAACCGATCTTTTTTTAGGAAATCGGGTGCGGCTTCCCCCCTTTCCAGTGACTCAACCCACCGTTCCCACAAATCCACAAATTTGGACTCATAGGTGGCATATTCTAAAAGACCCTCCTGCTTCAAGTCTCTCAACTTGTCCCACAACTTTTTTGAAGTGGTACCTCCCCCAAAGCGCCTCTTAAAAGCGGTTTTTAAGGGTTCCCAGTCATCCTTCGTTGCTTGTGGAAGTGCATTGTACCATGATCTAGCTTCTAGCTTCATGAGATGCTTAAAGATTCTAACCCGGGATTCATCCGTATCTTTGTTGCTCACTACACATGCTACTTCAAAGTCATCTAGGAAGTTTGTTACCAAATCCTCCCCCTTCTTTCCTTTAAATGTTGGAAATGCTACACTTGCCATGATTATTGAGAGAGAGCTAGAAAGACACACTGCTTAACTTGCAAAAGTTTTTTCTTCTTTACAAGGAGGCGTGTATACCCTCTTATACTAGGACATAGATTAAAACTTCAAACGGTACATTGCCTTGTACCAAAGGTAAGACAAATGGTTGATCTGATTCCAGAACCTCAAAAAATTGCTCCCCACCCAGCATGGTGTCAATGACGTGCTGGTAGTGAGCCTTCAAATCCAGTATTACCTTGATTGAGCGTACACGTGTTGGTATGTGTGATGTGTCTTGAGGTAGGTTGTACTAATTCATGTGAAGCTTAGAGGTGCTTAGTCACTGTCCAAGCTTGTGGGAGAGGGTGGTGTTCTTTCCTGAAACAAACTCAGTAGATCCCTAGTTTCTCTAGTGAGAGTGTGAGCCAATGATTCCGTTATCTGTGCTGCAGCATTAGGTGCGACTTGAAAACTGACTGTGATAATTACCTCGGTGACTTGAGTTACCCGATTCTCAAAGTAGAATAGTGTTGATTCTCTATTGTGTAGAGCTCCTTCCATTTTGTTGTTGTGGGTTGATTGTAGGTTGCGGACATGGTTTCGACCTTCTCCTTCTTCTTCTTGGCACTTGGCCTATGTATATCCACTGGGTTTGGCGTGTTGGTTGACTCTCCCACTGCAAATCGATTACCGTTACGCCTGGCACTCAAGCTTCGATGGAGATGCGGAATTCGTCTAGTTGTGCTTGGAGCTCTTCTTCTTCTGTCGTCCAATTAGCAAACCGTGCTAGCCATTCATCCATTCACATAGTTTAGGGATTTCAGTCTTGTAAACTGAAGGGTTTCATGAAAAGATCCTCAGTGGGGGCACCAAATGACGGGAGCAAAGCAAACCCCGAACCCCCGACGGCCTCTAAAACATCGGGGACCGAATGGAGCGCCTCGAGCCTGTCATGGTAAAGCAAACAGGGGCACCACCTAGCTTCAGCGGCTAGGACGCAAACAACACACCACCATAACAAAGTTTTCATCCAAGAGAGATGGATGCTTGGGAGTAATGATGAAGAGGAAAGGGAATGAGATCAAGTGACAGAGAGAGAGAGTGAGAGTGAGGGAGGGGGTATAGCGGCTTAGTACTTAGGCACCACAAAAGGATGGCGAATCCGCAAACCCTTCACACATACACAAGCTCACTCCAAACACAAGATTAGGTGGCAATTCCACAGACCTCACATAGGCAAAACATTTCAAGAAAACATAGTCACAAAACCTCAAGCTTTATTTAGAGAATAAGGCGATGAAATGGGGAGCATAGGGTAGGGGAATGAGAAGGGAGAGAGTGGTAGAGCACATGGCGGAAAGGTGGGAGTTGATGGCGGAAAGGTGCCATCATCCTTCATTTATTTTCCCTTCATCTTCCATATCCAAGGGTGTAGAGGTCATGCTCAAGACAAGCATGGTGATTGCGGTGATGGTGATGGTGTGGGTGTGTGTGTGTGTGTGCACTAGGCACACAGTGCATAGTGTGTTCTTTGGTGATGTTGTGTGTGTATTTAGTGTGATGGTGACCCCTCTTTATATAGGGGAGGAGGGGGGAGAAATTCTAGAATTTAGAAATGAAGAAATCATTATCTACATAGGCCATGTGACTGTGGGCCCCACTTGTCTAGCTGTGTGTATATGTGCCAAAACAGCAGTCTCATGAGAGAGAGATGGGTTGATGAAAAAACATGAGAGGTGACATGGAGAATAAAGTAATTACAAGAGGTGAGTGTGTTCAGAGGTGAATCTGTGTGCAGATGTGTGTGAACACAAGAAAAATCAGATAACCACTGGGTGGGGATGGGTCTGTGGGCACCTTTTTCAGTGAAACTGAGTGTGTGTGAGTGCGGGGAAGGTTATTTAGCTACAAGACAAGAGATATGGTGCCCTTTAGAGAGAGAGGGGGGTATTTGGGTCATGGGATATGATAGGAGAGAGAAAGAGGGGGTGGGGTATACTATTTTGGAAGATAGGGTAAGTTGCATGTGAGTTAGGGTGCATTATTGGTGAGTTATAATGCATTATTGGTGAGAGGTGGGGTATCTTGAGGGGAGAGAGAAAGGAGAAAGGACAAGGGGAAGAGAGAGGGGGTTGACCTTTTGAGTGGAGGAGAGGAAAAGGGACACACGGCGGGGTAACAGTGAAGAAAAAGGAGGCAAGGTGGGGATGGGCTACCCCGCAGGCATGAGGTGGCCTATTTTACCTTTCTTATATATTTACATAATCATACTTTATTTTTTTCTTACTTTTTCCAATGCCTTTTATCACTCCCTCCCTAAGAGGGGGTTTTCATGGGGTGGGGACGAGAGAAGAGGGGTATGGGAGCTTGGCTTGTGAAAAGCCCCCATCAACGGCAGTCTACTAGTGCAAATTGTATTTTTGGAAGGTGGTTCTGAGAGGATATGTGTTGCAAATGTACTATGCTATAGAGAGGCCTTTGCGTGTTTGTAGGGTGTGCTCCCCAATTCCCCCTTTCCAACACATCGTAGTGAAATATTAGGTACATGTTTCATATACATAAATAAATAAATAAATTTAATATATATATATATATATATATATATATATAGAGAGAGAGAGAGAGAGAGAGAGAGAGAGAGAGATGAAATGGTATTTTAAACGTCTTTAAGAGGAAAAAATGACCTATGAGATCAAACTGATACAATCCTTGTGGATCTAATCCATTTCCCGCTACAAAAAAAATATGAAGTAAAGTGAAAGACTAAAACTAAAAGACTAAAATTCTTAGCCTGAAAATCATCATCATCATCCATGCCCGAGGATGCCCTTCATTGGGCGTTTTCCGAGAGAGTATTGCATCTATCATTGAAGAGCTTTTTCAATGTCCGCCTCTATAAATAGTCATAGTGGGTGTCTCCCATGTTGTTCTAGAGTAGTCCTGATTTTCTAGTGGAGCCTCTATTTATGTTGTGGTCACCTCCATAGACATGGGCATCTAGCTCTCTTGAGCTATGTGGATTTGTCTACTAATATACCTCTGGTAGTTGTGAACTCTAAAGTATGATGTGAAGCATGCTCATCCAACTGTTGAGCCTCTTCTCTAAAAAAGTCAGTGATTGCATCTCTAATTCTGATGTCTCATGACTCTAACCAACGGTCCAAAGCGCACTCTAAATAGACAGTGAAAGCGTCCTCAAATCTCATAATATACTAGACAATGACAACTGTGATGTAGCTTTGTCTTTGGTTCTATATGCCATAGCTCACATATCTTGGCTTTTGCTGGTACTCTCCTAAATCTCTGAATCTCTATCTCTAGCTGATGAGATTATGTGAGCATTTGATCAATATCATAAATGAGTGTCCATATAGGCCAGTCTCATCACATATCCATCCTTTGTTACTTGGAGGAGATTCTCTCTATAGAAATCCATCTTTATACCCAACTCTTGTACCGACTGTATCGATGTGCTTTTGGTATCTAGTTGAATTAAATCCTGGCGTATAAGTCTAGTTGTCTCAGTTCAAGTGACAGAAAGGGAGGGTGCATCCAGGGAGTACTATAATGGAGGCAATCGAGCCATGCTAAATCCATGTGACTAAACCATGATGTCATCTGCCCATACCAACATGTTATGTCCCCTTGTACCGCTAGCTGTTGGGATGACTCAAGTGATAGCCAAGCATATCTGTCTTTTGTAAGGTCCCATAACTTATATATGGAGGAAACTAATTTAGTAAGGACTTCAATTATGAGAGGAGGGGCAGCTAACTTAGCCCAAATCATCCAAGAGATCATAGATACTAGAGGCCTCTCCATATATCTCCATCCAGTAGTTCTATAAGATCCTCCCTAGAGGTCCATTAAGGGCCCCTTAATGTGAACTCCATAGCGCATAGATGAAGCCACTAGAGTGTTAAAAATCCACAACTTTTCTCAAGGTTCTTGAAACTGAACCTATGAACACATCTTCTCCAAACCTCCCAAGGATGCATAGACTCTCATCAATCTAGTCGCTGTTGCTTTCCTCAATGAAAATGTAGGTCGACTGAAGACTACCCCAAGATAGCTATGTGTATGCATCTAGATTTATACTCCACCATGTCCTAGACATATGTAAAACTGGGTGTGCACCTCTTGACCCACTGTGGTGTGCTGTTAAACACCATAACCTTGATTCTACCCAAGTTAGCAAACAATCCACTATCATGGGAAAATGTGTACAAAGCATCTAAACGATGATGCATCCCCTCTAGGGAATCAAAAATCAGTACAATATCACCAACGTATAGCAAAAGTGCGATCCATGTCCCAACCAATTATGCTCCTCTATCACAATCCCTCTCGATGTAGTTAGCAACCTCATCCACATACATGCCAAATAGTGTAGGAGATAGTGGGTAGCCCTGTTTCACCCCAATGGTAGAGTAAACCAAATAAAACCCCTGTGGAGTGTGTACATGTTGCACTACCGACTTGCGTAGATCCATGATCCCGCAAATCAACTCTTTTGGAACCCCCATCTCTTATAGTCTGCACATCAATCTAGCTATGGGTACTATATTGAAAGCTTTGTGAAAGTCTAGAAAGCAACAATAGATCCATCTCCCACATGTTTTCCCCTCATCAACAATTGATCTGAGTGTCGAAATACAATCAAGAGTATAGAAACATCTCCTGAAACACGCCTGTCCTACTACTTGTACGCCCTCTCTCTCTACCCATCTACTAAACTAATGCTCAAGGATGGATGCGTACAAGTATTCCCATGTGTGTCCAGTCATGATAGTGCGGTAGTTCACAAGATCCATAGGGTCATAGAGACAATTGTGGATAAACTCTATGTATCAAAGAAACACCTCACAGATGGCATGGTTGAACATCACTGCTAGAACATCTACAAGAAAATCTTTGGCATATATAAAATTCTATGCTACCACGCCATCGTGCTCATATGGTCTTCTACTCTTAATTTTGTTAATGACCTTATTTACCATCTGGATGGCTCTGGAGGATTTGGAAGAGGTGATTGCCCTGAGACTGTGTAGAGAGATGATGCATAGTGACCACATACCTTTGCATAACTCATGATAGGTGGTAGGGAGTTCTAATGGAAGAGGTACCATGCCTCACGTGAATCCTGGCTCAAAATCTCTTAAGATGTAGAGAGAAAGACAGAGACGAGACAAGAGACACACCATGTACGCTCCCAAAGAGTGATTCATATTGAGGACAAGATACAAATATATAGGTGAGATCAACTTGAGTATAGTGAGCCATATATGGCTCCAACACCCCCACTCAAACAAAGGTCTCTAGCATTGGATGAAAAAACCCTTGGGGAGTTCAAGGAAGAAACCCAAGCCCCTATACAATGTAAAGATATGAACCGGCGATGATGATGAGAAAGTGAATTGTGTATCTATGTACAAATATACACGTGACTCAAAGGTCATAGTGTGCAAGTGTGGATTGTGCATAGTGCATGGTACCTATAGAATTACAATGTCATACATACAAAGCTATCACAATAGGAGAGAAGCTAATCTAAAAAGACTGAGGCCGAAGCAACTACAAGCTCCGAGTGCAAGAGGAGGAAACGTGACTCATTGAGGACTTTGGTAAGAATGTCTGTAATCATCTAGTCACTAGAACAGTGTTCAACCATTATAGTGCCTTTACGTACTTCATACTTGACATAATGATAATGGACAAAAATGTGCTTTGACTTATTATATTGAACATAGTCTTTTGCAAGACTAGTAGCACTCTGGTTGTCATACCGCAAGGGTGTGTTAGAAAGAGGAGAGTGACCAATATCAAAAAGAGCATTTATTGAAGCCAGATTAGCTCACGAGCTGCAAGTGATGCCGCAACATATTATGACTCAGTTGTAGAAACTGCAACATATCCTTGTTTCTTGCTGGTCCAAGAAACACGACAACCATTGATAAAGAAGAAATTTCCACTAGTAGATCGCATAGATAAATGTGAGCTTGCCTAGTTTTCCGTGTAACACAAAAGAGAAAGAGATTGCATAGAATCCAATGCTATTTGTTTTCAATAGACCAAACCAAAATCTATAGTGCATTTTAAGTATTTCAATACATGCTTTGCTGCTGCAGACCAATGCTTAAGAGAAGGATGTGCAAGATGTTGTCCAAGATAACTAGCAATAAACAAAATATAAGGGTGAATGTTCATTCCAACAAACTGAAGAAATCCGATCAAGCTAGCATAAGGTTGATTTGTGACAAGTTGATCGCACTGTCAGGAGTGTTCTTCGTAGAACTCACAAGACAAGGTGTGTTGGCTGAATGTGTTGATTCCATACCAAATTTTCGAATAGTATTTGCAATAATATTTTACTATCGTAGGAATAAAATAACTTTTGTGTTGTTCCTTTGAATCTAAATGACAAAACACAAGTGAATCTCTCCGAGATCCACCATATCAAATGCTGAAGACAATAAATTTTTCACTTACTAAAGAAATCCCAAATCATTGGAAAGAAGGATGGTATCATCCACATAAAGAGCAAGAATCACAAAACTGCTACCTTGGTGCTTTATGTATAAGTTGGGGTCTGAAGAGAAAGAGATAAATCCTGTAGAGGTGAGAAAAAAGATCAAAAATTCGTATACCAGGCTCGCGAAGCTTGTTTAAGACCATATAGTGCCTTATGGAGTTGAGCAACAAGGTCTTATTTACCTGGAATAACAAACCCTTCTGGTTGTTCCATATAAATTTCCTCTTCCAAGTCACCATTAAGAAAAGCAGTTCGCACATCCATTTGATGAGCTGCTAAATCAAATTGAATAGCAAATGTCAATAAAACGCGAACGCTTGTAATGCGAACAACTGGTGAAAAGGATCTCTTGATAATCAACACCAGCAACTTGGGAGTAACCTTTTGTAACTAAATGTGCCTTGGACTTGTCAAAAGATCCATCTGATTTTACCTTTGTCTTATACACCCACTTACACTTAATAGATGTACGACTAGGAGGTACTTCAATTAGTATCCATGTACCTTTAGAGATAAGAGAATCATAGTTTCCTTCCATAGCCTCTTGCCATTGATCCTTTTGTGGTGAAGAGATAGCTTAATTATAAGTAACGGGATCTTTAGAAGTAGAGAAAGAACTATCAACAACATCGTCAACATGACATGAGCCATGTTCAAAATCAATAGACGAATCAACAAAAATATCAATATCATCATTGGCAACATTCGAAATGGATGGTTGTGAAGAGTAAAGCTGCTCTATAGGAAGAGTTTCATCATCTGAAAAAAAGGAAAATCCTGAAGCAATGATTTAGTATCATTAGAATCATTGATGGACCACAAGCCTCCCATAAGCTGTTCGTTAAAAGTAGCATCACGATTGACAATTACTTTCTTGGAGGAATAAAAATAACTTTAAGACCACGAGCATCAAGCTTTGTTTGTGTTTCTTTGGAAACATGAATATAAGAAATACATCCAAAGGTTTGAAAATGAGATACAGAAGAAATGTCACTTGTCCATACTGTGATGGGTATCTTACCAGAAGGTGTAGTAGTAGGAAGATGATTCTGAATAAATATTGTTGTCAAAGTAGCTTCAACCCAAAAAAATGAGGTAACCCAAAATGAATCAGTATACATCTTACATCATTGAGAATAGTGTGATTCTTTTGTTCAACAACGTCGTTCTATTGAGGTGAACATGAAATAGTGTGTTCATGATGAATTCCCTTGTCAGCACAGTAACTCACAAACTCTCAAGAAACATATTCACCTCCATTGTCACTACGAGGCTTCTTAAGGGAACGACCAATTTGAAGTTTTGTAGCCTTGTGGAATTGTTTGAAAAAAAATAAGGCCTCAGATTTTTGTGTAAGTAGAAATGCAGTCGTATACCGTGAGAAATCATCAATGAAGGTAAATGAAGTAACAATATTGTGATCTCGAAGAAGTGCGGGATGGGTGTCTAACCTCAATATCCTATCTATTGCAGTTTTAGCAAGAACCACGATTAAATTGTCAACCCATGGGATGAAGCTGACTCGACTAGTGCATAGAGGCTACAAGAGGGTGTCAATCTCTCGAAACACAACTAACAACTCCCATCTAACTCAAGCTACAGTCAAGTGACTGAAATCACCAAAAGCCAATCGCTCATCGGCGAACAAATCACATCCGTTACAACATCAAATGACATCCAAACGTAATGAAACTTCTAGGACAAGATTATAAGACCTAAACACACATGCTTATGGTCTCAAAACCCACTTTAGGTCAAGTGCAAAAATCGCAATTAATAACAACATTGTATTTTTGACCTAGTTCTTTTTGACCTAGAATGCATCTAAATGCTTAGCAATGCTGCCCAAGAACCCGCCTATGCTTAGTTTTTGATTTTCAAGTGTAAATTACTAGTTATGATGAAATGTGTTGTCCCTTGACATAGCTTATAGACTGAAGTAGTCTTCAGGTTGACAGCTCGTGAGGTAGTTTTTAAGTGCATTGAGTGCCTTTTGGTATCTGATTTTTTGGTCTTTATCGGGCACTTGCAAAAACTGCATGGTGACTTTGTTCTTCAGCTCCATTTTTTAGTAGCCTACCAACCTTGATGTCAGGTCGCTGATCACTGGCCCAAATATTTTCGTTCTCCACCAAGTGAAGAATCTCGTGTAGAACGCTTCCTCAAACACTAGCATATTGTGAGAAGGTAGAAACATACACCTTGCATAGAAGCCATAGAGGATTTCTTCGAAAAGTTGGCTACTGAGATCATAGCACAATCCTTTGTTACCCTCGAGGAATGACATCGAAGGGGATCCGGCTTGCTCTGGCTTATTAAACACTTCGATGCAGGTGAGAAACATTTGGAAGATTTTGTATAACATAGCACATGACAAATCTGGTAGACTTTTCAAGAATGACATGGCGTCCTTTAGGGTTTTCACCATGTATTCTTCAGTCGACTGTCCCTTTTTTTGAAGCAGTCGATCTGGGGTAATTCAACCAAGTTGGCCGCTTTCTTAGTAGTGCCTCATGTGTTATCCAAGTCCTTACTCTTGGTACATGACAAAAGGTAGGATCCTTTTGTAGGGCTACAGGTGCTCTTGTGAACAGAATCAAGTACCTTGGATTCTTATTCAGCCAGCTCAACCTCCACTTCGGGTGGTCTTGATCTGCACCCTCAACATTCATGTAGGTGTAAAGCCTTTCTTTTACTTGCAACAACTCACTTTCATGAGAGGATAGGGCAGGGATTGTTGGTGCCATTGTGCATTTATTTGATTGGGAGTGAGTTGTGTAACATTAACGGAATGAAGTACTCTCCGCTTACAATCCATTGCTGCCTTCCACTACTCATCTACCTCTTGTGTAATTTTTTCCTTTAGTGCATCTTTTTTAGCCTTTGATAGCCTTTTTAAGTCTGCTTCGGTAATTGGTACTTGAAACTCCTCCTCGACACTTAGTTCTACTGTTGGTTGTGTCTCCATGTCAGCGAATGAGACTGAGGGGATTTCTATTGCAGGTTTCTTTGAAGTACCTGCCTCTTATTGCATTGTTGGGCGTCCCTCTCTGAGTAGCTGGTTGACTCTTTTGAGTTTAGCTATCTCCTTCAGCAGCTCGTCTTCTCTTTGGACACGCATCAAGGCCAAGTCTCTGCGTTGAGACTGCTCCAATTTCAGATCCAGCTCAAGGTCTTGATTTTTCTTTTCTAATGCCTTGTAGACCTCGTCTGTTCCCTTGATCAAGGTGACGGTTGAGTTTTCTCGTATTTGCCACAAAAATACTGCCAGATCATTCATTTGTTGTTTTGAGTACTATAGGAAAGCATTGGCTACCTCTAAATGTACTTGAATTTTTTGAACTGAGAGGGTTGTGGTTAGAAGTTCATTTGTAGCTTCTGTCAGTTGCTTGTCTTTTGCTTCGCATGCATCTGATAATTTTTTAAGCAATTCACCAAGTTCCTCCATTTCTTTTTGTTGCTTCTCCCTTGAGAGCTGATGTTGTTCAGTTTCCGCTCTCAATTCCTGCACTTGCCTCTGTAGAGCGGTGATGACATCGAGTATGTCATCCAGCTCCCCTTCGAGTGCATCAATCACCATCTCTAACTCTTTAGCCCTTGTGCTACGGCCAAGTGCTGCTGATGAGCGAAGTCGTTTTTTCATCTCGTGCATTTGCTTAGCATATTCATTAACTTGCAGGATGACTTCCTCATTTGACTGCCAATTTTCATTTTGGGCTAACTGTCTTGATGTTTCTGCAGATTCTTGGGTGTCCTTTGGCTGCATCATGACGGCTGGTTGTTGTTGTTGCCTTTGTGGCTATGCTGATCTTTTTTCGTTGAGGTAGAGGGTGGTTCCTCGGCCTCTTGTTCTCTTGTGTGCTCAAACTTTGTGGTGTCCTCTTCTGGTGCAGGACTCACTGTATTTTCTATCTCTGGCTCTTTCTCTATTTGCTGCTCTTGAGTAGATACAACTACTTGTTGTGATGATTTCATTGCTTCTTGCTTTTCAGGTTCTTGTGTAGATTCAATTGCTTTTTCATGTTCAGGTTCTTCTTCTTTTGTTTGCTGTGGTTCTAGCTTCTGGTGATGGTGGTGGGCTCGACATCGGGTGATCTTGGTGTTCGGAAACAGGAGAAGAGATGCAGGGAGACATGTCACCTTGAGCATGTTGTGATTCTCCTTGTGCAATGGCTTCATCTGCATTCTTTTGTTGTTCTGCCACCTCTGGCGCTTTAGTGCTGCTTCTTGTGCTTCTTTCAGCTTTAAAGCTTCTGGTTCTTGATACATCCGTTTCGGTACTTCCGTGGGTTCTTCACTCTGCTTCCTGGTGTGATACTTGGTTCTTGGTCCCTTAAGGGGTCCTTTCCTTGTGTTTGGTGGTTGCATTGGTATGAGTGGTTCTATCTTTCAAACCAGGCTTGTTTTTGCACAGGCTCCTCCTAGTGTGCTGCCACAACTTTTCTCTTCATTTCTTCAATGCACGCTCTCCTTTGTTCATTATCCGAGCTTTCACTGTTGTGCCGTTCCGGCGAGCTCTCAGCAGACTCTTCATCTGACTTGTATGATCTCTTGGCAGATCTTGTAGCTCGAGGAGATGGTTGAGCTGACACTATCCAAGTGTTTTGATTTGGGGCAGGTGGTAGGTTGTCGGCCATGCCGATGGCATGGTATGCAATCCTGGTCAAAACTTCTGGTGCACCCAGGTATGTGATCTTTCCTTCATTCTTTGTTGCTTTCAATGGGGTCAAAACATATTGTGTGTGTTCAATTGATTGTCTGGTTGTCCACTTGAGGACTTGCGTAAAGGTGGTGGAAACCGCATGATTGGACTTCGTATACCTTGGCGGCCTCTTAGCAAGGAAATGGAAATGTTGATGGTATAACCTTGCGGGCTCCTCCACCTGTTTGTGAAAAAGGTCTGCAAAGGTGGCTGCGACGATTTTTTTAGGGAAAGTTCCAGTCATTTTTCTGTCTCCTGTCCTTATTGTCATTCCTTTTGTGTGCAGTCTAAGTACTTATGTCACTATCACCTTGGTATTTACCACTTCAACTTTATTCCCTTGAGGGTCAAAAATCTGACCGGTTCCATCTTCTTTGATCGTGGACAAAAGATCATAAGCCTTTTGGAAGTCCACTCCACATGGCTCTTGTTCATAATAATCTTTGAGTCCTAGCCTTCGGTTGGCTTCTTTGGTCTCAAGTTTTGCGGCGACATCATATACTTCTTTGGGTAGAAGTTGTAGATCTACCTGATGTCCTTCCTCATTCTTGAATTTTCCGGTGAACACTGTGGTGTTGTGCTCCTCAAGCTGTTCCTTTGAGCGATAGGTCGCTTTTGCATTCTTGACTGAATCAGGGTCTAGTTGGTATGTGGGTAGCTTTTGCAACTTTTCTTTCTGGTTGAGCTTTTTCTTGGCCCTCTCTGTTGCTTGCATGGATCCTGTTCAGTGAATAGAGCGTCAAAGTTAGCAAATTTGACAGATTTTTCTCAGGAGTGTCCTTCACTCCGAAATGATGACAATTTTGGTCCAATTTGCTTCAGATAAGTTTTTGAACAAGCATAGATGCATAAAAACATGTAAGGAACAAGATTGTAAAGTCAAAACAAAAAAGTACAACAAAAGTAAATAATTGCATTATTTACAGTTCATTAATTTTTCAACTTTTTGCAAATTTGGCATTGCAGGCTTGAAGTATATACCACATAAATACTCTCAGTGAAATATGGGCTGATTTGGATGCATAGAGTGAAAATGGTACTAGATTTTGGCTTTAAGTCTTTGAAACAATACATATAAAGGAAATTTGAAATTTTAAGCTCCAAATTGGTTCAAACTTGGTAGTGGGCTTAACAAATCATGTACTTTGGATGTATGATGGCAAGATAGCAAAACTCTTCCATTTTGACATGAAAGTAAATTATTGCGATTATTCACTTTTTTATCAAAATCAACTTTTTTTGGTACAACTTGGTTCTACGCACTGTATAGACCCTGTGTATGTGATATGAGGTGATTTGGATAAAAAAAAGTAGTCTATAACTCAGAATTTGGCTTGCAAAGACTTCCTTGCTTTTTTTGGCAATTTTCCAAGTTATATGTGATCATTTTGGCTCATACTTGATTTTTGGCATGTAATGGGTGTATACAAATGATAGGTGAGGTGATGATACAACTTCCAAGCGAAAATAGTGCAAAGTAAATAATTACGATTATTTACAGTAGTCACATTTTTCTTGCAAAACTTAAAATCTTTGACATAAATACATTCTATACACCTAAAACAAGTCCTAAAATGAATTTGGTAAAGTTTGGTCTTGCCGGCACCACTTTGTGCTTTGTCGACTCTGAAATCTCTGATTTCTGTAACTATACTGCTTGTTGAGTTGGTTAGTCGCTTTTGAGGCTTTGGACTTGTCCGCAACATAGTTGTGAAGCAACTCATCCAATTTTGGCTCATTTGGAGTCAGTTTAACGTCGTATGTCGAATTTGACGCTTTGTATCCTTCGAGTTGTTTTCTGCTTTTTGAGGGCTTTCCTTGATTGATTTCACGAAACCAATCATATACATTGTATATAAACCTCGTAGGCAAGCTGTCTATGGACTCAGAACCAAATTCTCGCATTTGCCAAAAACCTAGCTTTTCTACTGGGGACCCCCTCGACCCCTGCCGAATGGTCAACTGATGATATAGAAAAGTTCTATTATATTAGAGCATGCTATAATTAAAATCTAATCCGATTTCGTCGAGCTGACAGGCCGCTATGGTCAGTTTTTGATCGTAGGTCTTCCTGCACTGCTCATATTCTAGGGTTTTTTCTAAGGGTTTAGACTAGCTACCAGCCGTACAAAATGAATCATTGATGAGTAAAGAACTTACCCCTCATGTCTCATGTGAGATGGTGCTGAAAACGAGCAACTATAGACTAAGGAAAGTACACGCAAAAGAGGTCGAAAAGCTCTCTCTGCAAAGGTAACAAGTGGAAATGCTCTCTCTGCAAAGGTAACAAGTGGAAATGAGGTGGTTTTAGCCTACCTGGGACATCTATACCCGGACTTCATGAACCATATTTCCCAGATTCCCCGTTAGTCCTAGTAGGCCGTGACATCTATGTTAAACTCAAAAATTTCTCCGATCGGAATCTTGTAGCTCATTCTGCAAGAATTTTGCAAAACTAGGTATGACTGTCTAATTTAGGCTTCCCGCTTCCATCTTTTGATTCCATTGAAAATTTTTGTGCTTGTTCGCCTTGTCTTTTTGATCAGCACCGTGTCTTCCATTTTTCCATCTGAGCTCCTTTGCTTATTATTATTAATTTTTGACCTGTTTATTAAAAAATCAAAGAAAATAACAAAATGCGCTAAAAACGCAAAGTGAAATCCAATAATTAAGAAGATCCATTCACAAACATAGCTTTATTGTTTTTTGTTGGCTTTCTCCTTTTTAAGGTCTCATTATCAAGAAAAATGATGAAAAATAACAAAAAAGGACTATTTTTTGATAGTATATACACTATTTACACTCATCGGGAAGATATTATCAATGAATTTTTCCTTGATGATGAATTATAAGGGCATTATTAGATAATTTTGCAAAAAATCACACGTTAACATCGAACTTTTTCCTCCCTCTTCAAACATTGCCCTTGAATACTTAGTGCCCTTCCACCCCTCCTAGACGGCGTACCCCGGGACGACTCTGTGGATGGGTTGAACAATCGTGTCTTATGCATAGCCGTGGTTGGCTCTACCATGATTTGAAGATCAATGCATTTCAAAACAATATGCTGTGCAAGGGCTGGGTCTTGAGTAATTAACTCAAGGGTTTCTGATGTCGAGGCTTTTTGATGTTGTCTTCCAAAAGAGAAAATCATGTAGCTTGTGTGCACTCTGTTTGATTGTACCATCAGGATTCTTCAGCAAGGTGATTGCCTAAGCTGTTGGTAGCACTTTTAACTATTGTTGAGCTTTTTTTTGCCATTGGTAGGTTGGTGTGCTTGGTGTGGTGGAATCTTCAGAGACTTAAGTCTCCATTGATTGATTGGGTTTACTGTCTGTGGAGAAGATATGTGCTCCTTTCTTTGCCAAATCCATTTCAAGTTAGGTTCCTTCTTTGGTTTGTCGATGATGTTTTGGGCACCCAGATTTGAATCGGCTTGTCCTTAAGCTGTGCTTTTGGTACCCAAATTTGCATGACTCCTTGAATGCTACTTGTACAATTTTCTTGTCGAGAGGATGTAGAAGATTGAATTCTTCGTGGTTTGCTATGTTGATTACTCCCTTTCCATTCCTCCTTGCTCGGTGCAATTGGAACAATGAGTTTTCCGCCTTTAGGTGATAGCTTGAGCTGATTTGTATCCCAATCTAGTATTGCCTTGTATGTCTACATCGAGGGAATTCTAAGAATCAACGTCTCATTCATATGTTCATTTGGTAAGCATACAAACTGATGAGGACATGAACATCGATGTACTATCACGTTCACGTTGACTACTCTCAATGTTGGTGTTGGGTTCTTGTTGCATTGTTTTATTGTTGTTATTCCTAATGTCAATGCTTGACTTGTTGCTTTCTTGTACGTGGAATAACTGACTGCATTTACTCTAGCTCCTGTGTCGAACAAAGCATTTGTTCTATGATTGTTGAGCTGTACTTTGATACGCAGATCCATTCCATCTAACCATTCATCATCTGTTGAAACTGCATCTTTAGGAAATTCCCATTATCGGTCGTCTATTTCCAGAGTGTTGATGGGAATCGGCATCTATTGATTCTTGAGAGCAGCTTTCCATTTGAGTACTCAAAGCCGAGCTTCCTCTTGGGCTTCATCAATAACATGTTGTTGTTTAATCCTCCTTTGCTTGGCTGCATGCATTCTTTCTAGCAGTTCATGGTTAGCAGCAAATTCTATTTCTTGAAACGGAATCCACTAGTCCAATTAGCCATTCGTTCACCATATATGGTGGACAACTTTACTGATCCACTTGGAGATACATCTCCAATGATAAATGGTCCATTTCTCTTTTTCTTAAACTTGGGAATGTGTTGCTTAAGGGAGTAGACTAAAACGAAGTCCCCTTTCTTGAAATTTTTGTTATTAGATGGGAATCAAAAAACTGTTTTTGTTTCCGCTTTTGTGCATAAATGTGAGATACGGCAGTGAGCCTTTGCTTGTCTGGCATTTCTAAATCTTATAGTCTCTCTGACAATTCTTGTCAAGTCCATTCAAGATCCGTAGCTACCCTTAGTGTCGGCAATAGAAATTCCATTGGGAGTATGGAATCAAGACCATAAACAAGGTTAAAGGGTGTAGCATTTAAAGATGTGAAACTCGATATACCCATAGAGAAGCATAGAGATTCATTTCCGTGTGTGTCCTTCCTGAACTAACCACTTTAGTCAATACCAAGCTAAGAATTTTGTTTATATGCTCAGCTTGCCCGTTTTCTTGTGGGTGATAGGGAGCTGATTTGTTATGGATGACCATAAACTCATTAAGCAAATACTCGATTACCTCATGGAGGAAATGAGTTCCCCGATCACTGACAATTTATATTGTCAGATCATATCTCGTGAATACATACTCATATAAGAATGCAGCAGTGGTTCTCGCATCATTCTTTTGAGTTGCTTTAGCCTCGGCCCACTTGGTCAAATAGTCCGTAGCTACAATGATATATTGAGCTTGGGTTCTATAAGCAAGTAGCTATATTGGCCCAACAAAATCTATACCCTACTTTGCAAAAGCTCTAGTCCCCTATCATTGGTCTTAAGGGCATGCTATCTATACGAGTTGGCATTTTTACTCATTGACAAGCATCACACCTTCGAACATATTCTTTGGCATCTGCAAAAAGTGTTGGCCACCATATGCCTGCCATTAAGATTGCTCTTGTGGTGGTCTCACTAGAAGAGTGACCTCCATCTAATCCAGCATGATTGTTCCAGAATCTGAATATACTCGTCTTCATTTGCATAAAGCCACAAATGTTGATCCTTACCTCTCCAATACAATTGGTTTCCAATAAGAGCATAGTCTCTTACTTTAGTTTCAATTGCTCTTTGACGGCATTTGCTCAGATCCTCAAGAAATGTTCAGCTTGATAAGTAAGTAACCACATAGTTAGTCCACTTAGGAACAGGCGACATTTGAAACAATGTTAAGTGAGGTATGGGTATTGTTTTTGACATTGAGGACAATCCTTTACAAAAGATCAAACATCACTCCTCGTATTTGGCCAAAATACTCCAAGTCTCAAGATTCTTTGCATAGTCTGATCTTCCACAAAGTGAAGTCCTACTATGGTAGTATGTGCTTGACTTAAGTACTAGTTTTTCTCATCAGGATTAATTCATAAGAGCAATATTCCATCTCAATTTCTTTTGTATAGTCTACCAGCTAGTAATTGATACATAGCCGATTGCTCGATTAATCTGATTGTTATAGGAAGTGGTATTTGTGAATCCATTTGAGCTATGGTCATCAATGATACCATGTTTTTTGATCATCGAGGTACCATTTACACAGGGAACATATAGGCATCTAGTAGATCATCGTCTACCCGTTTAGGTGATTCTCTTGAAACAATCCTTGACAAATAATCTGTTGTTTGATTTGTAGTGCCTTTTTTACAAACACAGTGAAATCAAATTCCAAAATAATGATGAACCATCTCACTATTCTTCTTGTGCTGCATGGCTTGTTGACCATACAACAAGGCTTGGTGGTCCACAAAGAACACAAACTTGTTGGCTAATAGGTAATGTCTATACTTTTTAACGGCATAGATCATTCCTAATCCTTCTCTTTCAGTGGTAGTGTAATTTTTGTTTTCCATGTTCAATTGTCGGCTAGCATAAGAAATAGGAAAGTCAAATTTTCCGTCTCTTGGTTGAGCTAGTATAAGCCGTACCAAGATTGGAAGCGTCTACATGTATGCGGGATATCTTATTCCGATCTGGTGCTTTCAAGATTGGAGTTGAGGTGAGAGTAGCTTAAGCTTCATGAAGGATTCTTCACATTCCTCGGTCCATTCAAAGTGTGTAATCAAGCTATACATGGGTTTTGCAATTATAGCGTGCATATAAATGAACCGTCTGTAATATCCACAATGCCCCATGAAGGCTTGAACCCCCTTGACTATTGTTGGTCTAGGCAAATCATCAATGACATGAACTTTTTCAATATCAATAGGTATTCCATTTTTAGACACTATATGTCTAAGAAATTTTCCTTGTCTACCCATGAATGTGCCCTTTTCAGGATTTAGGAAAATCCTATAAAGTCTACATTTTTCGAATACCTTTTTGAGGTGTCCAAAATGATCAGCTCGGATTGATGAATGTATGCATAGATCATCCATATACACTTCCAAGAATTTGCTTAGATATTCTTTAAAAGCGTGGCTCATCAATATTTGAAGGGTGGTAGGAGCATTAGTTAACCCAAAGGGCATAACCCGATAGGCAAAAATACCCCATTTCGTTGCAAAAGCAGTTTTATGTTGATCTTTTGGGTCAACCAAAAGTTGATTGTATCCAAAAAAGCCATCGAAAAAACTGTAAGATTCTTTACCTGCAACTCGTTCTAACACATGCTCAATGATTGGAAGAGGAGAGTTGTCTCTAATGGTAGCTTCATTCACTTTTTTGAGATTGACATACACTCGTAATTTTCCATTCTTCTTCGGTACTACCACAATGGGAGACTCCCAATCTGTGTATTTAATTTCGTAAATGAATTTGGCTTCCACTAGTTTCTCAATTTCTTCTTTGATTTTCCTGGAAAATATTTCATTATATGGGTATGGCCTTTGTCTACCTGGTTTCGCATCATCTCACATGGGTATGGTATGTTGACAGATTTTTGGATCAACACCCTTTCAAATCCTTGTAAGACCAAGCAAAGATATCTTGGTATTATTTTAGCAAGCTTAGAAAAAGCTCTTCTTCTTCCTCTGTTAGGTCATTTGCAATGTAGGCAGGCCTAGGTTCTTCCCCCAGTTCAGCCAAGTCTATCTTTTTCACATTCTCATGACCTTCGTAAGACTTGCCTTGTTTTCGTAACTCTCTAACAGGTTGTTTGGTAATGATTTTTTGATCTTGGAGAGTATACTTTTTGTAATGGGATAGAACACTCATTACATCCTTACCATCCTCTTCTGTGGTCTCCATTTCGATCGTATATCTCCTTTAGAGCTTTTTTTAACTCTTGATATTTCTTTTTCCGCTCAACTTGTGTCATGGTTGGCTCCTTGTCCTGTTTGTTTGACTTTGCTTGCGTATCCTTCCTTGCTTTTCTTGATGTTTTTGACATTTCTAGATTTTCGTTTGAAGGATATCTGGCATTGATTTTATCCTTGACACAATCATGTGCATCTATCTACATCAGGAATTGTGTTCTACTGGAGACTAATGGCATAGGTCTTGTTTTCACATTTTTGGTGTTTCTTTTTTGTTTATACCATTTTTTTCTTCTTGATTTCTGGTTAGGAAGTCAAACACTACAAGAGGTTGTGTGCTCTTGTGACGCTGTTAGCGACGGAAATACACTGGGTTTTTATAACCCCCGGCGTCGCTAAAACCGTCGCTACGAGAGTGTCGCTATATGCGTCGCCATAAGCGTCGCTATGAGAGTCTCTATATAGCGACGCTCATAGCGACGGTTATAGCGACGTTTACACAGAAGACTATAGCGACGCTACAGAGCCATAAATAGCGACGCCCAAGAGAATTTTTTTTTGGTGACAGGGAATTGAATGCCCTGCCACCCATCAACCATATTGTACTTGATTCACTTTTTAAAAAAAGTACAAGGGTAGATAATAGACCCAAAATAGTCACCAACAAGACGCATTGTTTGCAAAATTGACAATTGTACACATCATAGGCAAAATGAATTGATTGGCAAATGTAATAATGACAATTGTACAACATCATAGGCATAAAGAATTGATTGGCAAAAGGAACTGCGGTGACAAATGTAATAATATACATGGTTCAAAAAGACGTATAAAATCCGTCTCATGATACATAAGCTATGAGAAACCCTAAACTAATGCTATCTAGCTACGGCTAAGCTGACGTCGTCTAGTCAGACGTCTCATCGCGTCCAAGCGGCGTATCTGTCGGATTTTGCAAAAAAAAGACAATAAGACAGCTTTCAGTAAGTATAAACATATAACGACATTTATAAAACAATACAAAAAATAGAAAAGAGTAAACCCTAATACTAACCATGCCGCCGCGAGAACTGAGAATGTCCATCAGGGCGTTTAATCCCTTCCTGCCTGCGTACTCGCGCTCGTACGGTGTGGGATCACGTCCTGTCATCGACCACTGTCAAAACATACAAAGATTTCATTATGTTAGAATTAAAAAACTCATAAACCCTAAACTATCGAACATAAAGAGCAATGCGAAAACACTTACAAAATCGGCCTCAAATGATGTCCATCCACCGCTCCCCAAGTGGTGCGAGCTCCCTGCCTCTACTCGCGCTCTGGCTGCATCCTTTTGTTGCTTCCACTTGTTGGGATTCTCGCGCGCTGCTTTCTTTGCATTCTTCCAATCTTCTTTGGGCAGCCAATCTGGCTTGTTCCACCCATTCTTGATTGCTTTTTGCACTTCGGAACGCTTGTGTTTGCAGTATTCGCGCATTCGAATCTTCATCAGGTCTTCATTGAAGCGCTGATCCCGTGTTGGAACGGGAAACTCATCATGAAGTATGCTGATGAGTCTGTTTTTTAAATCACTTGGTACTTCACTCCATTTGTTTAGTATGTAGTGTCTAAACAGCTGAGAGCAAAGACCACACATGAGCGAGATCACCTTCTTGCCGTCATCATCCATGATGATGCCGCCGCTGAAGTCGACGGAGTAAGGCAAGCCCTCTGACCGGTGACGCGTGAACCTGGGTGTCCCGGCAGGGGTCTCTAGCGACGTGTCGATGGGGGTACGGACGTCAGGTGTCTCCACCGGCGTCTGGGCCCCGAAGCGAGGAGTGTCGAGTGGGGTGGCTCCTGGCGGAGTAGGTAGAGGTGTGTAGTTGCTAGGAATAGTCACTCGTGCAAAACCTGGCGTAGATGGAGATGCTGTGGCTGGTGTGGGGGCGGGCAAAGAAGGGGAGGGTAAAGAGCCTTGTCGAACACGAGGCGGTGTGGAGGCATCGGTGGCGGAATCCTCACAACAACCGCCACCGCCACCACTAGAGCGCCGGTGTCTAGACGAGTGTGAAGCTCGTCTCGTCGACGCCGAAGCTTTGGAGCGCGCCGAATGCTCCGAAAGAGAGGGAGATGCGGATGGAGTAGGAACGCGTGATGATGCGCCAGAGCGATGACGCTCCACGTACCACTGTCTTTGCTGCGGTGACAAAGAAGAAAGAAACTCCTCATCATCCATACCTGCATTAAACACACGAATATTTAAACTTAATATTGAATGAATAGAGTAGACAATGACGCAAAGACCATTAAATACAATGACGTAATGACGCATATAAATACAATGACGCAATGAATTGAGTGATAGAAGAGGCAAGTCAAAAACTCAGAATTTTCAATCAAAAGATGTGAGCGCGAGTAGAAAAGAGCATTATACACCATGGAAGGTACTTAGAGAGCCAGAGCTTTTACAACACGGAGCAAAATTGTTCAAATACAATATTTGTGGCTTTAAGAGATCTCTCTCTCTCATCCTCGCATAACTCAGCATAACTTCCTATATCTATATAGAGCTCTCCGTTTAAACACATATCCTCTGTTTCATTTTGTAGCTCCTCTGCATGCACCCCATATAGAGTAGTAGCATCTTGATGCTCGTCTGGCACCACCGCAACGGCTTCTGATTGAGCATCTTCTCTGATCTCCTCCATTGATGCCGTTGTGATTGGCACATCGTAGCCTTCATACGTCCTTGCACTACGAGGGGCTACCTCTATGACGTACCACTAGTTTGATGTAGACTTTGTAGGATGAAATATTACCTGCCAGAGCCACATAACTTACATGAGAGCTTTCAAGCACATAACTTGTAAAAGGGGGATGTTAACTATTTACATACTTACTTGTTCACAATGCTCGGGTAGTACGAAAGTGTCTCTTAGGTCAGTCCATTTCTTAGTAGAATCCACCTCAAGAAAACCAGACTCTCCTCTATGCACAGTACCGTTGCGACCCTCCATGATTATCTTGAACCATTGCACGTCGAACAAGTCGACAAAAAATTCTCTGTAATCGATCCTCAAAATCTCTTGCAGCGTGCCGAAGTAAGTGAGTTCCACCACCACAGGATCTGCATCAGAGGAACGTCGTCGACTAGACTGTTCAAATTTTGCCATGATTCCACAATCTTGAGTAAAACGCTTTTTGTCGATTCGTTCCACCCTAAAATGTCGACCTTTACACCATGCTGCTGTGTATGACTTATACTACAACGAAAAAAGATTATGAGTGGCCGTTCAAACGTTTATAAATAAAGTCACTTGCTAGTCGTACATTGCAGACTTACCTTGGTCGCGCAACCCCGAGAGTACTCCCACTCTTCCTCAGTCACTTCGTCACCGCATTGTTGTGTGCTTTTCAATTGGTTGTGCAACAATCTTAAGCTCATGAAGGTTGGTAGGCTCTCCAGAACCGTCGGATAGTGCATCGGTGGTCATCTTCCCCGTCTCCACTCGATTCGTGCCCTTTGTCGCTCTTGCTTTGCATCCTCATATTGTGAAATCCACTTTTGCATCACTGGATTGTCAAGCATGCAAAATCGGTTGATTTTAGCCTCTAGATCTTCCGTCATCTTCTTCTCAACACCGAGATTGCACATGACAATCCCAGATATGCGCTCATCATCTATGGTTCGCCATAGCGTGTCCCGGGCTTTATCAAATCCGTCTAGCCACTCTCCAATGTACACTAGGGACTCTGATACCAACCAACCTTCTGCCATGCTACCCTCTGGACGTGCCTTTTGACGCACATATCCCTTAAGCGTTTTCATGAAACGTTCTAAGAAGAACATCCATCTGGAATGAACTGTGCCAGCTATTTCCACCTCATCAACTATGTGAACAAGAAGATGCACCTGAATGGTTAGCATGGTAGTAGGAAAATGTTTCTCAAACATGCACACAAGCTCCGCAACATTTAGTTTGGTGAATGGTATGGAGTCTACGTTGATCTCCTTTTGTGAGATCCATTGCACCAGCTTTGCAAGTTTGTAGATTGTGTTACGGATGTCGAGAGACAAACATCCCTCAATGGCAACCGGTAAAATAAACTGTAAAGTATGTGCAACAATGATATTAAAGTCCACATTTTATGCAATGATATTAAAGTCCACTATGAACGTACCTGACACATTTTATGCCAATCGTGTGACTTCAAACCGGTAAGCTTTCCTTCTTTAGTAAAACACGTTCGGAGCGAGTGCATTACGCCAGTGGGGGTCCGCAAAGATCGAATGGTCTCTTTTACTTTGCGTTCTTGGGCTCCTGTGAAAATCCATGGTGCTTTAGGGAGTTTTATCGATCCATCAGACGCTGTTTGCGGCCAATATTGCTCCATACGATCCACATTTCTAAGGTCAACTCTGGCTCCCAAAGTATCTTTCTTGCCGGTCAAATGGTCCCATAGTAGATTACCCACATTCTTGAATATGTGCATTGGATCGAGCAAGTGATTGATCATGAGTTGGGGCCAGTATGGTAACTCGTACCATAGAGATAGTCTCTTCATCCCTGGAGGCAATCCGTCATCGCACATCTCCTTCTGCTCTAACCATGCTTGTGCAGACATCCTTGGTGGCTCTCTTCCCAAAAAGCCGTCGCGTAACACATGATTCTCTGGAAGATACGCTTGATGACCTTCGTAGATTTCCTTCTTCAGTGAGGGCGCCCTACGTGCATTCAGTCTAGGTCCACATGTGACACATGCTCTGTATCCGCTTGTTTGAAGCCCTGCATGTATACACATGATAATAGATCAACTATGGGAAAAAACAAGATTTACAGTGTCTGAGTGAGGAGTGTCAATAGATCACCTGAGCATTCTGTTAGCCCGGGATAGTCATGCATGGTCCACATTAGAATGCCTCTGATCAAAGCATTCCGTCGTCCTGTGTGTCGGCTCATATCCACCACCTCTATGCCAATCCACAATTGTTGTAGCTCTTCCAATAGTGGACGAAGATACACATCCATATTCCCCACTTTATATCGCCCTGGCACAATCAAGCTTAGCCATAGGTGCCCCTTCTTCGTAGTCAACCACGGGGGAATGTTGTAGTTGACGATGACAACGGGCCATACACTGTAAGATGTTGATCTTTGACCAAATGGATTTACGCCATCCATAGCCAGGCCTAAGCGCAAATTTTGAGCTTCCCTGGCAAAATCCGACCATGTTCCATCTATATGTTTCCAGGCTGCGCAATCTGCAGGAATTTGTAGCACACCATCCAAAGATTTATTCTCCTCATGCCATGATGCTAGGGCGGCCATGGACTTACATTCGAAGAAATGCTTGATGCGAGGAAGCAGAGGAAAATTTTGCAAAACCTTTTGTGGATTTTTTGTCCCGTGGAGATCTACTCGATATCTTTCGGAATCACATTTCGGACACTTCTCCATGTCTATGTATTCCCCTCTGAAAAGAATGCAGTCATTAGGACAAGCGTGGATAGAATTGTAATCCATCCCCAAGTTTCGCAAAATCTTTCTTGCTTCATCTCGGGAATCTGGAATCACATTGTCAGCTGGTAGTATGTGCTCTTCAAGCAATCTACACAACATAAAAATACAATACAGTCGTGTAAAAATCTATCAGATCATTATACATTTAGAGTTTTATTAAAGTAAACTAATTGTAATAGATCACCTGAAAAGCGCTGTGACGCTAGTGTCACTCCATCCAAACTTTGCGTGCATGTTGAGTAGAACCAGGAGTGCTTTCAATCTAGACATACGTGCTCCATTATACAATGGCGTATCAGCTTCACTTTTCATATCATCATAGATAAGCCTTTCTGAATCCATGATCTTCTCGATCATTTCATCAATCTCGGGCTCAAACATTGCCTCGTTGGGAATGTGCTTTGCATGATCATCCCCCGAGCTGTCAGAGGCTACATCTTGTGGCCTCACATATGCTGATTGACCAAAGCGCCTGCGAACACGTCTATTGGGTTGCAAGATTGCTGCTTGTTGGCTAGCGTCAGAGTCCGACGAGTTATAATTGGCAACAACTCGATCTATAATAGATGGATCGAACTCGCCAAATTCGCGAACGTGCTGCAAAGAAACACGTCTAGTCCGTCGCACAGCATGCTTGCATTGATTACAAGGACATAAGACCCTCGTTGAGAGATAGGTGTTTCGGTTGGATGGTCCCACATCCTCGTCACTACTCATAATGAGGATAAAAATCTTATAACCTGGACAACAAATTTAATATTCTATTGGCATTCTTTGTCTTATCTCTCTCTCTCTCTCTCTCTCTCTCTCTCTCTCTCTCTCTCTCTCTCTCTCTCTCTCTCTCTCTTTACCTCACATTCTCTAGTCATGTCCAATCCCCGCACACCTCGGTCTAGAGGTGCACGGAGATCAGAACCACCGGGTTATAATCTCGTCTTTATTGGTCAATACCTATATTTGTGGGTACAAGAAATCTACAGACCCACGTATACATGATACTGCATGTAGTGGACAAAACCCCTTTGCCTCTTCTCTAGCTGTAGCACTTCACAGCATCTTAACATCTTTTCACAGTAGATCTTTTCACTGTTCGTCTAACTCTAAACCCTAAACCGTAAGTAATTCTTGCGTGGACTCGATCTAACGTAAATAAGCGTAAATCTAAATAAACTTAAATCTAACTAAAAATAAACCTAAATATAATTTAACGTAAGTCTACATCTAACCTAATCTTTAACGTCTTTTGGGATAGTTTCCTACGACGTTAAAACTCTCTTCTTCTTGTGTGTGTGTGTGTGTGGGTAAACCTAAATAAACCTAAGTCTAATCTAATATAACATAAATCTAAATCTAACGTAAATTATGTTATATTAAAAACAAAGAACTAAACTAACAGGGATTATAAGAACCTTAAAACTGATTTAACACATAATTTTTCACATAACTCGGCAAGAGTTGGCATTCTCATCACTAAAGATGTGAGAGTTAACTTCCGGCGGTGACGCTGCCTCATCTCCATCCACATCTGACGACAGCAATTGGCCCTTTAGACCGTTCTTGCTCTTGTTACTAACTTTGAAGTTGCTGTTGAATGACTAGAGGTTGTCTAGATGGTCATTGTGTCGGGGATGTAGTGACTCTTGCCACCTTGAAGATCCACCTTCTTCCCTATCTTTTGAAGACATTTCACCAGTACTTTTGGATCGACGGAGCCCACCATGAGTGAAGGCAGCAATACCCTATATTCCATTGAGGGCTTTCTTCACCCGCTTCATGCAGGCATCGCAGTCTATGGAGACCTAAATTTAATCTAATATAACATAAATCTAAATCTAGCGTAAATAAACGTAAATCTAATTAAAAATAAACATAAATCTAATCTAATTTAACTTAAATAAACCTAAATCTAATTTAACGTAAGTCTACACCTAACCTAATCTTTAACGTCTTTTAGGATAGTTTCCTACGACGTTATAACTCTCTTCTTCTTGTGTGTGTGCGCGTGTGTGGATGTGTGTGCCAATAAAAAGAGATAAATGGTATAACCTTTCTATCACCCATGCCAAGTATGATAGATTGATTATGCCATTTCCCTCTTGAATAATAGGTCTTGAGTTCAACTCCTCGTCGGCTAGATCTTTAGGTCTTTTAATTTTAATTAGTTTCCTACGACGTTAAATTATTTTCTCTCTCTTTCTCTCTCAATGTGTGTGCGTTTTTTTGGATCGTATGCATGTTTTCTCTCTCTTTTTCTCTCTCAATGTGTGCGTTTTTTGTTTATGCATGTTCTCTCTCTCTTTTTCTCTCTCAATGCGCGAGTTTTTTGTTTATGCATGCTCTCTCTCTCTTTTCCTCTCTCAATGTGTGTGTGCATTCTTTGTTTATGTATGTGTGTGTGCGTTTTTGTTTATGTTTGTACTCTCTCTCTCTCTCTCTCTCTCTCTCTCTCTCTCTCTCTCTCTCTCTCTCAAAAACACTGTGTGTGTATGTGTGTGTGTGAGAGAGAGAGAGAGAGGGAGAGAGAAAGAGGGGAAGGGAACATGAGAATGAGGAGAGGGAAGGAGCATACCTGGCTCTCCTTCCTCTCCTCGTGTGTGTGTGTGTGTGTGTGTGTGTGTGTGGAGAAGAAAGAGAGAGAGAGAGAGAGAGAGAGAGAGAGGGAGAGCGTTACCTGCTCCTTGCTTGAGGGCACCGAAAAACTCAGATCTGAGATCTGAGTTTTTGGGCGCGCTCTGTTATTTTTTTAGCCCAGTCGGCGTCGCTAATTTACAAAGAAATTTGCGACGCTCATAGCGACGCCGGGAATTATTTTTTTTGAGCGTTGCTGTGTGAGCGTCGCTAATATGAATAGCCTCTTGTAGTGAAAAACCTTTTCCTCCCCTCCTTTCAAGAGTAGCTTCGCTCTCACATGTTCTTTCTCTGACCCCGAATCTTCTGAGGTAGTGAGTGTTGATCCAACTCATCTGTTGCATAGTAGTAGAGGTCTGAAAAGACTTGTTGAGATTTTATCAAGTCCTTGGTTTCCTCAATTTCATCTTCAATGTGGAGGGTTGAGATCATTTGTATGGGAATTATATCACAGCCGTCCTCATTGCAAAATTGAGTAGGCATCGATGTGTTCACACATACATCCATTGTCACTAAAATTTGAGTCCACTCAAATGGTTCAAACAAATGCTCTAGAAAGGGTTCAGGTACATAGGCTTTGTCTGTGAAATCCCTTTCTAAGATACATTCTTCTCGTTTTAAGCTCCCATTTTCTGAGGCTCCGCACATACAAATAAGAGTGTCTTTGTTTAACCAAGAGAGAAGCTTAGTTTTAGCCAAAGAGACTAAATCAAACTCTTGTATGGGTGTTTTCAAGACATCTCTATAACTGTGATCTTTTAAATTAACCCTTGTTATCGATACCACTTGATTCAAGTACAGATAGTTGTTTCCCTAATCTTGGATAAGTTGTACCTGTCGCTTGAAAGGTCTTTCCAATATGATTTCGTAAATAAGATTCTTTCCAAAGTTTACTATGGCAAAAGTGTGTTGATATTCAATCCCACAAGAATTGACTATCACTTTTTCAAGCAGCCCTAATGGTCTTTCAATGTGTCCATCAGCCAATTGCAATTTCATTCGAGTTTGTCTAGTGGATCGTTGTCCCCAGGATTCCCATATTGCTTTCGTGGCTATGACTATTCCTACTCCGCTATCCAGTATTGCCATGGTTTCAATGTCATTATATTTCACTAGAGGGTTGTGTTTCCTTCTTCCCCTTTGTAATATTCTCCGACTTTGTTCATTGGAACAGATCGAATCTCTTTGTTGTCCATTTTGTTTTTCAATTTTCCCAAAATTTTCCCCACCTTCTCTAGGGTTTTTTGTAGATCATTCCATAAATATGACATGAGTTTTAACAGTCCTCCAAAGGTAAGAATGCATTGGATGGGTGTAGACATGATTGAATGAATGTTGTCTACTTCTAGGGTCTATTCCGCTTGTTTTACTTGAGTGGTCTTACACACTACGGATTCATCTTCGTTATCTACCAAGTAAGAGGGTAATGCTTTCAAGGTCAATGGTTTAGACATTCCTGAAGCTTCAGATCCGCAATCCCCATACAAGGATTGTACATCCATGTTCATATCAAGAGGTAGGTTTTCTAACCAAACTTCCTCTATAGGAGCTGACTTTAGAGTTAGGCTCCCATCATTGATCTCTCTAACTTTTTCCCATAAGCGTCCTGCCAGTCTTCCTCACGAATGGAATTCCGTCTAAGGCATCTTTGCTGTCCGGCACTATAAGTTCTAGTTCTTTTGTTTCAAGTTGGGGTTCTACCACCACTTTGGATTTTTCTTTAGTTTCTCTTACTACAAGCTCCTTCAGTTTTGGTGATACTTTACTGTTTGGGTTTTTGTTTTTCCAGCATCTCTTGCGTGATTCTTACCAAGTTTTGATAAGCTTCAAGCTTAGCTGCTTCCATGTCTGGAGAAGGATAGTGTTTTCATTGGTTTTCCATGTTTGGCTTGCTTTAAGTCCTGCTTGGTAGGCTTCCAAGGCTGCATTAATAGGCTCATAAATTTTGTCAACCAAAATTGATCCTCCAAATTTCACAGTTGTTTCTTGATTTCGCTTCTAGGTTCTTTCACCTTTTCTTGGAATATCTTTTTTACTTTCTCCTTGATTTCAGCTCGTTGTTTCTATTTTCTCAACTCATACCTTTTGAGAGACCTTTTGTGTTCTCTAAATCATCATAGGAGTTATGTTTCTTTTTCTTAGCATGAGCTCTAGTGATTACCTTGACTGGAACAATCGGTTTACTATGAGATGAGCTACTAGGTATCACTTGGACTACATTTACTACTGTTTTACCTTGTTTTAAGGATTTTTAAGACAATCTTCCGAAAAGTGTCCTCCCTTTTTGAAACCTTGTATGCAATAAGCTTCAGTTGGCTTGAGGTTTTTGTCAGGCTCTTGGCATTCATTTTTCCAATGATCATTTGCACCACCAGTATGACAGTTTTCTATTCTTGGCTTAATCATGGGTCTTACCATGGGGGTCTGACACCTTGATTCACTACATAATACATTGGTGCGAGCTCTGGTGGAGCATAAGTCATAGATTCCTCCATTGGTGGTGGATGTGAATTATACCAATCTCTCTCTACCATTACTGTAGATGGACTAGGCTCAGCATAGGGTGTAGTAGGCACAAGTGCTTCTTTCTCTATGATTCCCTCTAGATGCATGTACTTTACAGGCACTGCATTATGTCCCAGATATGGAGGTTGTTGACCCAACACGGAATGAGGTCTTTCAATACCCATCAATGGTCTTTGAGCTTGGGCCATGCTAGACTGATATTTGTACATGGGTTGTCCTGGTGGCCTCATGGACACGTACTAGACATTCCCACCATACTTTGGTCAGAAGTAGCACTCATGGGTCTCATGGTTGGTCCATTTACCCTTGATTGCACACCATTTTTGTGGCCTAATTGGTTGTCCCTATTGAGGTATCCCTTGTCGTGGTCCCCTCATAGGTGCTTTTTGCATGTTGTTCATCATGTCGTTCATCCTTTTGAGCATGCTTCTATGGTTGAAAGCAGTGCTACAGCAGCGTTCCCACTTGTGTTGGTTTAGTGGATTCTATTTTCTCTCTTTGGTTATCCTTAAGGACATCTTCTTCATTAAAAATATCACAGTTGTCTCCTAAGTCAATAGCATTTGACACACACTCTTCTAGGGTTGTATACTTCTTGCTATAGAGTATAGCATGAAGTTCTTTGTTTAGCAGTCCCTCTAGAAACAAAGATACCAGTCGTTCTTCTGCAGGTATCTCTAGCCCTGGGCATCTGGCAATGTATTGTTTCAATCGAGTGGCACAATCCCTAACAGACTCACCATGTTTCTATTTAAAGCTGTCGATTTGAGCTACTGCACTATGTTTGATCCTCGTTTTAGAACAACCAGCTACAAATCCTTGAGCTAATGTGTTTAAGTCCATGATTGACCTTGGTTGAATGTTTTGAAACCATGTCAATGCTTTTCCTTCTAATGTCATTCCAAACCCCTCGAATTGAGTATAGAAATCAAATATATATTTTGCTCTTAGAACTTGCTTAAAGCTTGCTAAATGGTCGTATGGATCCCCTGATCCACTATATTTTTTGACCCATTTCTGAAAATCAGCTGGTATGACGTGTCTATTTGGTTCAACTCCCGGTCTTCTCGTAGTTGGTCCTATTCCGAGTTCTTCAAACCAGCTTGTTGGAAATAGTGACTCATGTAGCCTTGCACTTGCCTTAGTGTCACCCGGTTTTCTATGTGATGAGGTGGTTTCTGGCTTCTTAACATTATTCTCTGATGATCTCTCACGGTGTTCATCTCTTGGAATTGTTTCTGGTCCTTGTCCCAATATCCAATCCCTTATGGAATACCCTTGGTATTTGTTTTGTTCGACCTCCTCAGGAGTCATCATAACAAACTTGTTGTCATAAAAATCCCTAAATAGGTAGGTTGGTAGGTTTGTCGAGCCCTTATCTTTGATTTTGAAGATATAGATGATCTTCATGGCCGTTAGTGGTCCTGATTTGGCATACGATGTCCACAAAAGATCTTTTACGTTTCTATCCTCCCAACAATAGACTCCGATCCTAGGATTATTTGTACTAAGCCATTTCAAAGGCTTCAAACCTACTTGATCCTATCCCTCAAATTCTAAATTTGGTGGTCCTTTTTCTGATGACATATCTGAGATTATGGTGTTTACTTCTAATCCGCATTTGTCTATTACATTTTCAACTTGTAAATACTGAGTTTCATTTCTGTCCATGTAAATTTTTCCTTGTTTGTTTGCCCTGATCTCTTCTTCAAACTCAATACCATGGTCATCAATGCGAATAGCATACTCTTCATCGTTAGGATCCAGGTAAAACTGAGCTCCATGGCGATTAGTCTTATAGAAAGAGAGTATATGCTTACAACGCATTGTCTTTCTAGTTTCCAAGTGAGTTGAGTAAGAAGACATTTCAGATGTTGATTCTAAGAATAGTGTGCAAGGAATTGCCTTGATTCACGCTTTCTTCGGTAGATACTCTATTGGAGGTTTCTCCGAGTATGCCTTGATTTCTTAGTACACAACCAGATCTAAGGTTCATAAAGACTTTTGAATTTACCTTTGGATTTCCTTGTTATCAATTTCCACTTGATTCGATTGCAACTTTCTATCAAGCTACCTATTCCTTTCAGCAAATTGATTCCTGTATAAATTTGATAAATTTAGCGATTCTTTCACGAAGACTTTATAATTTTTGCTAACTATTGTGATTGGTCTGTGTGTATCACTTCAATTCAAGCTATGAGAGTCAGCAAATGACTTTTAGATTCGACTTTGGTAAAAAATCAAAGGATTAATCTGCAATTTGGAAGCTGAGTGAACATGTATCCATCTGGATCCGATTGAACCGAAAATTTCATGGTGGCTTTGTATTATGCCGGTCTAGCATTGTACAAGTTCAAAAGTTAAAATTGTAGTCTTTGTGTTTTGTGCACTTTTTGGCTTAGTTTGCAAGTATACAACCTGTTAAAGTCTCTCGACAAGTTTCAACAAGTTTGGACAAAATATGTTCAAGGTTATCAACTGTTTTGTGTTTAGAGACTCTGATTTCAAGAATCTGGCTTAAGTCACACTTTTGTGATCCAAATTTCACCAAAATTGATTTGTGCGGTCTACTTGATATGCTTGACCTTGTGGTATACTCAAATTTCCAAAATTTCCAAGTTTTGAAGCAGATGTAAATAATCGTGATTATTTACTCCGGCTCTACTTTTGTAAATTTTTATCTCAACTTTGACATAGATCTCTTAATCACCTCAAGTTAAGGTCTCTAGCCAAGTTTCAACAGGTTTGGACAAGTTTTGGCCACATGGTCGCCAGTTTTCTGTTTGCAGACTAACTTTGCAAATTTGGTCACAATTTTGCATCCAATGATGCAAATTTTACCAAAGTTGGTTTTTGGACTTATTACAACATGGTACAACTAGTGGTATACTCACTTCGTCAAAAAGGTTGAAAAATGGGACATATGTAAATAATCGCGATTATTTACTTCTAGCAACTTTTTGCATCTTTTTGGTCAACTGAGCATGTACACATGTTTATCACATCAGTATAAGCCTATGAATCAAATTTCAACAAGTTTGGACAATTTTTTTCTCAATTTACACTCAAGATTCAGAAAGTCAGTACAAACTTTAGTTTTCACCCAATTTTTTATCAGTTTGCTGATCTAAATCTTTTGTGTCTTTACAGAAGTTGTTTTTATACATGCAATGAGTCAATGGTATGAACCTTGGTCAAATCTCAGCTGAAAGTTAATAATCGCAATTATTAACTTCACCCTTGAAATGAACCAAATTTTGCACTTTTTTCAAGGACAATCCTTTTATGAGTTATGTTAAGCCTATGAATCGAGTCAACACTTAATTTGGCCTAGAATATTGATAGCGGGAAAAAGAGCAGTGCAATCGGGTGGCCTCTGTACTCGTGCACACTCCATAAACCACGCCTCATGCAAACAAGCAAAGAACAAAACAAAGGGGGCACCACCCTAAATTAAGAGGTTTAGGGACCTCACACATAGTGCACATAGGCAGTGAGACTTCTCGCATTATGATGGCATCCAAACATATGGCAAAACACATAGAAACGAAGCTTACGGACCTTATGTAGAATATATATACACAAGACATCAGCTTAACAATACAACGGCATCTGATCATACTGAGGCGGTCCGGGGCGGGCAACAAGAAGAGCAACCTCTAGACACCCTTCAAGGCTCCCGTGCTGCTCAATGGGGCTGGGGCACAACACAACACAAACCAAAATAACAAACCCACAGCCAAATCCCAACTACATGAGGGGCACCACCTAGTTTAAGAGCGAACTAGGACGCAAAAGAGGAGAATCGTTAGAGCAACCCACAAACAAGCAATGAATCTACACTAACCCTAACACCAATGGAACACTCTCACACACTAAAACACGAGAGAGAGAGAGAGAGAGAGAGAGAGAGAGAGAGAGAGAGAGAGAGAGAGAGAGAGAGAGAGAGAGAGAGAGAGAGAGAGAGAGAGTGCTCGGGTTGCTTTGAAACGTATCGGCAATGATCAAGCAAACACAACTATATATTTAAGAAAGAGAGAGAAAGGGGGAGGGGGTGCTTGTTGCATTAATACCTTCTTACAAATCTGTCATGACAAATCAAAGTGAGATTAGTATTTGTTCAACATAGCTTGCGTAAATTTCACCACAACACATCACAAAAAAAACCACCCCAATCACTGTCTTAAAGCCAGGGGAGTCCTCTCCACCCTGTCGCCCTCTTACAGTATGTGGGATTTATGGCTAGATTGATGACAACACCAGAGACAAGCTATCAAGAACTTAACAAAAAAACACCAAGACACTTACGCATCATTGTTGTCCATTACTTCACGTTGGAAGGGAGACAAAGTATCCAAGCTTAGTCCAAATCCACCCTCCTTGATTCAACAAATGTTGGGCTTACACTAGTAGGAGAAATGATAGATTTCCTACTCTCAATTGAATGATCACTCTCTCTCTTACAATGGCATAGATTTCCCTTGCTAATCCCCTATTACAACACATGCACATGCATAAGACAATGAGCTTCCACTCAAGAGCTCCTTCTAGAGAGGTTGAGCTTGGCTTCTCAAGCTATAGCATAGTGCTCTTGCTTATGGCTCCCCCTTTGTGCTAGCTACACCCTCCTTTTATAGCAATTTTGAAGGCTAGGGTTACTTCTCTAACCATGGTTGGGTTAGATTTTCAGCAATTTATCTAATTTCTTTTGCTTGGAATTATCAAGAAGTTGGTGGGGAAAGAGAGAGGAGAGAAATGGAGGTGATAGGACTTTTCATAGTGGGTTAGTGTTAGTAGAGTTAGTATTAATTTACAAATGGAATTGGATATTTACAATGGGAGTATCCATGTAGGATACAAATAAGGAAGAAAAAACTCTTAAGAGGTAAGAAAAGGTGGATTTCTTACAAGGTTGATGCTCCAAGTGTCTTGAGTAGGGCCGATTTTGACGCTTGTTGACGGTCCACTAGCTTTGACGGTACATTTTTTCTCCACTCTTGACCTTCCTTGAGAGACAAGGTAATTGAAGCTGAGTAATCAACCACCATGATGCTGTCTTTTAAGAGAAGAGGCTGAATTTTGTGGTTTTTTTGATAGATATGGGTAAATTGGAGGAGGAAAAATGAGACTAGGTGGTCAATTTTGGAATGGAATTGTGTGTGGGAGGTATGAGTTCACCATGGTTTATCTTATTCTTCAAGGTTGAGGAGAAGGTGAGTAGGGTGCAGAGAGGAGTGGTGAGAGAGATGGGGATGATGAGTGGAGAAGTGTGTGTGAAAGAGGAAAATGATAAAGTGGAAGAGAGAGTGTGGCTACATAGCATGGGAAAACTGGGGTCCACTAAAAAAATCAAAGCTCACAGCTCGTAGCTCAAAAAAATATGAAAAAATTTGAGGCAAAAGTTCAGCCCACGAGCTACAACTTTTGTTTGTATCAACTTTTCAAATTCGGAGAGCAAGTGAACTTTAAAAATTCAGCAAAACCGATCGTTTTTTTCCACTGCAAAGGTCCTTGTGGGGTCCTTCTTTGGATGATTCTTTTGAATACCTCCAAGAGTGAGCCCTCCATAGTGCACGTATGCATGCCACCTACCCTTGACCTTATTTGGTAGGTCTATAATTGAAGATATTGTTGAGATTAGGATATAAGTGAATAGTTCAACTAAGAAAATCAAATATTGAGGGGTCTAAAAAATATGTACATGTCAAATATAAATAATATAAGTGGAAAAAATATAAAGGGGTCAAAAGAAATCTCTCTCATTATGAGGCTACCATAAAAAGATAAATATTTTTGGTGTTCTAATTTTTTAGAAAAAAACAAAATAGATGTAGGAAGGGAAAAATCAAAATAGTGAAAAAATATACACATAAATAAAACTAGTTTTTTTGGATTTTTGTTGGGGTGGAGTTACACCAAATATAAGAGAAGCTTACATGAAAATATTTCTATATGGAATAAAGAGTATGAAAAATGGCAAGAAAAAATTGTGGTAATGGTGAGGCAATGTACAGAGCATAAATAACACACACCTAGTTAGAAATATTTAAATAAATACCAAAATAATTATGAAAAAATCTTTTATTTAGGCCCTATATATAAAGAAATATTTACATACGCATGGGCCATAATATACTTATATTTTTTTTATTTATTATTATTATTATTATTATCTTTTGGCTCAACTAGCCTAATGACTAGCTAATTGAGGGTTTTTTAAGAAGATATGGGAAAAGTCCCGTGACTCACGCACGCCTATGTATAGTGAAATGGTAGGGATAGCCACAGTGTTTGGGTGATTTTGGTAGGGTGAGGTAACTCACTGTGGTAATTACAAAGAGCCAAAAAACGGCTATCATTAGCCCTCCCCCTGGATGATGGTATATTCATGTACCATCATAGAGCGTCTTTTCCAAAGTGAGTGCTTCAGAGTCCTTGACAAGATCTTCATTGTTTGGCCCCTCGGAATTTTGGCTAGAGTTACACTCATGCTTCATGTAACAATACTTACATGAGACAGTGGCCTTTTGACAGATCTTTGGTAGATCCTTTGGTAGAAGGCGACTCAAATAGGGCTTCAAGCGATACCTGTTTACTTTCCTGGAGTGCTCTTTACCATTCAAATCCATAAGCTGATAGTAACTTGAATTGAAAGCCTTCTTGACTATGTATGGCCCTTGCCATCTAGTTTCAAACTTGGCATCAAAACGATTATCGAGTCGATTGTCATACCTTAGCACCAGATCTCCTTCATTGATGCCTTTGTCCTTTAGTTTCTTGTCAAGCTTCTCCTTCGCCTGCGTAGCTTTCTTCTTGTAGCACTCGTATGCTGCTTCTCTTTTCCACTCAAGCTCAGCTAAGGTAAGAAGTCGATCCATCCATGCTTCTTGATCATCTTGTGCTGATTTGTCATGAAGTCGCATTGTTGGAATGTTTAGTTCAATTGGCTGTAAAGCCTCTTGACCATAGACCAAGTGAAATGGTGTGAACTCCGTGGCTTCCCTATATGTGGTTCGATACGCCCACAAGGCACCATCCAAGAAGTCATCCCACAACTTTGTCTTATTTTTCACCATCTTTCTAATGATGCCTGCAATGACACCATTAGCTTTTTCTACCAAACCATTTGATTGGGGATAGTAGGGTGTACTGTGACGATGTAGAATGTGAAGTTCTTCACAGACTTCTGTGAGCAATCCCTTTCTAAACCCTGGACCATTATCAGAAACAATCTCCAAAGGTGTGCCAAATCTACAACAAATGTGAGTGTAGACGAATTTGCTCACTGTCCTCTCATTTACCTTTGCCACACTTTGAGCTTCCACCCACCTAGTCATATAGTCTACAGCCACTAGAATGTAGAGTTTACCATTTTTTGTCCTAGGCAGAGGACCCATGGCATCAATTCCCCACTTTTCAAAGGTTCCATTTGCAATCACTATTTGCCTCGGGCCATGCACCAACCTTCTATTTCCATTTATCTGACAATTGTGACAGCTTTTACACCAATGTTGAACATCCACATGCAAGCTTGGTCAAACATACCCCGCAAGCAAAATCTTCTTCACAGTTAATTCTTGGGCAAAATGACCACCACATGCTTCTTCGTGCAAACCTTTTAGAATGGCTGGAATTTCCTCAATAGTTGGTACTCTTCTGCTCACTTGATCCTTCCCTCTTTGATAGAGGGAGCCTTCTAGGAAGAGATACATGCTTGCCTTCTTCATGAGTCTCCTCTTCTGAGCTTTTGTGAAGTCTGGTGGAAACTCACCCTCCAAAATGTAGCCAATGATGGGAGTCAATGACTCCAATCCCTGGTATCTCGGTTGCTTGACAGTTGCTGCCACCATGATGACCTGCACTTCTCTCTCAACACATGTAACTGCTTGTTGTGCAAGTAAATCGGCATCTTCATTTTGTTTCCTCGGAATATGATATAGTTGCACTTCTTCAAACTGATTAAACATCCTACGAATGGCATGAACTTTTGTCCTTAAGCTTTCATTCTTGCATGCCCAAATGCCTAAAATCTGTTTAACAATGAGAAGTGCATCTCCCTTTACCATGAGACGTTTTATCCCTTGGCCAATGCACATCTTCAAACCATAAAGTAGTGTGTCGTATTCTACTTCATTATTGCTAGTTGAACCTGGTAGATTGACCTTCTCTTTCATGACCACCTCTCCACTTGGGTTGAGCAACACTAGCCCTCCCCCTGCTTTTCCTGTGGCTCGACGAAAAGCTCCATCAAAGAACAAGGTAAAAGCATTAGGAATACTTTTTGGTGGTGGCAATGGTAGGGTCTTTACTTCAGGCACCTTAATCTCCTTTTCATGCACCCTATAAGTGAGAATCCCTGCCAATTGTGCACGCACACTATCTTCTACCTTGAAAGAGTATTGGAACTCTTGCAACTCCATAATCCACTTTGAGATCCTAGTACTAAGATTCATTTGAGATGACACCCAAGGGAACAAATTCTCTGCAGTGAGAATTACAAAAGGTTTTGGTAGCAGGTAGGATCTAAACTTTCTCACCGCAAACATGAGAGAAAGCATCATGAGTTCTGCTTCTGTGTAGTCTCTCTCCAAAGCATTCATGACCCTACTAGCAAAGTAGATGGGTCGCATCCTTGTACTGTGGGGATCTTGTTGTAGCAACACAGCACCAATTGTTTCCCTTCCAACACTAGAGCTAACAAAGAATGTGTACTCCCAACAAGGAGGCATGAGTGTTGGTAGCTCTGACAAAATGACTTTAATGTTACAAAAATACTCTTCAAGCTCATCAGACCATGCAAATTCTACTTGTTGTGTCAACTTTTGCAAAGGATGAAGCAACTCCGAGGCTAAGTGAATGAAGCGTGACATATACTTCACTTTTTGAATGAATGATATGACCTCTTTGAGATTCTTGGGTGAGGGGAGCTCAATAAGAGACTTTGCCTTTGAAGGATCCACCTCAATGCCTTTATAGGAAACCTTGTGACCGAGCAAGATCACTTCATCCTCACCTATGTGGCACTTGTCGGGGTTGAGTTGACCTCCCATGTCGTAGAGCTTCTTTAAACCTTCTTCTACCCTTTGTAGATGCAATGATTTTGAGCTATAAATACAGAAATCATCAATGAACACCCTAATTGACTTTCCAAAGAATGCTTGAAACACCATATTCATGAAACGTTGGAATGTTGCAGGAGCATTTGTCAGACCAAATGGCGTGACTCTAAAAGCATAACAACCCCAAGGAGTGATAAAGGTTGTTTTCAATTGATCCTCCAGTGCAATCCCTATTTGAAAGTAACCTGAGTAACCATCGCACACAGTGTACTTCTCATGACCAGCTACCTCATTTAGTATCTCATCCTGGAATGGGAGGGGAAAGTGATCTCTCTTTGTTGCCTCATTGAGGGGACGGTAATCCACACACACCCTCCACTTGCCGTTCTTCTTAGGAGTGACAACAACAGGAGAGACCCACTCTGAATTCTCCACTGGATAAATGAACCCTGCTGCTAGAAGCTTTCTTACCTCCTTGAGTAAAGCCTGCTCCTTGATGACTCCTAGCCTTCGTAGCTTTTAAGCCTTAGGTGTGGCCTCTGGCTTCAACTCAATTTTGTGTTGAACAGCATCTACTCCACGCACATCGGTGTAGTCTTTAGCAAAAAGCCTAGGAAACTTCCTTAGCACACATTTGAAATCCTCTCTTTCATCCTTTGTAAGTGTTGTTGATAGCATACCTTCCAGCATCCCTTCATCTTGAACACCTTCGTTCTCTTGAGGACCTACCTCCTCCAAGCCTTGACAAGAGGTCTCTTGGTTTCTTGGCTTAAACCTTACCCCCATGACTTCGATGGAAGACTCCTCTTCAGTAAGGCTGCCGCTACTTTCTTCTTCTGAAGTGCTATCGGTCCAACCTTCTTCCGTCTCACTTTGAGATGATTCTTCATGGAGCTCCTCTTGGCGTTGCTCCTTCATGTCAAAGACAACCTTCTTATGATTGTCATTCCTGCAAATTAATTTCCCACTCTCCCAATCCTTCAAAGCTCGCATTTTCATTAGCCATGGTCTTCCTAGGATAAATGGATAACCACTTCCCTTGGTCGACATAACATAAAAATCCACCGCTTTCTTAATGCCAAAGGCCTCTACAAAGACATTTTTGCAAGTGCCTACACACCTAGCCTTGCTATTGTTTGCCATCTTGACGTTGATTTCAGGTGTCTCCTGGATATGCATGCCTAGTCTTTGCATGAGTCCCTCTATCATGATGCAAATTTGTGCACCCCCATCCACTAGACCTTTCCTAACCAATCTTCCTTTGATGTAACAGTCTAGCACCGGTGTAATGTCCTCATTCATTTCAGCTTGTGCAATTTTTACAACAGGCACACTCTCTTTTACCTTTCTCCTAGTGCTAAGTGCCCTTGTTAAATCCCTCCTAACTTGTGGGCATAATGCAAGAAACTGAGGCCATGAGATATCAGGACCCTTACCTCGCATGTCTTCCAACAGGTTGTATGGAGCCATACCATGTCCAAGAGGGAAGTCTTGGAGATTGATACGACGTCGAGTCCTCTTAGCTTCCTTGGTTTCCTTTGCCTTCTTGCCTTGTCCATGGTCACTCTGTTATGTGACTCCTTCTTTCTCTTTACCTTTTCCTCGGCCACGCTTAATTCCATTGGCTTCCATGTCAACCTCATTTGAATTTGTCACCTCTACCACATGCACATTTGGATCTGGCAAAGGTGGAACTCCTTCTACCCCTTGTGGAGGTGGTCTTGGTCCATTTGGCCTTTGTAGAAGCCTTGGTTGTTGACCAGTTCCTTCACCTGCATTCATCACTAGGTAATTCAAGTTAGGTCTCCCTGGCTCCCCACGGGGCCAAGGACAATTATACATCCCATGTCCAGACTCTCCGCAATTCCAACATTGCAAGACTCTCCTAGGTCGTGGATCTCGCTCTTCAGACTTCTTTGCTTGTCCCTTTGGACCTACAGCTTGTGCAAGGTGAATTGACAGGCTGCTTAAAGATTCGTTTAACTTCTCAATTACTTCCGCCGTTACCTCAGGAAGCTCCCTAGATGTTGATGCTTGTGACTTACCTTTGGGTCTAAGAACTTCTATTGGAACCTCTCCCCTTAAGCACTTGAGTTTCCTATACTTCTCAGCAGCCCTAGTTTCCGCTGCATCAAAAGTAGCAGGTGCACCCGCCTCAACTTTTACCTTAAGGTCAGGAAAGAGTCCGGCTATGAACCTCTCCTTCTTTAAAAATTCTGCACCATCACCAGGGTTAGCAACATTTCGTATCCATAGAGCCCAAGGACGTAGAAACTCTTGCTTGTACAAGTAGTAGTCATCTAAGTCTTTTTGCTTATGAGAAACAATGTCTTGCCATAGTTTTTGAGTGTTTTGGGGATCAAAGAAGTATCTCTTAAAATGATTCAAAACTTCTGTGTAATTCCCCTTAACTTCCTCAGGCCAAGAGTCAAACCAAGTACTAGCATCTTTCCTAAGGACCACCTCAAACATTTCTACACGTTCTTGATCGGTTACTATCCTCTTGATACGGCAAGACATCTTGAAATTTGCTAAAAATAATTCTGCATCCTCTCCAGACTCTCCAAAGAAAAGAGGATATCCAGACATTTGGCGTTGGCTCTCCATTATTATGAAAGATTACAACACGAGTTACAATAAGGGATACAATAGAGATTTAGAACCACTCGCCTGCAAATGAAGAAGTAAGAAAATACCACTCTAGGTTTTCTTCTTCAGCTATCCAAGCTTCAATAAGGTCTCGATTTGTTTGATCAAAACAAAAAGGTAGACTATTGATGAGCTCTAAGAAGGGTTGAAATTCTTCAAAGCTAAGGCGATAAACAGAAATCTCTAGAACTTCATTTTCTGGATCCAAAAGAGCAACCACGTCCCAAGTGATAAATTGCACTTGCTCTACAATTCCCAACGCACAAGCGGTTTGTATAAAAACTAGATCTTCATGCTCGTCGAAGGCCGTGAGAAAGTAGCAATTGACTAGGAGCTCCTTTCCTTCGAGTTCCACACAGTCGGAGTGAGGCAACCTTCTCACAATTTCATAAAGAAAATCCTCATCAAGTCCAATCAAGTTTGCAAGATTTAAAGACTCCACTTGTGCTACAAAATTCCTGGACAAAAACTCCTTAGGATTATGGTTAAATCATTCAAAAGCATAAAGAGATTTACAATGTCTCTATGAACAAAGTGTCATAGAAAGTAGAGAAGGATGAGAATTTATACAAATTTGCAATCTTCTCTATGCTCTCTTTATTAAGACAAGCTCTGAATAGCGAAAGGAAGACTATTAATAAGACGCAAATGAGGGAAAAATTCACCAAATGTGAGTCTATGAAGCATGAACTCTGGCCGCAAGTTTCCTGAAGAGTCTTCCTCAATGGTGAAATGCACTCGCCAAACGCCAAATTTCACTCTATTTACCAATCTTAGGGCACACACTAGTTGGATGAATGCGCGGTCTTCCTTAGTACCCAACAACAAGAGGAAAATGGAATCCACGCGTAGGACCTTCCTTCTTAACTTCACCACCCTCTTGTTATGAGGGAGACGCCTTACTACTTGCTCCTGCAACTCAATTGGTAATAGAGCTAGATCTCTAAGGATTGAACTTTCACTGCACACACATTCCCAGTTAGAACAAATGATCGTTGTTTTGTTTCTTGTAACAACTTGGACAAAGAAAAAACAAACATACACACTATTTTGCCGGGCTGCACTTCATTTTAAAATAAAATGAACACATGTACATCAAAAGAAGTGTGGTAGTTGATGAGAGGTAGAATGACAGGGTTTGGTGATGCAAGAATTTCTCCTGCTCTTTGGGCACCAAACATGAACACCATTCGTTGTTGAAAACGGATCTTTCTACTAATTGCAACGTTTATTCTAATGTGTGGAGTAAAATGAAAGGGAAAAACCTCTATTCCTGGGCCATTATCCATGGCCTATGCATGTCCTAATGCTTAAAACAAAACAAAAATATAGACGTCCAAACTAAGGTCGTACCTAATGAGAGGCAAAATAAAAGGATTTACTGAAGCGTTTATCTCGGCCAACCTAACAGGACCTAAAATTCTACGAATGACACGTTGAAATTGCAACTTAGTACTAACAATTATGTGTACCTTTTGCCTTGCAATGGGAATGAAGGGATCATACAAATCTTCGTGATTCATGCAAACTACTTGACTATGCTAAAGGTTGATTCTACACAAAAATACACAAGCCGTACTCAGTGGGGGCACCAATTTGAGGCGGTCCGGGGCGGGCAACAAGAAGAGCAACCTCTAGACACCCTTCAAGGCTCCCGTGCTGCTCAATGGGGCTGGGGCACAACACAACACAAACCAAAATAACAAACCCACAGCCAAAGCCCAACTACATGAGGGGCACCACCTAGTTTAAGAGTGAACTAGGACGCAAAAGAGGAGAATAGTTAGAGCAACCCACAAACAAGCAATGAATTTACACTAACCCTAACACCAATGGAACACTCTCACACACTAAAACACGAGAGAGAGAGAGAGAGAGAGAGAGAGAGAGAGAGAGAGAGAGAGAGAGAGAGAGAGAGAGTGCTCGGGTTGCTTTGAAACGTATCGGCAATGATCAAGCAAACACAACTATATATTTAAGAAAGAGAGAGAAAGGGGGAGGGGGTGCTTGTTGCATTAATACCTTCTTACAAATATGTCATGACAAATCAAAGTGAGATTAGTATTTGTTCAACATAGCTTGCGTAAATTTCACCACAACACATCACAAAAAAAACCACCCCAATCACTGTCTTAAAGCCAGGGGAGTCCTCTCCACCCTGTCGCGCTCTTACAGTATGTGGGATTTATGGCTAGATTGATGACAACACCAGAGACAAGCTATCAAGAACTTAACAAAAAAACACCAAGACACTTACGCATCATTGTTGTCCATTACTTCACGTTGTAAGGGAGACAAAGTATCCAAGCTTAGTCCAAATCCACCCTCCTTGATTCAGCAAATGTTGGGCTTACACTAGTAGGAGAAATGATAGATTTCCTACTCTCAATTGAATGATCACTCTCTCTCTTACAATGGCATAGAGTTCCCTTGCTAATCCCCTATTACAACACATGCACATGCATAAGACAATGAGCTTCCACTCAAGAGCTCCTTCTAGAGAGGTTGAGCTTGGCTTCTCAAGCTATAGCATAGTGCTCTTGCTTATGGCTCCCCCTTTGTGCTAGCTACACTCTCCTTTTATAGCAATTTTGAAGGCTAGGGTTACTTCTCTAACCATGGTTGGGTTAGATTTTCAGCAATTTATCTAATTTCTTTTGCTTGGAATTATCAAGAAGTTGGTGGGGAAAGAGAGAGGAGAGAAATGGAGGTGATAGGACTTTTCATAGTGGGTTAGTGTTAGTAGAGTTAGTGTTAATTTACAAATGGAATTGGATATTTACAATGGGAGTATCCATGTAGGATACAAATAAGGAAGAAAAAACTCTTAAGAGGTAAGAAAAGGTGGATTTCTTACAAGGTTGATGCTCCAAGTGTCTTGAGTAGGGCCGATTTTGACGCTTGTTGACGGTCCACTAGCTTTGACGGTACATTTTTTCTCCACTCTTGACCTTCCTTGAGAGACAAGGTAATTGAAGCTGAGTAATCAACCACCATGATGCTGTCTTTTAAGAGAAGAGGCTGAATTTTGTGGTTTTTTTGATAGATATGGGTAAATTGGAGGAGGAAAAATGAGACTAGGTGGTCAATTTTGGAATGGAATTGTGTGTGGGAGGTATGAGTTCACCATGGTTTCTCTTATTCTTCAAGGTTGAGGAGAAGGTGAGTAGGGTGCAGAGAGGAGAGGTGAGAGAGATGGGGATGATGAGTGGAGAAGTGTGTGTGAAAGAGGAAAATGATAAAGTGGAAGAGAGAGTGTGGCTGCATAGCATGGGAAAACTGGGGTCCACTAAAAAAATCAAAGCTCACAGCTCGTAGCTCAAAAAAATATGAAAAGATTTGAGGCAAAAGTTCAGCCCACGAGCTACAACTTTTGTTTGTATCACCTTTTCAAATTCGGAGAGCAAGTGAACTTTTAAAATTCAGCAAAACCGACCGTTTTTTTCCACTGCAAAGGTCCTTGTGGGGTCCTTCTTTGGATGATTCTTTTGAATACCTCCAAGAGTGAGCCCTCCATAGTGCATGTATGCATGCCACCTACCCTTGACCTTATTTGGTAGGTCTATAATTGAAGATATTGTTGAGATTAGGATATAAGTGAATAGTTCAACTAAGAAAATCAAATATTGAGGGGTCTAAAAAATATGTACATGTCAAATATAAATAATATAAGTGGAAAAAATATAAAGGGGTCAAAAGAAATCTCTCTCATTATGAGGCTACCATAAAAAGATAAATATTTTTGGTGTTCTAATTTTTTAGAAAAAAACAAAATAGATGTAGGAAGGGAAAAATCAAAATAGTGAAAAAATATACACATAAATAAAACTAGTTTTTTTGGATTTTTGTTGGGGTGGAGTTACACCAAATATATAAGAAGCTTACATGAAAATATTTCTATATGGAATAAAGAGTATGAAAAATGTCAAGAAAAAATTGTGGTAATGGTGAGGCAATGTACAGAGCATAAATAACACACACCTAGGTAGAAATATTTAAATAAATACCAAAATAATTATGAAAAAATCTTTTATTTAGACCATATATATAAAGAAATATTTACATACGCATGGGCCATAATATACTTATATTTTTTTTATTTATTATTATTATTATTATTATCTTTTGGCTCAACTAGCCTAATGACTAGCTAATTGAGGGTTTTTTAAGAAGATATGGGAAAAGTCCCGTGACTCACGCACGCCTATGTACAGTGAAATGGTAGGGATAGCCACAGTGTTTGGGTGATTTTGGTAGGGTGAGGTAACTCACTGTGGTAATTACAAAGAGCCGAAAAACGGCTATCAATACATAACAAGGATATAGAGAAGCAAGCCAAGGATGGCATAATCCCTTATCAAAAACAATCAACCCAGCAAGTAGGTATGATCCTACTAGCAACACATCAATACCTTAGAGAATGATGGCGAGGATGGTGGTCATGGAGCATGAGAGAAGACTCCTTATTTAGGTTTTAGGACTAGTAATGTAGCATACTAAAGGGAGAGGGAGAGAGAGTAGAGCTCCATCCATAGCTCCCCGTTGTGAGCAAGGTCGTCATAGCTTCGTTGCTTGGTGAAGTGGGTGAAGTGTTGTTTTTGAGTGAGAGAAGGCCTCCTTATATAGGTTTCGGAGAGGGTTTAGGATTAGGGATAAACATGCTTAAATCCGTTGATTGGGGTTACTTTTTGCTTAGGGTGGTCAATAGATTGAGGTCACCTGATATGTCACCATCAAGATATTCTCTAGAGTGATGTGAGAGGGGAGGGTAAATGCTGATTTTTCTGATTGTGACACATGGGGATAAGGCATTGACCAGCATTTAAGAGCAGGTAAGGTGGCTGTTGAAACTGGAGGTTCTGCACATGTCAGGAGGGGACCTGCTGGGTCCTCCTGAATATCAAATTCTCAAAAAATCCTCAACCATGGCTTCTTTTGACATGTGTTCTTTGAAAAAATCAGCATGTCTCTTTTCAACTCAAAAGTCTTTATCCCTGTTGACTCACCTTTACCATAAGATTTTCCCCTTTTCTCCTCCTGTAACTGCATTGTTGATGCCCAATCACTGCTTCTAGTAACAGTGAACTGCTACCTACCAAATACTTATGGTGTAGTAAAAGATATTTACCATGGATAAAAAAAGTTATTGTAGGTAAAAAGTGATTTGTATTTACCATGCCGGTGAAAAATATTTACTGTGGTAAATAATATTTACTGTCGGTAAAAAAGTGAAAACGGAGTATGCTGTGTTGTGAGTCCACACGAACATCCTCGTGTAAATTTCACTAGAAATTCACACCTAGAATGGGCTATTCTGTAAGATATAGGTTGTAGGCATGCATAAGAGCTCGTTCCTGATAGCGGAAAAAAGAGCAGTGCAATCAGGTGGCCTCTGTACTCGTGCACACTCCACAAACCACGCCTCATGCAAACAAGCAGAGAACAAAACAAAGGGGGCACCACCCTAAATTAAGAAGTTTAGGGACCTCACACATAGTGCACATAGGCAAGTGAGACTTCTGGCATTATGATGGCATCCAAACATATGGCAAAACACATAGAAACGAAGCTTAGGGACCTTATGTAGCATATATATACACAAGACATCAACTTAACAATACAACGGCATCTGATCATACATAACAAGGATATAGAGAAGCAAGCCAAGGATGGCATAATCCCTTGTCAAAAACAATCAACCCAGCAAGTAGGTATGATCTTACTAGCAACACATCAATACCTTAGAGAATGATGGCGAGGATGGTGATCATGGAGCATGAGAGAAGACTCCTTATTTAGGTTTGAGGGCTAGTAATGTAGCATACTAGAGGGAGAGAGATCGAGGGAGAGAGAGTAGAGCTCCATCCATAGCTCCTCGTTGTGAGCAAGGTCGTCATAGCTTCGTTGCTTGGTGAAGTGGGTGAAGTGTTGTTTTTGAGTGAGATAAGGCCTCCTTATATAGGTTTCTGAGAGGGTTTAGGATTAGGGATAAACATGCTTAAATCCGCTGATTGCGGTTACTTTTTGCTTAGGGTGGTCAACAGATTGAGGTCACCTGATATGTCACCATCAAGATATTCTCTAGAGTGATGTGAGAGGGGAGGGTAAATGCTGATTTTTCTGATTGTGACACATGGGGATAAGGCCTTGACCAGCATTTAAGAGTAGGTAAGGTGGCTGTTGAAACTGGAGGTTCTGCACATGTCAGGGGGGACCTGCTGGGTCCTCCTGAATATCAAACTCTCAAAAAATCCTCAACCATGGCTTCTTTTGACATGTGTTCTTTGAAAAAATCAGCATGTCTCTTTTCAACTCAAAAGTCTTTATCCCTGTTGAGTCACCTTTACCATAAGATTTTCCCCTTTTCTCCCCCTGTAACTGCATTGCTGATGCCCAATCAGTGCTTCTAGTAACAGTGAACTGTTACCTACCAAATACTTATGGTGCAGTAAAAAATATTTACCATGGGTAAAAAACGTTACTGTAGGTAAAAAGTGATTTGTATTTACCTTGTAGGTGAAAAATATTTACTGTAGGTAAAAAATATTTACTGCCGGTAAAAAAGTGAAAACGGAGTATGCTGTGCTGTGAGTCCACACGAACATCCTCGTGTAAATTTCACTAGAAATTTACACCTAGAATGGGATATTCTGTAAGATATAGGTTGTAGGCATGCATAAGAGCTCGTTCCCACGTATCTTCTGTCCATGGCACTTTTTACTCTGGTGTGCTTGTGAAGTAGATTTTTCTTCTCTTTCGAGATCCCTTGGACTAGAGTATCCTCATCTCCCCAACAACTGACTGTGCCTTTATTGAATAATACTTAATTCATGGGCACAGTGCCATCATTAAGTCAATTTGATCTAGTCGCGATCACCTCCAAGGTGGATGGGTCACACTGTGACTTATGTTTTTTGATGCTTCTCTATGAGAGCGCATCGTGCAAGCAGATTGTTGTAGGCTTATAAGATAAGCTACAAGCCAGGCATAGTTTGCATAGAAGCGTCACACACACCACAATGGAATACGGGATTTTCCTTAGCCCAACATTCTTCCTCTCTCTATCCTTCCTAATTTTCTACAGGGATAGTGAGATTAGGCATGCTTTTACCACACCCTTTCTAAGCCGCTATGGTAATTAAAATGGTGTATGAGCCAAATTGATAGGGTTCACAGCCATAGCTCTAACTTTTTCTAAATTCATGGCTACAAGACATCTTCTAGCAAGGACACACGAAGTCAGGCTAAAGTTCATCCTCAAGTGGGCTTTTACTTCAGAACTTCAGGATCACTAGCCAGAGTAAGGTAACCAAGTTAGCAAATTTCCAGTTTTCTTTGTTTCCACCTTTACTTTGGCACAGCTTGTCTGTTGTGCACGCAAAGTGTTTTGAAAATTGTGAGGAGAAGCATGGCTTCTAATCTACGCCAAGTATTACCCTTTGATTTGCGATCAAGGGCAATAACACACAGGTTTCGCATTTGGCACAATAGGGATATAAGTTCACATTTTACGTCTACCAACGTTGAATTGTGATGTATCCATGCCTGTCCAAATGGTGCACGGCACATATGGTATCGGCTCACTCTATTGAGACCATCAATTTAGCCAAGGGCTTATCACTTATGTTTTGGCTCGGCATGCAAAGCATGATAGTCAGGTCGAAGTTATTTCACCTCGCTCCTTGTTTACGCTTCCGCTACAACACCAACTACTCTGTCAAGGACAATGCACAAATATTGAATGTTTCAAATGCTTGAATAATACTTAATTCACGGGCACAGTGCCATCATTAAGTCAATTTGATCTAGTCGCGATCACCTCCAAGGTGGATGGGTCACACTGTGACTTATGTTTTTTGATGCTTCTCTATGAGAGGGCATCGTGCAAGCAGATTGTTGTAGGCTTATAAGATAAGCTACAAGCCAGGCATAGTTTGCATAAGAGCGTCACACACACCACAATGGAATACAGGATTTTCCTTAGCCCAACATTCTTCCTCTCTCTATCCTTCCTAATTTTCTACAGGGATAGTGAGATTAGGCATGCTTTTACCACACCCTTTCTAAGCCGCTATGGTAATTAAAAGGGTGTATGAGCCAAATTGATAGGGTTCACAGCCATAGCTCTAACTTTTTCTAAATTCATGGCTACAAGACATCTTCTAGCAAGGACACACGAAGTCAAGCTAAAGTTCATCCTCAAGTGGGCTTTTACTTCAGAACTTCAGGATCACTAGCCAGAGTAAGGTAACCAGGTTAGTAAATTTCCAGTTTTCTTTGTTTCCACCTTTACTTTGGCACAGCTTGTCTGTTGTGCACGCAAAGTGTTTTGAAAATTGTGAGGAGAAGCATGGCTTCTAATCTACGCCAAGTATTACCCTTTGATTTGGGATCAAGGGCACTAACACATAGGTTTCGCATTTGGCACAATAGGGATATAAGTTCACATTTTACGTCTACCAACGTTGAATTGTGATGTATCCATGCCTGTCCAAATGGTGCACGGCACATATGGTATCGGCTCACTCTATTGAGACCATCAATTTAGCCAAGGGCTTATAACTTATGTTTTGGCTCGGCATGCAAAGCATGATAGTCAGGTCGAAGTTATTTCACCTCGCTCATTGTTTACGCTTCCGCTACAACACCAACTACTCTGTCAAGGACAATGCACAAATATTGAATGTTTCAAATGCTTGAATAATACTTAATTCACGGGCACAGTGCCATCATTAAGTCAATTTGATCTAGTCGCGATCACCTCCAAGGTGGATGGGTCACACTGTGACTTATGTTTTTTGCTGCTTCTCTATGAGAGCGCATCGTGCAAGCAGATTGTTGTAGGCTTATAAGATAAGCTACAAGCCAGGCATAGTTTGCATAGAAGCGTCACACACACCACAATGGAATACGGGATTTTCCTTAGCCCAACATTCTTCCTCTCTCTATCCTTCCTAATTTTCTACAGGGATAGTGAGATTAGGCATGCTTTTACCACACCCTTTCTAAGCCGCTATGGTAGTTAAAAGGGTGTATGAGCCAAATTGATAGGGTTCACAACCATAGCTCTAACTTTTTCTACATTCATGGCTACAAGACATCTTCTAGCAAGGACACACGAAGTCAGGCTAAAGTTCATCCTCAAGTGGGCTTTTACTTCAGAACTTCAGGATCACTAGCCAGAGTAAGGTAACCAGGTTAGCAAATTTCCAGTTTCCTTTGTTTCCACCTTTACTTTGGCACAGCTTTTCTATTGTGCACGCAAAGTGTTTTGAAAAATGTGAGGAGAAGCATGGCTTCTAATCTACGCCAAGTATTACCCTTTGATTTGCGATCAAGGGCAATAACACACAGGTTTCGCATTTGGCACAATAGGGATATAAGTTCACATTTTACGTCTACCAACGTTGAATTGTGATGTATCCATGCCTGTCCAAATGGTGCACGGCACATATGGTATCGGCTCACTCTATTGAGACCATCAATTTAGCCAAGGGCTTATCACTTATGTTTTGGCTCGGCATGCAAAGCATGATAGTCAGGTCGAAGTTATTTCACCTCGCTCATTGTTTACGCTTCCGCTACAACACCAACTACTCTGTCAAGGACAATGCACAAATATTGAATGTTTCAAATACTTGAATAATACTTAATTCACGGGCACAGTGCCATCATTAAGTCAATTTGATCTAGTCGCGATCACCTCCAAGGTGGATGGGTCACACTGTGACTTATGTTTTTTGCTGCTTCTCTATGAGAGCACATCGTGCAAGCAGATTGTTGTAGGCTTATAAGATAAGCTACAAGCCAGGCATAGTTTGCATAGAAGCGTCACACACACCACAATGGAATACGGGATTTTCCTTAGCCCAACATTCTTCCTCTCTCTATCCTTCCTAATTTTCTACAGGGATAGTGAGATTAGGCATGCTTTTACCACACCCTTTCTAAGCCGCTATGGTAATTAAAAGGGTGTATGAGCCAAGGTGCTCTAACTCCCAGCTAGAAAGTGGCCAAGACGCCACCCAACTTAGTCTTCATCAGTTCGTCGATTGAACACTAGTTTGTTATTGGCTTGAGAGCTATGAGCCACACAGGCTAAGAGCCATTGTTAAACCTAGGGTAAGACCCAAATGTTTGCATTTCTTGGGTGATTGTTCTCCAGCTTGAACAGATCTACCCAGTGGAGTCCCCATTGATGTTAATGGCCAAGCAAGAGTCTTGCCATTACAGATGATTTAGGTCTTCTGTAAGCACTACATTTTTCATTGTGCAAAACTCAAGTTGAGTTTTTGATACTCTTAACCTCACATTAGTTGATCTATACCACGGAGTCTAGAGGCATCGAAAAGTTGAGACGGCATCGTTGTCAATAAGAGCTAGGCATTTCACTTGTGTGGATCTCCTGCTCTCTCTATAGCACTACGAGTGTCTATGGAAGCCCGATTTTGGGGTAAGACTCAAAGGGTGATTGCTACATCTCCCCATAAGCATTGATGATCATAGTTTGATCTATCCCAATTCTACTTTCAAGGAAAGAGTCCATTAATCTACCATGGGGTAGCGGACAAATTCAACCTTTTAAGTTGATTCTCATCATTCTGTACATTGTTGGTTACTAGTTGCGCAGTTCTACAACGGGTCTTACCACGACGTTTGACTACGTAGATATAATCCAAGGGCTTGGATCGCAAAGGCAACACCCAGAGTTCCCAGTGCACTGGTGTTTGTTTTTTCAGGTAGGGGACGTGCTCCTCTCCATTTGAATACGGGTAAGTGAACATTACGTTCAAATCTCCAGGTATGCATCTATTGAATTGGTGTTATTCCATTTTTAGTATGCTTTGCTTGGTTTTCAAGACGTCTAAGTATTCTTGAATGTTACAGAACCATGCCAAGAGCATGTCGGCACAAAGTATTTTGGGCCCAGTGTCCAATCTATCTTTCTGCCTTATGATGTTATGAACCTACTTGTAGGGTTCAATTTGGCACATGTTGTCACATGGGATACAACGTGGTCTAGGAACTCACGGAGTTCAGTTTAGCCAGTGTGGAGCAATGAATGAGGGTCCCTCTCACTCTTGTCGCAGAGTATTTAGAGTTACCTCCACACACAAGTACATCTTGTACTTGACGGATGTTCTTTTTTATAAATCCTCACATGAGACATATTCCACATGTGGAGAATATGAGTCTCTGGACTGACACTGCCGCCATTATTTCAATTATGTGTCACGACAAAGCCTAACTAGGTGCTGGTCAAATCTGTTTTCTAGACCATTTTCAGCATGACGTATCAGGAGCAATTTTAGTGGCCAAACAAATTGTCGGATACTTAGAATGACTTCTTCAGATACAAGTATTGCTAAACAACATTCCAGATGGTTGTTTATACATATAGCAAGGCTATAAATTGTTAATGAAAAAGTTTCATTGTCTGTATCTAGAAGTGATCAATGTTTCACCTTCTATTGTGATTCAGACGTTTCAGCAAGGCATGCAAAAGATTGCAAACTGAAAGTATTTAGTTTCTTTTCAAAACTATTTACATTTACTTTTAATGTGTGCTAGCCGCATCACATTTGCCATAAATATTGGCAAGAATCACTATGGAAATACAGGTTTGGATCTATTTTTTTCTAAATGCATGCACACTAGGTGTTATTGGCCCTAGTGTTAAGCAAAGGCTGATTTGGAACGGCATACATATTCCTCAGGTTGTTGCTTATGAAGCATTTTGCACTCTATCTACACTATCTCTATGCGATTACTTTTGAGTCTACTAATCACCAATAGAGGTCATGGCTCGGTTTGGGTGTTTGTGTATTTCTCAAGTTAACCACAATGGTTATTCCGAACATTGTTGATTCCTCAACAATGCTATACGCTATTGTGATTCCCCGTTTCCAGTCGTTTGGGAAGACTGCCTGTGAACCGTGGGGGAAACACACCTCAGTACTGTCAGTATCCAAGGGGGTTGATATATTACAAAGTGTAATCTTGGGCTACAGGATATGCAAAGTGCATACATTAGCACCAAGCAATCAAATTCATAAGCATTTATTGCTCTTTTTGGAGTTTACTTACTATCAGTTAACGCATGTTGCGACTAGGTAGTCTCTTCATGTATAACTCAGGTTCTCAACCTTGAACACTCGTTAGGGTGGGGTTGTTTACTGATGATAAAAATTGGGTTTAAGTCAAGGACTTAAAATTGGCTGATGAGTTATGTCAGCAAGTTACTTTCATGGAAAGTGATAAGTACTCTTTTTGGTACACCTGTGTTGTGATAAACTCGTTTACCATGCTCATGAGCATTCTACATGGAGTCTACACACTATGTTTCGATAGGAACCGGTACCATCAGATGGTTACAGATGGACAACAATGTAGAAAATCAAGATGTTACTCTTGGTTTCATTGAACCTCCTATTGAACCGGGTTCCACTCAAATGAACCATTGGAACCATGTGGGATGTTACGGTAGAACACATTAGGGTTCTTATGAAGATACCATCACTTGTGTTTTTGCGGACGAAAATGCTTCTCCAAGGGGGGAGTAATGTCAGGACAATGGTAGGACCAGGCCAAGGGCCAGAGCCAAGGGCCAGGACGGACATGCAGACAAGGGGGTCCCTATATTTATAAGGCCAAGGGCCTATATAGGGCATGGCTGGGTGGTGATGAGCATGTTCAGTTCCCTTGCCCTTTCAGTTGCACCATGTGCCAAGGCCCTCTTGTCTAGCATTAAAAATTGTAGATTTTTTCTCCTCTCTAACTACATAAAAAGGGTTAGAGGTCACTCTCAAGACACGGAGAGACGATTAGCAACACAAGATCATCACACATACCATATGCATTTCACATAACAATGATGCATTAAGGGAGTCTGAAAGCACTTGAAGGCACCATTAGCACTCTAGGGGCAACAATCGACGACTCCATTCTACTCTTGGGAATTCCTAGAACTTGTCATTGCTCATGATGTTTCCGGCATTCCCATACTCATGATGTTTCCTATACTAATCTTTCCACTAATCCAATAGTCTGCTAACTCTAGAGATTTCCAGGCACCATATGGATGTATGTACTCCTTCGCACATGCTTTACATCATGATCTCTCCCTCTCTCTCTCTCTCTCTCTCTCTCTCTCTCTCTCTCTCTCTCTCTCTCTCCTTTCTTGGATGTTGGTGTCATCTTCAAACCACCATTATAAGTATCACTAGGAAAATAAGTTTGATCTTCTCATCCTTGTATGTGATTCTCTCTTTCTCCCTAGCTCTCCATTTGGGATCATGCTTACTAGTGTCTTTGGAAGTCGCATTCTCTTGATTTTGTCAAATGTCTCACTCTAAAATGCCTCCACTAGCTAGTTATCCCTGGCAAACAATCTATGACATAGATCACTCACATGTTCCACACATATCACCATGTTGAGTGTGCTCCTCCTACCTCATGTATCATAACTACCTCCTTGTCAACTGTGAGATGGCAAGGAGTGAGAAAAATGAAGAGTAAGAAGATGTAATATACAAGAAAGAAGTATTCTCCTCACATATCATCACTCTTAGAGCATATCTACGAATAGTATTGGAGATTTGATTAGATGATGAGCATGCTTTGAAGCTTGAATCTTGCTTGGCTTTTCATTCCACAAACAAGAGGTGTTCATGTAGGCTCTCTACTTCTCAAGCTTGGAGAAGGAGGTCAATTCATGGTTAGTGCACAATGATAGAATGTGTGTGTGGGCTCGTGGGTTGAGAGAGAGAGAGAGAGAGAGAGAGAGAGATAGAGAGAGATAGAGAGAGAGAAATTGACCCTGCTTGATTACACTAGCTCAATGATCATCGACCCAAGCTTGCGGCTAACCAATGGAAGACCAAGGTCAAATCAAGCAAGGGGTGTAGCATTTAGACAAGTGTCCTTCTTTCCCCCTTTGAGAGAGAGCTTGATTTAGTAAATAACTAATTCTAAATTCTTATTGGTTCTCTATGTGAGCTAGCCAATAGGAATTAATCTTGCACAAGGTCTGCTCAATTCTCATTAGACCCCTTTGTAGACTGTCCAATAGAAATAAAGTAGGTCTTAATTCTTGTTGGTCATTTTTAGGGGGTTTTCTATAAAGTTTAACACTAGAATGGTAACAGGACACTTTTATGTCCTTGGACACTTTTGTGTCCTGTTAAGTGACCATTTTGCTTGAATTATTTGAAGAGTATGAAAATGAATTTCTAGGTGCTATATATCCACAAAGGTGCCTTATGAGCTGAAAAAACCTTAGCTTTTTTTTTTGAGTATCGATCTCACCATTAACCTTACTCTTGCACAACATTTTTGAACCTAAACTGTGTGAAAGAACGGGTCCTGTTTTTTACTTTTTTTCAATTTTTGTCAACTATACCACTCTAAACTTCATGTTTGTGAGGTTTAGATGGCTAGAGGTTAGGCCTTCATAGTTCTCAACATGTTTTGATGCTTGTAGGGAGAGCTACGTGTTAAAATTGAAAGTTATGACCAATTTACAAGAATTGCATAATCCTGTTTTTTGGCCAAAATTAGCACTTTTATGATTTTTTTTGGTGGCTTTCTTGATATCCAAATTCAATTTTGATTGTGTTAGTGTAATGTATAACATAAAGCTAATCTTCCTTGAGTTTTGGGGGACCTAATATGCTATATAGCATAGTATATGATGATGGTTGAGTTTTTTGATTGCTGAAGAATACGATAAATTTTAGAGTAGCAAGTATAACTTTCTCAATATTGCTAGTTTCTTTGGCCAATTGTGTGTGTTTTGTAGGTAGTGACCATATCTAATCATAGACTACAAACTTGGCTAGATATTGAGTAGTTTCTATGGGTTTCTAGAGGTCATAATGCTAAGCCCAGTTTTTTCATGTTTGCTGTATTTAGCACTTTATCATTGCCCCCAAGGTTCCAATTGTATTTAGCACTTTATCATTGCCCCCAAGGTTCCAATTGTAAGAGATCCATTATCCTTTTGACATGCTCCATGGCTCCTTTGAATCGAGAGACCCAAAGGGAACTAATAAAACATGTATATAGTATCTTTATTGAGCGTGACTATAGAAACTTTGATGATAGGTCCGCAAAATGGCAAAAATGCACTTTTCTGTACCTATTTTTTTGCCCAAAAAAAATAGTGAGGTAAAAGCAACCATATGTTTTGGTCACCAACCCATTGGCGTTAACGGGGCATTTTATCTCATGTCCTACAAAAATCTCCACTCTTATTTATATGCAATCAACCGTAAGAAATTGCTGTTTTGGGCAAAATGCACTGGTCCATCAACTTTGGAGGCTTGTAGTGACCAAGGGATGAGAAAATTACAAGTTTCTCATTTTTTCCATATGTAGTAGTTATTGAACTATAAGCTCATGAAAGGATTTTTCAAAATGAGTGGATCTACTATGGTTTTGGAAATTTTTCCCAAAACCCTGAAAGGACACTTTTATGTCATATTAGGTTACCATTCTAGTGTTAAGCTTAGTTTAAATAATCTTAATTTAGTTAAGCTTAATTCTCATTGGACCTTTCCATAAACCATCCAAAAGCATTCCGGCTTAATTGGGGGCAACTTGGCTAGGGGCTTGACATGTGGCCTTTATGCCTCATGTGGAGGGGTGACTCCTAAGGTGTGTGTGTTTGTGTGTGTGTGTGTGTGTGTTCTCATGCTCCTACTTGTAGGGCTCACCCCCTTATTTATAGGACTTGTGTTGAGTGTTGGGCTCAACCACCTCAACCAATTAAAGTTGTCTAAAATCGTACCTAAAGGTTCTAGGTCCAAGGACTTTTAAAACTAACCCTTGGAGACTTTAATGAAGTTTAACCTAAGGTCTTTTAAAGCTCCATTAGGTGTACATTGTTTCTTGGTAGAACTCTCCATATTTGGACCCTTATTGAGATGAGCTTATCTCTCCTCTTGGTCCCCTGTTGAGAATGGGTCTAGCAACACATATTTGTGTCCTAGCTCTTGTTCCCATTTATCTCCCTATATTAAATGATCAGTTCAATATGAGAAAATCATTTAGGATAGGCGGGCATTGAATTTTATCATAGTTATTGTGATAGGTGGGCATTGAATTTTATGATAGTTATTGTGTCGTAGCTTTTTATCTCTTTTTCCAAAGCACTTGTGAATTTTTCCTTCTCTTTTAGTTTATTGCTTTACTATGCACACCTATTTTCCCGTTTAGCTATGGCTCTAGTATTGACATCATGGGTGACCTCCACAATTTTGACCTTTGAATGTGGCCTTTATGGAGGTATGAGCAAAATTTCCTTCATTTTTTTGTCTATAAGTCTTTTTGGCACAAGCAGTTTATCATACCTCAATCTTATTCTCTTCAAGGTTTTCATGTCCTTCTCCATAATCGTTAACATATGTCCATGTGCTACCAAAATAGTTATATCATAGAAATACTGAAGAAAAAAATCTTTTTCTACCTCTTGAAGTGTCAAAAATGCCTCAACCTTCAACCTCATTGTGCCAAAGCATGCCTCTTCACATACTAACCTAGCTAGCCTCTCAAAGAGGAGCTTTGGCACACAAAGCTCAATGGAGGTTTTAGCCTTTCTCATTTCCTTGAATAGATTTAGGCTTATTTGTATCTTATTCATCCTTGGATCCTTCAAAATCTTCATAAGCTTTTTGAGTCTTTTCTTGTTGTTCATCGACTTGCCTCCTGTTTTAGGAACTAAAAGTGGACCTTTATCAGTCTTCCTAGTGAGAGCGGATTTTTTGAGATGGGGCTCAACTCAAGGCTCCCACCAGACAACCACTCCGTGAGACCCTACACACGCATATTTCTTAGGGGCACCACCCTCTTTTATGGAGAAAGAAGGAAACCAAAACAAACCGCACACACCCACACACACACACTCACACCTTCCTTATGGGCTTCAACACAAAATGCCCTTCAACCATTCAACACACACTCCTTAAGCAATCCCTTTGAACGCTGCACAAACTCACATGCAAAGATTGAACTTCACCATATTAGTGCTCATATACTTCTAAGAAAAGCAATCACAAAACCTCAAAACTCAAAACACCACAATGCACAAATACTTGACAACTCCTTTCCTTTCCCAAAAGAAGAGACTACTTACACACATAAGGCGACATGCATAGAGAGCTCTTCTCCATCTATGCAGCCCCAAGACTTACTTACACACAACATAAGGAGAGAAGACAAGCAAATAGACACCATGGTGCACAAAAAACATTCTCAACAAACAAGCAACCCAATGAGCACAAAATATGAGAAGCTGCCAAGATAGGCTTACCAATTTTACATGCGTTTAGAGCAAAAGTGTGACGACGACACCCCAATTGCAACAATTTGTTGATCAAACCATGAGATAGATCATTTAACTTGATATCCTTGCTCTCATATAGAATCTATAATCTTTATTTAGGGATGAGTATGATAAGAGCAATGTTTTGCAAGAGAATGGTAGCAATAGCATATTGATGCTCTCTCTATGGTGCCGCTTATGATAGCGAGCTTAGGAAATGGATAGGGAGACAAGAGGAGAGAGAGATTAGGGATTCCCGAACCTTAGAGGAGCTTATTTGCAGCAATGGAGTAGGTGTGTGTATTTTTGTGCTTGCCAAAGGGCCTTTTTATAGCTGTACAAGACCTTGGGTTAGGTTAAACTTGACTAGGGTAGGTAATTAACCATAGTTAGGTTCCCTTTTGACCATTCCTTCAATTATGAAAATAAGGGACTTATTTTTTCATTAAAAATAGCCTTTTAGGTCGTGGAGGCTCCATGAGGGTTGATAATGTATGTGGGCCCCACCATGATGTCCCTCCAGTGGCTCCTGCAGAGTGTCCCCATCCTGTTTGTTGTGTCTCTGGAAGCATCTTGAGCCGACCCCTCCACATGCAAGTGGTTTTAAACTCGCCATTGGTATTTTAGAATTTTGGAGAAGTCAAGAAAACTTTTCACCTTTGTGGTTTACCTGATTGTAACTTTGACCTGCAGTAACAGTGTCCGCAGCACCTTGTTTTCACCATAACTTTCAGCCTGTAACTCAGAATTGGGTGCTATAAAAGGCAAAGTTGACCTTCTCAAAGTGTTTAAGCTGATTTTGGAGTGTTCCTCAAGTATACCCACGAGCTAAGGCGTTCAATATGCATCCAAAACACCTTTTGAACCAAGTCTCCTTGTAGGGGGCCCTCTAGCATGCATCCAAGGTGTAGCATGCTTTTTTCAAAAGGGAATCCACCTTAAACAAATGAGGTAGGCTCCAATAAAGTTTGATTTATTGGGAATATACATTATATTTAAGATTTGTTGACCAACACAAGTAAATGATCCAAGACTTGGGTCACATAGTGGTGGGGAAGGGAAGGCCTACAAGGTTAACCCTACCCTTGAGAGAAGATGGGTAAGATAAGTGCCCATAAATTATTTATTTACAAATTATGGGATGTAGATAGCTATTTAAATTAGTAAAGGTAATTAGTTAAAGAATATACAATAAAAAAACTAGGAGAGTAGAATTAAGTTTACTATTTACATTTAGCATGAAGAGAGAAATATGATGTAAATGCATAAAGATCTAAGAAGGGTAAGGTGTTTGTATGGAAAAAGGCTATTACGAAAAGAGAGAATGAACACTAAGTTAAAACTTTGATAAAAAATATATACATTTGAGTAGAAATGTAGTGCAAATGCAAGGTTACCATTTAATGTTACTCATATTAGCCCTCCCCCTTCATCTAGGATCATTCATGCTCCTAGATGAAACGAAAGAGTTTTTTTTTTATTTTCTTTTTTTTTTCTTTTTTTCTTATTTTTCTAAAAAAAGGAGGAGTGATATACACTCTTTTACTCCATTAGACCTGCTTTTCATTACTTCAATCCCATAAATCGGAGATGGGAGGGTTGCCTTGGGTATGTTGAGATTCCAAGGCTGGTTCTTCTTTGCACATCAAAGCTTTAAAAATAGGTGGAGCATTTGCCAAGCCGAAGGGATCCATGCCAATTTGGAGCTTAGACGATGTAGGTAGATGACTTCCTATCAAAGGATTGATACGTTGAAAGTAGGGCTTTAATCTCCATCCATTGACTCTGGTCTTGTGGAGTTTTCTTGATAAATCTGCTAATCTGTAACTACCATTCCCAAACTTTGTTTTTATCATGAAAGGTCCCTCCCATCTTTGCAAAAACTTTTTGTCAAGTCGAGTATCAAGTCGGTTATCATAGCGAAGAACCAACATACCTTCCTTCAATCCTTTCCCCTTGAGCTTCTTGTTGATTTTTTCTCTTTGGCTTGTGGCTTGGGCAATGTAATAGTCAATGGACTCTTCTCTATCAAGCTCAAGTCGTTGAAGATCTAAAATTCTTTCCTGCAAAGCTTCTTTTGGCCTCTTTGCTCCCCGTGAGAGAATGCGTATCTACTGCATATGTGATCAAATATAAATTTTGATACCTCCTTGGCTGTAATTCGTGTTGTACTTGCTGCCTCCGCCCATCATGTCATGTAATCTACTCCCACAATGATGAAGACCTTCCCGGTAGATGTGCGAGGTAAGGGGCCTATTGCATCCACACCCCACTTCTCAAAAGGACCATACGAAATTATTGGAACTCGAGGTTCGTAAGTGAGTCGTCGATTTCCAGCAATCTGACAACCTTTGCATGACTTACACCAATGCTGGACATCACGGTGTAGACTTGGCCAAACAAACCCTGCTTGCAAAATCTTCCTGTTTGTAATATCATGAGAAAAATGACCCCCACAGACATCATCATGGCATGAAAAGAGGATTCTCTCTATTTCTTGAACAGAGGGCACCCTTCTTAGCACCAAATCTTTCCCTTTATGATACAGATCATCTCCTATGAGTTGGTAAGGAGTTGCCTTTTTTACCAACCTATGCCTTTGCACTTTATCCAAGTGTTTAGGGCACTCACCAGTTTGGAGGAAAAATATGATTTCCTTCAATTCCTCTTGGCCTTGGTACTTTGGTTCGTAGAGCTTCACACCTCCCACCATGATCTGAAGTTTCTCATTGGTGAGATAATCTACTTCCTTGTTGAGGGTTCTCACAACATGCTATACCTGTGTAGCTTCAAAGTTCTTTATCAAAGACTTCACCTGTCTAAGCCACTCCACTAGAGTAGGGTTCTTGCACTTCCATATCCCTTGGATTTGCCTAATAACTAGTAAGGAATCACCTCTTATTATAAGTCTTTTGATGCCAAGTTTTCTACATTCTTCAAGCCCCAACTTTAAGGTGACATACTCAGCCTCATTATTAGAATGAACATTTTTCAAGGTGATACCTTTCTTAACAAGAACTTCCCTTTGTGGACTTAGAATAAGAACCCCCCCTGTTGCCTGATCGTGTTGTCATCGGTAAGCTCCATCAAAGCACAAAATGTGTGCATTGTCCATCTCCTCCTCATTATTTTGTGGTGTAGCTTTGTCTCCTGCCTTTGGTGACTCTTTCCTTTCTCTCACTTTGTATGTGAGAATGTCTGCAAGACCTGCCCTTGTGCTATCTTCCACAAGAAAAGTGTATTCGAACACTTGAAGTTCTAGAACCCATTTGGCTATCCTAAATGAGAGGCTCATGTGTTGCACAACATATGGTAAATTGTTTTCCATGGTGAGAATGACAAATGGTGCATGTAAGAGATATGATCGGAACTTTCTTACCGCAAACATAATTGTGAATACCACCTTCTCCATATCGGTGTAGCCCTTCTCTGCAGCGGTCATGACTTTGCTTGCAAAGTATACTGGCCTCATGTAGCATGTTTTTGGGTCTTTTTGCATGAGAACTACACCGATGGCCTCCATTCCTACACTTGGCGTGATGTAATATGTATCCTTTGGATTTGGTGGCATTATTGTTGGAAGAGATTTGAGAATACCCTTTACTTTAGTAAAGCATAATTCGTGTTCCTCTCTCCATTCAAATGTGGGTTTGTTTGCTAGCTTGTGCAAAGGTGCAATAGCTTCCGCTAGAAGGTGAATGAAACGAGACATGTACCTTACTTTGTGGTTGAAAGTCATGAGCTCCTTGGTTGTCGCTGGTGGTTGTAGTGACAAGAGAGCATTTACTTTTGATGGATCCACTTGAATTCCTTGCAAAGAAACCACGTGACCTAGCAATACTACTTGTGACTCTGCAATGTGACACTTCTCAAGATTAAGTTGTCCCCCAAATTGATGAAACCTCCTAAGCCCCTCCTCAACTTTTTGGCAATGAAGTCTTTGGCTACTATAGATACAGAAGTCATCCATAAAAACCCTAATTGACTTTCCAAAGAAGGGCTGAAAGACAAGAGTTGTAAACCTTATAAAGGTACTAGGAGCATTTGTGAGCCCAAATGGCATCACTCTATAGGCAAAGCAACCCCAAGGTGTGATGAAAGTGGTTTTTAACTGATCTTCTTATGCTATTCTGATTTGAAAATACCCTGAATACCCATCACACACTGTGTAACATTCATAGCCGGCTACTTCGTTTAAGATTTCATCTTGGAAAGGAAGAGGAAAATGATCCCTCTTTGTTGCAGCATTGAGCGGTTTGTAGTCAACACAAACCCTCCATTTTCCGTTCTTTTTAGGGGTTACTACAATTGGGGATACCCACTCAGAGTTAGACACAGGGTAAATGAAACCAGCTTTGAGGAGTCGGTTAACCTCTGTCAAAAGTGCCTCTTGTTGTATTTTTCCTAGGCGCCTTAGCTTTTGAGCCGCAGGTTTAGTACCTGGTTTTAATTCTATGCCATGCTCTATAACATCCACACCTCTAATTTGTGAGTAATCAGTGATAAACAAATTGGGATACCTCTTGAGTATATCGATGTAGGACCGCTTCTCCTCAGGGGTAAGATCTTTTGCAAGCATCCTCTCAAAGTCTTCAAAGTGCTTGTGGTCACCTTTGTCATTCTTTGTTTGCTCCTTTGTTGGGTCAACCTCTATTGATGGAGTTTTTGATGTGTTGAAGATGATTCCCATTACCTCCAAAGATGATTCTTCTTCGTTATTGGATGTAGTGGTTGAACTTTCCTCATCGCTTGAGCCAAAACTCTCTTCACTTTCTTCATCAGCCGTGGTCTCATAGTTGATGTCAAGCTGCTTTTCTTCATGCCAATCATATACTACATGTTTCCCCTTTTTGAGAATCAATTGTCCTCGTCCCCATTTTTGATCTGCATTCACAGCAATGAGCCAAGGCCTCCCTAGGATGATGGGATAGCCCTCCCCCTTGGCTGGCATAACATACATGTCCACACGTGCATCTATATTACATACAGAAACTTTTACATTCTCGATGATCCCTAGGCACTTCACACTTGCATTGTTGGCCATCCTAGCTTGACAATTAGAGGATTTAGTGATTTCAAGCCCTAGTCTATTCATGGCTCTTTCCGTGATCACACACATTTGTGCTCCACCATCAACATACACATTGGATACCTTCCTACCCCTTACATAAGCATCTACAATAGGTTCCACATCTTGTTGTGGCTTTGAGGTCAATGCCTTTACTGTCACCTTTTCTTTCTTTCTTGGGAGTCTTGTGCTTACAAGTTTGGACCAATGCTTTCTCACCTTGGGTGATAGATGTAGGAGTTGAGGCCAAGAAATATTGGGCTTTTGAGTTTGCAAATCTTCTAAGATGTTGTAGGGTTCCATATTCTTTCCTAATGGAAAATCGTTGATGCCGATCTCCCTTCGCCTTGACCTCTGCTTCTTGCCTCCTTCCTCCTTCTTTGAATTTTTCTTCCTCTTCTTCCTTGCAGGTTCTGACTCTTCATTCCTTGTGTCTTCATCCTTGTTGTGTGCTCTTGTGCGCTTTTCTGCTGGCATAACATCAAAATGTATAGGGCTCACCTCTATCTCCTCTTCCAGCTTTATGACGTTTACTCCTCTCTCTTCCTCCACTGGTGGGACAGGAGGGATGTTTGCTACTGGAGGTGGTGGTGGTCGACGAAGAATTTGCGGGGCTTGAGCATGCTCTTGCTGCACCACGAGCGGAGGGGGTCTAGGAGGGTATATGTCCCCTGGAAGCCTTCGAGGGTGAGGGCAATTATACATGCCACGACCAACTTCGTTGCAATTCCAGAATCTCAACTCTTGTGGGCAAATTATGTCAGGAGTTTTTTGGAGCAAAGGATTGCGCATATGTACATACCCATGCATGGTGCATCAAATAAAGTATTGCCCATTTTCCAGAGCCAGGTGGTTACGTGGGGCCCACATGTGTACAGGTAGGACACCATGTACATAGTGCATCGATTTTCATCGTTACTAGTACCATTGTGTTTTTCTACAATAAAGAGGAGTTGATAGCGCGTAAAACTTCTCGAGGAAGCTATCCGCGGGCCGACGACGTGAGGTCAGCAGGTGCGTCAGATGGCATCTAGTGGCGTCAGGAGGGCGAACGAGGTCAATATTTGCACGCAGATGAGGACGGACACAACGTGGGTGTTTGCTTGTGAGAATTATGCAGAAAGGTCATCATGAGGACCTTTTTTTGGGGCCACTTCACGTGGTGGCGAGATGCATTATTGGAAAAAAGCTGAGTGCCAGGTGTGCGAATGATGCAAAAAGGTGACAACTATGCACTGCGAGGTCAGTTTTTGGCCTGTTCGGGGTCCGTTTGAGGTCATCTAAAAGGCCAAGGGTGCCCAACTAAAAAAGCTAAGTGTGGGAACTGAAAAAACTGAGAGAAGACCAGAAAAAACGTGGAGAAGAGAGGAGGAACAGCCGCAGGTGTGTTTTTGCTCATTTTGGAGCCTGTTTTGGCCGTAAACTGCTCATCCGAGGTCGGATTTGAGCACTTTGACATTGTAGACTGGGGTTTTGGGCCGTTCCGGACGCGATGGCGCTGTCCATTTTGCCAAATTCCTCACTCTTTTTCTGCTGTTTTTCTGTGTAAGTTTCTCCTATGAGCGAAGTTTCTGCTCTAGTTTGTGATTGTATCTGGTATCTTTTACCCATATTGTGTGAGCTGTTTGCCCCATTGGTGTTGGCCCAAGCTCATTTGTATCTAAACATCAGAAATTCTCCTCTTTTGAGCTGAGTTTTTTGGGTGTGTGTGTGTGTATGTGTGTGTCTGTGTGGAGTGGGCAAGTGGATAGTCTCTCTCCTCTCACTCCAGAGGTGTGTTCCCTGTCTCGGCCAGGTGTGTTGTGTAAGCCGAGTGGTGCCCCATAGTGTGTGTGTGTATCTTCCCAAGAGTGTGTGTCGGGTCGTTATAGAGGCGCTGTGTGTGTTTTCATCCCGCTCACATTCTTTTGGCGCCCCCACGGAGGATCTTCTTCGAGTACCTTCTGCTTCGAGCTTCAAGCTTCGAGATTCGGGATTACAGGTTGCAGATTACAGGTTACAGGTTACAGGTTACAGGGACAGGTACAGGTACAAGTGATTCACACAGGTACAGGTAGCTGGAGTACAGTGATATATAGCAGTGGTGTCACTTGCAGTTGTTGTGGGTATGCATCACTTGGCGCCTATTTGAGCGCATTGTCTGTTGGATTGTACGTTACTTGTGGAAACTGCCATTGTACGCCTTTGTGGAGCCATATATGGTTTTATTTGGCAGTCCCAGCCATTTCTGAGACTTGGTCTGGAAGATAGTCATTTCTGAGACTTGACTATACGCGATTTGCATTAGCTTTCGTGTGAGGGTCGATAGCGTGAGGTTTTTATTGAGCTGGGGGATTCTCAAATGTGGAGATCCTTTCGGTGATACAGGTAGCTGGAGCACCCTTTTCGTGACCTCGCCATAGGCTATGTACTAGTGAGTCCTACTTGATGCTCGGGTTCTATTGTTGACAGTTTATGCATACATAGACAATCTATATTTTGGGTTCCTACTGCTCTACTTCTGGGGAAACTCTGTCGAAATTTTCCCAAGTTATGATGGCTGGTTTTTTGGTATTTTGAGCCATTTATGCTGTTATGCTGCTGAAATTTTGGCAAAATCAGAGGTTGAGTCAGGTGTGCCTTCTTGGGAGCTTCATGGTTGGCTTTAATGGATGATCAAAATGGCCCTCAGTTCACTCCTTTTCATTTAACGCAAAGAATTCAGATTAATGTTCATGTGTCCAGGAAGATCTTTTTCCAGCAGCGCATAGTCTTTATGTTTGGGCCAAGAAGATTGAGAGAGATCCTGGAATGTCCTTTGCCTGTTGTCATTCCGATGATCAACTATGAAAACTCATTTGATGTGCATGTGTTTGTCCTTATCTAAAGTTGAGCTCCATTGAAGTTTCTGGGGATTGGGAAGTGAAAAGTTTTGGGTTCTTGCACGTGTGTTCGAAGGGGTTCTCAAAGCATCATAATTTGGGTAGCCATGGCTTTCTCTTATCCCGAGTTTCATGGAAGAAGTGATGAAGATGTGGAAGAATTTTTGGAAAAGATGGAGGTTGCCTGCATTAGCAACCAGATTCATGACCCTACGCAAATGTTACGCCTTCTCCAAATTTGTTTGAAGAGTGATGCACGAGCTTGGTCCAAAGCATTTGAAGAGGAGTTGCGTATGGCTGATCCACCTATAAGATTGAGTTGGGACAATCTAAGGCATGGATTGGAAGTGGAGTTTGTGAAGATAGAAGACCCTGACAAAGTGTGGCAAGAAGTACAGGCTTTGGTGCAAAAGGAAGGTGAGCCAGTAGATGCGTACATACGTAAGTTTTCATTGGCATGGGAGCGAATGTGCAAGGCTTTAGCACCACAGGTACCCCCGCCTGACATGATGAAGAAGGACAGGTTCTTGGCTGGTCTTTGGGAGAATATACGTTGGAGAGTAGAGCTAAAGAAGCCTAGGACATATGAAGATGCACTAGAGGTAGCAAGGAACAAAGAGTGGAAGCTGAGGAAAATGAGCCAGTTAGGGGTGGAGTCTTTGCCAATGAGGTCTGAATTTCAGCCTATAGAGTCTTTACAAGGGCGCATGTCAGGGGTTCATCATGAACCAGTGGTTCCTGTTACTACTCAGGTTATGCCAGCAGTGGTCACTACAGCAGTGCAAGATGATGGCCTAAGGCAAGACATGAGGCAAGTGGTTGATCTGATGAAGAATCTCAGCCTAAACATGCTAGGTCAAGTGGGAAATAATCGAGGTCGAGGGCGGTTTGCAAATCAGCCAGGAGGTGAAGAAAGACCTAGGAATGGTGCTGGACAAAGTAATAGTAGGTTTTGGAGGCAGACGCCCACATGTTATAATTGTGGAGAGTTGGGTCACATCAGCCCGCAATGTGATAAGCCACCAAGGATGGGGGGAGACATGTATCCATTGCCAAGACAGGTGCTAACTAGATCAAATGATTATGGCATCGAAATTAAGGGAGACGAAGGAACCAGTGGACTGACCCAGGAGGAAAAGGGAAAGACAAAAGTGCTAAGTGTAGTCACCTTGGAGAAGGCATCAAAGCTAGAGGATACATTAGTGATGCCTATTGGGAAGAGGACCACAGAGGATAAGGAAGGAAGAAGTGCCCCAGGTCCTAGTAAGAAGAAAGGAAAGAGCCATGAAGGCGAGGATGTCAAGGCCAAGAGGAAAAGGAGAGCTCGTCGAAAGTTTCATGTTTCAGATTTTCCACTAGGGGATGGGCAATTAAGCTATGACTTGAAGGAGGATCTGACGAGCAGGAAGGCAGATGTTACTTTTGGGCAGCTTATAGAGATGGTGCCTAAGCTAAAGCGACAGTGGAAGAGGATGGTTAACCCAATGGAGAAAGAGCCAGAGAGAGGTTCAGTGAAGGTGTTGGCAATGGACGAGCTACCAGACATTTGTCCAATAGTAGATGTGTGGCATAAAAGGAAAAATTTGGGACAAGGTTATGTGGATGGCGGAGCCCAAATATGCGTCATAACACACTCATGCGTTGAGAAGATGGGTCTCACAGTGGCTGGGGTGTCAGGTTTTCGGATCAGATTGGCAAACCATCAAAAAGTAAAATGCTTGGGTGTTGTAAAGAGCTTAGAAGTGGAGGCATATGATGCAAAGGCAGTGGTTGATTTTCATGTGATGCCAGCAGGGTTGGGAGCATATCCTATTATACTGGGCAGACCATGGTTACGTGCAGTGGGAGCTGTTCAAGATTGGCGACATGGTACGATTAGCCTCTATGGAAAGACAGGTACCAAGAAGCTTTATAATATGGACACAAGGAAACGATTAGAGGAGCTTTATGAAGATGAGGATGAGTCTAGTGATGAAGACTCTTCCACGGTGACAGATGAGGACAGTGATAGCACTACCAGCAGTGATGAGGATGCTGATGTTGCATTTCTTTTGATGGATAAAGAAATCCAGGAGTGTGGTTTAGTCGCATTTGCGAATGAAGTTGAAGATGAAAGTGAAGGGCCTTATGAAGTGATTCAAGGGCTGATGCAAACCAAGGTTGAGTTGTCAAAGAATCAGGAATTAATGACACAGATGATCGGTGGAGACCTCTCAGCTATGGAAAAGAAGATATATTTGCACATGCCGGTCTATGCCAAAGTAATTGATGGTTTTCTTGATGCAAGGTTGATGTATGGTTTTCCTTGGGAACCAGGTGAAACCTTGATTAATCTTTTGATGCAGGGAATGCAAAGTGTTTTTGTATGGGATCCAGGTGGCATGAATATCTCTTTTTGCTGCTGCTGATCATGAATGATCTAGCAGGCTAGGGGATGGGCAAATTATGTCAGGAGTTTTTTGGAGCAAAGGATTGCGCATATGTACATACCCATGCATGGTGCATCAAATAAAGTATTGCCCATTTTCCAGAGCCAGGTGGTTACGTGGGGCCCACATGTGTACAGGTAGGACACCATGTACATAGTGCATCGATTTTCATCGTTACTAGTACCATTGTGTTTTTCTACAATAAAGAGGAGTTGATAGCGCGTAAAACTTCTCGAGGAAGCTATCCGCGGGCCGACGACGTGAGGTCAGCAGGTGCGTCAGATGGCATCTAGTGGCGTCAGGAGGGCGAACGAGGTCAATATTTGCACGCAGATGAGGACGGACACAACGTGGGTGTTTGCTTGTGAGAATTATGCAGAAAGGTCATCATGAGGACCTTTTTTTGGGGCCACTTCACGTGGTGGCGAGATGCATTATTGGAAAAAAGCTGAGTGCCAGGTGTGCGAATGATGCAAAAAGGTGACAACTATGCACTGCGAGGTCAGTTTTTGGCCTGTTCGGGGTCCGTTTGAGGTCATCTAAAAGGCCAAGGGTGCCCAACTAAAAAAGCTAAGTGTGGGAACTGAAAAAACTGAGAGAAGACCAGAAAAAACGTGGAGAAGAGAGGAGGAACAGCCGCAGGTGTGTTTTTGCTCATTTTGGAGCCTGTTTTGGCCGTAAACTGCTCATCCGAGGTCGGATTTGAGCACTTTGACATTGTAGACTGGGGTTTTGGGCCGTTCCGGACGTGATGGCGCTGTCCATTTTGCCAAATTCCTCACTCTTTTTCTGCTGTTTTTCTGTGTAAGTTTCTCCTATGAGCGAAGTTTCTGCTCTAGTTTGTGATTGTATCTGGTATCTTTTACCCATATTGTGTGAGCTGTTTGCCCCATTGGTGTTGGCCCAAGCTCATTTGTATCTAAACATCAGAAATTCTCCTCTTTTGAGCTGAGTTTTTTGGGTGTGTGTGTGTGTATGTGTGTGTCTGTGTGGAGTGGGCAAGTGGATAGTCTCTCTCCTCTCACTCCAGAGGTGTGTTCCCTGTCTCGGCCAGGTGTGTTGTGTAAGCCGAGTGGTGCCCCATAGTGTGTGTGTGTATCTTCCCAAGAGTGTGTGTCGGGTCGTTATAGAGGCGCTGTGTGTGTTTTCATCCCGCTCACAACGTCGTTGATTGCGATTCCCTTCTCTTGGTTGTCGTTGTTGGGGTAGGTCCTGCACTAGATTCAAGGTGAGACTCTCTAGTTGTTGAGTTAATCTTTGAAAGATCTCTTGTTGTGATCCTTCCCCTATTTGTGAAGTTTGGGCAAGAGAGCCCCTAACTTGTGCTCCCATGCTTGGTGAAGAATCCCTCTCAATGACTTCATTTAGGTCCCTTGTTCTATGTGCTTGAAAATTCAACTTCTTGAATTTGACCATGGCCACCTCACGTGCTTCCTCAATTGTTGATGGGAATTTTAACTCTATCTTGGTCTTCAAAATTGGATACAAGCCAGCCATGAACCTATCTTTCTTTATAAAGTTTGGTGCACCACCTTGGTTTTGGAAGGTAGCCTCCCATCTATCCCATAGGTTAAGGAAAACGGCCTCATAAGATGGGTAGTCTTCAAGGAATACCTGTTTATGTTGAAGTAGACACTTCCAAAGACCCTCTGGAGTATCTCCTTGCCCAAATTTGGCAAGAAAAATTGCACGTAGCCTCTCCCAATTGGTTTTGTTTTGAGGTTGCAAGGCCTCGTACCATGCCTTAGTCTCCCCTTTGAGAACGAGTGGAAAAGCACGCAGCTTTACCTCTTCTTGATCTCTCCCAGAGATGAGGTGTGCCATCTCCAAATTATCCAAAAATTCTTGTGCATCCTCACCATTTTTAGAATGAAAGGTAGGAAAAGTGCTTGACATTTTTACAATACAAGGAGGCTTGTGTACCACAAAGTTTTGACTACGATGAGTGATCACATCAAAATGAAAATATATACATCAAGTGTTAGTTCATAATTTATCATAGGCAAAATAAAAGGATTGATTGAGGCATTAATTTCATTAAGGCGAGTGGGTCCAAAAATTCTCCTAATGGTTGCTTGAAATCTAAATTTTGTAGCAATTATGATGTGCACAGATTGACGAGCTATGGGTGTAAAAGGAGAAGCAGCTCCAGGTTGGTTCATGTGACAATGTGTTCTCCTTTTTCTTTCTCTTGAAGAAAGTTTCCTTTGAGTGGATCACTATCTAAGCGCCTCTTGTCCCTACCTCAAAACAAAATAAAAACATGGACATCAAATGAATCATCATAATTAATGAATGGAAGAATGATGGGATTTGGAGATGCCAAGATTTCACCAAGTCTTTCTGCTCCAAACATAAAAACAATGCGTTGTTGGTAAAAAAATTTGCGATCTACACAAATGTTAATTCTGATGCGTTGTGAAAAATGAAAAGCATATGGTGCAACTCTATTGTTCATGAGGAGAATAGAAGGCAATTAGGAAAGTTCCTTGTGGGGGCACCACTGTTATGAGAGCGGATTTTTTGAGATGGGGCTCAACTTAAGGCTCCCACCAGACAACCACTCCGTGAGACCCTGCACACGCATATTTCTTAGGGGCACCACCCTCTTTTATGGAGAAAGAAGGAAACCAAAACAAACCGCACACACACACACACACACACACACACACACACACACACTCACACCTTCCTTATGTGCTTCAACACAAAATGCCCTTCAACCATTCAACACACACTCCTTAAGCAATCCCTTTGAACGCTGCACAAACTCACATGCAAAGATTGACCTTCACCATATTAGTGCTCATATACTTCTAAGAAAAGCAATCACAAAACCTCAAAACTCAAAACACCACAATGCACAAATACTTGACAACTCCTTTCCTTTCCCAAAAGAAGAGACTACTTACACACATAAGGCGACATGCATAGAGAGCTCTTCTCCATCTATGCATCCCCAAGACTTACTTACACACAACATAAGGAGAGAAGCCAAGCAAATAGACACCATGGTGCACAAAAAACTTTCTCAACAAACAAGAAACCCAATGAGCACAAAATATGAGAAGCTGCCAAGATAGGCTTACCAATTTTACATGCGTTTAGAGTAAAAGTATGACGACGACACCCCAACTGCAACAATTTGTTGATCAAACCATGAGATAGATCATTGAACTTGATATCCTTGCTCTCATATAGAATCTACAATCCTTATCTAGGGATGAGTATGATAAGAGAAATGTTTGCAAGAGAATGGTAGCAATAGCATATTGATGCTCTCTCTATGGTGCCGCTTATGATAGCGAGCTTAGGAAATGGATAGGGAGACAAGAGGAGAGAGATATTAGGGCTTCCCTAACCTTAGAGAAGCTTATTTGCAGAAATGGAGTAGGTGTGTGTATTTTTGTGCTTGCCAAAGGGCCTTTTTATAGTGAGGTGGTCCGGGGCGGGCAACAAGAGAGGCGACCTCTAAACACCCCTCAAGGCTCCCGTGCTGCTCAATTGGGGCTGGGGCAACCACAAGCACAACACAACAACAAACCCACAGCCAAACCCAAACAAGATAGGGGCACCACCTAGTTATGGTATGCGAACTAGGACGCAAGAGAGATTTTGGCACAACCAAGAAGATGCACCACCCAACGCACACAAACAACCTCACACCAAGACACACACAAACTGGACCAGAGAGAGCTAGAGCAAAGGGAAGAGAGAGAGAAAAGGATCTTGCGTAATACCGTATTTGTGACTTGCAAATGGAGATGGTTCGTTATGATGCTATCGTAGAACTTGTATAAACTCACTCAATGCTTAGTGATTGCTAAACATTTCCAAAACACACACACACTGTCTTAGGGTGTGGGAGACCTCTCACCACAATACCCTCTTACAATGGACACAAAACTGGAAATGAAAAACACACTAAAACACTTTCTAAAATCAAGATCAACCGATAAAAACTCAAATACACAAGTCACCTTGAATTCTCCAAACCGTATTGCACAAATGGAAGGACGAAGATTTGAACGTAGAATCACGCCTTTGATGCACCAAACCTCAATTTATTGATGATGAAGGAGCATATACAATAGTGGTTTTGAGATTTGTGGAACTCACGCTCTCTCACTTGCAATGTGTAGCTTGAAGGCTTCTCTCACACCAAGAGTGAAGCTCACAAGTGGTTGCTACACCTAAGTCTCTCCTCACGCATAGAGTGTTGGGGTGCTATGTGAGATGTTGGAGTTTGTTTTACAAGAAGGAGAGGGGTCTATTTATAGGTTGGAGACCCCTCATAAAGATTATTGGAAATCCTAATTTACAAGCAAACAAATCAGGATTATGATTTTTTTCAAAACATTGCGGGCCTTCTTTGTCTGCTTGAGTCATGGGTGTGGGCTCAAAAGAGAGCATTATTGATGGTAGATAAGGTGAAAGAGAGAGGAAGGGGAGAGAGAGAGAGAGAGAGAGAGAGAGAGAGAGAGAGAGAGAGAGAGAGAGAGTTACTATACATGTCTTGAGGTGAGGTGTCTTTTATGGTTATTTCAATGCTATTTTGTGTTAATAGGTTAGTCGTTAGTAATCACTAGAAAGTTAATGTTACATTTACAATGGGTAGAGTGAGTTGATTTGATGAAGGAAGAGGGGTGAATTAAAAGAGAATCATTGAGATGGTGAAGCTTTGAAGAAGCTTGAACTCACCCTTGTGTAGATTGTGGAAAAAATGACCGCTGGTCTTCTTCTTCTTCTTCGCTTCTTTACGCCGCCGCCACGGTTGACCACCACGATGAAAAGAGGATTTGTTGATGAAAAATCCTCAATTTGCAGAAGTTATCATGGTTAAGATGCTGAATTTTAGATATTTTAGGAGAGGTAAATGAAATTGTAACATGGAAGCAATAGAGAGAGAGACATGGAGAGGGTGTATGTATGTAGAGGTTCATAAAAGAACTATAGGGATGAGAGAGAAGGGTAATGGTGAAGAGGGTGGGAGAAGCCATGGAAATTGCAGGTTTGAGTGAGGGAAGGAGAGGGAGGGATGTGTAAGAGTGAGTAGGTGTGTGGAAGGGTGAGAGAAGACTAAAAGCTACTTGTGAGAAAAGTGGGCAGACTGGGGTCCACTCCAAAAATCATATCTCACCGCTGGTAGCTCCAAAAATCATGAAAAACTTTGAGGTGATTATTCAGAGCGTGGGCTACATTTTCTCTTTTGACCACCGCTCCAAATTCGGAGTGGAGATAGGTGCCAAAATTCTCACCAAAAAGCCTGTTTTTTATGCCTGCAAAAGTCTTTTAGTGGCCCCCTCCTTTGTTGAATTTGTACAATGCATCCAAGAGTGAGCCCCTCCTTTGTCATATTATAATACAAAGCATTCAAGTTGCCCTTGACCCATGCATGGAGGAGGATTATTGGTGAAATAAGAAATATATACATGGTGGGACTAGTGTATGGACTATTCATGGACTTTAGCTCAATGAGCACATGGTGTTAGAATAATGAGTAAAAATAATAATAAAAATATGGAGGAGTTATGGATATGGAAAGATATTGGAATCATATGATATGGTCCCTCCTTGAATTATTTTGGGTGAAAGAGGAAAAGGTATGCAAGTAAATAATATAATAAAAGTAACCAATGAGTAGAAATCAATTTTTTGTTTTCACGAGGGTGAGGGTGAAAATGTGGGAGTGATTTGTATAAAGGAAAAATATGAGGTTAGAGTATGTACATATTGGCAAAAAAAAATATAATTATGGTGTAAGAGGATGAAAGAAGGTGTACATAGGTTTAATAAAACACACACCTAAGTAGAAATATTTAAATAAAATACCAAAATAATTATAAAAAATCCCTATATTTAGGCCATATATACAATGAAATATTTACACACAAAGAGGCCATAATATACTTTTATTTTTTTATTTTTTTAATTTGTTTTGGCTCACCTAGCCCAGTGACTAGCTAGCTGAGGGTTTTTTAAGAAGATATGGAAAAAGTCCCCTAATTCACACACGCCTATTTACAGTGAAATGGTAGGGATAGCCATAGTGTTTGGGTGATTTTGGTAGGGTGAGGTAGCTTACTATGGCAATTATGGAGAGCCGAAAAACGGCTATCATTAGCCCCCCCTTTAGATAATGGTACATTCATGTACCATTTATCTGATCATACAACATGTATATTATGTAACGTCTGTCTTTGTCTGCTCTTATCTTTGAAGAACCTTTGTTGTATGATTAAAAAACCTTGTGTGATATGGAAGGTTCTCCGAGCCAATAGCAAGATGAAATGAAGTGACGGAGTAAACCTCCTCCATTGAGAAAGTTTCCATAAACACCCCCCAGGATCAAAGATCTTGAAATATCTTTCCCAAAGCCAGATGTATGGTATGGAATCACTTACTGATTTTGGTTGAAGAAACTTGTAGATTTTACTGTTGTCCATCATTGCATCTATCACTATGAATGTGATATAAAAGATTGGTTTCTCTTCCTCCTGTGTAAAGTTGATGTATCTGCTACGATCTTCAAGAGCTTGTATGAGCGAATTCCTGAACTGTAGCTCATAAAATTCATTCAACCTGGGTAGGCTCACCAAGTCAAAAATTATATGGCCTTCATGATCTAGGAAAGCTCGATCCATGCTTCCAGCTGCTATTGGAAGGTATTGCAAATAGTTTACCACATAAGTAGATAATAGACGAAGGTTTCTATTACTTCCAACACATTGGAAGAGAATAGATTTTGGTACTGATTGATGAGATATCCACATGTAGCAGTCAACAAGTTTTTCATCTATGATGAAGACCAGAAGCATCACAATGTGCGACCTCCATACACCAAAGAACCAAATGAAGAAGGTTTGGAAACCTCCGTTCATCACCAAGTATTCATGTCCTCCTCCACTTAAGAAGGTATGGTGCCCTCGATGAAAGGTATATGTGAAGAGAGGAGAAGTTGACTTTGAAGAGGTGAAACCCAATATGAAGATGATTGGGGCTTCAAAAGCTTGGATTTTCTTGCTAAGAGATTGTCCCATGAATGAAGAGCCACCCACTAAAACACCATCGGAGAGAATGATACCCTTCTGATAGTTTCCTTTTATGATTTTATTTTTTACTACTCTCCCATGTTCTTCATCCCCTTCTAAGCCCCCCCTTTGGCAAGGTTGTAACTCCTCACATTGTACCACCTCAAAGGTTGATGGAATACTGTTTGATTTTGTGAAACATTTGGCTTCTTGCATGATAGGTTCCTCTATGCTTAACATACATGGGTCATACCAATGCTTTTCAACATCCTCAAACACTTCTTGAAGATTATACTCACATGGATTCAACTCACACTCTTCTACTTCGTTTTGGAGTTGGCTTTCCATGTACACAATCATCTCTTTATGATCAATGTGATCTATGATCTCTCCACCTATGATTTCATCTTCTTCTTCACTCTCTTCTTTTAGACAAGATACACTCTCAGAACATTCCATAAGATCAAGGTTACCTTCAAGGTCTTCATTCTCCATAGAGTCATGTTGCACAAAAGCTTCGTCTGCTCGGACTAGAAATTGATCCTCCACCAAAGGGTTGGATATATCCATTATTGAATTATCAATGCCATTTGAGATATCTTGTGTTGATTTTCGCATGCTTGTGATAAAGGTAGAAGAAAGAGATTCCACAGTTGAATCTTGGCCACACACTTTAGCACTTGAATAATCAGCTAGCATGTAAGTAACTTCTTCAACATTTGTCGGAGTAGAAGGAGACAAGTATGGCAAAGGAGATGACTCCTTGATAGAAACACTTTCATGGTGGTTGGTTCTTCCAGCATGATGGAAACCATTTTTGATGTAGAAGTACTTGTGAAACTTCCTTCGGGCAATAGTGACCGCTTCTTCAAAGGTAGAGGGTCCACTACAAGTAACCTTAGTCTTTAGGAAAGGAGACAAACCCGAAATAAATTGATCCATTTTTACATAATCTGGAAATGTAGAACTAAATCCACATCCTTCCCATTGACGAGAAAAAATATCCTCATAAGCATAGTAGTCTTCACCATGTTGTTGAAGTCTCCGTAGTGAAGCCCATGCTTTCTCCATTGTTGGAACTTTAGAGAATCTGACCTTCAAAGCTTTGGAAATTTGGGTATATCCATCTTCAATCTGAGAAGACATACTCCAAAACCATTGCTCAGCGTTGCCTCTAAGGCATAGCAATAGAAAATCCCCTTTTTCAATGTCATCCCTTTTACCAAGGATATGACAAACCATTCTAAAATCAGCAAGAAAATCATCAACATCTTCTTCTGGATTTCCGAAGAAGATTGGGATATCATCAAAGGTATAGCGTTTCATAGTCTCTCAATGCTACAACCACACAAAGATTAGTTCCAAACAATCATCAACTAACTACACAAAGTTTTGAAAGGTCTTTCAGCATGAATTCTAGATTCTTATGTGAAAATGTTTTTTTCCTTTCTTATGTTATGCATAATCCGAACCATATTCTAGATCAATTTTTGTTTCCTTGAAATTAAAATCGATCATACATGTTTTCATGATTCATATAATCTACTTGATTATGCTGAAATTTAAGCATTCATGCAATACAAAAACAATAAGTACACGATCGCTCCTCAGTGGGGGCACCAAAATTGAGGTGGTCCGGGGCGGGCAACAAGAGAGGCGACCTCTAAACACCCCTCAAGGCTCCCGTGCTGCTCAATTGGGGCTGGGGCAACCACAAGCACAACACAACAACAAACCCACAGCCAAACCCAAACAAGATAGGGGCACCACCTAGTTATGGTATGCGAACTAGGACGCAAGAGAGATTTTGGCACAACCAAGAAGATGCACCACCCAACGCACACAAACAACCTCACACCAAGACACACACAAACTGGACCAGAGAGAGCTAGAGCAAAGGGAAGAGAGAGAGAAAAGGATCTTGCGTAATACCGTATTTGTGACTTGCAAATGGAGATGGTTCGTTATGATGCTATCGTAGAACTTGTATAAACTCACTCAATGCTTAGTGATTGCTAAACATTGCCAAAACACACACACACTGTCTTAGGGTGTGGGAGACCTCTCACCACAATACCCTCTTACAATGGACACAAAACTGGCAATGAAAAACACACTAAAACACTTTCTAAAATCAAGATCAACCGATAAAAACTCAAATACACAAGTCACCTTGAATTCTCCAAACCGTATTGCACAAATGGAAGGACGAAGATTTGAACGTCGAATCACGCCTTTGATGCACCAAACCTCAATTTATTGATGATGAAGGAGCATATACAATAGTGGTTTTGAGATTTGTGGAACTCACGCTCTCTCACTTGCAATGTACAATAGATTTTGGGTTTTTCTAAAATTACAAAAAAAGGTAAGGGTGATGATAGGTAGAGTAAAATGAAAAATTTACAAGTGGTTGTGTCAGTGCATGCAAGTATGTGTGTAGGAGAGAGCAAGAAGAGAGAGTGTCATAATTACCAATATCTAATTCTCCTAAATGATTTTCTCATGTTAAAGTACTGATCTTTTAATATGGGGAAGTACTAAGGGAGAAAATCTAGAATATTGGTTAAGTTGGCAGACCGGTGTCGGGGGATATGTGTTCGAAACGCAATCCGGATAGGCGCCGGGCCTCTGGCTGTGAGAGGTGTGAGAGAGCACGAGAAAAATAGATGCATATGGCTTTGGCAATCACCGTAGTACTCAATTAATCAATTCAATCTCTCAATACAATGTAATCGATAGCCAAGGTGGGCTATTAACAGCACCAACACTTGGATCAATTGGTGTATAGGAGTTTAAGCTCCCTTTATAGATTAATCGAGCCGTTAACGACACCACGGCTTCTTAAAACAATTAATTAATCTTTAGACTGATGTCGATGATGGAAACTTTTGACTGTCACTTTACCTGCTTCAACTCATGTCAACAACTCTCAAAATCTCTATGAAACTTCTTCTTTTGATTGGCTTCAATTTCCACTCTAAAGTTTTATCTTTCTCCTACTCTTCAATTGCTATTTGAAGCTTTAACCCTTGCTTGGTGTGCCCTGTGCTTCCCCCTTGCTTCTTTAGGTCAAGTCCCTTGCTTATGCGAGAGAGAGAGAGAGAGAGAGAGAGAGAGAGAGAGAGAGAGAGAGAGAGATCTTTCTTTGATGCTTTTTATCTTGCTTATACCTAGTTCCGAGAGTGAGATCCAGAGAGATGGTGTGGCTTCTTCTTGCTCAAGCACCAGATCCCTTCTTCCGTGCTTATGCAACCCTTGAGTCCTTCTCCTCCCTTGCTTATCAAGCACGAGAGAGAGAGTCCTTCCTTTGCTTTCTTTATTTTGCTAGCCGAGGACAAGAGCGAGAGAGAAATCCCTATGCTTTGCTTCCTTCTTCTCCCCTTCGAGCTCCCAAATCCTCTCCTCCTTTGTTGTAAAACTACAACAACCTTACCTTTTTCTCCTCAATCTCCCTTGATTAAGCAACGTGATAGAGAGACCACGAGAGAGAGAGAGAGAGAGAGAGAGAGAGAGAGAGAGAGAGAGAGAGAGAGAGAGAGAGAGAGATCCTCCTTCTTCCTTCCTTCATCCTTTCTCCCCTCTTCTATATCTCATGCACAAGAGAAAGAGAGAGTGCCCCTTCCTTGTGGACTCCTTGCTCCCATAGTCCGAGCTCTTCCCTCGTTCCTTAACTCCATGCCCTCACAACTCCTTCGTTACTTCTCTCCACTTCCTTTTGTTCTCTTCTCTTTCATAACCCTCTTCCCTTGCTTATCCCTTCTACCTCTAGCAATAATCCTCCACTTTTTTTTAAATAGGCCACTTACCCCTAAGCAACAACGGCATCGTGGTTGCTAGGTGGGAAGCAGCTCGATGATGGGGCAGCCGACGAACTCGAGCAATACAAAATCCACCGGGATAATGACCAAATAGCAATGCCATGGCCTTGTGAAGCGTTTTGTCTTCACGATCAAGCTCGTCCGAGGCCTGCAGCGTGCGCTATAATCGCTTCTTTCCTCTCGTGCACTCACGCTGTTTGCCGCTTCCATGCCCTCACTTTTCTTTCCTGGTCTCTACACCCGATAGGGTTTAATTGGGAGGCCATGAGTTCTTTGGGAGGGTGGCCCTTAAAGGGTACCCCATTTGATACACTTGCCGGCCAAGACAATGCCAAGCATGACATTCTTTTCCATCAGTCTTTGACTAACAATATCATCGTGAATTCGCGGCCCGTATCCATATCTTGTATAATCCCACATGCCCTTAAGATGCAGGCATAGGTGATTGCATTCATCAAAAGAATTCCCTTCGCATATAATTAGTTTCCCTAGAGATTCCTTGCCACAACCAGGGTGTGTTTATCTTGCAATCATTGTTTAGCGTAAGATGACATTTTGAACAAATCTCACTACCGTTAGTCATTGTAGCTGGATTCAATCATCAATATCTTACAGCTCCGGACTCTGATTGGCAAGCTATAGATTTCTATAGACTTCTCAAGCTGCATAGAATGCATACAAACCCTCTTGAAGCTGTAAAATTCCGGGATGGCACACCAACCGAGCGAACTGCGCACTGGTATGGAACTGACCCCGGATGAATTTTTAATGGTCAATATCTTGGCAACAACCGTAACTCCGAGCACTGATCTGAAAAGATCGAGTGCTCCACAAAGTGAGTATTTCAGGGCCATGCATTCATTTCATTCCACTTCATACTACTATAACTTTTGCATCATAGCTCCAACCGACGAGCCGTAAAGACATGCCGGTAGAGCACTTCAAGCACTCCAATTCTAGATCTTAATCTCCCGCTTGTGCTCACTTCAATCATACTTCTTTTTAGCATCATGAAGGCATCTGCTGGCCCTTTAAAACCACATATGGCATACATTAATCAAGTAAGCTTCAAATAAGCTTGGCGTGCATTTTTCTCGTCTCTTTCTTAGCATGGGAGCGAAGCTGCATTACATCGGCCACAGTAGGGATCCAAAGGAGGGAAAATAGGGATCGAAATGAGGGGACATTTGCAAAAGAGCAATGTCATCAATGGGCTTCAAAGACCCCAAGGTTCAGTCCATTAAGACTTCCAAAATGCTAAGCTTCCAAAATTCAAAGGTTAGATCCAATGGTCAAACTCTTGGTAATATTGAATGCTTATGTGAAGACCAAAACGTCTTCACATATCCCTAGATAGGAGGGGGAAAGCCCTTTTAGTAGGGGATGAGCTAGAAACACACACGCACACACTAAGCCAGGCTCCCTTTACACAAAAGGAATAGGGGACACATGTCAACTCCCTATCCCAATTGCCCCCAATGTGAATTCAAATCCTACTGGATGGCCATAGAGGTGGATCAATGAGAATTAGGCAAGAGTAAATCTAGTTTAACTCATTTAGAAACACTTGATAAAAGAACCAATAGAAATTAAGCTCTCTAGAAGACTATTGGACAGTCTCCCAAGGGGTCCAATGAGAATTCAGTAGCCCAATGGATTGTGTGATTCCTATTGGCCTGAAGAATAAGGGGTCCAATTTAATTGCATTATTTAATTACCTAAAGCTCTCACAAAAGGGGAAAGGGGGATACATGTCACAAGGCTATCACTTATGCTTCTTAACTATCATTGGCTAAGCTTTGCAGGATCCAATGAGGTGCCAGCATAAGTAAAAATCAAGAGGGGCCGACCAAGAGAGAGAGGGGGCTGATTTTGGCAAGGCATTATCACAGACACACACTCACACTATCTCATGTGTGAAACATAGAAGACTCTCTCTCCTTCTCAAGATTCAATGGAGAGCTCATCATCTACTCCAAGCTTGTGAGAAGGGAGGCCTACACCAACAACTCGTGGCTTTGTGATGCAAATCCAACCAAGAGCCAAGCTCCAATGCATGCTCATCTCCTCTATCATGCTAATTATGAAGCTATGCTAAGCTATTATGAGTGAGTATGTGAGGAGATATACTTCTTTCTCATAAGAATACTCCTTCCTCTCAATCTACTCTCATACCCTGCTAGCTATCACCATCTTCGAAGGTGTCAAGACAAGGGTCCTACGGTGCAAGGCCCAACCTAGGGGATCACGGACCTAGCCAAGGGCCTGTGGACTGGACCAATGCGGACTGGGGATCCGCTTAGGGCAAGTGCTAGGAGCTAGGCCTATATAAGGGGTGGTAGGGAGGAGGATCCTATGTTCAGTTAACCTAGGTCTTACATTGGTATCAGAGCAAGGGTTTCTAAATTTGGGAAGGCATAGCCGTGGTCTTGCATGCTTGTTGCATGTAGGGGTCACTGAGGCCGTGGAGACCATCTCCTGTGAAGGGGACAAAGAAGGCGGGACTGTGTGTGCAAGCGCCCTTGGCAAGGAGAGACGCCGAGTGGAATTCTTCCATATCAACCGTGGGCTGGCTCAATAGGAGCGCCGCAATATTCTAAGCAGGGTTCAACACAGGGGCGGCACCTGTTTCTCTTCGCAGCGCTCCCCCTCACCTCCGCAACATCTCGCGCTGCCTGTCAGGCTGCCATCGCCTATGTAAGCCTTTTTTTTCACACACCATGGGTGCCCAACCCATTTGGGGTTAGAGGCCAAAAGTTTTTTACCATCCAAGGGATGGTACCCACAGCGGGTACTCCCCCCCTCCCTCTTGTGAAGCTCGAGCAAGGCTCGGCATACCGAAAAGGGTCAAAGAATTTTCGTACCCTCGATTTTCGAAAGAGTTTCAGAAATTGCAAAGTCGTCTATGGTGCATTTGAAGGATTGTTCTTCTGCTATTTTTTGGAGTTCCACAGGTCCGGAAGACCAGAAATTGTGGGACAAAAGTTGGCAAAACTGACATTTGCAAGATCCTTCATCAAGTCTACATACGGGTCGTTTATTGGGAAGCTCGACTTTCTCGCCACCTTCAATGCCATCGGCAATTTGAAATTCCTCGGCAATTTCAACTCTTCACGACTTCGCCCGTGGCTTGAAATTCACCTTCTTTACAACCGCAGACGAAGTTAGTACGGCTCATCACCGACCTCTCTGTTCAATACGGCTACGAGTTTGTTTTTGCACTCCAAGGTAAGGTTTTCTCTTTTGTTCGCACAACACGGATTCTCCATGAGTGCGGAAATAGATGATCAACACATGTTTGACTTCGAATCCTTGGGGTCTGCTTCACCGGTGGAGGCCGTGTGGCCGGATACTCTCACGGAGGGTACCCACATGGCAACCAGGATGGATGATGCATACCCAGGCAGTATATCTTTCTCTCCGCAAGTATCTACACCTCCTCCTCAGAGAGTGTTTGATATTCTAGAGGATGATAGTAACTTGCCGGATGCCAGGGAGTTCATCACTCGACAGGACCGGCAAACTTTTGAGACACGATTTCGCAAGCTCGCTGTACGGGTCCAAATATTGGCTACGCAAGTGGACAACCTCACACGATTAATTTACAATATGTTACCAGAATCAACTTCTCACTTGCCAGCAACCCAACGGGTTGTCTGTCCAACAGTTATGACCAAAGAGGTCCAGCAGGTACAAGAGAAATCGGTTGTCGATACAGATTGGTCGTGACCAATGTGTTCACGAAGCGACTCACACAATCAGACTTTCAAAGGGAAAAGCATCAAAAATTATGATTTTATTGCTTAGGAACGCATCAAAAAAAGTAGTGTCCACATGTCCGACAACTTCAACATGATGCATGAGTTCGTGATTTGACATAATCTCCAGTTTTGGCGCACGACACAATAGTTATATGGCTTTTGAACATATTATGCTTAGCCATGTTCTCATACTTGAATATGGATTTTCACCGTATTGTAAGTTTTTTGAATTGGGTACTGTTACGCCCCAATTGCTTTTCTGCCATAGTCATTTTTGGTACGACCAGTCAGATCATCTCAGCTTATACGATCCGCCAAAAACATTATGAGATGCATGCAAGATCACTGAATTAGGTTGTATATGATACACGTGTCCTACAATTTTTCGTTTCGCATTTACTTTGACAGTATTGTTTGCAGTGAAAAGCCAAATGCTTGGCCCATTTCACATGAAACAAGGCTTCTAATTCCTACTCCGATTAACTCGGCGTCAAGAGCAGTTGGCAACCAAGTTTGGGGCACCTACCAGGTGGTATAAAGTACGCTCTCACACAATCACTCTGTCAAGGAAAATATTAGTTATGCATTGTTTCCCATAATTTTATTTATGGTTGCAACTCTTCTGTTCGTTCATCATCTCTTTCTCTAAGAACAAAATGAAATTTTTTTACAAAGTTTTGTTTCATGTTTCACTACTGAGTTCTCCTCAACCAAGATGCTCTACAACTCTCAGCTAGAAATTGGGCAAGGTGCCATCCATATTAGTCTTCATCCGTTCGACGATTGAACACTAATTTCCATGATGGCTAGGAACCACGCATGCGGACTAAGAGCCATTACTCAACCTCGGATAAGATCCACTTGTTGGTATTCCTTGGAAGATTGTTCTCAAGATCGAACAGCTCTACCTAGTGGAGTACACATTGACGTTAATTGACAAGCAAGCGTCTTGTCATTACGGATGTTTAGGGTGTCATTTTTGCACTACATGCTTTTAGTGCAACGCTCAAGTGCGTTTTTTATAATCTTAAACTCACACCGGCTGATCTCTACCACGAAGTATAGACGCCGCAATCAGTTGTGACAACATGGATGTCTGGGATCGGTAGTTCACTTGTATGGGTCTCCTGCTCTCTCTATAGCACTACAGAGTGTCTATGGAAATATTGTTTTGGGGTAAGACCTGGCTGGTGATTGCTACATCACCCCATAGGCATTAATGATCACAGGTTGATCTGCATTGAGGATCACAATGGATACTTTCAAGGAAAGAATTCAAAAATCTACCACGCGGTAATAGACGAACACACTTTTCAAGTTGATTCCACTCAATCTGTACACGGTTAACTATGTTGGTTATCGTTATCTATTAGTTGAGTAGCTTCTACACAGAGTCTTGTCAAGGGGTTTGACTACGTAGATTCTAATCCAAGGGAATGGTTTGCAAGGGCAACACCCCGGGTTCCCAATGCAATGTTGTTTGTTTTTTTCAGGTAGGGGACGTGCTCCTCTCCATATGCATACGGGTAAGTGAACATTATGTTCAAATCTTCAGGTACGCATTTAATCATTTGGTGTTATTCCATTTTCAGTATGCTTTGCTTGGTTTTTCAAGACATCTAAGTAAGCTTGAATGTTACAGAGCCATGCGAAGGGCATGTCGGCACAAAGTATTTTGGGCCAAGTGTCCAATCTATCTTTCTGCCTTATGCTGTTACGAACCTACTTGTCTGGTTCAATCTGGCACATGTTGTCACATGGGATAGAACATGGTCTCGGAACTTAAGGAGTTCGGTTTAGCTAGTGTGGATCAAGGCTAATGAGGGTCCCTGTCACTCCCGTCGTAGAGTGTTTGCAGTTACCTCCACACACAAGTACATGTTGTACTTGAAGGATGTTCTTTTTTACACATCCTTACATGAGACATATTCCACATGTGGAGAATATGACTCTCTAGACTGACACTTGTGCCATTATTTCAATTATGTGTCCCAACAAAGTCCCTAGGTGCTGGTCACATCTATTTTCTAGACCATTTTTAGCACGACGTTGTCAGGAGTTTTTTGGAGCGAGGGATTGCGCATATGTACATATACATGCATGGTGCATCAAATAAAGAATTGCCCATTTTTCAGAGCCAGGTGGTTACGCGGGGCCCACATGTGTACAGGTAGGGCAGGGTGTACATAGTGCATCGATTTTCACTATTACCAGTACCACTGTGTTTTTTCTACAATAAGGAGGAGTTGGTAGCGCATAAAACTTCTTGAGGAAGCTATCCGCGGGCCGACAACATGAGGTAAGCAGGTGCGTCAGATGGCATCGAGTGGCGTCAGGAGTCCGAACGGGGTCAATATTTGCACGTGGATGAATACGGACACAAAGTGGTGTTTTCTTGTGAGAGTTATGCAAAAAGGTCATCATTAGGACCAATTTTTGGGGCCACTTCATGTGGTTGCAAGACGCATTATTGAAAAGAAATAAGTGCCAAGTGTGCGGATGATGCAAAAAAGGTGACAACTATGCACTGCGAGGTCAGTTTTTGGCCTGTTCGGGGTCCGTTTGAGGTCATCTAAAAGGCCAAGGGTGCCCAACTAATAAATCTAAGTGTGGGAACTGAAAAAACTGACAGAAGACCAGAAAAAACGTGGAGAAGAGAGGAGGAACAGCCGCAGGTGTGTTTTTGGGTTTTTTGGAGCCTGTTTTGGCCGTAAACTGCTCATCCGAGGTCGGATTTGAGCACTTTGACATTGTAGACTGAGGATTTGGGCCGTTTCGAACGCGATGGCGCTGTCCATTTTGCCAAATTCCTCACTCTTTTCCTGCTGTTTTTCTGTGTAAGTTTCTCCTATGAGCGAAGTTTCTGCTCTAGTTTGTGATTGTATCTGGCTTATTTTACCCATATTGTGTGAGCTATTTGCCCCATTGGTGTTGGCCCAAGATCATTTTTATTTAAACATCAGAAATTCTCCTCTTTTGAGCTGAGTTTTTTGGGTGTGTGTGTGTGTGTCTGTGTGCAGTGGGCAAGTGGATAGTCTCTCTCCTCTCACTCCAGAGGTGTGTTCCCTGTCTCGGCCAGGTGTGTTGTCTAAGCCAAGTGGTGCCCCATAGTGTGTGTGTGTATCTTCCCAAGAGTGTGTGTCGGGTCGTTATAGAGGCGCTGTGTGTGTTTTCATCCCGCTCACATTCTTTTGGCACCCCCACGGAGGATCTTCTTCGAGTACCTTCTGCTTCGAGCTTCGAGCTTCGAGCTTCGAGCTTCGGGATTACAGGTTGTAGATTGCAGATTACAGGTTACAGGGACAAGTACAGATACAGGTGATTCACACAGATACAGGTAGCTGGAGTACAATGATATACTAGCAGTGATGTCACTTGTAGTTGTTGTGGGTATGCATCACTTGGCGCCTGTTTGAGCGCATTGTCTGCTTGATTGTACGTTACTTGTGAAAACTTCCATTGTACGCATTTGTGGAGCCATACTTGGTTGTATTTGGCAGTCCCAGCCATTTCTGAGACTTGGTCTGGAAGATATTCATTTCTGAGACTTGACTATATGCGATTTGCATTAGCCTTCGTGTGAGGGTCGATAGCGTGAGGTTTTTATTGAGCTGGGGGATTCTCAAATGTAGAGATCCTTTCGGTGATACACGTAGCTGGAGCACCCTTTTTGTGACCTCGCCATAGGCTATGTACTAGTGAGTCCTACTTGATGCTCGGGTTCTATTGTTGACAGTTTATGCATACATATACAGTCTATATTTTGGGTTCCTACTGCTCTATTTCTGGGGAAACTCTGCCAAAATTTTTCCAAGTTATGATGGCTGCTTTTTTGGTCTTTTGATCCATTTATGTTGTTATGCTGCTGAAATTTTGGCAAAATCAGAGGTTAAGTCAGGTGTGCCTTCTTGGGAGCTTCATGGTTGGCTTTAATGGATGATCAAAATGGCCCTCAATTCACTCCATTTCATTTAACTCAAAGAATCTAGATAAATGTTCATGTGTCCAGGAAGATTTTTTTCCAACAGCGCATAGTCTTTATGTTTGGGCCAAGAAGATTACGAGAGATCTTGGAATGTCCTTTGCCTGTTGTAATTCCGATGATCAACTATGAAAACTCATTTGATGTGCATGTGTTTGTCCTTATCTAAAGTTGATCTCCATTGAAGTTTCTGGGGATTGGGTAGTCAAAAGTTTTGGGTTCTTGCACGTGTGTTCAAAGGGGTTCTCAAAGCATTGAAACTTGGGTAGCCATGGATTTTTCTTATCCGGAGTTTCATGGAAGAAGTGATGAAGATGTGGAAGAATTTTTGGAAAAGATGGAGGTTGCCTGCATTAGCAACCAGATTCATGACCCTACGCAAATGTTACGCCTTCTCCAAATTTGTTTGAAGAGTGATGCACGAGTTTGGTCCAAGGAATTTGAAGAGGAGTTGCGTGCAGCGGATCCACCTGTAAGATTGAGTTGGGACAATCTAAGGCATGGATTGGAAGTGGAGTTTGTGAAGATAGAAGATCCTGACAAAGTGTGGCAAGAAGTACAAGGTTTGGTGCAGAAGGAAGGTGAGCCAGTAGATGCGTACATACGTAAGTTTTCATTGGCATGGGAGCGAATGTGCAAGGCCTTAGAATCACAGGTACCCTTGCCTGACATGATGAAGAAGGACAGGTTCTTGGCTGGTCTTTGGGAGAATATACGTTGGAGAGTGGAGCTAAAGAAGCCTAGGACATATGAAGATGCACTAGAGGTAGCAAGGAACAAAGAGTGGAAGTTGAAGAAAATGAGCCAGCTAGGGGTGGAGTCTTTGCCAATGAGGTCTGAATTTCAGCCTATAAAATCTTTACAAGGTCGCATGTCAGGGGTTCATCACGAACGAGTGGTTCCTGTTACTCCTCAGGTTATGCCAGCAGTGGTCACTACAGCAGTGCAAGATGATGGGCTAAGGCAAGACATGAGGCAAATGGTAGATTTGATGAAGAATCTCAGCCTAAACATGCTAGGTCAAGTGGGAAATAATCAAGGTCGAGGGAGGTATGCAAATCAGCCACGAGGTGAAGAAAGACCTAGGAATGGTGTTGGACAAAGCAATGGTAGGTTTTGGAGGCAGACGGCCACCTGTTACAATTGTGGAGAGTTGGGTCACATCAGCCCGCAATGTGATAAGCCACCAAGGATGGGGGGAGACATGTATCCATTGCCAAGACAGGTGTTAACTAGGTCAAATGATTATGGCATCCAAATTAAGGGAGATGAAGGAACCAGTGGACTGACCCAGGAGGAAAAAGGAAAGACAAAAGTGCTAAGTGTAGTCACCTTGGAGAAGGCATCAAAGCTAGAGGATACATTAGTGATGCCTATTGGGAAGAGGACCACAGAGGAAAAGGAAGGAAGAAGTGCCCCAGGTCCTAGTAAGAAGAAAGGAAAGAGCCATGAAGGCGAGGATGTCAAGGCCAAGAGGAAAAGGAGATCTCGTCGAAAGTTTCATGTTTCAGATTTTCCACTAGGGGATGGGAAATTAAGCTATGACTTGAAGGAGGATCTGACGAGCAGGAAGGCAGATGTTACTTTTGGGCAGCTTATAGAGATGGTGCCTAAGCTAAAGAGACAGTGGAAGAGGATGGTAAACCCAATGGAGAAAGAGCCAGAGAGAGGTTCAGTAAAGGTGTCGGCAATGGATGAGCTACCAGACATTTGTCCAATAGTAGATGTGTGGCATAAAAGGAAAAATTTGGGACAAGGTTATGTGGATGGCGGAGCCCAAATATGCGTCATAACACACTCATGCGTTGAGAAGATGGGTCTCACAGTGGCTGGGGTGTCAGGTTTTCGGATCAGATTGGCAAACCATCAAAAAGTAAAATGCTTGGGTGTTGTAAAGAGCTTAGAAGTGGAGGCATATGATGCAAAGGCAGTGGTTGATTTTCATGTGATGCCAGCAGGGTTGGGAGCATATCCTATTATACTGGGCAGACCATGGTTACGTGCAGTTGGAGTTGTTCAAGATTGGCGACATGGTACGATTAGCCTCTATGGAAAGACAGGTACCAAGAAGCTTTATAATATGGACACAAGGAAACAATTAGAGGAGCTTTATGAAGATGAGGATGAGTCTAGTGATGAAGACTCTTCCACGGTGACAGATGAGGGCAGTGATAGCACTACCAGCAGTGACGAGGATGCTGATGTTGCATTTCTTTTGATGGACAAAGAAATCCAGGAGTTTGGTTTAGTTGCATTTGCGAATGAGGTTGAAGATGAAAGTGAAGGGCCTTATGAAGTGATTGAAGGGCTGATGCAAACCAAGGTTGAGTTGTCAAAGAAGCACGAATTGATGACACAAATGATCAGTGGAGACCTCTCAACTATGGAGAAGGATATATATTTGCACATGCTGGCTAGTTTTCCTGATTTGTTCATTACTTCATATGAAGAGATCAAAGGGTTCAAGGGCGAAGAGATGCATATAGAGCTGAAAGAAGGTGCTAGTGCGGCAAAGGCTAAGAAGGATGGGTCAAGAGAAAATGGAGGCCTTGCGAGAAGAGGTGGACAAGTTATTGAAGGCAGGGTTCATAGTCCCTGTGGAGACCACAGAATGGGTGAGTCCAGTTGTAGTCAGTCCAAAGAAGGATGGGAAGTGGAGAATTTGTGTAGATTTTAAACCCTTAAAATCAGCCACTAAGAAGAACCCATATCCTCTTCCATTCATTGATCAGATCTTGGATTCAGTGGCAGGTTATGAGAGGTACAGTGTGTGTGATGGTTTTTCAGGCTATTTTCAATTGAAGATTGCTCTTAAATACCGCACAAAGACAATTTTTATTACTCCATGGGGCTGCTATTACTACATAGTATTGCCATTTGGGTTGTCAAATGGACCTTCCTTCTATCAAGAGAGAGCAAATTGGGTGTTGGAACCATTCATTGGTAGTTGTGTTAAAGCTTTTATGGATGACTTCTGTGTTTATAGCAGTAGGGCTGAACACCATGAGAAGCTGCAGATGGTATTGGCTCGATATGATGAATGTGGAGGACAACTAAATCCAAAGAAATGTCATCTAGCACAGCCAAGGGTGAAGTTATTGGGCCATATGGTGTCAGAAAGTGGCATTGAGGATGATCCAGATAAGGTTAAGTCTATTATTCTTCTTCCATCACCTACGAGTATGAAGCAATTGGCAACCTTTATACACAAAGTGAAGTACATGGAAAGGTTTATTCCATTGTCTTCTCAGATTCTTTATCCATTACAACAAGTGGCAAAGCATGATCCATTGCAATGGGATGACAAGTGTGAAGAAGTGTTTCAAGTGGTGAAAGAGGTGTTAGGGGGTTTGTCAGCCATGCAGGCTCCTGATTGGGAGAAAGTTTTTTATGTAAATCCCTCAGTAGGGGATGATTCCATTGGAGCCATGCTATTGCAAAAGGGGAAGGGCAGCCATTATATGAGGCCAGTGTATTGTGCAAGCCAAGTGAAGTTGGTAGCGGAGAGAAAGTTCTCGGAAGTAGAGCTAGTGATGGCCAGTGTAATATTTGCTTGTCGACAATTTCGTCATTACTTGCTACCACCGCCTTTTGTTTTCTTGACGAGTTATGCCTTTTTGCCACAGTTAATTAATGGTACTAACATGTCAAATGTGGTGAAGAAATGGGTAGTTGAGCTGCAAGAGTTTGAGTTCTCTTTTCTAGTGGAAGATAGTACAAGGGCTACCCTAGCTGATTTGTTGAGCTACAAGGAGAATCCCCTTATTGTTAAGGAAGAGGTGGTGAGAAAGGTAGTTGAAGAAGTGCCACAGATCAGCAATGCACATGTGTTGTTCTTTGATGGTTCATACAGAAAGAGCCATGATGCAGCTTCAGGGGGTATACCACTTTATGATCCAGAGGGGAAGCTAGTATGCAAGAGAGGGTTCAAATTGGATGCTCATAGTAACAATGAGGCGGAATATGCTACTCTGGAAGCCGGATTACACATTTGTTTGAAGCAAGGGGTTCGAAGGTTGAGCATAAAAGGTGATGCCTTGTTAGTGGTGAAGCAAGTGCTGGGTGTGTGGAAGAGCAAGAACACCTCATTGAAGGAAATGTGCTTCAGAATTAAAGGCCTGTTAAAAAAGTTCGATACTCAAGAATGAAGCCTCCTTGCATAAAGGCTTCCTTTTAAAGGCTTTAACCACAATCCTATCTACTATGGGTTTATGCTTGAACCCTCTAACTAGCATATACAACTTTGGAACTCCCAATGAGTCCAAGAATTATACAAAGTGAGCTGGAATATTATGCACAACCATAGCATTTCTCCTCCTTGAAGCGAAACAGGTGTAGCATGTGCTAGCTATTGCTAATAGACTCGAAAGCTACTACTTGATGATGCATCTCCTTCCCAAAGAAGAACTCAAGATCCCCCACCAAAATAACGAGAAAGAAGTGAGTCTCTTGCCAGCTTGACAGAGATGGCTCCACGAAGACAGTGGGGAAAACGCTCTCCATCACCCCCTAAACGGAGAAGACCATCGCACACTTCTCCACACCATAATTCAAAGAGGGATGACATAAAAAAAGAGAAGAAAAAGTTGAGAAAGAAGTCACCCTCTTCTCCATATTCTTCATCCTCTTCCTCTTATGAAGAAAGTAATGGTGCAGACAAGGAGGACCAAGGGAAGAAAAAGGCAAGAAAGAGGTCACCCTCTTCTCCATCCTCCTCAAATTCTTCCTCCTCTGAAGAAAGTGATGGTGCAACTTTTGAACCACCAAATAGAAGAGGCTATAGGAAATCCTATGCCACGTGGAAGAGGTCGTCCAAGATCAAAAAGTTCAAAGAGGGAGAAAAGAGCATCTCTTTCCTTACCTACAATGGCACCTTTGGTGCTACAGATAAAGTCTTGGCCTTCATTCATCAATTCGATGTGGCGTTTGGAGATGAGTTCTTCACAGAGTCCTCTAAGCTACGCCATGTAGCTATGCATTTTAAAAATTCCGCTAGGAAATGGTGGTCTAGCCTATGGGAAAATGGTAAAGCTCCACGAACATGAAAAGATTTAAGAGCTTCCATCATGAAGCAGTTTTTGGCTACCGATGCTAAAGACAAAGTACTCACCGAATGGCGAAGCTTGAAGCTCTCTCCCTACAAATCTATGCACAAAAAGTAGACAAGTTTTGGGACTTACATCACAAAGCCACTGCCTTTAAAAAGATGTATTTTGGAGAGCAAGAACAACTTTGTGCGGTTCTAACTGAAGATATGGCAACATATGTCAACTCCCAAAGGACACACACCATATCTGAGTTCATACACCATACCATGGTGGCTTCACAAATCAATTTCCAACAACAGGCTAAGAGAAATCTTAAGCCCATGGAGAGCAAGGACCGTAACAATGAGCCTAAGGGGAAGGACAATGTCCAAAAGTCTCCTAACACTAGGTTGGTAATGGGACACTTTTATGTCCTGTTAAGTGACCATTTTCCTTGAATTATGTCAAGAGTTTCAAAATGGATTTTGAGGTTCTATCTATCTAGAAATTTGTCTCATGAGCTGAAAAAAACTTGACATTTTTTTGGAATATCAATTCCATCTTTAACATTGTCCTTGCACAACATTTCACAACCTAAACGGGTCCTGTTTTTGGCTTTTTTCAACTTTTTGCAGCTATACCACTCTAGAATTCATGTTTGTGAGGTGTATAATGCTAGAGAGGTATCTTTAGTAGTCCTCAACATGTCTTGATGCTTCTAGAGAGAAACAAATATTAAAGTTGTAAGTTATGACCAAATTACAAAAATTGTCAAATCCTGTTTTTTAGCCAATTTTAGCTCTTCTATGATTTTTTTGGTGGATTTTATGATATCCAAATGCATTTTTTATTTTCTATGTCGCATATTGTAACATAAAGCTAATATTCCTTGAGTTTTGGGGCACCTAATACCCTATTTTTCATAGTACACAACGATGGTTGATTTTTTCAATTATAGAAGAAAACGAAACATTCTAGTATATCAAGTATAGCTTTCTCAATATTGTTATTTTCTTGTGACAACTACATGCAGTTTGTAGGTAGTAACCATATCTAGTCATAAGGATCAAATTTGGCTAGATATTGAATAGTTTCTATGGGATTCTACAACTCATAATGTTGAACCCAGTTTTTTCATGTTTGCTGTATTTAACACTTCATCTTTGTCCCCAAGATTCCCCTTGGTAAGAGATGTATTATTATTTTGACATGCTCCATGTCTCCTTATGAACATAAAGGACAATAGGGAACTAAGAAAACATACATATATTATTTGTATTGAGCGTGGCTATAGAAACTTTGATGATAGGTCTGCAGGATGGTAAAAATTCAACTTTTTGTACCTATTTATTTTGGCAAAACAAAAAATAGTGACTGAGAAGCAATCATATGTTCTGATCACCAACCCATTGAAGTTAACTAGGGAATTTATCTCAAGTCCTACAAAAACCCCTGATCTTATTTTTATGCAACAAAACATAAGAAAAGTCTATTTTGATGAAAATGCACTTGTCCATCAACTTTGGAGGCTTGGTGTGACCAAAAGATGAGAAATTTTACAAGTTTCTTATTTTTTCCATGTGTAGTAGGCCTTGAACTATAACCTTATGAAAGGATTTTACAAAATGAGTGGATCTACTACGGTTTTGGAGGTTTTTTTCAAAACCTTGAAAGGACACTTTTATGTCCTGTTAGGTTACCAACCTAGTGCTAAAGGCAACCTAACAACAACAAAGCTAAGGAGAAGAGAGTTTAAAAAGGAAAAAATAAACTCTCTCCTACAGAGGATGAGTATTAATGTAAAGATAACCGTTGTTTCAAGTGCGGGGAGCAAGGAAATTCTTATCGTGCTTGCCCCCACAAGAATACATGAAATGAGCCTCCTAGAGCTACCTTGGTCGAAATCCAAGAAGAGAATGCTCACTACAAAGGATCTCCTCTATGCCATGCTTGGGGAAAGGTAAGAGAACATGATGCTTTTATTGTCTTTGACCCTCGTTCTCCTCACAGTTTCATATCCACAGAGTTGGCCACAACGCTAGAGAATCCAAGCCTATGAGATGGGAGATGTCCTATGCCTTGATGGTGCTTTGAAGGGGCAAGAAGCTTCAGTCAGTCCCTTAATTGGGAAATTGAGTCTCCATGTCCAAAGATATGTGGACAAAGAGGACTTCTTTATCTCTCCTCTCAAGCACCAGGGTGTATTCCTAGGGGCACCATGGTTTTATTGCATGGCTGCCAATGTTAAATTCCCTGAAATGAAAATCTGCTTTAGGTTCAGGGAAAAAGATATGCACATAGATGCTAAGGAGTTGGGTAACATCTCATTCACAAAGTGAGCTATAGTATGCTCAAGAGATAGAGCATATAGATATGAAAGACATGTCAATGGACATTATAGAGGTAGAGGTGGAGCATGAGTACTCTAGTGAGACACATCAGGTGTTGTTTGAGTCTGTGTAAATAGAGATAGAGTAGCTTTTCTACCTAGGGACACATGTAGAGATGATAGACATGAAATTATTGGTATGCTCATGCTAGAGGCTAATGAGTTGATATAGAGACACATGGTTTCACTTAAGGATGAGAGAAACAGAGACAATTAAGTGTGATTGATAGCACATCTATATCTGATGTAAGTACAAATAATGATGTAGTGTAGGTAGATAATGCTAAGGAGGCTAATACAACCAAGTTTGCATGGATTTTACAAAGGTATGGGTGTTTTAGATACTAGTATTGAGGCCTAATCTAGAAGCTATAGTGGGAGAATTTGTAGCAAGGAATATTAGTCATACAATGACTTACACTAGCATACTGCATTGTGGAGTTATGCAGACCATAGAGAGAGGTTTGCAGTATTTTGATGCAGGATCTACAATGAATTTTCATGCCTTGAAGTGGAATATTTTTGGAGTTACACTAGAAACATCACAACCCATATCATGTGCAAGTTTTGGCCTTATGGGTCATATGGTGAAAATTTGCACATGGTATGCATTGGGATGCTTGTAGCCATTCTAGATGGCCATGAAATTTTGCACAAGTGGGTATCTAGTGTTTATTCCACTTGTGAAAAGTTAAATGGCAATCCAATATTGCTGGATATGTCGCCAGTCCCATGTGGAAATCTTGACCATATGGTGAATTTTTGCACATGGTATATGGGTTAGTATGGGTGTAACCATATTGAATGTCCATAAAATTTTGAAAAAATAGGTATTACCTAGATATCCCCACTTTTCCAAAGTCTCATGCTCATTTTTCATGTTGCTAGATACATCGCAACCCATGCCATGTCTAAAATGGGACTATATGGTCCATATGGTAATTTTTTTCACAAAGTATGGGTCGATATGGGTGTATCCATATTTCTATCCATTTTTGAGTATATCTTATTCTTAGAAATAACTTCTACAATATGTAGAATTACATAATTGGCTTTCAATCTTGTGAACCAATGATAACTTTGTAAGGATTCTTTAGATATTGTTTGGCTAAACCTTAACTTCTTTAGGCCAAATTGTCTGCTCTTCTTTGTTGGTAACTCCTTTGTTCCTACATCAAGGTGATCAAATTCTCATTTTCCACTGTTAGTTTATGTGTGCTATGTAAATCATTATATTGTTTCTACTTGATAAATGACTTAATTAAAGCCTGACAAGCCCCAATTAATTCTTTCATGTTAGTAATCTGCTTCAAAAGGGCCTTATTCACGACATCATTCTTGACACATGACCATCTATGAGCTATCATAGTCCAATTGTCTCCAAAGCTCATATACATCATGTACAAGGCATGTAGGTGGCTATAATGGATTTGTATTCAAAAAATTGCATCTTTGGCTAGGGGTTGGATTCTATATTCATAGCCTTGACAATGTTTGGCTTGATTTGGACTTGTATTTGGCTCTTTTTTTTTGAGTCGTGTTTCATAGGATTTTTGGAGGGTGTCTAAGGGTTCATTAACCTTCTCAACCAATACTAATCCTCCTAAACTAAAACTTCTTGGCTCACTTTTTGTCAATGGTTCTTCCAGAGGTTGAGACGTCTGCGTAAGAGAAGGTGCAACCCTTTCCTCGTGTTGTCATATCTTCTCTCAAGCTTGGGTAAGCTCCTCAGCTAGGGATTTTTTCTCTTGTTCCCTACGTGCTTTCATCCTAGCCTTTTTATCTTTCTGACTATTCTTTTTTCTCTTGGTCTTTTGACTAGGTGCATTGGTCTTTAGCTCACCCATCTCTAGACTCGCGTTAGTTTTCATTTTCTGCCTCTGGGTTCTCATCAGCTTCCTTTGGAACCTGCACTCGTGTAACTACTTGAATTGATACAATGTTTTTGTTTTCCAAGCTATTGGGTAGCTAAAAAAATTTTGAGACATTCCTTGTGATCTTTATGACTCCATTTGGGGTTTTTGGATAGTTGGGGACCAAGTGAATGACATTCCCTAGGGATTCACTCTATACAAAAAAGGGGACGCCACATGCGAGCGGACAACTTTGATAAAACCCCTATATACAACTCGTATTAAACAATATGGCCCCCCTTTGTACGCTTATATGATGGTACAACCAAAGTGTCAACAATAGAAGATGGCATGGGCAGATATGTGCATGCTAGCAGAAGGATGGAAAAAGGCTGGAGCAGGTAGGAAGATCATTGGCTGACATGTAGCAGTGGAGATGTATGACTGATGCAGTTTATAGGCCAAGAAGAGCTCCATAAGGGGATAATCTGGGGGACATGTGACCCAAGTGGACGATAGGATATACACGTGTTGTGCTCAATTTATGGAGCCTACTCGTCTTTTCAGGTTGTAGATATGAGCCACGGGTTTCAGTTTATGGTCAGTTGAAGTTTTGTCGGGGGCTAGCTTGGTGCCCTTCCGACCACATGGGTTGTCGTTCCATTTGGAAATTTTTGGATGGCGACAGAGTTTGAGGAGGTTTTGTGCAATGTATGAAGCTAGCAGGAGTTGACTACACGTCAAACAGAGTCGGGAGCGGAAAGATATAGAAGTTTGAAGATTGGGTGCGTTTGTCCGAAGTTGGTCACAGATGACTTTCTCAATTTTTGCAGCCTCGGTTCGGGGGCTCGGTGAATTGTGAACTGCGGCAAGGTGGGGTGAGTTCGGAGTTAGACAAATGAATTAGTGACCCTATTTTGTGGCTCGATGATTGAATCACCAGGTGCCAATTGGCAGGCAGTACAAGTGGATGAGAAATTTGAATAGCATGGAGGTTTTACCAAGGGTGTTTTTGAAATTTTGCAAGGGCCTTGGAGGCCTTTTGACACAAAGCTACCACGTGGTAGGTAGCAATCCCATATGCATTGTGTGGTGATCGGCAAGCGAGGTATAAGAGCCATGGTAGGCGCCCATTGTGGGTGTCTCAATGAGTTTGTTAGCTTGGTGCTTAGCGGTGGTGAGCCCCAAGGGACGCTGGGATGGTGGTGTGCGGACCTGCAGGGGTGACGATGCGCCGATGCTCTTGTTGGAGATTGTGTCGTGTTGGTCGGTGGCCAGCAGCGTTGCAATGTGCTGTTGTGGTGACATGACACCGACCAAGGGATCCTTCCCATGGCCCCATTTTTAAACAAGGCAAAACATCCCCCCCCCCCCCCCCCCCAATAGGGATGTTGCTATTGCTCCATGGGGAGGGGTCCCACAGTGAATGGAGAGAGAGAGAGAGAATATGAGCTTGAGCCCAATCCAAGGGGGAAGCCAAGGGGTTAATTCCGCCACAAGGCCATTGAAATGCAAAAGATGCCGGTTCAAGGGTCAATAAAAAGGAATCCGTCCCATGGTAAAGCAAGAGAAAGAAGCTAGATAGTGCAGCCACCAATTTTTGGATTCATGCCTCCAATTTTTCCATGTGTACATATGGAGCACGAGCATGCAGTAAGTTAAGCCGAGCGGTCAAATTGAGTGGACAAAGAGCCAAGAGCTGTGCAACATGCAACATGTAGAGGTTACCAGAGTAAACTATGAAAAATGCAAGCAATCGAAAGGAAATTCCAAATGAAGCTACAAGTGAAGTGCACGAGATGGGATATCACCCATTATTTCTTTTTTAGGTCTCCTAGACACACCCCTATAAAAGGATGTACACATTCAATTTTTAGGATCTTTTGGCCAAGTTTGCTTTTGGCTCCTGGAGCCTTTAGTCATTAGGCTCTTAGACCTATTGAGATTTTTGCCGAGGTTCATGCCGACAGTGGGTTGGTTGTACATGATGGTCTATGCAAGAAGGAAATTCTCTACTGTTTGTGGGTGTCATTCCCGCTTCCCCCTTCTCTTTCTCTGCTTGTGTGTGTGTGTTTCCGGGTGTGTGTAAGCGTGTGTGACCCACCGAAGTTGGTCATACAAAGAGAGGTAGAGAGAGGCTGTGTGTGTGTGTGGAATATTGTGAATTGAGCGGATTGGAGTGATTGTGTATGTCTGATGCATTGCAAGGTGTGTGTGCGTATGGTTGTGTGCAAGTGGTGGTTTTCTTGTAGGTAGTGTCAATTTTTGAAGGTGAACTCTAGTGGATTGGGGCGCTATGTATACTCTAGGCTATAGCGAGGCATTGTGTTGTGTGCTAGGTGTGTTCCCCTTTCCCCCTCTGCATCTTCTGGTGCCCCCACTGAGGAGTTGTCTGATGCTCCGATTTGTGATTGAAAGTGGTGTTTTTTAGCCAACAAAGCGGTTGGATGATGATCAAAGTGTTTGATGTTGAGTTTGAAGCTGACAGAGATGGTGGAGCCAGATTTTGGCCCCATATTTACGGGTGTCGAAGATCCCCAAGATTGGTTGGCATATTTCGAGTCATGTCTCCTCTTGATGTGTATGTCAATGGATGCAAAAAGGTTGCAGATGGTGCCGCTATTGATGCGAGGGCGAGCCAAGGTGTGGTTCGATGGTCTAAAGAGCAGTGATTGAGAATCATGGCAAAGATTGCAAAGTCAGCTTTTGGAGCGGTTTTGAGAGGTGATTATGCCAGAGGAAGCTGGTGCAAAGCTAAAGGCGGTATGCCCATGATGTGAGTAAGGATTTCTCCATTTTTCTTGAGCAATTTGAAGCTTGTTGGAAGCAGTCAGAGGTTGCTACTAGGGTCAAAAGCAATCAATACTCGAAGCTGTCGAAGCTGTAGAGTGCTTGCATCCGAGGATTAGATAAAAGGTTGAACAAAGTTCTGCGAATACCTATGAAGACATGATCTATTTGGAAAATACAAAGAGCAGAAAGGTGAAGCGGAAGTTGGAGCTAGGCGTGTTAAAGCCAAAAAATTATGTGCCTATTGCGGAGGTAGTAAAGTGTTCTTTTGTCCCGACCAAAGATGGCTTCAATTGTTCGAAGTGCAGAGCCTTTTGAGCTAAGGCCTACTATTGGTTATGCTCCTTGGAGGTTTCCATTTTGTGATGTGCATGTGCCAAGGTTGGATAGGCTTGTCAACGAGGAGAAGCTCCATGATGAGGTGAACAAAGGTGCAAGAGTGGTAGCAAATGTGGAGGTTCCAGTGCGGAAGAGTTAAAGCTTGTTCTTTAGTGCGCACCCATTGTGGGTGTCTCGATGAGTTTGTGAGCCTGGTGCCCTGGGATGGCGAGCCCCAAGGGGTGCTCCGATGGTTGTGTGTGGACATGCAGGGGTGGTGGTGCTCTAGTGCGCTTGTTGGAGATAGTGGCGTGCTGGCCGCCCGGGGCGGTCACTTTTTAGAACGTGTATGATATCATGTGAGTTAACCGGAGAGGATTATTAAAAGACCAAAATGTATAAAAATGTATACATACAGAGGGGGGTGGGGGTTTTTTAAATAGGCTCACAGTGTAAGTATAGTATGTATATTGGGGTATTATTAATTACCTCTTGAACGCACGTGATATAGGGGTCTTTTGATAAGTGACTGCCTTGGGGCTGGCTGGTGGCCGATTGTTGGTGGTGTTGCAATGTGCTGTTGTGGTGATGTGGCACCCACCAAGGGCTCCTTCTTGTGGCACCCATTTGTAGAGAAGGCAAAAAAGCCCCCCCCAATAGCGATGTCGCTATTGCTCCATGGAGAGGGGTCGCGTAGTAAATGGAGAGAGAGAGAGAGAGAGAGAGAGAGAGAGAGAGAGAGAGAGAGAGAGAGAGAGAGAGAGAGAGAGAGAGAGAATATGAGCTCAAGGCAAGTCCAGTGGGAAGCTAAGGGGGTAATCCCACCACAAGGCTAGTGAAAGAGGCGGGTTCAAGGGTCAATAATAAGGAAGCCATCCCATGGTAAAGCAAGAGGAAGAAGCTGGATAGTGCAAGTTAAGTCGGGCAGTCTAATTGAGCAGACAAAGATCCAATAGGTGTGCACCATGTAGAGGTTGCCAAAATAAACTATGAAAAATGCAAGCAATGCAAAGGAAATTCCAAATGTAGCTGCAAGCCCATTATTTCTTTTTTAGGTCTCCTAGACACACCCCTATAAAAGGATGTACATGCTCATTTTTAGGGTCTTTTGGCCGAGGTTGCTTTTGGCTCTTGGATCCTTTTGTCATTAGGCTCTTAGGCCTGTTGATATTTTTGATGAGGTTGTGTGCAAGCGGTTGCTTGCGAGTAGTGTCAAGTTTTTAAGGTGAACTCTAGTGGATTGGGGCATTGTGTATACCGTGGGCTATAGCGAGGCATTGTGTTGTGTACTGGGTATGTTCCCCTTTTCCCTCTCCATCGATAATCAATGCAAAAAACTATCATACCCCTATCTTACATATAAAATCTGGGCCTGACATGATTTAATTGAGTAAAAATAATATAAGAGCGTGTAGCATAATGACTGGAAACGTACTATGGAACCACTTTTGTGATAACTAGATGTACCCTCAATGTGTCTTAGTTTGACTTTCAAACTATGTGCTCGTTCAGTCTACGCTCTAGCTACTCGTCCAATTCTGACACATCTAAATTACTAAAAAAACATGGTTATAAAATTTTGTTAGGTTCTCCGTATAAAAATGCATCTATACAAACTCTTTATAGCTTTATCCCTTGGAAAATAAACTATAATCAAAAAACAAGAAATCGATACAAAGCATGGTTAGTTATTGCATGTATCTTTGTAGATATCGACTCACTAGTTTGAGGGTAGAATCTTTTGGGAAGTGTTACGGCATAAGCCGCACTCTCCGGATCCTGCCGATGTGCACATTTTGTGGACTAGGACTTCATGCGACTACGGACAGTTCTTCATCAGATATCATGGAGCAGGACGGGTTTTTGCACCGTTCCCGATCTGCGCTAGAGCACCGGGTGTATTTGGGGGGGCACACCAATCATTGTAGGGATATCTCAATCAATCAATTTATCATTCTTATGTAATCATGTGTTCTGCTATGTATAAATGAAGAAGATGGTGTTTTGTTCCTGTGTACTGTCTATTGTGTCTTCTTATTCATTGTTGCTTCATATAATGTAAGTAAGTGTTAGGGTATTCATTCCCGTAGTGCTTATTGCTCCATTGTGGAGCCATAAGCATTACATCTGGTGACCTAGGTTGCAAGGTCCTCCTGACCCTGTTGTTCCAGTTGTGGGTATACTATGGAGGAGAGGCGGTTCGAATGAATTTGTTTGTTCTACACCCCAGGCTGAGGGACATGTGTCTCCGTTACCAAGATCGGTTCCTGGTCGACACATTTGGCATGCGTGGCGTACTCCTTGTAGCTAGTCATGTCCTCCTACTGTGTAATCTCTCTCACCAACTCATGTCGCTCCACCAGCTCCACCATCGACTCCGGTAAGCAATCCCGTTGTTACCCCGCCATTGTCTTCGCCTCTTATTGTTCAACAACTTTGTCCCGGAGGGGGCGCAGTTGGCCAAGGGGGCGGGGGGGGGGGCACCAGTGGGCGGGTGGTGAGATTAAATATAGTCATTTTTTAGGTCTCTCAAAGGAAGATACTGATGCACATTTGCGGCAATTTAATAAAGTGTATGGATTGAATCACCCCAGTGTAGTGGTTCCTCTCCATCAACAATTGGTGTTTGAGTCCACACTTTCAGGGAAAGCTGCAAAATGGTTGTCAGAGTATCCTGATGATCACTTTCAAACTTATGTTGAAGATTCTAGAGCATTCTTGCGTTGATTCAGAACGGAAAAAATAGTCCCTCAACATTTGAAGAAGCTTCAGATGTTGCATTGTCGAGGGATATGTGTTTGAAACATGAGCCGAGCAGGCACCGGGCCTTTGGGTACGAGACATGTGAGAGAGAACAATAAAAACAAATGCATATGGCTTTGGCAATCACTGTAGTCTTCAATTAATCAATTCAAGATTTCGGTACAATGTAATCGATAGCCAAGGTGGGCTGTTAGCAACACCAACACTTGGATTAACTACTAAATAGGAGTTTATGCTCCATTTACAGAGTAACCGGGCCGTTAACGACACCGAAGCTTAATAAAATGATTAACTAATCGTCAGACTGATGACCGTGATGGAAAATTTTGCTGGTTCAAGGTTGAGAGGGAGAGAGAGCGTGTCTCCTTCTTTCTTTTCTTACCCTCTTTCACTTGCTTCCCTTTTTTTTCATGACTGAGAGAGAGCGGATTTGTTCTTCTCAAGCCGAGAGAGAGAGAGAGAGAAAGAGAGATCCCTCAATTCTCCTTCTTCTTGCCCTTCTCCTTGCTTCTTACTCTTTCCCCTCTTCTTTATTCCCCTTTCTTCTTCTTTCTTTCCTTCTCTTTTTCTTCTTATTTTCTTTCTCTCCACGATGCACCCCTTCTGAACCTGCATAGCCTCCAGTTTATGCCAACTGCACTTCAATCTGCAACTGCTATAGGTACCTTAAGCTCTTTGTCATCATCAATCTCACTTCATTGATAAACATATGAAAAATAAAATAAGGGTTTTACCCTATCGTCAATGTTCTATCTTAATCAATAGATAGCTACCCATCAGAAATCTTTGAACCGTATTTGTTGTATCTCCAAAGCATTCAATTATGGAAAACCTATTTAGTGAAACCCGCAAGACCCAAGTGCTAGAGTTAATGATGCATACATCTTGACCATTAAGTTCGCTTTAGGGAACCCCGTCAAGCTCAGTTCTGCCTTACTCTATCTGCACACGGAATGGCCATCAAGTCCTTTACTTCAAGTTCTGGTAGTAGAACCAACTCAAAATATTTCAAGATACTTCATCAATTGTCCAAAGAAGTCAACTGGAAGCCAGTCATGTAATCTTATGGAACACATAACCAAAAACTCTTTTGACTTAGCATAATATAGAAACCAAAACCTTGTACCATGCAACCTGCTACAACAGACATATGGTTTCGTCTAAATTTGCAGCTTACACTTTAGTAGCCCCCAGGATCAAATGGAATAATAAAGAATTTCCCACACACTGGAGCATCATGATATCCACATGAGCATACATTTCCTGTATCAATCAACATCAAGAATATTTGGTGCAAATATGCTATCCCTAGTTTAAATAGCACGCAATTACTATGCATACTTAACAGTATCCATACACATGGAATTTGCTTACAGATATCCTTATAATCCCCTAGATCAAACACCTTTCAATTCACATAGCATTGACAGACTCCGCGATATACTAGAGCTTCACATGAAGCATAGTGCAACACCCACATCTCATAAACGTTTGGCAGCTTAAGCTTGTTACCAGCAAGCATTAAAGAATTTTGGCAGCTAGGACATCACTGACATTAGCATCAATAAGAATAGCAACCAAATCCAGCCACATTTGGCACTTTCTCTAAGGATATAAAAAACACTGTGCACTTTTTGCAATATCAAGGATGATTTGGAATTATCACCCCCTCTAGCTTCAGAGCCATTTTGAAAGACCTTGGGACTCTTTGGACTTGTATATGTTGGTGTTTTAGCTTGATCATGAAAAAGATCTTTTATCCTGTAGATCTTCATCCATAGCATCCTCGAGAAAATCACTCTTCAAAATATCAATCTTCATCAAAATTGTAGGAGTTATCTCCTCATGCATCCCATGTGCAAGCATAGATGTAGATTCCCATCAATAATTTGTTCACAATCAACATGATCTGAGCCATCTTCATACTCATCCATATCATCCTCTACTTTCTCATCTACATCCATGTTACTTAGCAATACATCATAGCACTGCAAAGGTTTTATATATATAGTGTAAATCACTTTTATATATAGTGTAAATCACTCATTCATAATATATTAAATAAAGGGATGATTGGCGAATATGGGTACATAAACGTGGAAACCTCCTGAGGCGGCTTGTAGTTATACTAGAATTTCAATTAAAACGATTTGGAAGAAATTTAAAACTTTGATTAACCCATTATAGAAATCTGCACACTACCGCTGCTTTCTTGTCGTTTGTATCAATATTTCTAAAATTTTGCTTGCCACACTATTAGACCATGGGGAGATGCATTACAATTTTTGGGCCATGATGTGGACAGAAGCTAGTTCTAATGTTTGAAAGTAGATTTTATTTGCTAGAAGCTGCTTATGTGAAAGGACATTTTGCGCTTCTTGATGCCAAGGTATTTCCAGAGATGCGCAAAAGAGATTGCAATTAGATCTAGGTATGGTTGCAACGTTCTTGGAAGAGAAACTGAAAGTTGAAAAACACATAGTTTTTTGAGTCTTAACAGAGAGTTGTTATGATGTCCACATAAAGCCGGAGCCTAGGTGCACATGCCGCGATTTTCAAAAGAGAGAATCCACACATGAAGCCTTTTTAGCATGTAAGCACATGTACTATGTCTACGTGCACATACTTGGACTTCAACCAAAAGATCCACCATGGTCATTCAACATCTGGAACTAACTCCCATAAGCCTTGAATTTGTATCACGAAAAACCCGTAAGATAAAACCTGTGGTGTAGTGAAGCTAAACCTTGAAGTTGTTTAAAGCTATGCATTGAGGGAGTCATCTCTTATGTATTATCTAGGGAATTGCGACTTTTTTGAATCTCTTATAGTTATAGATGTATGGTTTGTGGTTCACATCTCCCAAATGTACGAGCTTAAAATTAGGAATTTAAAAACTTAAACACATTTTTGGGTGTGTATCGTATGAGTAATGTCTCTTTTTTTGTGTTGTTAGAGAAGGCTCAAATTCTGAAGTCAAGTTGTTTCAAGCTTATACATGCTATTTGGTGTGCACCCTTTAGTAATGTCTCTTTCTTTTTGCATTTTTTGTGTCGTTAGAAAAGGCTCTAAATCTGAAGTCATGTTTTGGAAAACTTATACATGTTTTTTGGTGTGTAGCGTATAGTAGTGCCTCTTTTTTGGGTTCAAATGTTTTGTGTCGTTTGAAAGGATCTTAAACTAAAAACACATATTTAGGAATTATGGAAAAAATGCACAAAAATGGGACTATTCTTCTCATTCTCTATTTCTTGAGAAGAGGCACGAACAATGTTTAAGGATGCACGTTGTGATTGTATGCAATTTTCAATGGTTTGCATAGACTAGTAAAATCACATATGATGCCAAGCTTTTGAGTCTCAGAACTACAAACTTGATCACATGTGACTAATGTTGAAGCTTCATCCTTGATCATGATTCTGTCAGAGTAGGCATTGTGAAAACAACACTTCAAGCCCAAACTCAAGGTTGAGTCTTGTCTAAGATGTACATCGTAATCAACTATGTGTCTATCCTTGTTGTTCTCACAAAGAAAAAACAAGGAGTGTTACAATTATACACAATCTTGGGGATTAGCTTCTACACACTGTAGACATGTTCATTGATGACAAAAATCTGAATTTCAATCCTCATGCTATATAGAACCAGATGTTTGTGACAAGATAACGTTGAGATTTTGTCTCAAACTTGAGATTAAGGGCCATTATATAAGCACTCTAGAATGGAGATTCCAAAGGCTGCATGCTCCTAACCTTTGGAGTCCAAATCTTAGGCCACAACATAGTCCCGGATTCCAAAGGCCAAAGCATGCTTCTAAGACTTGCTTATTCAAACTTGAGGTCGATACATTTCAAGCAATCAACACAATATTAAGCCAATCCATTCATTTCAGCTTGAGAGGAATCTCTTTCAGCATTCTTCCCAAGCTTTCTCGTTCGAACTTAAGGCTAAACACTTCCAACATGCTTCCCAATCTTTCTCCGGGAGTCCAAAGGCCAACGCACGATTCCAAGCCTTGCTCGTTCAAATGTGAGGCCATTCGCTTTCAAACAATAAACACATCATTAGGCTGTTTGAACTTGAGGTCGATCCCTTTCAACATGCTTCCCAAGCTTTCTCTCGGATAGTTTAATGCGAACGTATTCAAAGGCATCTAGGCATAGAAATTCCTACAAGAAAATTGACGTATTCAAGGTGGAGCTCAACCTGATTTGTGTCATGCAAGCTTCCAGAGATTCCTCACAAGCTTCCTTTGGTTGAAATCTCTAAGGACATTGTCTGCAACACGACTCTCTTTTTCATCCTTATTATATAATACCTACCTACAATTTGGAGTATGCTATGAGCATATCAAATTGTGGAATCTTTACCACTGTATGGAATGATGATTCAATGGGTATTGCTAATATATAATAGACTAATTTTAGGCAAAGGTGCTTGTCATGGCCAACCACTTATTACAACTTGAGAAGCCGATAGGGGCTCCTCGGCAAAGTTTTCCAGAGTTTTCGTCAATCAAAACAAATCTATATGGTCAAGGCAAATAGAAATCAAGCACATGAGGTAAGAGCTACATACCCTGCTAGTATTTTTTTAGATTTTCAATACATGGTAAAATTTGACAAGATCGATTCTCTATGAATGCTAGACAAGGTTGGCTTTGGTTTGCTATGGAATCTATCAGTTGGCAAAGTAACAATGAATATTTTGTAGTGGTAATATTCTAAACATCTCAAGGAGATCAACACAACAACGTGTTGCAATCTGACTTGATAAAGGGTGCCATGAGATATGTAGCTTGCCGCGGAGAAAGCAACATAAGTATACAAAGCTTTGAAAAGCACATTGACGTCCACATCTATGAGATGAACCCAATGATGATCACCACACATATGATGTCGTGCTGCTTTGCAGGCACAAGGAGAAAGATGAAAATTTACATACATACTCAAGGTGTTTCCAACTTATGGATAATTTTAATAGCTGCTATGTCAGCAAGAGGTCGGAGATGTATGGTTTATGTGGGTTTCTAGACCAAGATGGGCTCCAAATAGGGCCTGGAAGGGTGGAAGGTAAAGAATATCCAAGGTGCTGGTTTTTGGCCCAGATATGTAGATCTTGAAATGTTGAAGGAGCAGGTCCACATGTTGATTCCCAGTGTTCAAAGTCAATCTAAAGTTATGGATTCATAATGCTTGATTTGTGGAGCGGCTTGTACTTTTGGATCGTCAGTATGAGTCTTGGATGTCGAGTTATTAGCAATCAAACTTTTACCAGGGGCAAGGTTTGTGTCGGGTTGGCCACTTTGGTATATGGGCCATCTGATAATTTTGGAGGTCTTCCACGGATTGTATGCATTCTATGCAGTATATGGAGTAAACAAAAAGTGATGGCATGTCAAACAGAGTCGCGGTCGGCAAGTTACTAGGAGTTGAAGTTTCCACCAAGTGACGAAGGCATGATTCCAGACAAAGTTTTCCCAGTTTTTAGTGCATTGGTTGACAAGCCGGATGAGATTGGAATGGGGTGGTGCTTGCATGGACCAAATTCATGGTATGGGTCTACAAGCATGGTTTTACATTTTGTCAAAGGGAGCCCTCAACAATAAGTCGCAGATGTTTGAAGTTGGGGCAAAAAATGGGATTTTTTTGAGAATTTCGGGGGACCTTTTTGGAGCTTGGAGGGTGACCATCCCGTGGGGCTGCCATGTGTCATGAAGATATCACATATACAAGGGACCGGAATGAGAGCCCATGGTATATATACTGCATGAAGAAGGGCTCCTACTCGAGGAGTAGAGGACTCGAAGCTCTAGGAGATCAACTAGCTATGGCACCTGATGGAGCTGGGCTTTGCGCGGCTTTGGGGTAGCGGACGCAGGCAGTTTTGGGGAAGTAGGGGGCAGCATCAACTTGGCACTAATACTTTGGGTGTTGGTGGCGGTAACGTTCGGCGTCCGAGTTCAGTTGCTTATGTGGAAAGCCCATGTGGTGGTGGGTTCACACTCCCCTTCAGGCAAAACCTTTTTGAGGGCAAAGGTGGGAGCACCAATGGCATCGTCGCTGCCTCGGCCAGGAGGCGTTCATGTGAATAAGGCTAGGGGATTAAGGAAGTCATGACAATAATAAATCAAGGGTGGTGTCTCGTGCAGAGGGGTCCAAAAATAGGAGATTCGGCCAAAAATTGCGAGGTTGTTCAACAAAAAATAAAAAAATGGAGGATACACATGCCCATAGGGGGGGGGCTTTTTTTGGCATTAGGAATTGTGAAGAGTCAGAGAAGAAGAATCATAAATAGAGCATGACAAAGAAGAGGTCAAGAGGGGGGGGGGGGGGGGGAGCAGAATAATCATGGCTCTCGTGGTCTACAGCAAGAAGCCCAGCGCTTTCCCGGTCGACCCTAGAGAGACGCGCACTTTGACAACGTGATGCTATGACTTTTGATGTCAAGGGAGCTTGTTAAGTATGTATACTTTAAGTTTCACTTCACTTCTACAAGAATTTTCAAAGTGCCAACTTACTAAGCAAATCTCATGATTCTCAATAAGCTGCACGATTTGGCAAGGCCACTTTTCCATGAAATTTTGACAAGATCCATTCTTCCCTACTTGGACACATGTGTGTCAACAAGCAGACCTGTTTTCTATGAGCATTCAACATTCTATCTAGAATCTTTTCGATAGACTTCTAGGAAGCAAGGCTTCACTTTAAGACATATTGCATAGCTGTTTCCAAAGTTTGGAGTATGCTATCAGCATATGAACATGGGGGAAACTTTGCAATATGTCTTTATGTTTTTTCGCTAGAGATCGGATTGAACCAAGCCAAGAGGGAATGTGCAAGACATCCGAAGCTCTCAAGTTATCGGCATACATGGCTATGAGCCACGTTGATCATGCAATGGATACTCGTCTCAGAGGGGCAACAAGGTTAGTAGACTTTAAGTTAAACTTGTTTTTCCTATTTTTAACTTTTCATTTTATACAATATTTCTCGGTTTTGCAAAGCAAGTGCTTTCGCAGATCCCATGAGACTCATAGTGTGCAAAGAAAAATGCTTTGACAGACCTTATGTGAAGCGAGGATTCTATTATGTGCCACAATATATCTATTCATTTTAGATCAAAGATAATGACATTGATATTTGGTAATAAGTGGATATAAACTCACGATTTGTTTTTTTTTTAGATGAGCTATGATATATCCATGTCAATGTATTCGTACAAGGCACACATAGCAGTTGTTCACATGGTTGGAACTGTCACTAAATCCAAGGGGATTGTTACGATATTCTTCAGATATGCATTCATGGCATGTCCATATGGTGGGTTTTTTCCCACTACAATATTGTTTACGCTTTCACAATAACATCAGGTACTATGTTCATGAGATAAATTGAGGTTGTTGGATGGGCTTATGATTGTTGTATATGCATACAGCAACCGGCACTTCACATCTTTGGCACTATGCACAAAGTGCAACCTATAAATTTGATATTTCATGAGGATAGTATTTTGGGGGGACGGTTATGGAGCGTGCTCAACGGAGCTAGATTTGGAGCAAGTTTTTTTTTTCATCCCACCACCACTACCTCCCATTGCCGGCCCTTAGCACCCATTGCCACCACCAGTTTAGCCCACCAATGATGGTTGGTGGTGCTAGCTTACTACCACCATGTGCCACCCCTAATCCTACAACCATAGCCCATTGCCACCCCTCCCTCCGGTAATGTAGCCAAGAACCTCCTCATCCTTTTGTGTGTGTGTGTGTGTGTGTGTGTGTGAGCCCCTACCCTCTCCCCCCCGTCTTTCTCCCTTTCCTGCTCTCTCTCTCTCTCTCTCTCTCTCTCTCTCTCTCTCTCTCTCTCTCTCTTCAGCCCCTCCCCTCCAGCTTCTCTCTTTGATCCCTCATATTTCTCTCCCCATACCCACCCCTGATCTCTCTCTTTCCCTCCGTCCAAATTTTCCCTCTCTCTCTCTCTCTCTCTCTCTCTCTCTCTCACACACACACACACACACACACACACACACACATACACACAATTGTGTGTGTGTGTGTGTGGGTTTGTGTATGTGGGTGTGGGTTTGTGCGTGTTAATAAAAAGAGGAAAACGATATAATCTTTCTATCACCCAAGTGTGGTAGATTGGTTATACCATTTTCCTCGTGAATATGATGTCTTGAGTTCAACTACCATATGTTTGATGTCTCTTGGGATAGTTTCCTGCGACGTTAAAATCCTCTTTTTCTTGGGTGTGTGTGTAGCAGTGTGCTAATAAAAAGAAGAAAAGAGTATAACCTTTCTATCACCCAAGTGTGGTGGATTGGTTATGCCATTTCCCTCTTGAATAACAGGTCTTGAGTTCAACTCCCGTCGATTGAGTTCTCTTCAGATAGTTTCCTATGACATTAAAATCCTCTTCTTCTTCTTTCCCTCCCTCCATATCCTCTCTCTCTCTCTCTCTCTCTCTCTCTCTGACATTGATAAATTACCCCTTTATAGTATTCGTTGAACGCATCCTCCTTGTCTCTCACAAGGACCAAGATCACTTAGCTCATTAGAGAGGACTTGATTCAGTTAGACATTAGGAGGACATGGACACACCCTATGTGTGTGCTTGGAACGAAGATGGTTTTCTACAGAGAACGCCTCCTTAAGCTTATAGAGGATGATTTTGTGACCAAACTGCCTACATGAACACTCATCTATCCCATGGATTATGATGTGTTATTGGAAATATGCGCACATCATCACATCAGTTAGAGATTGAGGTTTGCCAAATTTAGAGGATTACCAAAAGAGGCTAGGGTTGAGAGAGAGCAAGGTGTAGTGGGGAGAGAGAGAGAGAGAGAGAGAGAGAGAGAGAGAGAGAGAGGGGGGGGGGGGGGGGCGGGGGATGCCTCCTACTTTTTGTTTTTTTAAGAGGGAAAGAGTGGGGGGGAAGAGGGTACTTTAGATAAAAAAGGGGAATTGCTTGGGGTTGGGTTTTTTTTTTCCCTTTTTATCTAAAGCACCCCCTCCCCCCCCCACTCTTTTCCTATATTAAAAAAAAAAGTAGAAGGCATTCCCCCCTCTCCCTCTCACTCCCCCCCCCCCCCCCCCTCTCTCTCTCTTTTTTCCCTCCCTCCATATCTTCCCTCTCTCTCTTTGCCTTCTGCTCTCTCTCTCTCTCTCTCTCTCTCTCTCTCTCTTTCCACCACACCTTGCTCTCTCTCAATCCTAGCCTCTTTTGGTATTCCACTAAATCTGTCAGCCTCAATCTCTAATTTATATGATGATGTGCGCATCTGTCCAATAACACATCGTAATCCATGGGATAGATGAGTGTTCATGTAGGCAGGTTTGGTCACAAAACCATCCTTTGTAAGCGTAAGGAGATGCTATCTGTATAAATCCATCTTTGTGTCAAGCACAACCATAGGCTATATCCATGTCCTCCTAGTGTCTAACTGAATCAATTTCTCTCTGATGAGCGAAGTGATCTCGTGAGAGACAAGGAGGGTGCATCCAATGAATATTGGAAATGGGGTAATCTATCCATCATTAGTGCTTGTGCTTGGAGTTTTTTTCTTTTTTTCCTAAAGCAGCCCCTTCCCCCACTCTTTCTCTCTGTAAAAAAAATAAAACAAGAAGGCACTCCCCCCCCCCCCCCCCTCTCTCTCTCTCTTTGCCTCCTACTCTCTTTGTATCTCTCTCTCACTCTCTGCCACATCTCGGTCTCTCTCAACCCTAGCCTCTGATGGTACTCCTCTATTCTACCAACCTCACTGATGTGATGATGTGCGCAACTGTCCAATAACACATCGTAATCCATGGGATAGATGAGTGTTCATGTAAGGGGGTATGGTCACAAAACCATCCTATGTAAGCTGAAGGAGTTGATCTCTGTAGAAAGCCATCTTTGTGCCAAGCACATGCATAGGCTGTATCCATGTCCTCTTAGTGTCTAGCTGAACCAAGTCCTGTCCAATGAGCTGAGTGATCTCGTTCTGTGTGAGAGACAAGGAGAGTGCGTCCATCAAATACTTGGAATGGGGGTAATCTATCCATGTCAAGAGAGAGAGAGAGAGAGAGAGAGAGGGGGGGGGGGGGGGGGGGGGGGGGGGGGGGGGGGGAAGACAGGGAGAGAGAGGGGTGACAGGGGGTGGACACACACACTGTCACAGGATGAGGGGAGGTGGGTGTCGGGAGAGAGAGAGAGAGAGAGAGAGAGAGAGAGAGAGAGAGAGAGAGAGAGAGAGAGGTGTGTTGGGAGGGGGGAGATGGGTATAGAGTGATAGGAAAAGAGAGAGGAAGAAGGGAGTGGAGGACCTTGATGAAGGGAGGGGGTTGCTGGAAGACAAGAAGGAGAAAGTGAGGGTAGCTAGAGGAGTAAATGGTGAGAGGAGGTGGAGGAGAGGGAGGATGTTGGAGGAGGAGGAGCAAGGGAAGAGGATGGGCGGCAAGAGGAGGAAGGGGAGGTAGGGACGAAGGTCCTCAAAAAAAAAGAAAAAACTCGCTTCGTTGAGCTAGCTTGAAGACCTAACTCGTAAATGTAGGCATGGCCTCGCTACTATCAAGAGAGTAATTCATGTCGAGGGTGGTAGAAAAGTTGACCTTTGAAAGTTTATTTTCATTATTATACATGATAGACTCCCTTGGTCATCATCGGCTACTAGTTTGAGGGGTTTTCATGTAGCATCTAAGGGACTTGACAAGGATGATTCTAACCAAGGGGTTTGGATTGCGAAGGAAACACCCAGGGTTATAACAAAGGGGTTTGATTGCAAAGGCAACCGTTAAGGTTACATGTGAAACTATACTTGCATTTCATTAGTTTTCAATTAGTGATACTAGGCCTTTGTAGGTTGGAAATTTGGCCATGTTACTTTGACTACAAGTAAGTGAACACTATGTTCAATCTCCAAGTACGCATCTTCATTTGGTTTTGTTTTATTTTTGAATATTTTTGTGTTTAATTTTTCAAGCCGGATGTATCATTTTCTATGGTTTCATCCATTTTTGCTCTTTAGAGAGATGACAAGGTCATGTAAGAGCCAAGAATTTTGGTTTGTAGTGTCCACAATAAATTATTTGCATAACCCAGTAATGGACCCTCTTGTAGGGTTTGATTTGACAACTATTGTCACATAGGATACAACATGGTCTAGGAACTCAAGGAATTCAATTTAATCAGTGTGAATGAAGGTTACTCAGGGTTTCTCTCATGCACGTCACGAGGTGTTTGCAATTACCTCCACACACAGATACATCTTGTACTTGGAAGATCTTATTTATGACATTTTTATTTGAGACATATTCCACATATAGAGAATATAAGTGTCTGGGATTGACACTGGCACCCGCTATTTCAATTATGTGTCATGAGAAAGTCCCTAGGTGCGGGTGAAATCCATTTTCTACACCTTTTATTCACGACCTATCAGGAGCCATTTTAATGGCAAAAAACTATCAGATACATAGAACAACTTCTTAAGAATACAAGTGATGCTAAACAACATCATTGAATGGTTGTTTATGCATATAGCAAGGAGTCTTACAAGATGGCGAGTGAGTTTTTTTTAGCGACAAAAAGAACCAGTGAGTCCCTCAATAAAGTTATGTGTAAATTAGAGAGATATTCAAAATTGATAAGGGAAAGGACACATACTAAGTGTGATGTCATTGTGACAAGTGTTCTATGAATATGTCACGATAGTTTCCATAGGAAGCACATGTGATCTTGCTGGCCTCCAATAACGACATCGATATGATTTTGATTTAAGGTAGCAATGGTTCCTCTCATTTTTTTGCTTTTTTTTTGCAAAGAGCAAGGAGATCTTGATACCTCTTTGGCAATGCTGGGAGATAGTCCTCATGATGGGCACCACATACAATTGCACAATTCATCAACTCATCCTGAAGATGATATGACACTAGTCACATGCGTATTCATACTAAACAAAACATAAACACATTATTTGATGAAACAGTATCATTTACTACTACTTGCCATGCCATTGTCTAGTGGTTCCCTGCCCACACATAAAACATTTTTTCTAGCAATGACTCTAAGTGTGGTTGCAAGGCCAACTTATCTTTATTTTCTTTGTTAATATATTTCCACGAGGGCTCCCATGTCTCAATAATTTTATTTATGTAAAAAGAAGCATAACAACAAAAAGGATGTTGACAAGGACACTTTGGCTTCTATGTGCTTATTATTGATTACCTATCAATGGGGTTTCCTCCTTTCTACACGTGTGCATTGAAACTATAAAAGCTTCTTTCTCTTTAATTTAACTCTCTCTAGCAAAAGCTACCTTCAGAGAAACAACATCTAATCTAAGACCGCAAACACATGCATATAGAATAAGTCTGCATAAAGGAAAATCCGAACACTCAAAGCAGCTAAAGACCTGTGTGGTCTTTAGGATGTCCTCACCTTTGTCCAGTTGTAGGTGGCTATCATCCCCCTCGTCCACACATGGACTACCTTTGGGCATAATGTGAAAAGGCACAAGCTCCAAACTAGCTTCTTGCCCTCTTCTTGCCGAGCTCCTCTAGATCTTCAATCACTGAAATGAACGCAATTCTTGTACTCTTACTCTCATCAACATGATTACAAGAATCATTCAAATCTTCGGCGACATACACTAAATTGAGGATCATGACGCAAGGAAGCCCTTTCCCATCTTTGACAACCATGACCAGATGTTGAACTACATAATTAAATGCCCTCATTGTTTCATTGTTTAACTTTTATGTGTATGATTCATATACTTTCAATTCGCCAATAACGTGAACACGTTTATATGATTGTATTCACAATTGATGAATGTATTAAATTGGATCACAATTTTATAGAAAAAAAGGCCTGAGGCATGTTGGAGAAGCCAGACACCTTTCAAAATGTGTTCCTGGCAGTTAAAAGTTGGATATCGGAACAAGTCTGTAGTGCCGTAGACCTATTTGGCCAGTGTCAATTTCTTCAATATGCTCATGAGTTTATTTTCCCATACAAATGTGATCTAGTTAAACCAAAACATGGTTTTATCATTTTTTTAAATCTACTCCAACATCGTTCGGCCCCACCACAACATCACCTTGATATATTGTCGCCGGCGATGGCATTGACCCGTGCTAGAACCGGTCCACGTTGGTGCCAAATTATTTGGATTAGTTTCACCAAGGACATACATGGTGATTATTATCTTTGTATAGCCTACTAGAGTAGATTCCACCTACCACATACTAGCTACTTTCAATCTCTCTAGAAGGAATCTCAAGATATTCGTTCAAGGTCATGATTTCTTCAAGGTTTCTTGGTTTGTTAAGAAAAGAACCACGCATTATGGAAACTGAACCCTTGACATGGCCAAAGAAGAGAAAATTTAAACTATTTGAGTAATCCCTCACAATATCTCCCTTTTGTAGCATCATGATAACAAAAAATAAGAATTTCTTCATAGCATGCACTTTCTTGGTGTCGCCGATCCTCACATCCTTCTCAACTAACTTGCCCTACCGCCCCTCCTACCACCCGTCATTGAAATTGCCACTAGCTCCTACTTCCCTTCCATTACACCTCCCCTCAATTGTCGAGTGCACTGCTATGAGGTGCCTAGGCCTTTTGTTTTTAATATCGTAAGCAGGTATTTCTATTGGAGGGACCATGTTGGAACCAATTTGATTAAAAAAACAAAAGTATATATAGTGTGCTGATTTTGTTGAACCTGTTGAAAGCAATTTGCACCAGCTTGACTAGTTTCAACAGATTTCACAAGGCGGAGACAAAGAGAGTCGGGGATCATCATTAGTGGGAGCTGATTTTACTAAAAAAACTAAAGTATACATAGTGTGCTAGTGAACGATGAACCTTCTCAAACCACTCCGCACCGACGCGGACTAGTTTTGACAGGTTTCACAAGGCCAGAGAAAAAGGCCAGAGAAAAAGACATGCGGGATCATCATTAGCCATGGTCACAATGCGCTTGCGCAAGCTAGACAATAGACAGGGGGGAGAGAGAGAGAGAGAGAGAGAAATCTACAGCTACAATCCGTGGGCTGCTTCCTCTCGATCCCATGCACCTCCCTGACTATCGCATAACATATAAACAAGCTCTGTGGAATCTTATTTCTGCCCCATGCTGCCACCACCATGGTTGGCAACATGGAACATGTTTTATGAACGTTGTTTCCATGATGACTTCCTAAGTCCCTACCAGATAGCCACACACACACACATACAAGTTTTCTTTGTGTCTTCTAATTTTGTCGAGCTATGACTGCAAATTTTGATGATGATTTCATGAGAGACGGCCTCATTGGACGAGCTTGATAAGATTTGTGCAGAAAGCCTGTAGCATACAGCAGGCTACTTTGACACAGAGGTATAAAAGATAAAAGGATTGGTTCTTCATAGATAATGTTTCTCTTATACCCTAATCTGCTCTGGATAGCGTGAGGTATATACTTCTTTTTATTTGAACTCCTTCATTGTTGTTGAACGTGACTCTATAGAAGATCTCTTTCACAATGCAACATTCCTCTCATGCGTAGCTCATGCTTGGGATGATTCTCACCATCTCTAGATTCCCAACACATTCTTCTTCCACCCTCATCACTAGCATTTTATTCTCCACCCTTGTCACGTAATAGCATGCCCAATGAAACTTAGACACCATGTTGTCCAAAATTTGGGGCTCACTCTTTGGATAGTCAATGGCATAGGCTAGGCATCGGACTACAAATCTAAGTAATTAGGCTCATGTCACACAAATACGGTGGCCATGTGTGATGTTGCCTTACTTGGGCAAATACCTTGTAGGTTTCTCCACCCTACCCAGTCACATTGGCCACACGGCGAGTCCTCTGTAGCGTTTTTTATGCCATTGTCAACCAATCACGTATGCTAACATAACTCTAAGCGAGGGCCGGACGTGGGGAAGGGGTCACCCATCGTGAGGGTAGTGCTGGACATGAGATGTTATCCACACTCGAGTTTAATTCATGGCCTCCTCTGTCTCTCTATATGCACCAATTACAGAAAGTAGAGGTTTGTGCTAGTCAAAATATTGAAAAGGGGATACCATAGTACACCATGCAAGTTGGTCTTTAGAGTCTCCTTCCTTTATTATAGCAAAAACCAACATGCATGACAATGTAGCGGCACTATAGCCATGTATCTTGTAAGAAAAAAGGTAACAAGATTGTTGAGATGGCTTATCTACACCATCCGTAAAAAAATACCACAAGAAAGTAAGACGGGCCATGCTCATTCCAGATTTAGGCGGTCTCTCCCATTGTCTCAGTATGTAAAGAGTACAAAAACACACACACATAGCTCTCTCTCTCTCTCTCTCTCACTCTCTCTTCCCGAAAGAGTTAAAGGAAGCTGGTTGCTCATCCAATCTCCCTCAACGTTGATTGTTGTTGCTAGACCGTAAGAAAAAACACTTGTTCCACATGTCCAAGTAAAAAATAGCATGCCCACTAGCCTAAAGAAGGGTCCACCTTGTCATGTTTCAACCCCTAAAGTCTTTGCACTTCTATAATGTTCTAACAAGCAATGCTTCTTGCTAGTCAGTATGCATGTATTTTTCCCATTCAATGCAAGGCAAGAATTTCAAGAGAAGCCAAGCTTTGGTTGATGAGGAAAGGGATTTTAGATGAGAGGGTGAAAGACCTTAGATGTCAATGGAACTATTCCATTGGGCTAAAGACTAGAGGCACATCGTTTGGCACATCTAAACATGTAAGGTCGTCTCACTTTGTCTAGAGAACATGTAATGCTTGAGCGGATAAGAGAAATAATATGAGAGAGAAATGTCTATGCCATTGATCATGAGGTTTCTCAGTTTTACAGGGTTGTGTTGTCTAATTCTCTATTGCACAGTAATGTTGGTTCCATGATTTCACCATTTTTTATCAAAGAGGACCTACAAGGCAACATCCATCACTAGGAAAGTTTTGTTGATATCATAAAATGCCAACAATTTCACACCAACATCACAGTCGTGCTTTGTCAAGCTCAAAAATTAATGCAAATATGTGAGCTTCTATTGCAATATGATGGATATATTGCTTTTGATATGCCACCACAATGTGATAAATCAATCATGTATGGAGATCAACACTAACTAGAGATTTTCAAGATAGAATTGTATAGGGAAGAAGTGTGCATGCCACATTGTGGTGAGGAGGTACTCATTGTCCCCAATGCATCCCATGTGTTCCATGTCAGTACGACTAGATCATTGGACAAAGGGGCTACTTATGTTGTCACCCTTGCCAAATTACCTATGTCACCCCAATGCATCACATGTCTTCCATGTCAGTACAACTGGATCATTGAAGAAAGGGATTACTTATGTTGTTGCCCTTACCGAATTCCCTCTTTGCACTTGTCAGGATTTTCAAAGACGGGACAACAAACATGCTACATATGTGCCTTGGGGATTTTGTTAGGGCCTCGACATGTAAGGAGGTATGAGATTTTGAAGCCTCCACTACTTTGTAGCAATTTTAGATGTATGAATGTTTTGCGATGAGGTGTAGAATGATATGATTGTTTTCCTCGTGCTTGCATCAATTTGTCAAGGGTGTTGCTCATATTTGCTTGAAAATTGGCTTTGCTCGGTTTTCTTTGCTCGTTGATTGGAAAGAACCTATAGCAAGGCTATGTGTTGTTGATGAAAAATTTTCATTCACTACAACACTAAATGAAGATATCGACGCGTATATATCGACGGCCATGCTTTTCCACGCGTATATCGACGACATTAGCGGGCGTCGCTATACACGTCTCAGTGTGCGTCGATATATGCGTGGAAAGGCTTTTATTTGCCACGCGTATATCGACGCGTATAGCGACGCAAAAAAATTGGGGGGAAAAAGCGAAACCCGCGCGTAGGGGCCATTTTCGCCTGCTCAGGTCTTGGATGAAACCTGCTGTGCAGGTATTATGTCCATCTCCACCCTCCTCAACCCCCCCTCTCTCTCTCTCTCTACCTCTACCTCTACATCGTGTGTGTGTGTGTGTGTGTAGGAGAGAGAGAGAGAGAGAGAGAGAGAGAGAACGGTGTGTGTGTAGGAAAGAGAGAGAGAGAGAACGGTGTGTGTGTGTAGGAAAGAGAGAGAGAGAGAGAGAGAGAGAGAGAGAGCGGTGTGTGTGTGTGTAGAGGAAAGAGAGAGAGAGAGAGAGAGGTGTGTGTATGTGTGTGTGTGTGTGTGTGTGTAGGAAATAGAGAGAGAGAGAGAGAGAGAGAGAGAGAGAGAGAGAGAGCGGTGTGTGTGTGTGTAGGAAAGAGAGAGAGAGAGGTGTGTGTGTGTAGGGGGGAGAGAGAGAGAAAGAGAGAGAGAGAGAGAGAGAGAGAGAGAGAGAGAGAGAGAGAAAGAGCGAAATGTGTGTGTGTGTGTGTGTAGGAAAGAGAGAGAGAGAGAGAGAATTAATGTATGCTTAGGAAATTAAAATTAAAGAAAAAAAATTAAAGAGAGAAATGAAATGAAATGTTATATTAACGTCTTCGAAAGGCCAAAGTGACCTATGAGACATGAGACAAGAAAGTTACAATGTGATGGATCTGATACAAAGTCAGAGTAAGAAGATGACAAAATAAAGTATTATGGAATCCTAAACTGTTGGGTGTGGACTAGGTAGATCTCCTCCATGGTCAGTACTCTGACCGGGCGTTGTGCATGTCGAGCCAAAGTGACCTAGCTAGATCCTCTGATGCAGCCTCTGTGGATGTTGTGTAGTCCTCCGTAGTCGTGGGCGTCTAGTAGATCTCCCTAGATCAGTCGCTCGTTCTATCATTAGAGAGATAGGGAAGTAGAGAGCGAGAGAGAGAGAGAAAGGTAAGTAGAGAGAGAGACAGAGAAAGAGAGAGAGAGAGAGATAGGAAATAGAGAGATAGAGAAAGAGAGTTATATATATATATATATAATATATATATATATATATATATATATATATATATATATATATATATATATATATATATATATATATATATCACTACAAGAGGCTCTTCATATTAGCGACGCTCACACAGCGACGCTCAAAAAACAATTTCCCGGCGTCGCTATGAGCGTCGCTATAAGCGTTGCTATGAGCGTCGCAAATTTATTTGTAAATTTGCGACGCTCATAGCAACGCGCATAGCGACGCCAGCTGGGGTAAAAAAAATAACCGAGCGCGCCCAAAAACTCAGATCTCAGATCTGAGTTTTTCGGCGCCCTCAAGCAAGGAGCAGGTAACGCTCTCCCTCATTCTCTCTCTCTCTCTCTCTCTCTCTCTCTCTCTTTTTCTTCTCCACACACACACACACACACACACACACACACACACACACACACGAGGAGAGGAAGAAGAGCCAGGTATGCTCCTTCCCTCTCCTCATTCTCATGTTCCCTTCCCCTCTTTCTCTCTCCCTCTCTCTCTCTCACACACACACACATACACACACACATAGTGTTTTTGAGAGAGAGAGAGAGAGAGAGAGTACAAACAAAAACAAAAACGCACACACACATACATAAACAAAGAATGCACACACACATTGAGAGAGAAAAAGAGAGAGAGAGCATGCATAAACAAAAAACGCACGCATTGAGAGAGGAAAAGAGAGAGAGAACATGCATAAACAAAAAACGCACACATTGAGAGAGGAAAAGAGAGAGAAAACATGCATACGATCCAAAAAAACGCACACACATTGAGAGAGAAAGAGAGAGAAACTAATTTAACGTCGTAGGAAACTAATTAAAATTAAAAGACCTAAAGATCTAGCCGACGAGGAGTTGAACTGAAGACCTATTATTCAAGAGGGAAATGGCATAATCAATCTATCATACTTGGCATGGGTGATAGAAAGGTTATACCATTTATCTCTTTTTATTGGCACACACATTCACACACGCGCACACACACAAGAAGAAGAGAGTTATAACGTCGTAGGAAACTATCTTAAAAGACGTTAAAGATTAGGTTATATGTAGACTTACATTAAATTAGATTTAGGTTTATTTTTAACTAGATTTACGTTTATTTAAGCTAGATTTAGATTTACGTTATATTAGATTAGATTTAGGTCTCCATAGACTGCGATGCCTGCATGAAGCGGGTGAAGAAAGCCCTCAATGGAATATAGGGTATTGCTGCCTTCACTCATGGTGGGCTCCGTCGATCCAAAAGTACTGGTGAAATGTCTTCAGAAGATAGGGAAGAAGGTGGATCTTCAGGGCGGCAAGAGTCACTACATCCCCGACACAATGACCATCTAGACAACCTCTAGTCATTAGACTTACGTTAAATTAGATTTAGCTTTATTTTTAGTTAGATTTACGTTTATTTAGATTTACGTTTATTTAGATTTACGCTTATTTACGTTAGATCGAGTCCACGCAAGAATTACTTACGGTTTAGGGTTTAGAGTTAGACGAACAGTGAAAAGATCTACTGTGAAAAGATGTTAAGATGAAGTGAAGTGCTACAGCTAGAGAAGAGGCAAAGGGATTTTGTCCACTACATGCAGTATCATGTAGACGTGGGTGTGTAGATTTCTTGTACCCACAAATATAGGTATTGACCAATAAAGACGAGATTATAACCCGGTGGTTCTGATCTCCGTGCACCTCTAGACCGAGGTGTGCGGGGATTGGACATGACTAGAGAATGTGAGGTAGAGAGAGAGAGAGAGAGAGAGAGAGAGAGAGAGAGAGAGAGAGAGAGAGAGAGAGAGAGAGAGAGAGAGAGAGAGAGAGAGAGAGATAAGACGAAGAATGCCAATAGAATATTAAATTTGTTGTCCAGGTTATAAGTTTTTTATCCTCATTATGAGTAGCGACGAGGATGTGGGACCGTCCAACCGAAACACCTATCTCTCAACGAGGGTCTTATGTCCTTGTAATCAATGCAAGCATGCTGTGCGACGGACAAGACGTGTTTCTTTGCAGCACGTTCGCGAATTTGGCGAGTTCGATCCATCTATTATAGATCGAGTTGTTGCCAATTATAACTCGTCGGACTCTGACGCTGGCCAACAAGCAGCAATCTTGCAACCCAATAGACGTGTTCGCAGGCGCTTTGGTCAATCAGCATATGTGAGGCCACAAGATGTAGCCTCTGACAGCTCGGGGGATGATCATGCAGAGCACATTCCCAACGAGGCAATGTTTGAGCCCGAGATTGATGAAATGATCGAGACGATCATGGATTCAGAAAGGCTTATCTATGATGATATGAAAAGTGAAGCCGATACGTCATTGTATAATGGAGCACGTATGTCTAGATTGAAAGCACTCCTGGTTCTTCTCAACATGCAGGCAAAGTTTGGATGGAGTGACACTAGCGTCACAGCGCTTTTCAGGTGATCTATTACAATTAGTTTACTTTAATAGAACTCTAAATGTATAATGATCTGATAGATTTTTACACGACTGTATCATATTTTTATGTTGTGTAGATTGCTGAAAGAGCACATACTACCAGCTGACAATGTGATGCCAGATTCCCGAGATGAAGCAAGAAAGATTTTGCGAAACTTGGGGATGGATTACAATTCTATCCACGCTTGTCCTAATGACTGCATTCTTTTCAGAGGGGAATACACAGACATGGAGAAGTGTCCGAAATGTGATTCCGAAAGATATCGAGTAGATCTCCACGGGACAAAAATTCCACAAAAGGTTTTGCGACATTTTCCTTTGCTTCCTCGCATCAAGCATTTCTTCGAATGTAAGTCCATGGCCGCCCTAGCATCATGGCATGAGGAGAATAAATCTTCGGATGGTGTGCTACGGATTCCTGCAGATTGCGCAGCCTGGAAACATATAGATGGAACATGGTCGGATTTTGCCAGGAAAGCTCGAAATTTGCGCTTAGGCCTGGCTATGGATGGCGTAAATCCATTTGGTCAAAGATCAACATCTTACAGTGTATGGCCCGTTGTCATCGTCAACTACAACATTCCCCCGTGGTTGACTACGAAGAAGGGGCACCTATGGCTAAGCTTGATTGTGCTAGGGCGATATAAAGTGGGGAATATGGATGTGTATCTTCGTCCACTATTGGAAGAGCTACAACAATTGTGGATTGGCATAGAGGTGGTGGATATGAGCCGACACACAGAACGACGGAATGCTTTGATCAGAGGTATTCTAATGTGGACCATGCATGACTATCCCGGGCTAACAGAATGCTCAGGTGATCTATTGACACTCCTCACTCACACACTGTAAATCTTGTTTTTTCCCATAGTTGATCTATTATCATGTGTATACATGCAGGGCTTCAAACAAGCGGATACAGAGCATGTGTCACATGTGGACCTAGACTGAATGCACGTAGGGCACCCTCACTGAAGAATCAAATCTACGAAGGTCATCAAGCGTATCTTCCAGAGAATCATGTGTTACGCGACGGCTTTTTGGGAAGAGAGCCACCAAGGATGTCTGCACAAGCATGGTTAGAGCAGAAGGAGATGTACGATGACGGATTGCCTCCAGGGATGAAGAGACTATCTCTATGGTACGAGTTACCATACTGGCCCCGACTCGTGATCAATCACTTGCTCGATCCAATGCACATATTCAAGAATGTGGGTAATCTACTATGGGACCATTTGACCGGCAAGAAAGATACTTTGGGAGCCAGAGTTGACCTTAGAAATGTGGATCGTATGGAGCAATATTGGCCGCAAACAGCGTCTGATGGATCGATAAAACTTCCTAAAGCACCATGGATTTTCACAGGAGCCCAAGAACGCAAAGTAAAAGAGGCCATTCGATCTTTGCGGACCCCCACTGGCGTAATGCACTCGCTCCGAACGTGTTTTACTAAAGAAGGAAAGCTTACCGGTTTGAAGTCACACGATTGGCATAAAATGTGTCAGGTACGTTCATAGTGGACTTTAATATCATTGCATAAAATGTGGACTTTAATATCATTGCTGCACATACTTTACAGTTTATTTTACCGGTTGCCATTGAGGGATGTTTGTCTCTCGACATCCGTAACACAATCTACAAACTTGCAAAGCTGGTGCAATGGATCTCACAAAAGGAGATCGACGTAGACTCCATACCATTCGCCAAACTAAATGCTGCGGAGCTTGTGTGCATGTTTGAGAAACATTTTCCTACTACAATGCTAACCATTCAGGTGCATCTTCTTGTTCACATAGTTGATGAGGTGGAAATAGCTGGCACAGTTCATTCCAGATGGATGTTCTTCTTAGAGCGTTTCATGAAAACGCTTAAGGGATATGTGCGTCAAAAGGCACGTCCGGAGGGTAGCATGGCAGAAGGTTGGTTGGTATCAGAGTCCCTAGTGTACATTGGAGAGTGGCTAGACGGATTTGATAAATCCCGGGACACGCTATGGCGAACCATAGATGATGAACGCATATCTGGGATTGTCATGTGCAATCTCGGTGTTGAGAAGAAGATGACGGAAGATCTAGAGGCTAAAATCAACCGATTTTGCATGCTTCACAATCCAGTGATGCAAAAGTGGATTTCACAATATGAGGATGCAAAGCAAGAGCGACAAAGGGCACGAATCGAGTGGAGACGGGGAAGACGACCACCGATGCACTATCCAGCGGTTCTGGAGAGCCTACCAACCTTCATGAGCTTAAGATGGTTGCACAACCAATTGAAAAGCGCACAACAATGCGGTGACGAAGTGACTGAAGAAGAGTGGGAGTACTCTCGGGGTTGCGCGACCAAGGTAAGTTTGCAATGTACGACTAGCAAGTGACTTTATTTATAAACGTTTGAACGGCCACTCATAATCTTTGTTCGTTGTAGTATAAGTCATACACAGCAGCATGGTGTAAAGGTCGACATTTTAGGGTGGAACGAATCGACAAAAAGCGTTTTACTCAAGATTGTGGAATCATGGCAAAATTTGAACAGTCTAGTCGACGACGTTCCTCTGATGCAGATCCTGTGGTGGCGGAACTCACTTACTTCGGCACGCTGCAAGAGATTTTGAGGATCGATTACAGAGGATTTTTTGTCGACTTGTTCGACGTGCAATGGTTCAAGATAATCATGGAGGGTCGCAACGCTACTGTGCGTAGAGGAGAGTTTGGTTTTCTTGAGGTGGATTCTACTAAGAAATGGACTGACCTAAGAGACACTTTCGTACTACCCGAGCATTGTGAACAAGTAAGTATATAAATAGTTAACATCCCCCTTTTACAAGTTATGTGCTTGAAAGCTCTCATGTAAGTTATGTGGCTCTGGCAGGTAGTATTTCATCCTACAAAGTCTACATCAAACTGGTGGTACGTCATAGAGGTAGCCCCTCGTAGTGCAAGGACGTATGAAGGCTACCATGTGCCAATCACAACGACATCAATGGAGGAGATCAGAGAAGATGCTCAATCAGAAGCCGCTGCGGTGGTGCCAGACGAGCATCAAGATGCTACTACTCTATATGGGGTGCATGCAGAGGAGCTACAAAATGAAACAGAGGATATGTGTTTAAACGGAGAGCTCTATATAGATATAGGAAGTTATGCTGAGTTATGCGAGGATGAGAGAGAGATCTCTTAAAGCCACAAATATTGTATTTGAACAATTTTGCTCCGTGTTGTAAAAGCTCTGGCTCTCTAAGTAGCTTCCATGGTGTATAACGCTCTTTTCTACTCGCGCTCACATCTTTTGATTGAAAATTCTGAGTTTTCGACTTGCCTCTTCTACCACTCGATTCATTGCGTCATTGTATTTATATGCGTCATTACGTCATTGTATTTAATGGTCTTTGCGTCATTGTCTACTCTATTCATTCAATATTAAGTTTAAATATTCGTGTGTTTAATGCAGGTATGGATGATGAGGAGTTTCTTTCTTCTTTGTCACCGCAGCAGAGACAGTGGTACGTGGAGCGTCATCGCGCGGGCGCATCATCGCGCGTTCCTACACCATCCGCATCTCCCTCTCTTTCGGAGCATTCGGCGCGCTCTGAAGCTTCGGCGTCGACGAGACGAGCGTCACACTCGTCTAGACACCGGCGCTCTAGTGGTGGCGGTGGCGGTTGTTGTGGGGATTCTGCCACCGATGCCTCCACACCGCCTCGTGTTCGACGAGGCTCTTTACCCTCCCCTTCTTTGCCCGTCCCCACACCAGCCACGGCATCGCCATCTACGCCAGGTTTTGCACGGCTGACTGTTCCTAGAAGCTACACACCTCTACCTACTCCACCAGGAGCCACCCCACTCGACACTCCTCGCTTCGGGGCCCAGACGCCGGTGGAGACACCTGACGTCCGTACCCCCATCGACACGCCGCTAGAGACCCCTGCCGGGACACCCAGGTTCACGCGTCACCGGCCAGAGGGCTTGTCTTACTCCATCGACTTCAGCGGCGGCATCATCATGGATGATGACGGCAAGAAGGTGATCTCGCGCATGCGTGGTCTTTGCTCTCAGCTGTTTAGACACTATATACTAAACAAATGGAGTGAAGTACCAAGTGATTTAAAAAACAGAGTCATCAGCATACTTCATGATGAGTTTCCCGTTCCAACACGGGATCAGCGCTTCAATGAAGACCTGATGAAGATTCGAATGCGCGAATACTGCAAACACAAGCGTTCCGAAGTGCAAAAAGCAATCAAGAATGGGTGGAATAGGCCAGATTGGCTGGCCAAAGAAGATTGGAAGAATGCGAAGAAAGCAGCGCGCGAGAATCCCGACAAGTGGAAGCAACAAAAGGATGCAGCCAGAGCGCGAGTAGAGGCAGGGAGCTCGCACCACTTGGGGAGCGGTGGATGGGCATCATTTGAGGCCGATTTTGTAAGTCTTTTCACATTGCTCTTTATGCATGTTCGATAGTTTAGGGTTTATGAGTTTTTTAGTTCTAACATAATGAAATCTTCGTATGTTTTGACAGTGGTCGATGACAGGACGTGATCCCACACCGTACGAGCGCGAGTACGCAGGCAGGAAGGGCTTAAACGCCCTGATGGACATTCTCAGTTCTCGCGGCGGCATGGTTAGTATTAGGGTTTACTCTTTTTTATTTTTTGTATTGTTTTATAAATGTCGTTATATGTTTATATTTACTGAAAACTGTCTTATTGTCTTTTTTTGCAGAATCCGACAGATACGCCGCTTGGACGCGATGAGACGTCTGATTAGACGACGTCAGTTTAGCCGTAGCTAGATAGCATTAGTTTAGGGTTTCTCATAGCTTATGTATCATGAGACGGATTTTATACGTCTTTTTGAACCATGTATATTATTACATTTGTCCCCGCAGTTCCTTTTGCCAATCAATTCTTTATGCCTATGATGTTGTACAATTGTCATTATTACATTTGCCAATCAATTCAGTTTGCCTATGATGTGTACAATTGTCAATTTTGCAAACAATGCGTCTTGTGGGTGACTATTTTGGGTCTATTATCTACCTTTGCACTTTTTTTAAAAAGTGAATCAAGTACAATATGGTTGATGGGTGGCAGGGCATTCAATGCCCTGCCACCAAAAAAATATTCTCTCGGGCGTCGCTATAAGCGTCGCTATTTATGGCTCTGTAGCGTCGCTATATGCGTCGCTATAGTCTTCTGTGAGAGCGTCGCTATAGGCGTCGCTATATAGCGACGCTCATAGCGACGCATATAGCGACGCCTATAGCGACGCTCTCGTAGCGACGCCGGGGGTTATAAAAACTCAGTGTATTTCCGTCGCTAACAGCGTCACAAGAGCACACAACCTCTTGTAGTGTGTGTATATATATATATATATATATATATAGAGAGAGAGAGAGAGAGAGAGAGAGAGAGAGATAGGGAAGTGGAGCTCCAGGAGTTATGGCAGAGAAATAGGAAAATAGGGAAATAGAGAGAGAAAGAGAGATAGCAAGAGCGAGATCGAGAGAGAGAGAGAAAGAGAGATAGCGAGAGCGAGATTATTGCAGGAGAAACTTCTCCCGGCTGGCAATGAAATGTCCCCCCTCCAGGCCAGACGCAAAGCAACTTCTGACCTCAGTTAGCTTGGACTACAACAAGATTCATGCATGTCCAAATGATTGCACTCTTTTTCGCAATGAATTCGCAGATTGTCTGTCGTGTCCTAAGTGTGGAGCAATGCGCTACAAACAAGATGCAGTTGGCGAGACAGTGCCAGCTAAAGTGTTGCGGCATTTCCCTATTATTCCTAGGATAAAAAACATGTTTCGTTGTGGTTCCATTGCAAAGTTGATGCGGTGGCATTCTACGAATAGATCCACTGACGCAACATTTAGGGTGCCCGCTGATCCGAAGGCTTGGAGACACATTGAAGATACCTGGCCACATTTTAAGAGTGAACCACACAATTTGTGTTTGGGCATGGCAATGGATGGAGTCAATCCATTTGTCTTGAGAAGCTCGTCATGGAGCACTTGGCCTGTGTGCCTTATCAATTACAACCTCCCGCCGTGGCTTGCTATCAAGAAGGGTCGTTTGATTTTAAGCTTGATTGTACCTGGTAAGTTCAAGGCAAAAAACATGGATGTTTATCTAGCTCCACTAGTTGACGAGCTCCAGGAGTTATGGCATGGGATCGACATAGCAGATGCGGTTAAACCAGTAGGACAACAGCATACAAGGATCCATGGACTTCTTATGTGGACTATGCATGATTGGCCAGGATACGGAGAAGCTTCTGGTAATGGTTATTGATTTACAAAATTCTCGCTATTCGCAAGCCCTTTGCCTTGGCCTGATTCATGCTTTGATATATGCAGGACTAACAACTTCGGGATACAATGCATGTCCAATTTGCGGGCAGTCTTTGGATGTGCGCTATTCTACCTCTCTTCGAAAGACAATTTATCAAGGCCAACACCGTTATCTTCCAGATGGTCATCACTTGTGCGAAGGCCAGCTTGGTCGCGTCGAATGTCGTCCTATGCATGTACAAGAGTGGAGTCGCCGATGGGAGCAACATGAGGGGCAACCTGTTCCAGGAATGAAACGTTTGTCCATTCTCCATACGTTTACGTACTGGGGTGATCTACTAATTAACCATTTGCTGGATCCAATGCATATATTCAAGAATGTGGGAGAGCTCCTCTGGAAGACAATCATGGGAATGAAAGACAATCGAGCTTCAGGAGATGATTTGCAGTCGGTTGGAAAGATGCCAGAGCTGTGGCCTTTCACCAATGCAGCTGGTCAAACAAAACTTCCAAGAGCGCCATGGGTATTTCTAAAAAACAAAGAGCGACAAGTGAAAAGGGTGATTTCAGAGTTCAGGATGCCAACAGGATATATGCGATGTCTCAAGAGAGCATTCACCCGTGATGATCAATTGTCAGGGTTGAAATCGCACGACTGGCATAAGTTCTTGCAATTCATTCTTCCAATTGCGATCAAGGGGTGTTTAACGGAGGAAGTGCGGACCTGCATATACAAGATTTTAGAGCTAGTGCGGTGGATCTCTTCCAAGGAGATACGGGAGGAATCTATTGCAGTCGCAAGGGATAACTCCATTGAGGCAGTTTGCATGATTGAGAAGTATCTACCCACGAGCTACCTAACTATCCAAATGCACTTGCTCGTCCATGTAGTAGATGAGGTTGCAGTGGCAGGTACAATCCACAGCCGTTGGATGTTCTTTCTAGAGCGGTTCATGAAAACACTTAAGGGTTTTGTTCGCCAAAAAGCGCGTCTAGAGGGGAGCATGGCAGAAGGATGGATTGTGCAAGAGTCTCTTGTATTGACGACCGAATTTCTATCCGTTTCTGACCCAGAAATGCCTCGACTGTGGAGCGATGAGGAGGATGCAAGACTGGTGGGAGAGGATCCGCAAGGGCAAGGGGTGCCGAAGAAAATGAACCTGGCCATGCGAGAAAAGATCATGAAGTTCTATATACTAAATTCAGCGCCGATGCAAAAATGGCTTGAAAGGTACGAAGAAGAGAAAGAGAGACGCAATCTAGAGCGACAGGATTTCAGGCGAAGTCGAACGGCTAGAGGCTTACCCTTGCCATACTATCTCGCTCCTCTACCTGAATTCCCTACAATGGCATGGTGGGACAAGACAGTGAGAGCAGCTCGACAGATCGGAGAACCCATATCTCTAGAAGAGGAAGAGCTGGCTATTGGATGTGACTGGAAGTATCATACATACATGGCACTGTGGTCGCATGGAAAGCATTTCAGAACACAACAAATTGACAGCAGAAGAAACACATTTGACAGTGGGGTAATGGTTAGTTTCATGCAAAAGAGCAGGGCCAGTGCTAGAGACACGAGTGAGAGAACTAGCAACCTGGATTACTGTGGTCTGGTGTCAGATATCCTCAAAGTAAGCTTCAGGCGGTTTGAGATGTTTTTGTTGGATGTGAAGTGGTTCAAGGTGATTACTTCTGGTCGCAATGCAATGGTACGCACACTACAAGAGGCTATTCATATTAGCGACGCTCACACAGCGAAGCTCACAAAAAAAAGTTCCCGGCGTCGCTATAAGCGTCGCTATGAGCGTCGCAAATTTCTTTGTAAATTTGCGACGCTCATAGCGACGCCGGCTGGGCTAAAAAAATAACCGAGCGCGCCCAAAAACTCAGATCTCAGATCTGAGTTTTTCGGCGCCCTCAAGCAAGGAGCAGGTAACGCTCTCCCTCACTCTCTCTCTCTCTCTCTCTCTCTCTCTCTCTCTCTTTTTCTTCTCCACACACACACACACACACACACACACACACGAGGAGAGGAAGGAGAGCCAGGTATGCTCCTTCCCTCTCCTCATTCTCATGTTCCCTTCCCCTCTTTCTCTCTCCCTCTCTCTCTCTCTCACACACACACATACACACACACACATAGTGTTTTTGAGAGAGAGAGAGAGAGTACAAACAAAAACAAAAACGCACACACACATACATAAACAAAGAATGCACACACACATTGAGAGAGAAAAAGAGAGAGAGAGAGCATGCATACACAAAAAACGCACGCATTGAGAGAGGAAAAGAGAGAGAGAACATGCATAAACAAAAAACGCACACATTGAGAGAGGAAAAGAGAGAGAAAACATGCATACGATCCATAAAAACGCACACACATTGAGAGAGAAAGAGAGAGAAACAAATTTAACGTCGTAGGAAACTAATTAAAATTAAAAGACCTAAAGATCTAGCCGACGAGGAGTTGAACTGAAGACCTATTATTCAAGAGGGAAATGGCATAATCAATCTATCATACTTGGCATGGGTGATAGAAAGGTTATACCATTTATCTCTTTTTATTGGCACACACATCCACACATGCGCACACACACAAGAAGAAGAGAGTTATAACGTCGTAGGAAACTATCTTAAAAGACGTTAAAGATTAGGTTATATGTAGACTTACATTAAATTAGATTTAGGTTTATTTTTAACTAGATTTACGTTTATTTACGCTAGATTTAGATTTTGTCCACTACATACAGTATCATGTAGACGTGGGTGTGTAGATTTCTTGTACCCACAAATATAGGTATTGACCAATAACGACGAGATTATAACCCGGTGGTTCTGATCTCCGTGCACCTCTAGACCGAGGTGTGCGGGGATTGGACATGACTAGAGAATGTGAGGTAAAGAGAGAGAGAGAGAGAGAGAGAGAGAGAGAGAGAGAGAGAGAGAGAGATAAGATGAAGAATGCCAATAGAATATTAAATTTGTTGTCCAGGTTATAAGTTTTTTATCCTCATTATGAGTAGCGACGAGGATGTGGGACCGTCCAACCGAAACACCTATCTCTCAACGAGGGTCTTATGTCCTTGTAATCAATGCAAGCATGCTGTGCGACGGACAAGACGTGTTTCTTTGCAGCACGTTCGCGAATTATGCGAGTTCGATCCATCTATTATAGATCGAGTTGTTGCCAATTATAACTCGTCGGACTCTGACGCTGGCCAACAAGCAGCAATCTTGCAACCCAATAGACGTGTTCGCAGGCGCTTTGGTCAAGCAGCATATGTGAGGCCACAAGATGTAGCCTCTGACAGCTCGGGGGATGATCATGCAGAGCACATTCCCAACTAGGCAATGTTTGAGCCCGAGATTGATGAAATGATCGAGACGATCATGGATTCAGAAAGGCTTATCTATGATGATATGAAAAGTGAAGCCGATACGCCATTGTATAATGGAGCACGTATGACTAGATTGAAAGCACTCCTGGTTCTTCTCAACATGCAGACAAAGTTTGGATGGAGTGACACTAGCGTCACAGCGCTTTGCAGGTGATCTATTACAATTAGTTTACTTCAATAAAACTCTAAATGTATAATGATCTGATAGATTTTTACACGACTGTATCATATTTTTATGTTGTGTAGATTGCTTAAAGAGCACATACTACCAGCTGACAATGTGATGCCAGATTCCCGAGATGAAGCAAGAAAGATTTTGCGAAACTTGGGGATGGATTACAATTCTATCCACGCTTGTCCTAATGACTGCATTCTTTTCAGAGGGGAATACATAGACATGGAGAAGTGTCCGAAATGTGATTCCGAAAGATATCGAGTAGATCTCCACGGGACAAAAATTCCACAAAAGGTTTTGCGACATTTCCCTCTGCTTCCTCGCATCAAGCATTTCTTCGAATGTAAGTCCATGGCCTCCCTAGCATCATGGCATGAGGAGAATAAATCTTCGGATGGTGTGCTACGAATTCTTGTAGATTGCGTAGCCTGGAAACATATAGATGGAACATGGTCGGATTTTGCCAGGGAAGCTCGAAATTTGCGCTTAGGCCTGGCTATGGATGGCGTAAATCCATTTGGTCAAAGATCAACATCTTACAGTGTATGGCCCATTGTCATCGTCAACTACAACATTCCCCCGTGGTTGACTACGAAGAAGGGGCACCTATGGCTAAGCTTGATTGTGCCAGGGCGATATAAAGTGGGGAATATGGATGTGTATCTTCGTCCACTATTGGAAGAGCTACAACAATTGTGGATAGGCATAGAGGTGGTGGATATGGGCCGACACACAGGACGACGGAATGCTTTGATCAGAGGCATTCTAATGTGGACCATGCATGACTATCCCGGGCTAACAGAATGCTCAGGTGATCTATTGACACTCCTCACTCAGACACTGTAAATCTTGTTTTTTCCCATAGTTGATCTATTATCATGTGTATACATGTAGGGCTTCAAACAAGCGGATACAGAGCATGTGTCACATGTGGACCTAGACTGAATGCATGTAGGGCACCCTCACTGAAGAAGCAAATCTACGAAGGTCATCAAGCGTATCTTCCAGAGAATCATGTGTTACGCGATGCCTTTTTGGGAAGAGAGCCACCAAGGATGTCTGCACAAGCATGGTTAGAGCAGAAGGAGATGTGCGATGACGGATTGCCTCCAGGGATGAAGAGACTATCTCTATGGTACGAGTTACCATACTGGCCCCGACTCATGATCAATCACTTGCTCGATCCAATGCACATATTCAAGAATGTGGGTAATCTACTATGGGACCATCTGACCGGCAAGAAAGATACTTTGGGAGCCAGAGTTGACCTTAGAAATGTGGATCGTATGGAGCAATATTGGCCGCAAACAGCGTCTGATGGATCGATAAAACTCCCTAAAGCACCATGGATTTTCACAGGAGCCCAAGAACGTAAAGTAAAAGAGACCATTCGATCTTTGCGGACCCCCACTGGAGTAATGCACTCGCTCCGAACGTGTTTTACTAAAGAAGGAAAGCTTACCGGTTTGAAGTCACACGATTGGCATAAAATGTGTCAGGTACGTTCATAGTGGACTTTAATATCATTGCATAAAATGTGGACTTTAATATCATTGCTGCACATACTTTACAGTTTATTTTACCGGTTGCCATTGAGGGATGTTTGTCTCTCGACATCCGTAACACAATCTACAAACTTGCAAAGCTGGTGCAATAAATCTCACAAAAGGAGATCAACGTAGACTCCATACCATTCGCCAAACTAAATGCTGCGGAGCTTGTGTGCATGTTTGAGAAACATTTTCCTACTACAATGCTAACCATTCAGGTGCATCTTCTTGTTCACATAGTTGATGAGGTGGAAATAGCTGGCACAGTTCATTCCAGATGGATGTTCTTCTTAGAGCGTTTCATGAAAATGCTTAAGGGATATGTGCGTCAAAAGGCACGTCCAGAGGGTAGCATGGCAGAAGGTTGGTTGGTATCAGAGTCCCTAGTGTACATTGGAGAGTGGCTAGACGGAATTGATAAATCCGGGGACACGCTATGGCGAACCATAGATGATGAGCGCATATCTAGGATTGTCATGTGCAATCTCGGTGTTGAAAAGAAGATGACGGAAGATCTAGAGGCTAAAATCAACCGATTTTGCATGCTTCACAATCCAGTGACGCAAAAGTGGATTTCACAATATGAGGATGCAAAGCAAGAGCGACAAAGGGCACGAATCGAGTGGAGACGGGGAAGACGACCACCGATGCAATATCCAGCGGTTCTGGAGAGCCTACCAACCTTCATGAGCTTAAGATGGTTGCACAACCAATTGAAAAGCGCACAACAATGGGGTGACGAAGTGACTGAAGAAGAGTGGGAGTACTCTCGGGGTTGCGCGACCAAGGTAAGTTTGCAATGTACGACTAGCAAGTGACTTTATTTATAAACGTTTGAACGGCCACTCATAATCTTTGTTCGTTGTAGTATAAGTCATACACAGCAGCATGGTGTAAAGGTCGACATTTTAGGGTGGAACGAATCGACAAAAAGCGTTTTACTCAAGATTGTGGAATCATGGCAAAATTTGAACAGTCTAGTCGACGAAGTTCCTCAGATGCAGATCCTGTGGTGGCGGAACTCACTTACTTCGGCACGCTGCAAGAGATTTTGAGGATCGATTACAGAGGATTTTTTGTCGACTTGTTCGACGTGCAATGGTTCAAGATAATCATGGAGGGTCGGAACGCTACTGTGCGTAGAGGAGAGTTTGGTTTTCTTGAGGTGGATTCTACTAAGAAATGGACTGACCTAAGAGACACTTTCGTACTACCCGAGCATTGTGAACAAGTAAGTATGTAAATAGTTAACATCCCCCTTTTACAAGTTATGTGCTTGAAAGCTGTCATGTAAGTTATGTGGCTCTGGCGGGTAATATTTCATCCTACAAAGTCTACATCAAACTCATGGTACGTCATAGAGGTAGCCCCTCGTAGTGCAAGGACGTATGAAGGCTACCATGTGCCAATCACAACGACATCAATGGAGGAGATCAGAGAAGATGCTCAATCAGAAGCCGCTGCGGTGGTGCCGGACGAGCATCAAGATGCTACTACTCTATATGGGGTGCATGCAGAGGAGCTACAAAATGAAACAGAGGATATGTGTTTAAACGGAGAGCTCTATATAGATATAGGAAGTTATGCTGAGTTATGCGAGGATGAGAGAGAGATCTCTTAAAGCCACAAATATTGTATTTGAACAATTTTGCTCCGTGTTGTAAAAGCTCTGGCTCTCTAAGTAGCTTCCATGGTGTATAACGCTCTTTTCTACTCGCGCTCACATCTTTTGATTGAAAATTCTGAGTTTTCGACTTGCCTCTTCTATCACTCAATTCATTGCGTCATTGTATTTATATGCATCATTACGTCATTGTTTTTGATGTTCTTTGCGTCATTGTCTACTCTATTCATTCAATATTAAGTTTAAATATTCGTGTGTTTAATGCAGGTATGGATGATGAGGAGTTTCTTTCTTCTTTGTCACCGCAGCAGAGACAGTGGTACGTGGAGCGTCATCGCTCTGGCGCATCATCGCGCATTTCTACTCCATCCGCATCTCCCTCTCTTTCGGAGCATTCGGCGCGCTTCGAAGCTTCGGCGTCGACGAGACGAGCTTCACACTCGTCTAGACACCGGAGCTCTAGTGGTGGCGGTGGCGGTCGTTGTGGGGATTCCGCCACCGATGCCTCCACACCGCCTCGTGTTCGACGAGGCTCTTTACCCTCCCCTTCTTTGCCCGCCCCCACACCAGCCACAACATCGCCATCTACGCCAGGTTTTGCACGGCTGACTGTTCCTAGAAGCTACACACCTCTACCTACTCCGCCAGGAGCCACCCCACTCGACACTCCTCGCTTCGGGGCCCAGACGCCGGTGGAGACACCTGACGTCCGTACCCCCATCAACACGCCGCTAGAGACCCCTGCAGGGACACCCAGGTTCACGCGTCACTGGCCAGAGGGCTTGTCTTACTCCATCGACTTCAGCGGCGGCATCATCATGGATGATGACGGCAAGAAGGTGATCTCATGCATGCGTGGTCTTTGCTCTCAGCTGTTTAGACACTACATACTAAACAAATGGAGTGAAGTACCAAGTGATTTAAAAAACAGAGTCATCAGCATACTTCATGATGAGTTTCCCGTTCCAACACGGGATCAGCGCTTCAATGAAGACCTGATGAAGATTCGAATGCGCGAATACTGCAAACACAAGCGTTCCGAAGTGCAAAAAGCAATCAAGAATGGGTGGAACAGGCCAGATTGGCTGGCCAAAGAAGATTGGAAGAATGCGAAGAAAGCAGCGCGCGAGAATCCCGACAAGTGGAAGCAACAAAAGGATGCAGCCAGAGCGCGAGTAGAGGTAGGGAGCTCGCACCACTTGGGGAGCGGTGGATGGGCATCATTTGAGGCCGATTTTGTAAGTCTTTTCACATTGCTCTTTATGCATGTTCGATAGTTTAGGGTTTATGAGTTTTTTAATTCTAACATAATGAAATCTTTGTATGTTTTGACAGTGGTCGATGACAGGACGTGATCCCACACCGTACGAGCGCGAGTACGCAGGCAGGAAGGGCTTAAACTCCCTGATGGACATTCTCAGTTCTCGCGGCGGCATGGTTAGTATTAGGGTTTACTCTTTTTTATTTTTTGTATTGTTTTATAAATGTCGTTATATGTTTATACTTACTGAAAGCTGTCTTATTGTCTTTTTTTGCAGAATCCGACAGATACGCCGCTTGGACACGCGATGAGACGTCTGACTAGACGACGTCAGTTTAGCCGTAGCTAGATAGCATTAGTTTAGGGTTTCTCATAGCTTATGTATCATGAGACGGATTTTATACGTCTTTTTGAACCATGTATATTATTACATTTGTCACCGCAGTTCCTTTTGCCAATCAATTCTTTATGCTTATGATGTTGTACAATTGTCATTATTACATTTGCCAATCAATTCATTTTGCCTATGATGTGTACAATTGTCAATTTTGCAAACAATGCGTCTTGTGGGTGACAATTTTGGGTCTATTATCTACCCTTGCACTTTTTTTAAAAAGTGAATCAAGTACAATATGGTTGATGGGTGGCAGGGCATTCAATGCCCTGCCACCAAAAAAAAATTCTCTCGGGCGTCGCTATAAGCGTCGCTAATTAGGGCTCTGTAGCGTCGCTATAACCGTCGCTATGAGTGTCGCTATAAGCGTCGCTATATAGAGACGCTCATAGCGACGGTTATAGCGACGCATATAGCGACGGTTATAGCGACGCTCTCGTAGCGACGCTCGTAGCGACGGTTTTAGCGACGCCGGGGGTTATAAAAACCCAGTGTATTTCCGTCGTTAACAGCGTCACAAGAGCACACAACCTCTTGTAGTGGCAAAGAAGGAAACAAACTTGTGCAAATAGATTCTACAAAGATTTGGACAGATGCGAGCGACACATTTTCTCTCCCCGAACATTGCGAGAAAGTGGTCTTTGTACCGGACCCTCGAGAGCCACAATGGTGGTTTGTGGTTCAGGTTGCTCCAAGAAATAAACAAGTATTTGAAGGGCGAGGTCTCCTGGAGGAAAGTCAGTCAGACGACGTCCATACTACTGTGACATTAGATGAGATGGACGAAGGTATGGCAGAGGAAGCAAACAGATATACAAGGGATGATGCAGACGAGCCAGAATTGACACTTGTAGATGAAGATGCAATGGATGAAGACAATCTTCCAAAACGAGTTGGGACAGAGTTATGTTTGCAATTAGAGATAGACGATGATACGGTGCAAGATCTTATCGATGATGCCTCACTCGTCGAGGCCTAGGCCTGTAAGTGTTTGTGTGAAGGCTTTGATTTAAAATTAAGCTTAAAGTTAATTTAAACAACTGTGTTCTGACACTTTATTTTACTTTCTTTGTGCAGGACTTTAGTATGGCAGACGAGATTCCAGATCCCGCTTTCATGAGTGTAGATGCATTCATGGGCTTCGTTACACGGATGACGTCTGCTCACATGGCAGAGGCTTCTCAGTACTGGGTAGCCAGAGGCACGGGTACTATGCCTCCAGGCTTCACACCCGAGGGTCCGAAGCCTAGGGGGAGGACGCCTACGGGGTTTAGGACGCCTATGGGTACGACGCCTTCTTCTCCCATCACGGCCGCTTCGACACCTAGGGGTGGGGCAGAGCCGGGTACGTCCTCATCTCCGCAGCACAGGCGCACTCGCCGATCTCGACGATCGTCAGGTGGAGGTGGTGGTTGCTGCAGAGGAGGGTCCACAGATGCTTCGACCCCTCCTCGCTCCCGACCCCCGTCCTACCTAGGCACACCTCTCCACACACCGCTTGGCACACCTCGGACACCTTGGGGGGCACACGATCCTAGTGCCTCCAAGCTCTATACTGTATGGGGAGATGGTTATATTGACATGGATAGAGTCGGGACTGAGATGCGATAGCGGATTCGCCAGCTCGTGGAGCTGTAGCTTTCGATCAGCATTCTGACGTCTTGGGATCGGCAAGAAAAGGAAAAAGTCACTTACATAGTGGAGACCATCCTGAGAGAGTACCAGCCTGCTCCAGGTTCTTCCGTTGTTCTGGTGCGGTGGATCAAGGTTGTTGCACGGGACACCTTCAAATATCGACGAGATGCAGCTCAGAAGGCTTTCAGGACCGGCTCGCCGAAGCCTTCGGGCATCCCACACGAGACGTGGCTGCAGATCAAGGAGGATGAGCGGAGAGCGGCCACGCGGTTCAGACAGCAGCGTGAGGCCGCGCAGGTACGACAGATGACTAGGGGGACATCTCATCTTGGCAGCGGAGGCTTCGACACCTTTCGCTATGAGTTTGTGAGTTTCTAATCCAATCTTAACTATGGCGTTTTTTAAAACGCGATGAATCATGTATTCTTATTACTTTGATTTTTGTATAAACGCAGAATCTTGCGATGCATCGAGCTCAGACACGCAAGGAGGAGTCAGATGTATATCGCAGAGGTCTATGAAGTACTGAATGATCTTGAAGCTTCAGGAGAGCCTATAGACTGGGAGGCCTTACAGTCTCGCTGATCTCTTGAGGTGAGACGTTAATATATGTGAGTTGATTTAATTAAGTCAATATATGTGAAGTAATATCAATACTAATTTTGTGAGTTGTCCTATGTGCAGGTTGCGATGCCTAGTCATTAGTGGACCATATTTCATATATATGCTTTGTGAGACACAAACACGCTTCTGTGTCTCTTTTTTGTACAAACAGTTAGTGTTCAGACAGTTATTGTTTCCCTTATGGTTATGATTATTTTCATTGTCATTGTATAGACAGTTATTGTTTCTCTTTCTGGTTATGCTTATGGTTATTGTTAATTTTGTTTAAGGTTATGGTTATCTGCATTATGGTTTTGATCAAAGTGGTTATATCCGGTTATGGTTTTAAGTTATGGTTATGCTTTTAAGTTATGGTTATGGTTCGTTATGGTTATGCTTTTAAGTTATGGTTATGCTTTTCAGTTGGTATGGTTGTCTTTCATTGGCCTTAAATCTCATGTGAGATCCTACATGGATAGCATGTAGGAGGCATATACATGATATGGTTTTTTTTTTTAAGTTTTTGTAAAAACAAAGGGAACTCTGCCAAAATTTCTACGCGCAGGAGCATGGTTGATATTTTGGTGCTGCTCGCTTTCTTGTGCAGAGGGCAAGAAGTCTGGCTGTGGCTGTGTCCATCTTTTAACTGGGCACAAGCCAGGCTACCTGCCCTCTGCCCAAGAAATTTTTTTTCTGTTATGGTCGTCGCTATGTGCGTGGCAATCTGCGTCGCTATATGCGTGGCAATCTGTGTCTCTATACGCGTCTATACCTGCGTCGCAAATAGCGACTGGTTTCACAGCGACGCAGATAGCGATGCGTATAGCAACGCGCTGCGTCGATATCTGCGTCGATGACACCTTATTTTGTTGTAGTGATTGTTTGTATCTAGAAGTGAATTATGTTTCACTTTCTATTATGGTTGAAACGTCTCATCAAGGATTGCAAATGATTGCACTCAAAAGTATTTAGATTGTTTTTAACACTTTACTTTCATGTGTGCTAAGAGCATCACATTTACCATACATATTCACAAGGATGATCATGGATATGCAAATTTGGATCTGTTTTGCTAAATGCATGCAAACTAGGCGTTATGGGTCCTAGTGTTTAGCAAATACTAATTTGGGGTGGCATGCATATTCATCATGTTTTTAGCTTAAGAAGAATTTTGACCTCTATGTGCAATATGTCTATGCGATTAAGTTTGGATCTACCAATCAACAATAGAGGTCATGGATCGGTTTGGGTGCTTGTAGATTTTTCAACTTAAACAAATGGGTTATTCATAGCATTGTTGATTTCTTCACCAATGTGATAAGTAACGGTGATCCCTGTTTACCAGTCCCTTGGGAGGAAAAACTGTAAACTGAGAGGACATTTACCTTCGTACTTTCAGTTTTCCAAAGAGGATAGTTAGATTACAAGTGTAGTCTTGTGCTAAAGAATATGCTAAGCACATTTGTTAGCACCAAGAAATCCAATACAAAAGTATGTATTGCTCTAGTTAGAAGTTTGATTACCATAAGCTACAACATGTTTGCAACTAAGTTTAGTAAGTTTATGTTTAGAACAAGTTCTCAACCTTGAACACTGGTTATAGTGGGGTTGTTTACTGATGCCAAATCCTTACAAGTCAAGGACTTAAGGATTGCTGATGAGTTAAGTCAATTAGTTACTTTCATGGAAAGTGAGAAGAGGTAGTTTTTTTGACACCTCTTAGTTTTCATAGCTCGTTTAGTATCTCAAGTGAGTTCTAAATTGAGTCTATACACTATGTTGAATATGGGCCGGTTATACAACACGGTTGCAAAGGGAAAACAAGTGGAAAATCAAGATGTTATTCTTGCTTTCATTTGACTTCCTACTAGATCGTGTTTCAGTCAACCGAACAACTGAGACCATGAAGGATGCCACTGTGAAAAAAATTAGTGTCCTTATGAAGATACAATTACTTTTCTTTTTAGGACAAAAATGCTTCCCCAAGGGGGGAGTAATGCTAGGCTAGGGTAATACTGGGTGGCAGGCCAAGGGCCAGGACGGACAAGCAGTATGAGAAGTCCCTATATTAAGCAAGGCAAGTCCTACATAGGGCATGGTTTGGTGGTTAGTGGCATACTGAAGTCCCTAGTATCTTGTAAGCCATGGATGTTTAGCCTCCTTGATTTCCTTAAGTGATGTGATGCAGGTGACAAGCATTTTGGATTTTTAACCAGAATCTGACAAGTGAATCCCGAGATATCATGCATTTGTGTAATCACTCCTCATAATGTATGCACCATATAGTGTTCTAATGGCACTGGGAAATGTTCATCCGGCTTTGATACTATTGGGTAATTGAGTAGCCATAGACTTTTTCTTTGCAAGATGTAGTAGGTTTCCTAGGATTTTTGGAATTTTGGAGTCTGTTTGGGGTTTTCCTCGCAAAAAATGCTCGTTGGGGTCAAAACTATCCAAAATTGGGTCAAACAATGGCCAAAGATGGTGTGAAAAGGCTTCAAATTTCCACATCACTCATGGTGCCGTGAGTGTTCCAGTTGAGTGAGAATTTTTGAATCCAAGTTTGGGAACTTTCACCTCTCTGTGTGTGGGAGGAAGCAAGGTTCCTACAGGTGGTCTACTGCAGTTTTGTCGCGTTCGCGTCCTGTTTTCGAGTGTGCTAGTGGGGGATAAAACTAGCCAAAATTGGGTCAAAAAATGGCCAAAGATGGTGTGAAAAGGCTTCAAATTTTCACATCACTCATGGTGCTGTGAGTGTTCCAGCTGAGTGAGAATTTTTGAAGCCAAGTTTGGGCACTTTCACCTCTCTGTGTGTGGGAGGAAGCAGGGTTCCTACAGGTGGTCTAGTGCACTCGCGTCGCGTTCGCGTCCTGTTCTCGAGTGTGTGGAGGAGTAAATGAGAGCTTCCTCTCTTCAAGTTTTCACTTGGGAGAGTCTATGGAAGTTCTGAGGTTTCCATGGATGTGTGTGTGCGAGGAATTGAGGGAAGAAGGTGCAGCTTTTTGCAAGACTATGTGACTCTGTATCGGTTCCATTAGGGTTGCCGCTACTCCAAAGAGTCCAACAGAGTGGAGTTTGGTGAAACTTTTGCAATGATTTGAGAGAGTCCTTTTGTGGCTGGATTTTTTGAGGTTTTGATGGTTTTTCTTGTATATTTTGTATATTTTGGTCCACATCAAGTGTGATTTTAAGTGTTGATCAACTTGACTCACCTTGTAGTCTTTGTAGGCAGGCAAGGGCTTGTACTTCGGGGGGTTTGGAGTTTGAATTGATCTTGTGGGTAGTATTTCTATTGAGCTCTTGAGTGATGGTGTGTGTGGGTTGGAGTTTAAGTAAATTCCTTGTGTGGTGTTGAGTAGTCTAGGTGTGTGAGTGTGCACACAGCGTCTTTTCTTCCATCATCCTTTGGCGATCCCACTGGGGAGTGGAAATTTGCTAGTTGTGCACCCAAGTGAAGTGATTTTGTTGTGAATTTCAAACATGATTGAAGAAAAGTGGTGGTTTGGTTGAGGTGCAAGACTTCAACTTTTGTGGAATTATTCATGCAAGGGAGAAGCGACTTCAAAGGGATGGCATATAGTCAACCAGTGTTCACAAGGAAGGATGATGTGAAGGACTGGATTGCGGACTTCGAGTGGCATACGCTTGGTATGCACACTGTGAATGACGCACATTGGTTCGGCCACCCTTCCCCACTAACAATCTCGCTAGTGCAACGGACGGAGAGGGTGAGTTTGAAGAGTCTCCAAGTTTGTGCTACTAAAAATGAGTGGAACCCCCCTATAAACGGCATTTTTTGTATAATTTGAATGATTTTTTCTAAGGATTCTTGGCATGCCATCTGTAGAGAGCTAAGAGGGTGTTTTTGGTGGGGATTCTATGTGTAGAGGTGTGTGCCTACATAGCCAAAGGACTTTGTTTCTTGCACAGCAACCAAGTGGGTGTGTTGTTTGTTGTAGAAGTGCTTATGTATCGTGTTTTTTGAGTGCAATTGAGCTTTCATAGCCATTTCTCCATGTCCCCTTCTCTACTTCTTTTGCCTTTGTGTCCTGGAGCCAGCATGTGTGAGTAGGTGTGTCCCTCGGGCCATTTCGTGTGCCAAACGAGAGTGAAAGAGAGGTCTTGTTTAAGACAACAGTGTGTGGATTAGAATGAGTTGTAAAATGCGTGTGGGTAGCTAATCTTGGTAAGTGTGAGTGTGTGGTGTGTTTACTTGGTGGTGTGTTGGTTTGTGTGTACATGGTGGTCTACGAGTGGAAGTGTGAAGCTATAAAAATGTTTTTGAGGGGACAGGGGTGTTGTGAATGCCTTGAGCTATAGAGAGGTCTTGTGTTGTGTGGTGGGTGTGTTCCCCCCATTCCCCCTCTCCATCATCTAGTGCCCCCACGGAGGTGCACGCTAGAAATGTGGAAAGGGGAACACACCCGAAACACAACAAAATGACTCTCTATAGCCTTGGATATACACAACATCACAATCCGCGAGAACATAACCATTTTTACACCACATTGAGCATGGATTCCATTCACAAAAAGCACCATATACAAAGACGCTCCAAGTTAGCACACTCCTCAGCAAGCTTGAACATAACCTGGCATCCCTCCTCATGCCACAAGAACTCCATGAACTATGGAGGGAGCTCTCCTGCTGCCCTCGTTCTTCACCACATTCAAAAATCTCAAGAGAAAGGCTCCCCAGCCTTGGATTCCAAAAAAGCTCCGGCCTTAAAAGCCCTTTTCTCTTCACAAAAAAGAATCTTATCAGGGGGGTACACTTAAAAAATTAAAAAAGGGGACTTTATCTTCCTCATGTTTCTTGCTAGGAAGCTTACTTTTGCATAGTATACACATGGGTACACCACATTTAACATATTTTACATGTGCCCACCACATTGGTCACATTCTCTCTCTCTCTCTCTCTCTCTCTCTCTCACACACACACACACACACACACACACACACACACACGCATAGTACTCTGCTCATGAATCATCTCTGAGGTCCATTTTGGCTGTCACGACTCCATGAAAACCCGACGGGAGCTCCTTACCTCAATTAAAAAGCATTGGCCATTTTGTAGGCCCGACGCCCATAGCAACGCCGTGGATTTTTTCTTTTGAGCATCGCATTGCGAGCATCACTAATGTGAAGTACCTCTTCTAGTGTGCATGAAATGTGGGAGTCAACCAAAATTTGAGGTTTGATGATCGGAGTCATGGGCATCGAGATGGCTCAACTCAAGTTGGCAGGCAAGAATGGTGGAAAGAGGTCATTAGGTGGATTTTCTCATTTTTTGAAATATATTTTTCAACGGCATGAGATGGTCAAAACAAGGCAAAGCTCTCAAGGTTTGGAGCCGGTAGCACGGGGTTCCAAGGTGGTTTGACGGAATGGGTGTTTGGCACACCCGACGAAGTGAAGGAGCCAACCACGCGAGAAATGAACGTAAAATTTCCTTTAGATGTAAATTCATAAGGGAATGAAGGCTAGAATTGAAAAGGGGAAATAAGGTAAGCTCAGATGTAAAAGGGAAAAAAAAATGGTTTGGGTTGAGAAAGCAATAGCGTCGGGCGCTAAAGAAAATGGTTTTAGAAAGTGGTGGAAAAGTGCGAGAAGAGGAAAAAGGCGAGCAACAGTTTTGAATTCAAAGGGGTTGTTTTGGCTTGGGGAGCAAGAGAAGAGAATTGGGGAGGACAAAAGAAACAAGTTTTGCACGATCGACGAGCGAAGTCATGTGGGAAGGCAGATCGTCGTGAACTAGTTCGGGAGGGCGAGTGCCCTATTGAAGAGGGAGCCAATAAGAGTTGTCAAGATGCGGAGCTATTGTCGGAGCGAAGTGAATGGTTGATTTCTCATTGAGGCATGTGACAATGGAGTCGAGATCTGAGGGAGGTGTGTGCCCCTTTGTACAGCATGGTGATGGCCATGGTGCGACCTAGAGTAGTCCATATTGTTGCTTTTCTTCAAAGGGAGAAGCTGTCATTGCAGTTTCTTGGCGTTGTCTCTCTCTTCTTCCCCTTTTCTTCTTTGCTTGTCTGCAAGGTGTGTGGTTCCGGAGTGTGTGAGCGTGTGCGACCCTTCAGCCCCTTGCATGTGTGAGAGAGAAAGAGAGAGGTGTTGAGATGTGGAAGATCCAGAAGCGGGCAAGATCGATGTGATTGTTGTTTGGTGATTGTGCGAAGTGTGTGTGTGTCGGGTGAAGTGTAGGCAAGGCCTTGCTAGTGCACATTGTGTTTGTTGAAGGTGTTTTTGATAGGACAGTGGTGTTGTGTATATCCTAAGCTATACAGGGGCCAATTGTGTGTGTGTTGGGTGTATTCCCCATTCCCCCTCTCCATCTTCTGGTGCCCCCACGGAGGAGCGCACTAATGCTCCTGTTTGAAGAGAAAGCAGTGATATTAATGATGCCCAAGGTGTGGCCTTTGAAGAGTAGGTTCTGTTGAGGATGGTGTGGTTGGGATTTTGGATCTTCATAGGTGTTGAAGACGTAGAGGTGTGGGTACAAGATTACGGTTTGTTTATGTTGGAGGACAGTGTATCCAGAGGAGACGGTACATTGCAGGTATTCCTACTCTTGGTTCATGTTAAAGTGAGGCTATGGTTTGATGGCCTACATGAAGAAGTGAAGACGGATTGTGAAGCCTTTGAAGTGGCTTTTTGAAGAAATTTTGTGCCAGATGTGCATCTAGACGAGGTAAAGCAAAAGCTGGATAGGTTAAAACAGAGCTTGAAAGGGGATTTTTAAGAATTTTATGGGAGTTTGAAGCTCTTTGGAGAAAACTGATAAAGGTAACTGCTGCAGAGATGGTCAGGTTTTTAAAATTAAGATTTTTTTGGGATTGCCTATATGAAGAAGTAAGAGAGAAAGTGGAGATAGATGGCCTGGTGTCATACAAAGAAGCGATGGCTCTGGCAAAAGGGCGGACCAAAAAGATTCTAAAGAAGTGTGAAGCCATATAAGGTTTGCCAGGTGTTGCGATGCCATAGCAAGTTTTTGCAGTGGTAGCCAAGTCAAGATTTGTGCAGAGGGATGTGATTTAGCAAGAAGAACCAAGGGTCTGATGGCTGCAAGAAGACAAGGTGGTTCCTATGCCAAGAATGCCGGTTAGGTAAGCTCTAATTGTGGAGGATGCACATGTGTTTCCAAATCGGGCAAAGGATGTGCTACCAAGTCAGGGTGTGGTTGGTGAAGCTCCATATAAGTGTGGCAGAGGTCAAAGAGTGTGGTTTGCAGATGACATTGAAGCAATGAAACAAGGCGATATTTTCCAGCTCAAAAAAGAGGAAGAGGTTGAGCCGAGTGATAGTAGCTCTCTAGACGATTACATGATTTGGGACACCGAGTCCTCTCAGTCAAGGTATGATGAGTTTGATCTCTTGCAAGTGGGTGGAGATACAGTGAATGTGTGCGAGGAGCAAGGAGCAGTACAAACCGTTATGTTCGATGGACACCAAGTGGAGGAGAGCCTACATGTGATGATATGCAGGTGAAGGTGATGTGCGGTGCAAGGTGAAAGTGGTAGTGGAGTGTGCCATGGTGGTGCAGTAGGTACATGGTTTTGCCAAGGATGACAGGGTGACCTTACAGGTTTGACAGGGCAAAAATATTTAAGAGGGGGTTTCTCAGTAATGGCAATTACATTGTAGCTATTACATTTTGGTCAAAGCTTAACAATCAAGTGATTTTGCCTATGATGTATATAATTTTGTCAATGTATTACTTTTGTCAATTCACTTTCGTCGAGATAATTTTGTCAGTTTTTCATCTTTGTTCTTCAAACTTTATGTTCAATATGGTTGATGGGGTGGCTGGGCAATACATGTCCTGCCACCAAAAAAATTTATTCTCAAGTGTCGCTATAGGTGTCTCTATTATTGGTCATGCAACATCTCTATACGCATCACTGAAATTGAAATTGCAAAGTGGCTATATGTGTTGCTATATAGCGACACTCATAGCGACGCTTATATCGATGTTTTTAGCAATGCTTATAGTGACGCGGGGGGAAAAAATATCCCCGTGTATTTTTGCCGTCACAACCGTCACAAGTGTGAAGAACCTCTTGTAGTGTTTTCATCCATCAGTCATTATTTAATATATTCGAGTTCAAATTATGAACCGTAGGTTGAGAATACCTAAAATTTAAAATTTACAAGAATTCTGACATGTTTAGCTCTACGCAACACTAACTAGCTTGTTGGAAGGTTTTTTACCAATTGTAGAGTTTTCTCTTACTACTATAAAGTTTATTCGAGCATGTAAGGTTTAACTTAAGTATATCAAGTAGTTTATCATTAAATAAATAAATAAAATAATTAGAAGTCAAAAGATACACATGGGTGGCACATGTCACTTGGAGTCACATAGGAGGGAACAAACTGGGACACAGAGTCACATGGAGAGGAGAGGTTAGTCTTGAATTATCTTAATGAGGGAAGATGTGTGGCATTATTTGTTTATGATGAGGACAAATTGGTCAAGTTGATGGGTACCACAAGGAGACCAAAAATGCATCTATGAATTTTAGAGCACACCTTTTTTGTGGAAAACGGTGGTGCAACCAAACATTGTCGACGAGGGAGAAAGCTTGCAGCAGGTATATGGAAGATACCAAGTGGGTGGTACGGTGATTGGACAACTGTTTGATGCTAAGATGTGTATGCTTAATGTGGATTTTAGCAGGTCAAGGACAAATCTTAGACTACCAATCGGGGGAGTTTAGAAGGGCTCAAAGTGTCGGATTTCTTAGTGTTTCGTACAACTCTCAATGTCCTCTAGAATTTGGTCCTTATTGCTTCGCATTTGGGTCTATTGGACAAGGCTATACCATTAAGAAGCTGTCTATTGTAGATGGACGGCCTTGATATAACCACGGTCATGCTTCTTCTTTGCACAACTTTTATATGAATTGCACTCGAGGTGGACATCGACCCAAAGGGCCTTCAAAGGAAGCGAAGCACATGTTTTTTTTAAAGTGGAGATTCTTGGAAGGTGAAGGGCGTGCAGATGGGGGACAACTATAAGGCTTTTGACAAGCAGCGGTTGTGGGCGTTTGTAACAAGGCCAAGCTAGAGGTTTTTTTGGCTTAAAAACCTTTAAAAAAATGAATGAAGGGTGGCGCTACTGCAGCGCACTGCAAATTGCATGGGGTGGCGCCGTCTGGATACAAGAGGAGCGCCACTGCATGGGGAATGGGCCAGTTGCATAGGGGAGGCCGCCAGTTAAATACAGGAGGGCACGGTCGTTACATGAAGCCAGGAGCTACAGAGGGGGCGACCGATAGCGAGGTCACTATTGGCCATAGAGAGGCAGGAGGGAGCTACATGTAGGGGGGGTAGCCCGTGGATGGTGGAAGGGCCGTCAGGGCTTGAAGAACATGGCATGGCGTGAGAGGCAAATCTAGAGTCGTCCGCAGGACTGGCATTGAGGAGAAGGGAAGGGAAAGGCGCTTATACTGTGCAGGGCCGAAACCTCCACTGAAAGAGAATCCGAGAGCCGCCAGAGTAGCTTTATGCAAGATAGAGGCGGTTCGTTGTATGCAATTGGTAGGGCCGTGAGGAGCTCTCCTGCAACAGGAGGTCGACAGTTGCCTGGGGATTGGATGGGCTGTTGTGCTATAGAAGAAGCAATGAAGGGGAGGGAAAGCCAAAGATAGAGGCGGCCAAAACGAGGTGGAGGAAGGGATGAATAACCAGGGATGACCGCCCTACTCTATTAGAGTTTGGGGCACTATTCCAGTACAGGAAAAAATAGGCTCAACGCTGAGGGAAAGAGGAGTGCAACCTCGGGCATATGTTAAAGGCAGACCTGATTTAAAAATTGCATGAGGGAGTCATATGATCCTATACTAAAGAAGGGTTGTTTTTCCATATTTCCATCATTGAACGCTTTTGATGAGACTAGTCGGGTTGGATTTTCATAGTCTCCCTACTCTTACTATTTGTGCGAACGGTACCATGTTCTCTTTTGCTCTCATGACTATGTGGGTGCGCAATTGCATGTGTCCCATATGTGATTGTGGTGTCTGCTTTGAGGATGACAGCTTGAGAGCGAACTTGACTTTGTCAATGATCTTGGGATGTTTGAGGGTGTCGGGATTGCTTATATGTGATTATATAGAGTCTATCAAGGGTCATAGATCGGGATAATTCATTGTATGCTTTGCAATCGGGTGTATACAGTTAGGGTTGGTCGGGTACAGGCTTAAACATTGATTGTTTGCAGAGCGGGAGTCTAGGTGTGTGTTTACTAAGGGATAGGGGTGTTGTGAAATCACTGGGCTATAGAGAGGCGTTCAGATTGTGTGTTGGTGGTTTTCTCACTCCCCCTTTCCAACAGGCTGGACATTGTTTTCAGTTATAACTAGAGGAGCCATACTCAGTGCTATTGCTAAAGATCTAAAGAAAATGGTTTTAGAAAGTGGGAAAAAAGTGGGAGAAGAAGAAAAAGGCGAGCAACAATTTTGAATTAAAAGGTGTTCTTTTGGCTTGGGGAGCAAGAGAAAATAATTGGGGAGGGAGAGAGGTTTTGCACGCCAGGCGAGCGAAGGTGTGTGGGAAGGCATATTGGCCTGAAGCATTTCGGGAGGGCCAGTGCCCTATTGAAGACGGAGCCAACGAGAGGAGCTTCCAAGACACCAAGTTGCTATCAGAGCAAAGTCAATGGTGGATTTCTCGTTGAGGTGTGTGATGATGGAGTCAAGCTTTGAGGGATGTGTGTGCCCTTTTGTACGTATGGCCATGGTGGGACCTAGAGCAGGTCATATGGATTTTGTACATGGTGTTTTTCTTTCAAAGATAAGCTGTCATTGCCATTTTTTGGCATCGTCTCTCTCCCCTTCCCCCTTTTCTTCTTTGATTGTCTACAAGGTGTGTGGTGCCGCTGTGTGTGAGCATGTGCACTCCCTAAGACCCTTGCATTTGTGAGAGAGAAAGAGAGAGGTGTTGAGATGTGGAAGAGCGAGAAGCGGGCAGGATGGGTGTGATCGTTGTTTGGTGATTGTGTGAAGTGTGTGTGTGTTGAGTGAAGTGGAGGCAAGGCCCTGTTGGTGTGCATTCTGTTTGTTGAAGGTGTTTTTGAGAGGACATGGGTGTTGTAAATACCCTGAGCTATATAGGGGCCAACTCTGTGTGTGTCGGGTGTGTTCCCCATTCCCCCTCTCCAACGTGAGTCTTTCTTTGTCAAAGACTTGACTTGATGGATACAATTAACTAGATTCTTTCTTAGTCTCCTTTTTCTTGTATTTTGTAAAACTATTTGAGATACTTTAAATCTCAATTGATTTAATTATATATTTATCTTATAATTTCATAAAATGATCATTTTACATCCCTTTTTGAGTAAACTTCTCTTTAGTTTGAACAATTAAAAAACTTTATCTTCTAGCTTGAAAATTCTAGGAGATCTATGCAAATGAGCATATCTCTTCTGCGTATTACTTTCTCTATTGAGAATCTCTCTTATTATTTAAATTTGGAGAACCATTTCTTAAAGGCATTGAAGACTTTCATTATCCATTCTATCGAAACTGGATAATCTTGTCCATAGAGAGATTTAAATGGAGACATTTCGAAGCTTATATGACAAGAAGAATTATTGAAAAAATCCACTAAAAAAAAGTACTCAATACAAAGATGAGATTGTTGAGACTATAGTAAGATCTCATCACATCTTTAATGGCCTAATCAACTCTGTTGATTTTTCCCTCTATCTCTAGTGACATGATGAGATTAGGTTTAATTAAGTGACTAAGGATTGGAGCATGGCCTTCAAAAACTTGGAATAGCAACAATAACTAATTATTTTAGACGGAATTCCATATAATCTACAAAAGAATTTATTAACACTTGAGCAATATCATTGGCAGATATAGTGGTCTTGATTGGAACATGGTGAGTCATGTTGGTAAGCGTATCCACCGCAACAAAAATTGAATCAAAATTATCAGTAGCCTTGGGTAATGCTGTTAAAAAATCCATATTCATGCACTCCTAGTTCATTTCAAGGATCCTGACTCTTATAGATTTAATTTTTTGGCATAGCATACAGTTCTTTAACATACTCTAATGTATTCCTTTTCATCTTAGGCATGAAAAAATATTTGTTTAAAAGAAGCAAACATTCTGTGATACCTTGGGTGAGCCACTAGTGGAGTCTCATGAATTTACTTTTAGAATTTGCATCCTAAAACCTGTAGGTATGCATAACTGAGTCATGAAGAATAATAGTCCATCCTGAATAGATTAATATTTCAAATATCTCTGCTTATTGGATCCATCTCTAGAATTCCTTGCAATCTTTTATCTTGAGGACACAAAATTGATGAGTACAATAATGACCTTTGAGTTGAAATAGAAGGTCTATTCCTTCCTTGTATGCAAGAATAGTGGACATATTGTCCATTGATGCCCTCAACTACTTATCCATGGGTTGAGCTTCAAGCTGCAATCTATTCATGATGAAATTAGATTTGAACTTATCTAAAACAATCTTCTTGGTTTCTTAGAATCTTAAATTCCAAAACAATATTACTAAGTCCAATTTAGCTACAAAATTTTGTTGGCTGGATCACTCTTAGAGGAGCTCTTCATGCTCTCCCTCGCACAAAATCTTGTTGATAGTAATGGAAATGGCCTATGAACTTTGAGAATAGCGGAATAAAGAGAATTTGAGTGAGTATTTTTGTCAGACTACTTTGAGAGCATAGAGGGTGAACTTAATTAGCGGAAGAAACTTAACCATATTACTTAATGAACTTGGCATGAACAGTAATTTTGCAAGAGAGAGTTTAGAGAACTTGACAACAGTTGAGGATTGGATTTATGTGGAGCCGGTCCCGCCTCCAATAGGCTTTTGTATTATAGATTCTCCCATAAAGAGAGATTTCATACAATACAATCTCTGTGTTCCTTGTGACCTAGGTGATGCAATGAAAATAGAAAGATTCACGCATCACGAGCATAACATAACCTTTGCAAAAATAATTAACCATCCACGGTCTCACTCCCAAGGCCTCAAACACCATCAAAGGTGGAGATAGCTAGTAGGGAATGAGGGTAGGGAAGAGGAAGAATAAAAATTTCTAGGAGAAAGAAGTAGTTCGTCACTTATCATCACTCTTCTTGCTTAGCATACATAATAGCATAGTAATCAATATGGATAAGATGGAAAGCTTATGTCAGGACACGGGTCCTGTACCCTAATGACTAGGCTAGGCAAGGCCTACGGCCACGGGCCGGGCTAGACAATGTGGACAGGGGATCCATCTAGGGCAAGGGGCTAGGAGCCTATCCTATAAAGGGAGGTTGGGAAGAGGATCACCAGTAGCCTAGTGCCTAGTTCATTACACTAGTATCAGAGCCACTCTCTCTCTCTAAGGCGTGGTCACCCTTGGCCTCTAAAAATAGGTCCCTATGGTGAGAACCACTCTTTTTATAAGGTTTTTCCATTTTTAGCCGTGGCTTTTTGCCAAAACAAGGAGGGCCTTCCCTTTTGGGACAAGACCCTACGGTGCATGAAACAGGGAGTTGTTGGGCTTGACGGGAGCTCCCTCAGGCTGCAGAAGCTTGCGCCACTTCAAGTCGACCATAGCCGGACTGTGCAAGCAGCTGGGAGTTCATCTTCACCTCGTCGTCGTCGTCCACGCTTCCTGATGGAAATACAGTAAGCATTTTCACATTTAAAAAGGCCTTTGAAGGCCTTTTGGCCATTCGATTTGGTCTCGGCGGCCCTTCACACAGAAAAGCCAGGAGGACCTTGCTCGGCAAGCCTTCTGTTGGTCACCGTTTTCTTCTCCGATTAGGTGGCCGTCATCAACATAATATTGTTGATTGATTGCGACATCCTTCGCAGCCCGAATTTTCTGCACACAACTTTTGGACATCTCGACAAGCCATCAATTGGTTGAACTTCTTTCTGTTTTGCCTTCTTGCATATGATGCCAGCCCTAGTAGAAATAACTCTACAGTGATTCGCTTCTTGTCGGATGCAAATTTCGTCGACAAGTTTCAAAGATTAATTGGCGTATTGCATAAAACGCAAACCCGATTATTGGCCGCTCAAATTTGCTTCGTACTTTCGAATGAACCATCGATTGTGGATTTGCTCAATATTTCTCCGCTGCTCTTGGGTGAAATCGACTACGACAGGGAGTAGTTATACTTTGCCAAGGCGACTGAGATCAGGTATTTTTTTTATGATTACTTCTTACACTGCACTGTGTAGCCATGGATTCAGATATCCACATGACCTTCGATTTTGAGCAAAGTATTCCCGACCTTGCCGATGACGGCTCGCGGCCGGATACTCTCAAGGAGAGTACCCGCGACGCTACGGAAGGAGACGATACTTATGAATTGCTCGATATTCAAGAATTTCGTGCTCTTCAGACGCGCATGACGGTCATGAGTCCGGATACTCTCACGGAGAGTACCATAGTGGCAACAGGGATGGATGGTGCAAACCCAAGAGATCTATTTCTGTCTCCTCATTTATCAACCCCTCCTCAGAGTGTGTTGGATATTCTAGAGGATGACAGTCAATTGCTGGATGCCAGGGAGTTTGTCACTCGACAGTACTGGCAAACTTTTGATGCACGATTTCGCAAGCTAGCTGTCAAGGTCCAAATATTGGTGACGCAAGTAGAAAATCTCACACAACTAATTTACAGAATGCTACCAGAATCAGCTTCTCACTCGCCAGCAACCCAAGGGGTTATCTGCCCAACAGTTATGACCAAAGAGGTCCAGCATGTACCAGATTTGGTCGTGACCAACGTGGTCAGGAAACGACTCTCACAATTAGACTTCCAACGAGCAAAGCGTCAAAAATTATGCTTTTATTGCTTAGGACCGCATCAAAAAAAGCAGTGTCCACATGTCCGACATACTTAGGCATGATGCATCAGTCCGTGATTTGCAAAAGCCTTCAGTTTTTGTGCAGGGCACAGTAGTTCTATGTTTTTGAGCATGTTTTGCTTATCCTTTTTCAAAGTATTCTATGTTTTTGCATTGGGTAGTGTTTTGCCCATTCCTTGTTTGGCATTATGATTTTTGGTAAGACCAGTTACATGATCAGTCAAACACGTTATGAATTGCAAATTTACAATTTGCATTTACTTTAGACAATATGGGTTGTTGTACAAAGCTAATGCTTGACCACTTTTACGAGAAGCAAGGCTTCCACTGGTGCTCCGATTGACTTGGCGTCAAGAGCAGTAGCAATCAAGTATGAGGAATTTATGTTACCACAACATGCCTGATCACAACAACAGTTGTGCGGGTAAGTTATGATGGCATGGAAGCAAGCCGTGAAGGCACGCCATATCTTGGCATGCGTGCTCATGCATACTACTGAGATTAACACCATGTTACTCCACGTCGTCACCCAATTCATTAGGTATGCAATTGTTTTACATTTTTCTGGATGTGATTGCTTGAATCTCAAGGAAATTGGCAGAACCTATTTCTTGCTGACATGATGGGGGCCGAGGTTATGTTAGTCGTGTTGTCATCTCACTGAACCCCTCCTAGAAAGGCTCGTACATGGCACTTATGTGTTGGTTTTCATGTTTAAGACCTTCACGGTAGCCAAAGGGCTTGCACTTTTTCATACACGGCATGTTATCGAGGGGGTATAAAACATATTTTTGCTCTTACCCAGCCACTCTATCACGGACAAGTTGAATAATGGATTGTTTAACATACTTGCAGGGTGCTGTCAACACACAACAACACTAACACGAACCAAAAATTCGAACTTGATTCCTGGGCAAGGTGCCACTTTCAAGTCATCCTCATACAGTCACGACCCTACATGGTAGATGGTCAAGATTTACCTTGTGTTTTCTGTTGCCTCTCTCTATGAGAGCATCGAACAGACAAATTGTGGAATGCTTATAGGATAAGCTGCATTTCGGGCATAAGATGTCTAAGAGCACACATTCTGGGCACGCACCCACTAGAAATTTTAGGAACTTTCCTCAGCCCAGCATGCTCTTCTTTTCGTTCTCTCTCTCTCTCTCTCTCTCTCTCTCTCTCTCTCTCTCTCTCTCTCTCTCTCTCTCTCTCTCTCTCTCTCTCTCTAAGGGAATAATGAAAATCTTCTAAGAATCTTTTGATACATGTTTTGCTCGTGAGTCAGCTTGCGCCAAGGTGCTCTAACTCACAGCTAGCAGGTGGCTAAGATGCTACTCAAATCAGTCTTCATCGGTTCGTTGATTGAACACTATTTTGCATAAGGACTAAGAGCCAAACAGGCTAAGAGCCGTTGTCAGGCCAAGGGTAAGACCCAATTATTGGCATTCTTTGGGTGATTGTTTTCAAGAGATCTCCCAAGGAAGTACACATCAACGTTAATGGACAAGAAAAATTCTTGTCATTACGGATGTTTTAGGGTGTCATTTTGGCACTACATTTTTTCTGTGCAACACTCACGTTGATTTTTTGAAAATCTTCAACTCACAGCCATTGATCTCTAGAAGGCCGTATAGATACAGCAATCAGTTCCGACAGTATGGTTGTCCACAAGAGCTAGGCAGTTCACTTGTGTGGATTTCCTGCTCTCTCTATAGCACTACGGAGTGTCTATGGACATACTGTTTTGGGGTACGACCCGGCGGGTGACTGCTAAATCACCCATAGGCATTGAGGATCACATTTTGATCTCTCCCAGTTAGACTTTCAAGGAAAGCATTCTGCAATCTACCACGCGGTAGTGGACAAACTCAACTTTTCAAGTTGATTCCAATCATTATGTACACGGTTATCTATGTTGGTTATCGTTACCTGCTAGTTGCACAGTTTCTACAAAGGGTCTTACCAAGGGGTTTGACTACGTAGATTTTAACCAAAGGGGTTGGATTGCGAAGGCTACACCTATGGTTCCTCGTGCAATAGTGTTTTTTTTTTCCAGGTAGGAGATGTGCTCCTCTCCGTGTGAATACGGGTAAGTGAACATTACGTTCAAATCTCCAGATACGCATCTATTCATTTGGTGTTATTCCATTTTTAGTATGCTTTTCTTGGTTTTTCAAGACGTATAAGTACGCTTGAATGTTACATAGCCATGCCAAGGGCATGTCGGCACAAAGTATTTTGTGCCAAGTGTCCAATCTATTTTTCTGCCTTATGCTGTTACGAACCTACCAGTAGGGTTCAATTTGGCACATGTTGTCACATGGGATACAACATGGTCTAGGAACTCCGGGAGTTCGGTTTAGCCAGTGTGAAGAAAGATAATGAGGGTCCCTCTCACTCTTGTCGTAAAGTGTTTAGAGCTACCTCCACACACAAGTACATCTTGTACTTGTAGGATGTTCTTTTTCAGACATCCTTAGTTGAAACATATTCCACATGTGGGAGAATATGAGTCTCTAGACTGACACTGGCGCCATTATTTCAATTCTGTGTCATGACAAAGTCCCTAGGTGCTAGTCACATATGTTTTCTAGACCAGTTTTAGCACGACGTATCAGGAGCAATTTCGTGGCCAGAAATTGTCGGATACTTAGAATGACTTGTTAAGCTACAAGTATAACTAAACAACATAACAGATGGTTGTTTATACATATAACAAATGAAAAAGTTTCATTGTTTGTATCTAGAAGTGATCACTGTTTCACCTTCTATTATGATTCAAACGTTTAAGCAAAGCTTGCAAAAGATTGCAAATGAAAGTATTCAGTTTCTTTTCAGAACTATTTACATTCCTGTTAATGTGTGCTAGGCGCATCACATTTGCCATAAGTATTGGCACGAATTACCATGGAAATACAAATTCGGATTTGTTTTTTTCTAAATGCATGCACACTAGGTGTTATGGGCCCTAGTGTTTAGCAAAGGCTGATTCGGAACGGCACGCATATTCCTCAAGTTTTTAGTTATGAAGCAATTTGCACTCTATGTGCACTATCTCTATGAGATAACTTTTTGGTCTACTAATCACCAATAGAGGTCATGGCTCGGTTTGGGCGTTTGTAGATTTTCTCAAGTTAACCACGATGGTTGTACACTACTGCGATTCTCCGTTTACCAGTCATCTGGGACGACTGTCTATAACCGTGAGGAAAACACACCTCAGTATTGTCAGTTATCCAAGGGGATAGGCATATTACAAAGAGTAATCTTGTGCTAAAGAATCTGCTAAGAGCATACATTAGCACAATTCATTTCTGAATAGATGATTTTCTCCCTCTTCTAAAATTTGCTTAAGTACGATTTTCGACTTTGAACACCTCTTGTGGTGGGGTTGGAGATTGTGTCAATACTTTCATACGTCAAGGACTTACCAGATGTGCTGACAGAGTATGTTGGCAAGTAACCTTCATTAGGGATGAACATGTAACGGACTGTTCAAGATACTCAAGCAAGTAGGAAATCTGGCTCAAAACTGCATGAAAAGTTACGCCAAGGTTTCCTTGCATTATTCCAGTACCTTCAGAAGATCTGAAAACTGGTTATGCCTTTGGACAACTTTTAGTTGAGGTTCCTCCTTTACAGCACTCAAGTGAGTTATATATGGAGTTACCATTTAGACCAAAGTGGTTGCAAACGGACAATAATGTTGAAAATCAAGATATTCCTCTTGGTTTCATTGAACCTCCTCCCTGCACCAATTATCGATCATACAGACAACTGCCTCACTTATGGGGCGTCAATAAAGAGAACACCAGTATTCTTAAGAAGATGCTACTTGTGTTTTCGAGGACGAAAACTCTTCCTTAAGGGGGGAGTAATGTCAGGACACGGGTCCTGTACCCTAATGACTAGGCTAGGCAAGGCTTATGGCCACGGGCCGGGCTAGGCAATGTGGACAGGGGATCCATCTAGGGCAAGGGGCTAGGAGACTACCCTATAAAGGGAGGTTGGGAGGAGGATCACCAATAGCCTAGTGCCTAGTTCATTACAGCTTAAGCATTGGATCATGGCTCTTGACTGGATTTTTATTCCATAGCCAAGAGTGTTGGTGTAGGATCTCAAATTCTCTACTAGCTTGGAGAAGGAGATGGAGATCTTGCACTTTGGACTTCACACAATCAAATTGTGTGTGTGTGTGTGTGTGTGTGTGTGTGTGTGTGTGTGTGTGTGTGTGTGTGTGTGTGTGTGTGTGTGTGTGTGTGTGTGTGTGTGTGTGTGTGTGTGTGTGTGTGTGTGTGTATGGGAGAGTCTAGCTCCCCAAGCTAGCCCCCTTGTTGCTTTGGTCAACCCCCTCTCTTAGCTCATGATGGAAGCTCATTGGAACCCTTCAAGCCTAGCCAATCACATGTAGAGTGCATATCAAGAAAGCATGCTAGCCTTGGGACAAGTGTCCCCCTTTACCCTCTAAGACTGCAGACTTGATAAATGCATAAAAAATCAATTTAATTAGCTAAACTATCATTGGACCCCTTGAGAGGCCAACCAATAGGCTTTAGGCACACCACGAGGGAAACATGAAGGGGAACTTGACAAGTCTCCTAGTTGATCTCTTTAGACCTAGATCTCCTTTTGTGAGGGGGTGTGTGTTCTCTCTCCAGCTCCTACAATGAGGACTCACCCCCCCTTGAGTAGGGATCATGTTGACTTTTTGGAACACCTCGAGCCCCTCAAGAACTTTAGTCATGGAGCACCTTAGCACCTTATTCATTAATTACCTCAAGCACCTTAGTCAGCAAGCATGACAAGCACCTGAAGAACCTTAGTCAGTAAGCACAAAAAGTATCTCAAGCACCTTGTTCAGCAAGCATGACAAGCACCTTAATTAGCAAGCACGACAAGCACCTCAATCTTGGGCGGAATTGCCACCTTAAGCACAACCTTAGCTTGCCTAAGCTCAAAGGAATTTTAACATTAACCTTTTGAGGTCAGTAATGAATCTAACACTAAGGTCTTTGAGCTCCATTAGGTAGCATTGTTCTTTGACAGAGCATCTCTCATTCTGGCCCCTTTAACCTTGGCCCCGTGCTGAGATAGATCCATAAGAACATAACATGTCTATATTCTAACCCTTGTTCTTTTATATTCTCCCACATTAAATGATCTGTTTCATATGATAAAATTATTTGGATTGGCTAGATATTAGATTTTATGACATTAACTCTCTCTTGAAATCATAGTCATTATCTACTATGATGTAGAAGAGATAAAGCCTTAGTGATTAGTCAATGTTTCTTACCGGATAGAGGATCCCTTTTTACCCTACAACATCATTCCAAGATGAATGACTAACCCATTTGGTGCATGGGAGATGTAGCTACGGCAAGCATGTCTACTCCTTAGTCCATTTCAATCTCCCAAAGCAAAGTGACAAATTCTACTTGGTGTCTGAGAGACTTCGTAATCACAAACATGATTCTAAGCATGCATATGTTTAAATTTGTGCACAATAAAAAGAGATTTAGTCTTATAAGAAATAAAAATTGATCATTTAAAAGAAACATGTACATTTGATCACTCTAATGTAGCATTGTTAGCATTGACAAGGTTCATACTATCCTTAAGTTTTACTCCTTGCATCCATCTAGCATCTTCAAAAGGAAACTTTTTGAGCTTAATAAGATACCCTCGGATAATCTTACCATGTCGTAGTACCTTGTCTTCATGGCAAAGAATAGATTTGGGTTGTAGCACCTCTTCTTGGTTTTTGATTTTTTGAGGGCCTTCAATAATTGGTTCACTTGGTGGATGTCCTTTGTAGGGCTTAAGTAGGCTCACATGAAAAGCATTATGTATGAGCCAATGGTTGGGAATATTGAGTTGATAAGCCATATCATTGATTGGCTTCAAGACTTGGAAAGGACCCTACTAGTATCTTTTTCCTAGTTGAGAATAATACTTTTTTATGGCCCGTAGGGTTTTTGCCGGTTGTCTGCATCAATTGTCCTAGGGAAACTTAAGTAATACCCAATCATTTTCTTTGAACATTAAGGCCCTTTTGCGCTTTTCACCATCAGCTTTTTGCCTTTGTTGAGAGATGTATATAGACTCATTAATCTTTTAAAAAGATTCTTGCAGGTCACGGCTATACTCATCCGTAGTAGAGAAGATCTTACCATGTACTTTAAGTAGCAAGAAACTTTTAGGCCTTCCCTCTATGATTTCAAAAGGTTCTTTGCCCATACAAGTATGGACGATATTATTGTACGCATACTCTACAATAGGTAGGTACTTCTCCCATTGTGAGCGTTGATCTACTTATCTACTAAAGACTTATGTAACATAAGTATTTAGTAGATCGAGTATCGTAATATTGACTATCTCACTTTGTCCACCCATTTGTGGGTGATAGGTTGAAGAGAAATTCAATCTTGTACCTATCATTTCAAAGAGACCTTTTCAAAAATTAATGGTCTTTCTAGGATCTCTATCTAACACGATGTATATGGTAATCCATGGTGTTTGAAAATTTGAGATTTGAAGAGAGTTTCCATTTGGTGTGCCTTAATAGCGCTTTTGACGGGAATAAAGTGTGCTTGCTTGCTAAACCTGTTGACTATTTTCCATATTCTCGTATTCCCATGGATATACTTGGATAATTTAAAGATAAAATCTATGGATATACTTTTCCATGGTGAATTAGGGATTGAAAATGGCTGGAGTAATCCAGGTTGCTTCCATCTATCATACTTGGTCTTTTGGCATACCACACATTTTGAAACATACTCTTGTATGTCTACCTTCATGGTAGGTCAATAGAAGTATGTCTCTACTCCTCAAAGAGTAGGTTAAATGCCTCTATGCCTCGTATAGGGAGGATCATGGGATTCATACATGACTCATTTGCTTGTTAGAAATTTTGGTTTGCGTCATGAAGTACTTGAGACTTTGGTGGTCCGTTTGCAAAATAAATAGAGTCCCCAATAAATAGTGCTCCATGTGTCTAGGGTATGTAGAATAGCTAAAATCTCTTTCTCATAAATGCCCATGACCTGTTCATCCATGTTGAGGCTTTGGCTCTCATATGCTACGGCATGCCTTTCTTGAAGCGAGAGTGCTCCAAGGCAATCACCACAAGCATCACATTGGACCTCAAATGGCTTTGAGAGATCAGAGGGCATGAAGGCTAGCTAGAAGGTAAGCTTCTCTTTGAGCTTGTCAAAAGCATTTTGTCAGTTTTTGATGTTCTTCTTTGTTAAGTCATGCAATATTCCCTCTATCTGAGAGAATTGGACTATGAAGCATCTATAGTATGCACACATATCAATAAAGATTCTTAGCTCATGTAGATTCCTTGGATTAGGCCATGATTTCACTACCTCCAACTTTGATGGATATGGATCCATATGGATACCATCTTGAGAGATAATATGACCTAAGTATATATCTCTTAAGGGAAAAAATTTCTCTTCTTTTGATTGATAAAAAGCTCATTCCCCCTCAAAGCTTCAAAAATCACTTAGAGATGTTGCTTGTGTTCCTCCAAGGACTTGGAGTACATGATGCTATCATCAAAGAACACTCCATTGAATTTTTGGTAGGGTCTAAACATTTTCTCTATTAAACGATTGAATGTGGCTGGTGCATTAGTCAAGCCAAAAGGCATGAATAGTTATTCATAAAGACCAAAAGTTGTACGAAACAAACACGGTCTTTAGGATATCTTCATTTACTATCCTTATTTGATGAAAGCCACTTTTAAGGTCAATCCTATGGAATTAGGTTGAACCTTGTAGCCTATCAAAAAAATCCTCTATCGGTGGTATGATAAACTTAATTTTCACGGTGATATGGTTTAGTGCTCGTTAGTCCACACACATGGGGTATGTACCATCTTTATTTTGCACTAAAAGGACTAGAGAAATAAAGGGAGAGGAGCTAGGCCTCACCATCCCTTTGTCTACCAATTTGTGTACTTCCCTCATAATCTCCTCTTGTTGATCTTGAGAAACTCAATAAGGAGGCTTGTTTTAGACAGTGAGCTTCCTGGTAGGAGCTCAATTCGATTGTCATCATCCCCTCGTTTTGGAGGTAAGTCCATGGGGATGTCATCGATGAACACATCTTGGAATCCTTTTAGAAAATTATACAATCCTAGTGTTGAGCTATATATAGAGACACTATATATAGCTCAGACACTATATATAGCTCAACACCTAGCTCTTCTTGATTCCTACCATTTATATTTGATGAAACATTAGTACCTTTTAGGGACTCTTTGACAAAGATCATATATGTAAAAACTAAGCTTTTCATTGATCTTTCAAAAGCAGAAGAATTTACAAGTGGTATAGTACGACCAAACTCACAAGAATCTATATACATGCTCTTTTTCCTGTAGGTGAAGTAGATTCTCCTTTCAACGAACTTCATGTTGGTAGCCATGCGGTTGATGTAGAGTACGCAGGTGATGGAGAAGGTAGGAAAGAAGACTACACACACACACCAACACACATCGAGACACACACACACACAATCGTTACCCTGCAGCAGCCATTCAACGAGCTGCTCTTCTCTTATTCATCTTTTTGAACTATTATCCAAAGTATATTTACAACATAGTATAGTCAGTGTCCAACCGCCCATAGCACAATGGACATATTCTTTAACACTCCCCCTCAAGCTCAGAGTGAGCTTGCATATGATGGATTCCCAATGCTTCACGAAGGTAGCAAAACTTCTCCTTTCCAAGAGCTTTTGTGAATATATCCACAACTTGATCATTTGTCTTCACAGACACCAAATCAATCTCATTTGCCAAAACTTTTTCTCTAATGAAGTGATAATGTACCTCAATGTGTTTAGTGCGAGCATGGTAGACTGGATTCTTTGCCAACCTGATGCTGCTAATATTGTCACAATATATAATGACACTGTCAAGATAGTCAAAACCAAATTCTACCATAAGCACTCTCAACCATGACTCTTCACATGCTGCCAAAGCTGCTCCACGATATTCAGCTTCTGTACTTGATAATGCTACAGTTGATTGCTTCTTGCTAATCCAACTTATCATACCATTGCCAATGGAAAATTCATAACCACTTGTAGATCTTCTATCCATAAAATCTCCTGCCCAATATGCATCTATGTAACCATAAAGACAAAGCTTCCCATTCTTTTCATAAAACATTCCATAACTGATAGTGGCTTTCACATATCTCATAATCCGTCTCACTGCATCAAGATGACTTTTACATGGCTTTTGGATGAATTGACTCACAACACCCACTGCATAACTCAAATCTGGCCTTGTTATTGTCAAGTAAATAAGGCTTCCAACCATCTTGCGATACATAGTGACATCCTCAATGTAATGTCCATCATCAAACAACTTCACATTTTGATCAAGAGGTGTATCAACCGGTTTGCATGCTGTCATTCCATACTTCTCAAGCATATCAAACGCATATTGTCTTTGTATCATCCAAATTCCTGATAAAGTATTGACAATTTCAATTCCCAAGAAATATCTCAACTCACCAAGGTCCTTCATGTTGAATTCTCTCAACAAACTCTTCTTGACATGCAAAATTTGCTCAGCATGACTTCCACTGAGAATCAAGTCATCAACATAGATAACAATAAAGACGATCTCTCCATCAACATGCTTCACAAATAATGAGTGATTAGCAGTAGACTGTTTAAATCCAATCTTATTCAAGAATCTGGTTATCTTTTCACACCAAGCTCTAGATGCTTGCTTCAAACAATACAATGCTTTCTTCAACTTACACACATAATATGGAAACTCTGGATGTTGATAACCCTCTGGCTGTATCATATAAACTTGTTCTTCCAAGTCACCATTCAAGAATGCATTATCCACATCCATTTGCCGTAACTTCCAACCGAACATACTTGCCATTGCTATCACCAATCTGACTGTTGTTATCTTTGCAACTGGACTAAATGTCTCATCATAATCAAGACCTTTTGTTTGTGCATAACCTTTAGCAACAAGCCTCGCTTTGTATCTTTCCACACTACCATCTGACTTGCACTTGACTTTGTATACCCATTTTGAACCAATTGCTTTCTTTCCACTTGGCAAGCGAACCAAATCCCAAGTGTCATTCTTCACAAGAGCATCCATCTCATCATCCATAGCTGACTCCCATTCTAATTTTTCAATTTCCTCTTGAAAACATGTAGGCTCTTTATGTTGCACACGTGAAACCATGTATGCATAATGTGTACGTATGTAACCGTTGTATGTCAATCTATCAACTAGATAACGCACCCTCTCTGATCTTCTCAACTGTGGTGCACTCTTCTCTTCAACTCTTGCATATGGGGGTACATATTTCTCAATATGATTACTACCAGGTGTCCTCAAATGTGGTAAACCATGCTCTTCATCGAGGCTTTCATCTCCAGAACTCTCTTCAACCACTTTCTTCTTGCCTTTCTCGTCTTGCTTCTTATCTCGCAAACGACCGCTCCATGGGTTGACACTTCCTGTACTCTCCTCTGCAATATGTGGTCCTGAAATAGTTCTTCTTGATGGTCCTGGCTTATCAAAAACATGACGCACATTCTCTTGCTCTTCATACTCATCTTCTATAATCACTGGCTTTGGTTTATACCATGGTTCATGCTCACAAAATCTGACATCTCTACTGACATAAACTTGTCTCGTCGTAGGATCATAGCACTTGTAACCTTTCTTTTCAACTGGGTAGCCCAAGAATATACACTTCACTGCCTTTGGCTCCATCTTCTTTCTTGCTTCATTTGGCACATGAACATAGCAAACACATCCAAAAACTTTCATGTAGGAAACTGTTGGCTTGGTCCCATAAAGTCTCTCATAAGGTGAAATTTCATGAATGGCAGATGTTGGTGTTAGATTCATAATGTGTACTGCTGTATGAACTGCTTCAGCCCAATATGTTAATGGCATATTCATCTCATTCATCATGGCTCTTGCAATCTCTGCTATGACTCTATTCTTTCTCTCAACAACTCCATTTTGTTGTGGTGTGTATCTGCAAGTAATCTGTCTTCTTATGCCTTGTTCACGTAAGTAATCATCAAAACTGTGTGACATGTACTCTCCCCCTCCATCTGTACGTAGGCATTTAATTTGACAACCATTCTCTTTCTCAACCATAACTTTGAACCCAAAAAATACTTCAAATGCCTCTGACTTTGCCTTTAGAAAGTAAACCCATGTCATTCTGCTGTAATCATCCGTAAATGTGATAAAATATCGACAACCATTTGGCGTAGCATGATCACAAGGTCCCCAAATATCTGAATGAACAATTTCCAAAGGACTTTGGCTAATTCTCCCCCTCTTTGGAAATGGTAAACGAGATTGCTTTCCAAATTGACAAGCTTCACAAACATGATCAAAATTCAATCTGCCAAAATTTGATAATCCACGTACAATTTGATTTGATTGCATATGCTTTAGTCTTCTAAAATTGACATGACCAATCCTCTTATGCCATAACTCTGCCCAATCATCTTGAGTGGCTGATTTGTTTGCATACATACCACTGTGTAAACATGGATCTCCACCTTCCAATGAGAACAAGCAACCTTTCTTTCTTCCACGTGCCAATATCTTGCCTGGTCTGCCGTTGTGAAACTCCTCTATGAAGCAGCCATAACGATTAAAATGGACTTGCAACCCTTGATTTGTCATTTGTCCAACTGATGCTAAATTCTTTGTGATTGAAGGCACATATAGAACATCTCCCACTGTGTTGTATGTCTTGTCTTTTTCTAGCAATGGAACTGAACCAACATGTGTAATCCGATGCATAGTATCATCACCTGTAGCGACAAACTCATCCTCTTCTAACTTCTCTTTTCTATCAAACCATTCACCATGATATGTCATATGATTTGTGGCACCACTATCTAAATACCAATCATCTGTATGATGTGGCTCCACCATGCTTCCAACAACATGCTCCATAGGAAATAAATGTCCACTCGATCTATTGTCATATATATTTTGATCATGAGGATTGTATCCAGCAAAGTTTCCTCCATGTCTGCCATAACCTCGGCCTCTTCCACCACGATCACGATTTTGATTTAGCCTTGTGTAACATTCTCTTTCAAAGTGACCATAAATGCCACATCTGTTACAATATCCATATCTTTGAGGATGTATAAATCGTCCACCTCCACGTCCACGAGTTCGGGCTCTCCCCCTGCCTCTTTGGCTATAATCGTTGTAACTTTGACTTTGTTGGTTTTGCCATTGACCTCTTCCAACATTGTTTCCACGACCATAGTTTCCTCTTCCACCTCCATTGTTTCCACGACCTCTAGAGTAAAAAACCTGATCTCTAGAATTGTTATTTGATGTAGAAGGACCTGACTTGCCTAACTTCACCTCTTCTTGCAAACAAAGGTTTACTAACTCTTCAAAATCAAGCATGTGTCCTCGAACACATATAGATGTATCCAATGACTTGTATTCCGGTCCCAAACCATTCAATGTCACTGAAACTAAGTCATCATCTGGAACTTCAACATTAATGCTCGCAAAATCTTCCTGTATTTGCTTTATCTCTGTCACATAATCTGATAAGGATCTATTTCCTCGCCATACACAATGTAACCTTTGCTTCAAGTGAACTTTTTGTGAATCTATATTGGAGCTGTTCATTCTTGCTAGTATCTCCCATGCTTCCTTTGAAGATTGAGCCTTCTTCACATGTGGTATAAAGAAGTCACTAATGCATAGTGAAATCCAATGCATCACTTTCCTTGAATTCTCGATCCACTTCTTGTAAGATTCTACTCTTGCTTGCCATGTTTTATGTGCTTCAAAATTCTCTCTATTTAATTCCAAACCAACCTCGGGACACTCTTGTTCACCTATAATATAATCCCATAAACCTTTGCCCATGATAAATTTCTCCATCCTGTAAGACCATATGCTGTAGTTCTCTCTGGTCAGCTTCTCTCCAACAATCTGTGTGACTTAAGTTGAACTTTCTGCCATCTTCACTCTCTCAACTTCTTTCAAAGGATTTTAATAAAATTTCGGTAGAGTTTCGTTTGTATTTGGACAATATCTCAAGTGACAATCTCAACCAAAGTGCTCATAAACACTGACAGAAAATCTCTCACTGCCAAGGAAAAATCCACTGACTCACTTTGCCACAGACTGACTCAGTACTATGCATAAATACTCTAAAATAATGTCCACTAATCAATCAAAGGAAGTTTGAAGTTTGTTTGCCTCAAGATTGTAAGTTGGTGCATTCTAAAGTTTGTGCTTACCACTCATGGCTCATGCAAAAGCAAAGTTCACTGTAGAGAGCATATGCATTGTTCATTTCAAGCTTGTATATTTTCAAGTCTTCTTTGTGATTACAAAGGGGGGAGTAAGGGGATAGCTTTGCCAAAGTGTCGAGCGACCGTGTTTCTTCAACATAAAACTCCCGTCACTTCCATGGAGATGCCCCATGGATGGCAAGGGATTAAAAGGAAACAAATGGGATTTGTGCAAGACAGGATTAACTTGAAACTTGCATCAAGACAAAACCTTGAGATCTTGTTTGAGGAGAAATTAAAAGGAAATAGGAACTAAGGGGTTATAACTCAAATGAACCTAATCTAAATTTGAACTAGGATTAAAAACTTTACCGAGAAGATTTGGCGTGGATAGCCCAAGCATAACATATAAGTTTAAGTGTGAAATGTTTCCTACATATTTGGGAAAAGACTGGCACATGTGTTTACATGTGGGATGCAACAAGGGATGGTCCTTTTTGGCTAGGACTAATAACCATTGGTCTATAGTTTAAGCTCGGGTTCATTCAATGCCTTCGAATTGAGACTAGATGGGAGTGAATTCCAACCGGATTGTGGGACCTTTTGATGCATCTAGAATTTGACTAGATAAATGCACACTTGCAAGGATATACAACAACTTGCATGTTGCTTTCAAATGCTTGAAATGTATTCTTGGTTCGACATGGTTGAAGTATGTTTTTCCTAGTATCATAGTACTAACTTGGAAAGGTGAGTTTAACAAACAATTGGGTGGGAGGGTGGATGTAGAGGGTTAATTTTTTGGCCAAAAAGTTGAACCCAATCTTATGCTATATAGTAAGTTAAACCAAGGACGTGGTAAGGGATTTTGATCCACGTAGGGGGATCAAACTTGAAAATGGAATATTTAGCACCATATTAGAGAGTTTGAGACTTTAGAGCCAACATGGGAATCACCAATGTCTTGAATATTTGGCCATAGAGACAAATCTCAAATTTTTTTAAGGCCAAAGACATCCACAAGGTAGTACTTGAAAAGATCTTTTGAGCCATGCTCTCAAAACATCGGCCTATATTTTTCCACGTGGTCAAATATTAAGCTTTTTTTGAAAGTGGGAATTGACATATTCTCAAATTCACTAATATGATGTTATTTTTGTAGATTGTAAAGACACTTATCTTAGGGGAACACACTGATGTCTGTGCTCGGACATAACCGGGGAAAAAATGTGAGTGACCTTGAACCTAGGATGAATCAAAGAACTCTCACCAATTTACACTGAAAAATAATGTTTAAATTTACTCTAATGGCTTTGATTGCAAAGTTTGAGCTGGTATAGGAAGATATTTCAGGGTTAAGGGATTTTCGTAAGAAAAAATTGAATGTTATCACCCCCTTGATCTGGCATCAAAGAGAAGGAGAAGTCCCATCTTGGTGTTGGTCTCTCAAGTGGGAGGGATATCAAGAATCATGGTGTATCCATTTGGAGATGGTGCAGTCATTGGTCCCTGGCATGTCCCTCACACTTATGTCCAAGGATCAAATTCTTCAACTTTGACCTAAGTATAAAGGTCACTTTTGTACTGGATAAGTTGATTAATGAAATTGGATTGAGTATGATATCGTGCATCTGAGCTTTATTAGCTTTGTACTCCCTCATGTATTGTTGCACTTCAATTTTGATTGCTTCTATACATTTATATGTTAGGACCTTCAAGTTGATGTAAATGTCTCACAATATTCCATAAGTTTTTTGATTAGAAATTACAACTTGTTTGAGGCTATATCTTGAGATTTAGATATTAGATTGATAAATTTTTAGTGGCATATGATAGCTCTCTATATTCCTATGCAACAAGGTATCTTAAATAACGATTTTGTCTTGTCAAAATTTGGCTAAAATTCCAACATGGTTTATACATCCTCTAATTGTTTTGAATATTTGAGACCATAGGATCCTAGTCCTCTTAGTCGCTCCTACATGTCTGGTTGCAATTGCATTTTGTTTGGCCATTGACATGGTATCGATTGTCTAGCACTCTAAGACTATCCTTAGGCAGTTGAGTGAGAATATTGGAGTGTGGGGTACACAGATATTGTTGTCAAGAGATTTGACACGTCCTTGTTTCCTCCATGACCCAGCCAAATGTACTATTCCCCTCGTGTTGACAATTAATGTGAAGGTCTCACTAATCCTACAATAAGATCAGAACAGGTTGCGAGCCCTTTAAAATCCGTTTCATGAGACACTGGTCCACATCTGTGTGTGACTAGTAGTGATCCATGTGGAAAACATACCTAAATTCCAAGAGTATTTTTCTTTCCAATGAGATGGGCCCATAGTAAGCTTCCCACATTCTTTCCAAATAAATGGTTCCACAATAAGTTTCCCAAATTCTCTTGAATATATGCATCCGAGACAAGAGGGGTTTATTTTCATTCTCATCCAATAGAGTAATCCATATTGAGAACCTTTACATCCCTTATGAAAGACACTCATCATGCCTCTCCTTCAGCTCCAACGCTCTCAAGCGGACATCCTTTGAGACTCACATCCCAAAAAACCCTTTCTACAGATGTCATGGATCTGTAGATAATATGCTAAGTGAGCCGAAATTCAAAACTTTTGGTATCTTATAGGAAATTTAATGACTTATGTAGAAATAAAAAAAGTAATATGTGTGCAATGCTCAAGGAGATTTTTGGAGTGTGAAGTGTTGGATTTAAATGCAGTTGTATTTTGAGTTTTTGAAGAAGTCTTCTTTGTGGATACACTGGCAAAATTTGAATTTGTTGTTCAATATTAAAATTAAAAGAGCAGTATGCGTGCAATGCTCAAAGACATTGTCAAGGTATGAAGTGTTGTATTCGGATGGACTTGTGTTTGAAGTTTTTGAAGAAGTCTCCATTGTGGATACATTGGCACAATTGGAAGTTGTTGTTCAATGTAGTGCTCATACAAGAATAAAAAATGCAAACTAGTATCCTATAAGGTGAGACCTATAGAAACACCTCTATAGTAGCCTATAAGTTTAGACTTGGATTTACCAAAGAAAAGTGTGGACATTATGAAGAAGGATTCTCAGTAGCCTACTCTTAGGGATCCAAAGAATATAGGGCACAATTTTACTAGAGATGTACTTCAAGAATTCAGGATTAAAGATGAGGATGTTTTATTGGTATAAGAGGAGATATAAAATTTCCAGGATATGCAACACAGACACGCGAAGCATTTTTCTTTCCAATAAGGTGAGATTGGATGTGTAGATCCACATGGAACCAATTGTTATTAACCCTGTTTTTGACATGCCCTGTATTTTACGACCTATAGTACTTCCTAAGGCTCATCTTCCAAAGTTGATTGATTTTCCTAATGAAAAGATCAGAATGGCTATTCTATAACCATCTTGTGCACCCTATTCAAATAGGTAGTTTACAATCTCTAAAAAGATCAAGGCATTGAGATTTATTTGAGACATTCAAGTGGTGATGAATACCAAACGCAAAGCTAATTTCATGGCCTTTACCCCTTCCCTAGGCTTGTGCTTGAAACTTATGTAGAGTGTATAGAGAATAAGAGTGAAGCATCTACGAAGTGATATCCCATGCTTATACTCAATGGGGTCTTATGTAAGAATCATGGAAGGTGGAAGAAAGCACTAATGCATTTTGAAGGCACCCGTCAATATGAGGTGACTTTTTCTTGTGGTTTAAAGGTTGGTGGGGGTATGGGAGCCTCAAGTAAGGCTTTAAAATTGCACACCATGGTTAGTGGATTAGGATTTGAATGTAATATCCATGTGGGTAGTGCCTTGGTTGACATGTATCCTAAGTGTGCATCTCTAGCTAAAGCACAAGAGGCATTTGATGAGCTTAAATTTTTCAATGTGGTACCATCATGGACTGCTCCAAGCAAAGGCATAGCGCCTTTACCCCAAGAATCTCCCACTTAAAAGTGATGTGCCGATAAGTGAGATCTACTAGCTAAACTATAGTATGTACAAGAAACTAGGTTAGAGACACTCGCTTACTCTATAGATCTACACGTAGTCATATCGACACTGCTGGTAGGCGAGTGTGTGTACCCACACTAGAGCCTACATGCTAATCCCATAGATTAATCTTTATGGTCTGCAAAGCTCCATGAAACATCATGCTAGTGTCAGTCACTATACGATGACTATCCCTCTTGCAAATGCTCTCACTACAGCTGCTAGATCAAGCCTCGACACTAACAAGTCAAACATGAGACGCTCGAACGCTGACAAAATTTGCACAAACCTGGTTGTACTCAACCCCCCTACACTATCCGTAATCACTGCATCATTAGGACTACCCACCACGTATGGATGTGTCAACACCAACACTGGGGAAGCTACACCCCTCTCATTCCATAGGTAAAAAATGTGGCTTAGCACCAGTTCGGACATGCATGATTGCCCAAGTAACTCAAGCCTGAAACATCACATATTAATATTTAAAAGCATTGACATAGCCATGAGACATATGCGGCGAGGGTTTTAAAGGCACTTACCTGAGTACTCACCAAACCCTGGCCAATCATGCATGATCCACATGAGAATGCCTTGCACATGAACATTCCGTCGTCCAATTGGTTGGAACATATAAACCACATCGATTCCTGTTCTCACAAGATTTGGAGCTCTTTTATAAGTGGTTTCAGATAGACGTCCATGTTCTTTGCTTTGTACTTTCCTTGGACGATCAATGGCAACAAGAGATGGCCCTTCTTGATAGCGAGCCATGGTGGAAGATTATAATAAAGACAAATAGGCCATGTGCTCCATGATGAACTCCATAATCCGAATATTTGTACTACGTCCATTGCCAAACCAAAGCGGATACATCAAGGCTCTTTCTTAGGTATAGGCCAACTTTTCTCTATGTGCGGAACCATGCACTAGAGTCAACAGCTACTCGCATAACATCATTTGTCAATCTCGTATTTGAGTTCCATGTCATCAAAGAGGCTATGGACTTGCACCTGAACGTGCTCTTTATTCTTGGAATGATAGGAAAGTGTCGAAGGACCTTTGCAGGGATAAATTTTCCTTGTGTGTCCTCCCTGTACTTGTTTAATCCACAATTGGGACAATGTTCCAGGTTTGCATACTCATTGCAAAAAAGTATACAATCATTAGGACATGCATGTATTTTTTGATAATCCAATCTCAAATTAGTAAGAAGCATTTTAGCGGCTGGATGGGTAGGGGGCATGTGATTCCCTTCTGGCAAGATTTGCTTATTTAGCAACCTGACGTTACATGAACAAGTCGGCCCTTTGATCACTTTATATAAACCTTAATTTGCACTTTACCATGCTTAGGATAAATATGTTTACCTGAAAAGCTCTGCGACTAAGGAGTCAGACCAACCGTAGACAGACTGAAAATTAAGCATTGCCAACGGGGTAGAGAGAGCTGAGATTTTTGCACCAGTGTAGAACGGCATGCGTGCAAGACTTTGCATCATCTCACCCTCCTCATCGTTGATATCATGCCGTCGATATGAACGGGATGGCTGAGGTTGGTCCGCAATACTGTGTTCAATGTTGTCACCTTCTATGTTGGAATCCATGTCAAAGAGCGCGTCCAACATCTGCTCCATCTCTACTTCTTGAAATGCCGCTTCAGGTATTGGTTGGGAGGACTTAGTCGATGGCTGCTCGTTTGAAAATCGTCTTCTCTAGGATGAAGTTGGAGCAATATCTACTTGTAGAATTTGACCTTCAATCTCTAGACCATGACATCGATAATGCAGGTCTTGTACTTTCTTTATTGAAAAGAGACCATGATTACGTATGTGTTGGTCGCAGATTTTTTATTTTCGAAAGATGTGATGCTTGCAATGCGTACAAGGACACGCCATCCTATCGTCCATACTTTATCTACCAATGATGCAACAAATAATTTAAAAAATCTAGTTGTTATAACTAAACACTATTAAGTACATGACAATCTTTAACAACCTCACATTCTCTAGCCAGTCCTGATCCCCGCACACCTCAGTCTAGAGGTGCGCGGAGATTAGGACCACAAGGTAATAATCTCGTCTTTATTGGTCAATGACTATATATTAAAGTTCTTGAAGTCTGTGTGCACTTTTGAAGTCCAATTGCACTTTTTCAACTATTTTCAGCTAGCTCTAACAACCTCACATTCTCTAGCCAGGCCCGATCCCCGCACACCTCGGTCTAGAGGTGCACGGAGATGAGGACCATATGGTAATAATCTCGTCTTTATTGGTCAATAACTATATATTAAGGTTCTTGAAGTCCATGTGCACTTTTGAAGTCCGATTGCATTTTTCTACTATTAATTTGACGCTAGCCCTAACCTAACCTATAACATAACCCTAACCTAACTTAATGTAACCTAACTTATAACGTAAACCTAACCTATAGCCTAACCTAACCAAAGTCCGTTTGCGTTTTTAGAAGTACACAAGTCATCTTCAAAGTCTGATTGCGTTTTTTCTACTATTAATTTGACGATAGCTCTAACCTAACCTATAATCGTTATGCCTAACCTACAATCTAGCCTAACGTAAAACCTATACCTAACTTAACTTAATGTAGCCTAACTTATAATATCTACCTAACCTAACCGAAATCCGTTTGCGTTTTTAGAAGTACACGAGTCATCTTTGAAGTTCGATTGCGTTTTTACTACTATTAATTTGACGCTAGCTCTAACCTTACCTATAATCGTTATGCCTAACCTATAATCTAACCTAACATAAAACCTATACACAACCTAACTTAATATAACCTATCTTATAACATTTACCTAACCGAAGTCCGTTTGCGTTCTTAAAAGTACACGAGTCATCTTTGAAGTCCGATTGCGTTTTTTCTACTATTAATTTGACGCTATCTCTAACCTAACCTATAATCGTTATTCCTAACCTATAATTTAACCTAGCGTAAAACCTATACCTAGCTTAACTCAATGTAACCTAACTTATCGCATCTACCTAACCTATAACCTAACCTAACCGAAGTCCATTTGCGTTTTTAGAAGTACACGAGTTATATTCGAAGTCCGTTTGTATTCTCTCCACTATTATGCCGTCAATAGCTCTAACCTAACATATAACCTAAACCTACCTAACCTAACATAACATAAAAACAACACAATGGTGAGGCATTTAGCAAAACGACAAGCCATACAGCTTTCTCACAATGCATATGCCCTGTGGGCAAGCTCTATGGCTTGCCAATTTAGCAAACGGCTCACCAGTGTGTTGTTTTTAGAGTTGTGAAGCGATTTTTTGGCTTGAAAACCGCTCGCAGACATACAGACAACACAATGGCGAGCCGTTGGTAATATGGCAAGCCATAGAGCTAACCCACAATGCATACGCCTTGTGGGCAAGCTTTATGGCTTGCCGTATTACCAAGCGGATTGCCATTGTGTTGCTTTTAGGGGCACAAGGTAATTTTAGGGCTTGAAAATCACTCGCAAATATATAGACAACACCATGGCAAGCCGTTTGGCAATACATCAAGCCATAAAGCTTGCCCACGATGCATATGCATTGCAAGCAAGATCTATGGCTTATCATATTGTCAAACGGCTCGCCATGGTGCTATTTTAGGACTTGAAAACTGCTCGCGTACATATAAACAACACAATGGCGAGGCGTTGGCAATACGGTGTCAAGAAGTAGGCGGTCTTGCCAGGAAGGCACCGGGCCTCTTGCTGTGAGAGTTTGTGAGGAAGCTCAAGGGTTATGGGAAAGAGCTAAGATGTAGATAACATAGCTTCTAGAGTTAAAGAAGAAATGTAGCCAAAGAAGCCGCTCACTTTTCCTTACAAACACACATGTGATGGAGAGAACTCATGAAAGATAGTCAGAACAAAACAAAAATGAAAACATCGAGATTACGATCATATCGTATCATGGGTAGGATAAAAGGGTTAATGGATGAGTTAGTGATATTTAATCTTTCTTGTCCAAATAAGCTATGGATTGCTCTTTGGAACTGTAGCTTTGTGCTTACTATAATGTATATGTTTTGTCTAGCTATGGGGATTAGTTGTGAGTAGAAATCGTCTTGATTCATAATAAAATAACCACACTCACGTCAAAAAAGAAGTTATAGTTAATAATAGGTAGTATGATGGGATCTGGTGAGAGAAGTATTTCGTTAAGCCTTTCAGGACCAAATAGAAACACTATGCGTTGCTGAAAGTGAATCTTTTGACTAATCCAAATGTTGACCCTAATAGATTGCATAGAATAGAAATGAAAGAAATCGCCTCTATGTGGATTATGGTTATTCATCGATGATATACTTAGTATGTTCAAAGATAAAGGTGTGAAAGAAGTGAAAGGAGAAGAAGAAGAGAGTTTCTCTCCCAAGCCCTATTGTTGCCCTTAGGCAATAAGGATACTGCGGGGAGAGAAGTACCTGTAGCAAGGAGATTCTAGAGTTTGTGGAAGATAATGAGAACCTTAAGAGAGAGAGGTGCTTGTGAAAGATGAAGATATGGTTACTCACCTTGTGCACATAATTGTTTCCCTCACGAAGGTTGTGCCCGTTACATTGACAAGATTGCTGCGTGAATACCTTCCAATGAAACAATTAGGATACAAAAAGAGAGATGAAAGGAGGAGTAAAGATAGAATTAGAGATAGATCTAAGTGTGGTGGTGGTATTAAAGATAAATAATGAGAGATAGAGAAGGAGTTAAAGACAAGTATTGGACTAGACATGCAAATGAAAGAAAAACCAACAACATATATCTTACATGAGAGCAATCGCCACCACCTTAATGGAGAGAGAAGATGATGCAAGACTTCAGCCTTTATTCAAGAGAAAGTGTGGTACTAAGATGAGTGTGTCACAATGGAATTGACCTATTCTCACTCACTCATAACTTGCCCCAATGAAGAGAAGGTTGCCCTTTTTATAGGTGAGGGAGCCATGTTTTACATAATCACTTGATTAGGCTAAAGAGTTAGCCCAAATCAAATGTTCTTTGGATATTTCTTAAACAGGGCAATTTAGGACTCAAAATATCATGAAATTCAGTAATTTTGGTCGTTGAGGCTCCATGTGGGTGAATGATGTATGTGGCACCTTCTGTGTGGCTCCAACAGGGGGTCCCAACTTGTGTGTCTTGTCCTTCCAGGCATCTTGGAGGTGTCACATTCACATGCTTGTGTCTTTTATCCTCCAAATATCTTATTTTATGGAAAAAGACCAAGATTACCTCTTTTCACTTGATTCACCTGTTTACCATCTCTTCTTGCAGTGTAGTTGTGAGAGGCTTTTTCACTCTTTTCCCTGTAACTTTTGACCTGTAACTCGGATTGACATGCTTCAAAAGGAAACATTGGCCTACTAAAAGAGATTGACTTGGTTTTGGCCTTTTATCCACGCCCTTAGGTCGGGATTTTCAAATTGGGATGGTCCAAGAAGCTTTGGATCTTCCTTTTCATAAAGTCTTGTAGTAGGCCCTTCCCTCTTGTATGTATCCAAGAAGGTATGCATTATTGAAGGGTTATATTATTAAATAAATGTGAAAAGAAGAAAATAATTTTATATGGTAGGGTATAGCTGAGATATTAGAAGAAATATACAAATGCTTTTTCCCCATACAAAAAAGGCACAATCATTAATACTTGCTTGCAGTACTTTCTAATAGTAATGTACATTTATATTACTTCAAAGGTAATACTAAGGTATGGTAGAAAGCTTTTATTTATTCTAATCAGTATTATATGAAGTATATTTATGCGTCAAAAAGTCACAAGATAAATCGTTTAATGCCCGTTCCCACTATATACGTGCTACAGCACGACATCCACCCCCTCTAAACCTGCACATCCTCCGGTATGTGCCACATTGTCTCTTTGTAAGATCAGACCTCTTGTACATCTTCCTTGCTTTCTTCTTCACTGGATGATTCTAGAGTTTCATGTTCACTTTGATCGTCACCTGTGTTTTGCTCTTCTTCCTCATCAACATCTTCTAGATCATTGTCTCCTCTTCTCTTAAACATATTAATCCTTTTTCCTGCAATGGGAATCTTTACTTCTGTACCATCTAGTTCAGACAAGCTGTAAGTAGCATTTTCATGCACATGCTTTACAACATATGGTCCAAACCATCTTTTTGAGAACTTACGCATGACTGTGTGCTGGTTATCAAGGCTACCGTCATACACTAAAACCTAGTCACCTTTGTCAATTTCTTTGCTCCTGAGTCGATGTCGCTTATCAAAGTAGTCCTTTTTTTTCAACCTTGCATTTTTGAGTCGTTCTTTTGCAGCTTCAATGTCTCCAGGTCTTCTCTCTAGTTTCCTTATACGCAGTGCAAGGAGATCTTCCATGCTACGCCCCTCTTTCCAAGGTAGTACATTCCATGTGGGAAAAATTGTCATCACTGGCTTTTGACCATACATTAGCTCCGCAGGCATGTAGCCAGTTACTGAGCTATGTGTTGTACGATCAGCCCATAAAGCATATGGTAACAGTTTTGGCCACTCACCAACTCTTCCTTCACAAGCCTTGGCCAAAGCATTGACGATAGGAGGATGCCCTCTTTCACTCTTTCCATTTCCTTCAGGGTTGTAAGCTATGGTAAAATAAAGCTTGATTCCTAATCTGGTAAAGAACTCCCTTGCTTCCTCAGCATCCAGCTCACCTCTATCTGCAGTGATCTTTCCCACACAACCATAACGGCAAATCACCTCATCAAGAAGGAATTTGCACACAGCTTCTGTTGTTTTAGCTCTTAATGCTCTTCCTTCAACCTGATTAGTTAGGTCCTCTCCTACAAGAACCAAGTATCTCATCTGCCAGAGTCCTAAAGGCATTGTGACTAGATCCACAACCCATTTATAGTGCATGGCTAGTGGATATGTAGGGTGCAATCCATCACGATGTCAGACATTTGAATACATTTGACAAGTTACACATGACTCTACAAATTGAGATACATCTTTATACATACCCTTCCACCAGCATTTTTCTTTCAACTTGGAGAAGCTTGCCCACACACCCCTCTGTCCAGCCCATAGACTCTCATGAAACTCTTGCATGAGCTTTACTTGAGTCTCTTTTTTACATATAACCCGTTGTGGTGTAGCACCCTTTTGTTTAGGATGCTTCCATAAGTAACCATCCCTCAAAAAGTACCCATATGCTTTCCTGCGTATCCTCCTGAATTCTTGTTCAGAACAATCATCCTGTTTTGCTAGAGTACTCAAATAGCTTCCAATAAGAAGCCAATCACCTTCATAAAGATCTTTCAAGAACAATTCAAGTGTATTAGTCATGTAGACATAGTTACCTTTGACATGAGAGATGGAATAGAACTTTGTGTCCACATCATCTCCCTCATCAATCATCTGTGACTCATCTTCATACCCTTGATAGCATATCTGCCACTGTATTGTCTTTACCAGCAATGTGCTTGAACTCGGGATTTAAGGACTTAATGTAGCCAATCCACCGCAACATAGCAATGTTTGGCGTTGAGAAGCTTGTAATCATCCCAAGAAGTGGTAGACAACCTGTTTCTACAACCACACATGCACCAATTAGGTACTCTTTCCCACTTTTCAAAGCTGTAACCATACCCCATAAATCTCTCTTTATCTGTGGATAGTTTCTTTGGCGAGCACTTAGTACCTTTGCTCCAAATCTTACCACATACATGTGTCCTTCTTTGTCATCTTGACCTATTGCCCATCCAATCCCTATAGAACTGATGTCTACTGTCACAATTACTAGCCTTTGACACTCGTAGTCTACCTTTCTCAAAGTTGTTGTTGACTGGAGCAACTCCTTTAGCTTTTTCATGGATTTTACATGTGCTTCTGTCCATTTAAACTTCTGATTCTTTCTAAGCAGCTGATAAAGAGGATCATCTACATGTGTACAATGTAGAATCCAAATAACATAGAAGACACGTGCTCCCAGAAACCTTCTAACCTCAGTGATGCTAGTGCATGTTTCTTTCATTCTTTGGATGGCATCTACCTTTGTTGGACAAGGTTTCCTACCATATGGCCCGCACATGTGCCCCACAATGAGCACTTCATTGACACCAAACATAGACTTTTTCGTTGACAATGTAAGATTCACTTCTTCTAGCCTAGACAAAATTTTATCACAATCATTTATGTTATTTACCACAAACCTGCGACATCCTTGAGATCCAAAGCTTCATCTTTGTCACTTTCTTCACATCCTTTGATAGGAAAATCATCAATGAAAGGCATTGTGATTTGAGGAATAAAGTCACGTAAGACCTTATTCATCCCATTCATCATATGTGCAACCGAGTTGGTTGCTCCCTGTGGCAAGGTACACATCCTTACCAAACCCAAAGGTGTCCTCATGGTTGTCAAGTCTCTGCTTTTGATTGCAACCTGAAATTGATCATACCCTGAGTAGAGATCCCCCATTCAGTAGATTGCCCTCCCTGCAAACGCCTCTGCAAACTCATCCACAATTGGACTTGTACCTACATTTCTAAGTGTCACCTTGTTCAGTGGTTGCATATCTTGGATGAAGCGTAGAGAACCATTCTTCTTTGGAGATGTGAACCACCTATTTGAGTATGGAGCACAAGAAGGTTCCAAGATTCCCATTTTGATTTAATCATTCCGTAGCTCTACTAACTTTGGCAAATGAGCCTTTGGAACCGGAATAGGCCGCAGATTCCAAGACACATGACGTATTATGAAAATTACCATAGGAGCTACAATAGAAGGATCAACACATCCTATCTCATGTGGCTCAAATGCAAAAGCCTTACCATGCTTTGAAAGCATTTCTTTGAAGCACTTTGTCTCCTCCTGTGTTAGAAACTCCTTGCAACCAATCTGCAACTCTTGAAAAGACTCCTTTGTGAAGGTATGCCCGATCTTTTTAGGATTCCTCAAACTTGGTTGTAAAGAAGCCTACTCAATCTTTTCCCTGTTGTTGGGTGGTAAGGGTGAAGCTACTGGTTTCACCTTCTTTGCTACACTCTTGTATTTAGTTTCAACATGGACTTCTATGCCAACTGTTTGGCTTTCTTTAAAGGCTTCTATTACTTGATACATTTCCATAGAGCAAACTTCCACAACTTCATTTTCAAGATGCAAATTAGACCCCATTATAGCATCAAGCTCACCCATAGTATCTACAAAAGAAACTTGTTCACACGAACCCAAAACATTTCCAGTAGGCTCTAGCAACCCACTCTTTTTCATGCCTATTTGTACATTATGCACATATTGCCTCTCACATCTCTTCAAATCTTCAAGTTTTGTAAAACATACTGATCCGTTCCTTGTTACCAAGGAGCCCATTGAGAAAGTTTCACCTATTTTTTGGATCAGGTGAGACCCTTTTTCTTTCTGTACCACTGCAATCTCGCTTTACAATGGTACTTGGCCAAAACCCATCATTAATCTATGGTCATGAAACTCTTTGTTCACCTTTGGTAGAGGATGTTCTCTGAGGTTTTCACGATTTATTTCATGGTTTACACAAACTGTGAGAAATTGGACAGCTCGTTTACCATCTTTGCTACGTATCCTAGCATATGATGAACCATCATCCATTACCTTTGTTTCCATTCGAACTCCCACAATGTAGGGTTTTCCAAGGATGAGATGATATGAAGATGTATCCTATACAAAGAAGTTTTGGTCAATCTTTACATCACCTATTGTTACCTTCACACCTAGACATTCTACATACAATTCACCGGATGAATTGTTTGCCACTTTTACCATCCAGCCATGATTTGTGTCCATCGGCCATTTGCACTTGTTGTAGAGACTTTTTGACATTATGTTTATTTCTGAACCAAGGCCAATCCAGGCAACAAATGGCTCTTCAAGATCACCTACCTTGACCAAAGTTTCTGTTGTAGCCCTTGCCCAATGACTTCGTGAAAGTAACTCCTAGGAATATCTTCAACTTCTTCATCATCATTTGAGAAATGCACTTGCTTCACTCTCCCACTAGATTGGTAGCATCCTACCACAGCTCCATCATCCTCCTTATTTTGCAGCTGCATCCCTTGTGTCTTCGAGGTTTCCCCTTCAACCTGTGGATGAGAAACTTCAGCAAGGATTTGCCTCTTCCTCTTGATGATGTCAATGATCTCCTCATGGAATTTACTCTTTGCAATGCCAAGAACTTCTCCCAGACTAAACTCAATCTTGCTATTCAATATCCTTTCCTCCAAGACTTTCTTTAAATCTGTAGCAACCTCAATATCAGATTTTAGTTTATAAGTTGGGCCTTTTGTCTTACCTTTTGTTGTCTCTTTCTTCTTTCCTGTTGTAGACTCCTCCATGAGTACTTCAGGTGGAGACGCTCCTTGTGTTGAGGGTGTTTGAGAAGGCATTGAGTCGCTTCTTCCCCCACTTCTGGAAGCTCTTTTTGATGGTCCTTCATCAGCATTCTCACGTCTACACTTCTCTTCTACAATCGCCTAATTTTGTTGGCATTTTGTAATGTAGGCATGCACTGACAATGAGTCCACTGGATCATTCCATCCTGTTTCTAGACGTATGCAATCACTTGCTTCATGTAGAATCTCTTTTCTAATCTTTCCCTTTTTAGCTAATTCGATGACATTTGGCCAAATTTGATCATGATGGTCACTCGTCTCTTCATCATTAAGGTGCTCAATTTTTACTCCATAAGTAGCTACCTCAACTGAAGAGCTGGCACGGTTAGTTTCCATATCTTCAACTAAGGTTTGCATTCCCCCCTTCCCAAAGTTATTTCTTAAGGGTAGACCTTTCTCTCTTAAGTGGATTTTACCATCCTTAAAAAAGACAACATCTTTTGACAAAGCATCACTAAAATTATCACAATCCCTTCTTACATGGTTTGTACTATCACACCAAATACATCTATTAACAAACCCTTCTTTGGGCTGTTGTCTTTGCCTAGGAAGTGGCCCTGATGGTTGGCCTTTTTCTTCAAGCTTTGCAGGCTTCACCTTCAAGTCACGCATTCCCTTCACAAGCTCATCTAGCATGGACTCATCAAACTTAGGAGCGATAAAAGTAGGCTGTACCATTTTGTCAGAAGTTGAGGTTGAAGGACTTGTAGTGTTTACTACCATCTTGTCCCTTCTTCTTTGTCGTTTGGCAAGCAACGAGACAGCACCTTCAACTTCATTCCAGTCGGTATTTAGTCCTTGCTCAGCATCTTTATCTTCAAGAAGAAGCTCCAAATTTTCCTGAAACTCTTTACCTGCAGCTTGTAACAAAAGATCTGTCTTCTCTTCATCTAGTGTGGCCCTTTCTGACCTTGTGAGTTGTGCATAGCGCCGCTCAAATTCCCTAAGTAGCTCTATTATTGATAATCCTTGCTTTGGCTTGACTACCCATTCTAAGAATGTCCTTTTGGTTGCTCTCTCAGAGTCCTCCATGAAATATTCCTCCTTTAAAGCTACTTTGAGTTCTTCCCAATTTCTCCCATGGCCACCTTTAATTGCCCTAACATGCTCCCTAATTTCTGGAGCAACAACTAGCTCAAATCTTTGAATCATCTCACCTTCTGACACGCGATGCAGCTCCATCTCTTTCACATACTCGCGTAAGTACTTGGTTACATCTTTGCCATTGAACTGATCCATTCTGTTGATGACCACTTGTATGGCCTTCGTTGTTGAAATCTCCCTTCTTTCAGAAGCATGTTGTTGTTGCATGAACATTGCAAATGCGTGAAACATTTGCATTGTTGTTGGGTCAAAATGCATACCCTTTTGCTCAACATGATCACCCATCGTTACGCACAAACTCTCACCTTGGCAGTTTCGCGTCGGGTTCACCAAAAATATGTCAAGAAGTAGGCGGTCTTGCTAGGAAGGCACCGGGCCTCTTGCTGTGAGAGTTTGTGAGGAATCTCAAGGGTTATGGAAAAGAGCTAAGATGTAGATAACATAGCTTCTAGAGTTAAAGAAGAAATGTAGCCAAAGAAGCCGCTCACTTTTCCTTACAAACACACATGTGACGGAGAGAACTCATGAAAGATAGTCAGAACAAAACAAAAATGAAAACATCGAGATTACGATCATATCGTATCATGGGTACGATAAAAGGGTTAATGGATGAGTTAGTGATATTTAATCTTTCTTGTCCAAATAAGCTACGGATTGCTCTTTGGAACTGTAGCTTTGTGCTTACTATAATGTATATGTTTTGTCTAGCTATGGGGATTAGTTGTGAGTAGAAATCGTCTTGATTCATAATAAAATAACCACACTCACGTCAAAAAAGAAGTTATAGTTAATAATAGGTAGTATGATGGGATCTGGTGAGAGAAGTATTTCGTTAAGCCTTTCAGGACCAAATAGAAACACTATGCGTTGCTGAAAGTGAATCTTTTGACTAATCCAAATGTTGACCCTAATAGATTGCATAGAATAGAAATGAAAGAAATCGCCTCTATGTGTATTATGGTTATTCATCGATGATATACTTAGTATGTTCAAAGATAAAGGTGTGAAACAAGTGAAAGGAGAAGAAGAAGAGAGTTTCTCTCCCAAGCCCTATTGTTGCCCTTACGCAATAAGGATACTGCGGGGAGAGAAGTACCTGTAGCAAGGAGATTCTAGAGTTTGTGGAAGAGAATGAGAACCTTAAGAGAGAGAGGTGCTTGTGAAAGATGAAGATATGGTTACTCACCTTGTGCACATAATTGTTTCCCACACGAAGGTTGTGCACGTTACATTGACAAGATTGCTGCGTGAATACCTTCCAATGAAACAATTAGGATACAAAAAGAGAGATGAAAGGAGGAGTAAAGATAGAATTAGAGATAGATCTAAGTGTGGTGGTGGTATTAAAGATAAATAATAAGAGATAGAGAAGGAGTTAAAGACAAGTATTGGACTAGACATGCAAATGAAAGAAAAACCAACAACATATATCTTACATGAGAGCAATCGCCACCACCTTAATGGAGAGAGAAGATGATGCAAGACTTCAGCCTTTATTCAAGAGAAAGTGTGGTACTAAGATGAGTGTGTCACAATGGAATTGACCTATTCTCACTCACTCATAACTTGCCCCAATGAAGAGAAGGTTGCCCTTTTTATAGGTGAGGGAGCCATGTTTTACATAATCACTTGATTAGGCTAAAGAGTTAGCCCAAATCAAATGTTCTTTGGATATTTCTTAAACAGGGCAATTTAGGACTCAAAATATCATGAAATTCAATAATTTAGGTCGTTGAGGCTCCATGTGGGTGAATGATGTATGTGGGCCCCACCTAGGCATCTTCTGTGTGGCTCCAACAGGGGGTCCCAACTTGTGTGTCTTGTCCTTCAAGGCATCTTGGAGGTGTCACATTCACATGCTTGTGTCTTTTATCCTCCAAATATCTTATTTTATGGAAAAAGACCAAGATTACCTCTTTTCACTTGATTCACCTGTTTACCATCTCTTCTTGCAGTGTAGTTGTGAGAGGCTTTTTCACTCTTTTCCCTGTAACTTTTGACCTGTAACTCGGATTGACATGCTTCAAAAGGAAACATTGGCCTACTAAAAGAGCTTGACTTGGTTTTGGCCTTTTGTCCACGCACTTAGGTCGGGATTTTCAAATTGGGATGGTCCAAGAAGCTTTGGATCATCCTCTTCATAAACTCTTGTAGTAGGCCCTTCCCTCTTGTATGTATCCAAGAAGGTATGCATTATTGAAGGGTTATATTATTAAATAAATGTGAAAAGAAGAAAATAATTTATATATGGTAGGGTATAGCTGAGATATTAGAAGAAATATACAAATGCTTTTCCCCCAGACAAAAAAGGCACAATCATTGATACTTGCTTGCAGTACTTTCTAATAGTAATGTACATTTATATTACTTCAAAGGTAATAATAAGGTATGGTAGAAAGATTTTATTTATGCTTATAAGTATTATATGAAGTATATTTATGCGTCAAAAAGTCACAAGATAAATCGTTCAATGCCCGTTCCCACTATATACGTGCTACAGCACGACATCCACCCCCTCTAAACCTGCACATCCTCCGGTATGTGCCACATTGTCTCTTTGTAAGATCAGACCTCTTGTACATCTTCCTTGCTTTCTTCTTCACTGGATGATTCCAGAGCTTCATGTTCACTTTGATCTTCACCTGTGTTTTGCTCTTCTTCCTCATCAACATCTTCTAGATCATCGTCTCCTCTTCTCTTAAACATTTTAATCCTTTTTCCTGCAATGGGAATCTTTACTTCTGTACCATCTAGTTCAGACAAGCTGTAAGTAGCATTTTCATGCACATGCTTTACAACATATGGTACAAACCATCTTTTTGAGAACTTACGCATGACTGTGTGCTGGTTATCAAGGCTACTATCATACACTAAAACCCAGTCACCTTTGTCAATTGCTTTGCTCCTCAGTCGATGTCGCTTATCAAAGTAGTCCTTGTTTTTCAACCTTGCATTTTTGAGTCGTTCTTTTGCAACTTCAATGTCTCCAGGTCTTCTCTCTAGTTTCCTTATACGCAGTGCAAGGAGATCTTCCATGCTAAGCCCCTCTTGCCAAGGTAGTACATTCCATGTGGGAATAATTGGCATCACTGGCTTTTGACCATACATTAGCTCCGCAGGCATGTAGCCAGTTACTGAGCTATGTGTTGTATGATCAGTGCATAAAGCATATGGTTACAGTTTTGGCCACTCACCAACTCTTCCTTCACAAGCCTTGGCCAAAGCTTTGACGATAGGAGGATGCCTTCTTTCACTCTTTCCATTTCCTTCAGGGTTGTAAGTTGTGGTAAGATAAACCTTGATTCCTAATCTGGTAAAGAACTCCCTTGCTTCCTCAGCATCCAGCTCACCTCTATCTGCAGTGATCTTTCCCACACAACCATAACGGCAAATCACCTCATCAAGAAGGAATTTGCACCAGCTTCTGTGGTTTTAGCTCTTAATGCTCTTCCTTCAACCTGATTAGTTAGGTCCTCTCCTACAAGAACCAAGTATCTCATCTGCCAGAGTCCTAAAGGCATTGTGACTAGATCCACAACCCATTTATAGTGCATGGCTAGTGGATATGTAGGGTGCAATCCATCACGATGTCGGACATTTGAATACATTTGACAAGTTACACATGACTCTACAAATTGAGATACATCTTTATACATACCCTTCCACCAGCATTTTTCTTTCAACTTGGAGAAGGTTGCCCACACACCCCTCTGTCCAGCCCATAGACTCTCATGAAACTCTTTCATGAGCTTTACTTGCGTCTGTTTTTTACATATAACCCGTTGTGGTGTAGCACCCTTTTGTTTAGGATGCTTCCACAAGTAACCATCCCTCAAAAAGTACCCGTATGCTTTCCTGCGTATCCTCCTGAATTCTTGTTCAGACCAATCATCCTGTTTTGCTAGAGTACTCAAATAGCTTCCAATAAGAAGCCCATCACCTTCATAAAGATCTTTCAAGAACAATTCAAGTGTATTAGTCATGCAGACATAGTTACCTTTGACATGAGAGATGGAATAGAACTTTGTGTCCACATCATCTCCCTCATCAATCATCTGTGACTCATCTTCATACCTTGCCCTTAATAGCATATCTGCCACTGTATTGTCTTTACCAGCAATGTGCTTGAACTCGGGATTTAAGGACTTAATGTAGGCAATCCACCGCAACATAGCAATGTTTGGCGTTGAGAAGCTTGTAATCATCCCAAGAAGTGGTAGACAATCTGTTTCTACAACCACACATCCACCAATTAGGTACTCTTTCCCACTTTTCAAGGCTGTAACCATACCCCATAACTCTCTCTTTATCTGTGGATAGTTTCTTTGGCGAGCACTTAGTACCTTTGCTCCAAATCTTACCACATACCTGTGTCCTTCTTTGTCATCTTGACCTATTGCCCATCCAATCCCTGTAGAACTGGTGTCTACTGTCACAATTACTAGCCTTTGACACTCGTAGTCTACCTTTCTCAAAGAGGATTGCTGACTGGAGCAACTCCTTTAGCTTTTTCATGGATTTTACATGTGCTTCTGTCCATTTAAACTTCTGATTCTTTCTAAGCAGCTGATAAAGAGGATCAGCTACATGTGCACAATGTGGAATCCAAATAACATAGAAGACACGTGCTCCCAGAAACCTTCTAACCTCAGTGATGCTAGTGCATGTTTCTTTCATTCTTTGGATGGCATCTACCTTTGTTGGACAAGGTTTCCTACCATATGGCCCGCACATGTGCCCCACAATGAGCACTTCATTGACACCAAACATAGACTTTTTCGCTAACAATGTAAGATTCACTTCTTCTAGCCTAGACAAAATTTTATCACAATCATTTATGTGATTTACCACAAACCTACGACATCCCTTGAGATCCAAAGCTTCATCTTTGTCACTTTCTTCGCATCCTTTGATAGGAAAATCATGAATGAAAGGCATTGTGATTTGAGGAATAAAGTCATGTAAGACCTTATTCATCCCATTCATCATATGTGCAACCGAGTTGGTTGCTCCCTGTGGCAAGGTACACATCCTTACCAAACCCAAAGGTGTCCTCATGGTTGTCAAGTCTCTGCTTTCGATTGCAACCTTAAATTGATCATACCCTGAGTAGAGATCCCCCATTGAGTAGATTGCCCTCCCTGCAAACGCCTCTGCAAACTCATCCACAATTGGACCTGTACCTACATTTCTAAGTGTCACCTTGTTCAGTGGTTGCATATCTTGGATGAAGCGTAGAGAACCATTCTTCTTTGGAGATGTGAACCACCTATTTGAGTATGGAGCACAAGAAGGTTCCAAGATTACCATTTTGATTTAATCATTCCGTAGCTCTACTAACTTTGGCAAATGAGCCTTTGGAACCGGAATAGGCCGCAGATTCCAAGACACATGAGGTATTATGAAAATTACCATAGGAGCTACAATAGAAGGATCAACACATCCTATCTCATGTGGGTCAAATGCAAAAGCCTTACCATGCTTTGAAAGCATTTCTTTGAAGCACTTTGTCTCCTCCTGTGTTAGAAACTCCTTGCAACCAATCTGCAACTCTTGAAAAGACTCCTTTGTGAAGGTATGCCCGATCTTTTTAGGATTCCTCAAACTTGGTTGTAAAGAAGCCTGCTCAATCTTTTCCCTGTTGTTGGGTGGTAAGGGTGAAGCTACTGGTTTCACCTTCTTTGCTACACTCTTGTATTTAGTTTCAACATGGACTTCTAGGCCAACTGTTTGGCTTTCTTTAAAGGCTTCTATTACTTGATACATTTCCATAGAGCAAACTTCCACAACTTCATTTTCAAGATGCAAATTAGACCCCATTATAGCATCAAGCTCACCCATAGTATCTACAAAATAAACTTGTTCACACAAACCCAAAACATTTCCAGTAGGCTCTAGCAACCCACTCTTTTTCATGCCTATTTGTACATTATGCACATATTGCCTCTCACATCTCTTCAAATCTTCAAGTTTTGTAAAACATACTGATCCGTTCCTTGTTACCAAGGAGCCCATTGAGAAAGTTTCACCTATTTTTTGGATCAGGTGAGACCCTTTTTCTTTCTGTACCACTGCAATCTCGCTTTACAATGGTACTTGGCCAAAACCCATCATTAATCTATGGTCATGAAACTCTTTGTTCACCTTTGGTAGAGGATGTTCTCTGAGGTTTTCACGATTTATTTCATGGTTTACACAAACTGTGAGAAATTGGACAGCTCGTTTACCATCTTTGCTACGTATCCTAGCATATGATGAATCATCATCCATTACCTTTGTTTCCATTCGAACTCCCACAATGTAGGGTTGTCCAAGGATAAGATGATATGAAGATGTATCCTGTACAAAGAAGTTTTGGTCAATCTTTACATCACCTATTGTTACCTTCACACCTGCACATGCTGCATACAATTCACCGGATGAATTGTTTGCCACTTTTACCATCCAGCCATGATCTGTGTGCATCGGCCATTTGCACTTGTTGTGGAGACTTTTTGACATTATGTTTATTTCTGAACCATGCACTATAAGAGGTTGTGTGCTCTTGTGACGCTGTTAGTGACGGAAATACACTGGGTTTTGATAACCCCCGGCGTCGCTAAAAGCGTCGCTACGAGAGCGTCGCTATAGGCGTCGCTATAAGCGTCGCTATATAGAGACGCTCATAGCGACGGTCATAGCGACGGTTATAGCGACGTTTACACAGAAGTCTATAGCGACGCTCATAGCGACGCTCCAGAGCCATAAATAGCGATGGTTATAGCGACGCCCGAGAGAAATTGTTTTTGGTGACAGGGCATTGAATGCCCTGCCACCCATCAACCATATTGTACTTGATTCACTTTTTTAAAAAAGTGCAAGGGTAGATAATAGACCCAAAATAGTCACCCACAAGACGCATTGTTTGAAAAATTGACAAGCGTAAAATTGACAATTGTACACATCATAGGCAAAATGAATTGATTGGCAAATGTAATAATGACAATTGTACAACATCATAGGCATAAAGAATTGATTGGCAACATGAACTGCGGTGACACATGGTTCAAAAAGACGTATAAAATCCGTCTCATGATACATAAGCTATGAGAAACCCTAAACTAATGCTATCTAGCTACGGCTAAACTGACATCGTCTAGTCAGACGTCTCATCGCGTCCAAGCGGCGTATCTGTCGGATTCTGCAAAAAAAGACAATAAGACAGCTTTCAGTAAGTATAAACATATAACGACATTTATAAAACAATACAAAAAATAGAAAAGAGTAAACCCTAATACTAACCATGCCGCCGCAAGAACTGAGAATGTCCATCAGGGCGTTTAAGCCCTTCCTGCCTGCGTACTCGTGCTCGTACAGTGTGGGATCACGTCCTGTCATCGACCACTGTCAAAACATACAAAGAATTCATTATGTTAGAATTAAAAAACTCATAAACCCTAAACTATCGAACATAAAGAGCAATGCAAAAACACTTACAAAATCGGCCTCAAATGATGCCCATCCACCGCTCCCCAAGTGGTGCGAGCTCCCTACCTCTACTCGCGCTCTGGCTACATCCTTTTGTTGCTTCCACTTGTCGGGATTCTCGCGCGCTGCTTTCTTCGCATTCTTCCAATCTTCTTTGGCCAGCCAATCTGGTCTGTTCCACCCATGCTTGATTGCTTTTTGCACTTCGGAACGCTTGTGTTTGCAGTATTCACGCATTCGAATCTTCATCAAGTCTTCATTGAAGCCCTGATCCCGTGTTGGAACGGCAAACTCATCATGAAGTATGTTGATGACTCTGTTTTTTAAATCACTTGGTACTTCACTCCATTTGTTTAGTATGTAGTGTCTAAACAGCTGAGAGCAAAGACCACGCATGCGCGAGATCACCTTCTTGCCGTCATCATCCATGATGATGCCGCCGCTGAAGTCGACGGAGTAAGGCAAGCCCTTTGGCCGATGACGCGTGAACCTGGGTGTCCCGGCAGGGGTCTCTAGCGGTGTGTCGATGGGGGTACGGATGTCAGGTGTCTCCACCGGCGTCTGGGCCCCGAAGCGAGGAGTGTCGAGTGGGGTGGCTCCTGGCGGAGTAGATAGAGGTGTGTAGCTGCTAGGAATAGTCAGCCGTGCAAAACCTGGCGTAGATGGCGATGCTGTGGCTGGTGTGGGGGCGGGCAAAGAAGGGGAGGGTAAAGAGCCTTGTCGAACACGAGGCGGTGTGGAGGCATTGGTGGCGGTATCCCCACAACAACCGCCACCGCCACCACTAGAGCGCCGGTGTCTAGACGAGTGTGAAGCTCGTCTCGTCGACGCCGAAGCTTCGAAGCGCGCCGAATGCTCCGAAAGAGAGGGAGATGCGGATGGAGTAGGAACGCGCGATGATGTGCCAGAGCAATGACGCTCCACGTACCACTGTCTCTGCTGCGGTGACAAAGAAGAAAGAAACTCCTCATCATCCATACCTGCATTAAACACACGAATATTTAAACTTAATATTGAATGAATAGAGTAGACAATGACGCAAAGACCATTAAATACAATGACGTAATGACGCATATAAATACAATGACGCAATGAATTGAGTGATAGAAGAGGCAAGTCAAAAACTCAGAATTTTCAATCAAAAGATGTGAGCGCGAGTAGAAAAGAGCGTTATACACCATGGAAGGTACTTAGAGAGCCAGAGCTTTTACAACACGGAGCAAAATTGTTCAAATACAATATTTGTGGCTTTAAGAGATCTCTCTCTCTCATCCTCGCATAACTCAGCATACCTTCCTATATCTATATAGAGCTCTCCGTTTAAACACATATCCTCTGTTTCATTTTGTAGCTCCTCTGCATGCACCCCATATAGAGTAGTAGCATCTTGATGCTCGTCTGGCACCACCGCAGCGGCTTTTGATTGAGCATCTTCTCTGATCTCCTCCATTGATGCCGTTGTGATTGGCACATGGTAGCCTTCATACGTCCTTGCACTACGAGGGGCTACCTCTATGACGTACCACCAGTTTGATGTAGACTTTGTAGGATGAAATATTACCTGCCAGAGCCACATAACTTACATGAGAGCTTTCAAGCACATAACTTGTAAAAGGGGGATGTTAACTATTTACATACTTACTTGTTCACAATGATCGGGTAGTACGAAAGTGTCTCTTAGGTCAGTCCATTTCTTAGTAGAATCCACCTCAAGAAAACCAGACTCTCCTCTACGCACAGTAGCGTTGCGACCCTCCATGATTATCTTGAACCATTGCACGTCGAACAAGTCGACAAAAAATCCTCTGTAATCGATCCTCAAAATCTCTTGCAGCGTGCCGAAGTAAGTGAGTTCCGCCACCACAGGATCTGCATCAGAGGAACGTCGTCGACTAGACTGTTCAAATTTTGCCATGATTCCACAATCTTGAGTAAAACGCTTTTTGTCGATTCGTTCCACCCTAAAATGTCGACCTTTACACCATGCTGCTGTGTATGACTTATACTACAACGAACAAAGATTATGAGTGGCCGTTCAAACGTTTAGAAATAAAGTCACTAGCTAGTCGTACATTGCAAACTTACCTTGGTCGCGCAACCCCGAGAGTACTCCCACTCTTCCTCAGTCACTTCGTCACCGCATTGTTGTGCGCTTTTCAATTGGTTGTGCAACCATCTTAAGCTCATGAAGGTTGGTAGGCTCTCCAGAACCGTCGGATAGTGCATCGATGGTCGTCTTCCCCGTCTCCACTCGATTCGTGCCCTTTGTCGCTCTTGCTTTGCATCCTCATATTGTGAAATCCACTTTTGCATCACTGGATTGTGAAGCATGCAAAATCGGTTGATTTTAGCCTCTAGATCTTCCGTCATCTTCTTCTCAACACCGAGATTGCACATGACAATCCCAGATATGCGCTCATCATCTATGGTTCGCCATAGCGTGTCCCGGGCTTTATCAAATCCGTCTAGCCACTCTCCAATGCACACTAGGGACTCTGATACCAACCAACCTTCTGCCATGCTACCCTCCGGACGTGCCTTTTGACGCACATATCCCTTAAGCGTTTTCATGAAACGTTCTAAGAAGAACATCCATCTGGAATGAACTGTGCCAGCTATTTCCACCTCATCAACTATGTGAACAAGAAGATGCACCAGCTTTGCAAGTTTGTAGATTGTGTTACGGATGTCGAGAGACAAACATCCCTCAATGGCAACCGGTAAAATAAACTGTAAAGTATGTGCAGCAATGATATTAAAGTCCACATTTTATGCAATGATATTAAAGTCCACTATGAACGTACCTGACACATTTTATGCCAATCGTGTGACTTCACACCGGTAAGCTTTCCTTCTTTAGTAAAACACGTTCGGAGTGAGTGCATTACGCCAGTGGGGGTCCGCAAAGATCGAATGGTCTCTTTTACTTTGCGTTCTTGGGCTCCTGTGAAAATCCATGGTGCTTTAGGGAGTTTTATCGATCCATCAGACGCTGTTTGCGGCCAATATTGCTCCATACGATCCACATTTCTAAGGTCAACTCTGGCTCCCAAAGTATCTTTCTTGCCGGTCAGATGGTCCCATAGTAGATTACCCACATTCTTGAATATGTGCATTGGATCGAGCAAGTGATTGATCATGAGTCGGGGCCAGTATGGTAACTCGTACCATAGAGATAGTCTCTTCATCCCTGGAGGCAATCCGTCATCGCACATCTCCTTCTGCTCTAACCATGCTTGTGCAGACATCCTTGGTGGCTCTCTTCCCAAAAAGCCATCGCGTAACACATGATTCTCTGGAAGATACGCTTGATGACCTTCGTAGATTTGCTTCTTCAGTGAGGGCGCCCTACGTGCATTCAGTCTAGGTCCACATGTGACACATGCTCTGTATCCGCTTATTTGAAGCCCTGCATGTATACACATGATAATAGATCAACTATGGGAAAAAACAAGATTTACAGTGTCTGAGTGAGGAGTGTCAATAGATCACCTGAGCATTCTGTTAGCCCGGGATAGTCATGCATGGTCCACATTAGAATGCCTCTGATCAAAGCATTCCGTCGTCCTGTGTGTCGGCTCATATCCACCACCTCTATGCCAATCCACAATTGTTGTAGCTCTTCCAATAGTGGACGAAGATACACATCCATATTCCCCACTTTATATCGCCCTGGCACAATCAAGCTTAGCCATAGGTGCCCCTTCTTCGTAGTCAACCACGGGGGAATGTTGTAGTTGACGATGACAACGGGCCATACACTGTAAGATGTCGATCTTTGACCAAATGGATTTACGCCATCCATAGCCAGGCCTAAGCGCAAATTTCGAGCTTCCCTGGCAAAATCCGACCATGTTCCATCTATATGTTTCCAGGCTGCGCAATCTACAGGAATTCGTAGCACACCATTCGAAGATTTATTCTCCTCATGCCATGATGCTAGGGCGGCCATGGACTTACATTCGAAGAAATGCTTGATGCGAGGAAGCAGAGGAAAATGTCGCAAAACCTTTTGTGGAATTTTTGTGCCGTGGAGATCTACTCGATATCTTTCGGAATCACATTTCGGACACTTCTCCATATCTATGTATTCCCCTCTGAAAAGAATGCAGTCATTAGGACAAGCGTGGATAGAATTGTAATCCATCCCCAAGTTTCGCAAAATCTTTCTTGCTTCATCTCGGGAATCTGGCATCACATTGTCAGCTGGTAGTATGTGCTCTTTAAGCAATCTACACAACATAAAAATACGATATAGTCGTGTAAAAATCTATCATATCATTATACATTTAGAGTTTTATTAAAGTAAACTAATTGTAATAGATCACCTGAAAAGCGCTGTGACGCTAGTGTCACTCCATCCAAACTTTGCCTGCATGTTGAGAAGAACCAGGAGTGCTTTCAATCTAGACATACGTGCTCCATTATACAATGGCGTATCGGCTTCACTTTTCATATCATCATAGATAAGCCTTTCTAAATCCATGATCATCTCGATCATTTCATCAATCTCGGGCTCAAACATTGCCTCGTTGGGAATGTGCTCTGCATGATCATCCCCCGAGCTGTCAGAGGCTACATCTTGTGGCCTCACATATGCTGCTTGACCAAAGCGCCTGCGAACACGTCTATTGAGTTGCAAGATTGCTGCTTGTTGGCCAGCGTCAGAGTCCGATGAGTTATAATTGGCAACAACTCGATCTATAATAGATGGATCGAACTCGCCAAATTCGTGAACGTGCTGCAAAGAAACACGTCTTGTCCGTCGCACAGCATGCTTGCATTGATTACAAGGACATAAGACCCTCATTGAGAGATAGGTGTTTCGGTTGGACGGTCCCACATCCTCGTCACTACTCATAATGAGGATAAAAATCTTATAACCTGGACAACAAATTTAATATTCTATTGGCATTCTTCGTCTTATCTCTCTCTCTCTCTCTCTCTCTCTCTCTCTCTCTCTCTCTCTCTCTCTCTCTCTCTCTCTCTTTACCTCACATTCTCTAGTCATGTCCAATCCCCGCACACCTCGGTCTAGAGGTGCACGGAGATCAGAACCACTGGGTTATAATCTCGTCTTTATTGTTCAGTACCTATATTTGTGGGTACAAGAAATCTACAGACCCACGTCTACATGATACTGCATGTAGTGGACAAAACCTCTTTGCCTCTTCTCTAGCTGTAGCACTTCACAGCATCTTAACATCTTTTCACAGTAGATCTTTTCACTGTTCGTCTAACTCTAAACCCTAAACCGTAAGTAATTCTTGCATGGACTCGATCTAACGTAAATAAGAGTAAATCTAAATAAACTTAAACAAACCTAAGTCTAATCTAATATAACATAAATCTAAATCTAACATAAATTATGTTATATTAAAAACAAAGAACTAAACTAACAGGGATTATAAGAACCTTAAAACTGATTTAACACATAATTTTTCACATAACTCGGCAAGAGTTGGCATTCTCATCACTAAAGATGTGAGAGTTAACTTCCGGCGGTGACGCTACCTCATCTCCATCCACATCTGACGACAGCAATTGGCCCTTTAGAACGTTCTTGCTCTTGTTACTAACTTTGAAGTTACTGTTGAATGACTAGAGGTTGTCTAGATGGTCATTGTGTCGGGGATGTAGTGACTCTTGCCGCCCTGAAGATCCACCTTCTTCCCTATCTTCTGAAGACATTTCACCAGTACTTTTGGATCGACGGAGCCCACCATGAGTGAAGGCAGCAATACCCTATATTCCATTGAGGGCTTTCTTCACCCGCTTCATGCAGGCATCGCAGTCTATGGATCGAGACCTAATTCTAATCTAATATAACGTAAATCTAAATCTAGCGTAAATAAACGTAAATCTAATTAAAAATAAACCTAAATCTAATCTAATTTAACTTAAATAAACCTAAATCTAATTTAACATAAGTCTACATCTAACCTAATCTTTAACGTCTTTTGGGATAGTTTCCTACGACGTTATAACTCTCTTCTTCTTGTGTGTGTGCGCGTGTGTGGATGTGTGTGCCAATAAAAAGAGATAAATGGTATAACCTTTCTATCACCCATGCCAAGTATGATAGATTGGTTATGCCATTTCCCTCTTGAATAATAGGTCTTGAGTTCAACTCCTCGTCGGCTAGATCTTTAGGTCTGTTAATTTTAATTAGTTTCCTACGATGTTAAATTAGTTTCTCTCTCTTTCTCTCTCAATGTGTGTGCGTTTTTTTGTTTATGCATGTTTTCTCTCTCTTTTCCTCTCTCAATGTGTGCGTTTTTTGTTTATGCATGTTCTCTCTCTCTTTTCCTCTCTCAATGTGTACGTTTTTTGTTTATGCATGCTCTATCTCTCTTTTCCTCTCTCAATGTGTGTGTGAATTCTTTGTTTATGTATGTGTGTGTGCGTTTTTGTTTATGTTTGTACTCTCTCTCTCTCTCTCTCTCTCTCTCTCTCTCTCTCTCTCTCTCTCTCTCTCTCTCTCAAAAACACTATGTGTGTGTCTGTGTGTGTGTGTGAGAGAGAGAAAGAGAGGGAGAGAGAAAAAGGGGAAGGAAACATGAGAGTGAGGAGAGGGAAGGAGCATACCTGGCTCTCCTTCCTCTCCTCGTGTGTGTGTGTGTGTGTGTGTGTGTGTGTGTGTGTGTGTGTGTGTGTGTGGAGAAGAAAGAGAGACAGAGAGAGAGAGAGAGAGAGGGAGAGCGTTACCTGCTCCTTGCTTGAGGGCGCCAAAAAACTCAGATCTGAGATCTGAGTTTTTGGGCACTCTCTGTTATTTTTTTAGCCCAGTCGGCGTCGCTATGAGCGTCGCAAATTTACTTGTAAATTTGCGACGCTCATAGCGACGCCGGGATTTATTTTTTTTGAGCGTCGCTGTGTGAGCGTCGCTAATATGAATAGCCTCTTGTAGTGATGGTCAATCAAGGCAACAAATGGCTCTTCAAAATCACCTACCTTGACCAAAGTTTCTATAGTAGCCCTTGCCCAATGACTTCGTGAATAGTAACTCCTAGGAATATCTTCAACTTCTTCATCATCATTTGAGAAATGCACTTGCTTCACTCTCCCACCAGATTGGTAGTATCCTACCACAGCTCCATCATCCTCCTTATTTTGCAACTGCATCCCTTGTGTCTTCGAGGTTTCCCCTTCAACCTGTGGACGAGAAACTTCAGCAAGGGTTTGCCTCTTCCTCTTGATTATGTCGATGATCTCCTCATGGAATTCACGCTTTGCAATGCCAAGAACTTCTCCCAGACTAAACTCAATCTTGCTATTCAAGATCCTTTCCTCCAAGACTTTCTTTAAATCTATAGCAACCTCAATATCAGATTGTAGTTTATAAGTTGGGCCTTTTGTCTTACCTTTTGTTGGCTCTTTCTTCTTTCCTGTTGTAGACTCCTCCATAAGTACTTCAAGTGGAGACGCTCCTTGTGTTGAGGGTGTTTGAGAAGGCATTGAGTCGCTTCTTCCCCACTTCTGGAAGCTCTTTTTGATGGTCCTTCATCAGCATTCTCACGTTTGCGCTTCTCTTCTACAATCGCCTCATTTTGTTGGCATTTTGTAATGTAGGCATGCACTGACAATGAGTCCATTGGATCATTCCATCCTGTTTCTAGATGTATGCAATCACCTGCTTCATGTAGAATCTCTTTTGTAAGCCTTCCCTTTTTAGCTAATTGCATGACATTTCGCCAAATTTGATCATGATGGTCACTCGCCTCTTCATCATTAAGGTGCTCAATTTTTACTCCATAAGTAGCTGCCTCAACTGAAGAGCTGGCATGGTTAGTTGCCATATCTTCAACTAAGGTTTGCATTCCCCCCTTCCCAAAGTTAGTTCTCAAGGGTAGACCTTTCTCTCTTAAGTGGATTTTACCATCCTTAAAAAAGACAACATCTTTTGACAAAGCATCACTAAAATCATCACAATCCCTTCTTACATGGTCTGTACTATCACACCAAATACATCTATTAACAAACCCTTCTTTGGGTTGTTGTCTTTGCCTAGGAAGTGGCCCTGATGGTTGGCCTTTTTCTTCAATCTTTGCAAGCTTCACCTTCAAGTCATGCATTTCCTTCACAAGCTCATCTAGCATGGACTCATCAAACTTAGGAGCGATAAAAGTAGGCTTTACCATTTTGTCGGAAGTTGAGGTTGAAGGAATTGTAGTGTTTACTACCATCTTGTCCCTTCTTCTTTGTCATTTGGCAAGCAACGAGACAGCACCTTCAACTTCATTCCAGTCGGTATTTAGTCCTTACTCAGCATCTTTATCTTCAAAAAGAAGCTCCAAATTTTCCTGAAACTCTTTACCTGCAGCTTGTAACAAAAGATCTGTCTTCTCTTCATCTAGTGTGGCCCTTTCTGTCCTTGTGAGTTGTGCATAGCGTCGCTCAAATTCCCTAGGTAGCTCTGTTATTGATAATCCTTGCTTTGGCTTGACTACCCATTCTAAGAATGTCCTTTTGGTTACTCTCTCAGAGTCCTCCATGAAATATTCCTCCTTTAAAGCTACTTTGAGTTCTTCCCAATTTCTCCCATGCCCATCTTTAATTGCCCTAACATGCTCCCTAATTTCTGGAGCAACAACGAGCTCAAAGCTTTGAATCATCTCACCTTCTGACACGCGATGCAGCTCCATCTCTTTCACATACTCGCATAAGTACTTGGTTACATCTTTGCCATTGAACTGATCCATTTTGTTGACGACCACTTGTATGGCCTTCGTTGCTGAAATCTCCCTTCTTTCAGAAGCATGTTGTTGTTGCATGAACATTGCAAATGTGTGAAACATTTGCATTGTTGCTGGGTCAAAATGCATACCCTCTTGCTCAACATGATCACCCATGGTTACGCACAAACTCTCAACATGGCAGTTTCGAGTCGGGTTCACCAAAAATATGTCAAGAAGTAGGCGGTCTTGCCAGGAAGGCACCTGGCCTCTTGCTGTGAGAGTTTGTGAGGAAGCTCAAGGGTTATGAGAAAGAGCTAAGATGTAGATAACATAGCTTCTAGAGCTAAAGAAGAAATGTAGCCAAAGAAGCCGGTCACTTTTCCTTACAAACACACATGTGACGCAGAGAACTCATGAAAGATAGTCAGAACAAAACAAAAATGAAAACATCAAGATTACGATCATATCATATCATGGGTAGGATAAAAGGGTTAATGGATGAGTTAATGATATTTAATCTTTGTTGTCCAAATAAGCTACGGATTGCTCTTTGGAACTGTTGTTTGTGCTTACTATAATGTATATGTTTTGTCTAGCTATGGGGATTAGTTGTGAGTACAAATCCTCTTTATTCATAATAAAATAACCACATTCACATCAAAAAAGAAGTTATAGTCAATAATAGGTAGTATGATGGGATCTGGTGAGAGAAGTATTTCGTTGAGCCTTTCAGGACCAAATAGAAACAATATACGTTGCTGAAAGTGAATCTTTCGACTAATCCAAATGTTGACCCTAATAGATTGCACATAATGGAAATGAAAGAAATCGCCTCTATGTGGATTATGGTTATTCATTGATGATATACTTAGTATGTTCAAAGATAAAGGTGTGAAAGAAGTGAAAGGAGAAGAAGAAGAGAGTTTCTCTCCCAAGCCCTATTGTTTCCCTTAAGCAATAAGGATACTGCGGGGAGAGAAGTACCTGTAGCAAGGAGATTCTAGAGTTTGTGAAAGAGAATGAGAACCTTAAGAGAGAGAGGTGCTTGTGAAAGATGAAGATATGGTTACTAACCTTGTGCACATAATTGTTTCCCACAAGAAGGTTGTGCCCGTTACATTGACAAGATTGCTGCGTGAATACCTTCCAATGAAACAATTAGGACACAACAAGAGAGATGAAAGGAGGAGTAAAGATAGAATTAGAGATAGATCTAAGTGTGGTGGTGGTATTAAAGATAAATAATGAGAGATAGAGAAGGAGTTAAAGACAAGTATTGGACTAGACATGCAAATGAAAGAAAAACCAACAACATATATCTTACATGAGAGCAATCGCCACCACCTTAATGGAGAGAGAAGATGAGGCAAGACTTCAGCCTTTCTTCAAGAGAAAGTGTGGCACTAAGATGAGTGTGTCACAATGGAATTGAGCTATTCTCACTTACTCACAACTTGCCCCAATGAAGAGAAGGTTGCCATGTTTTACATAATCACTTTATTAAGCTAAATAGTTATTCCAAATCAAATGTTCTTTGGATATTTCTTTAAATGGGCAATTTAGGACTCAAAATATCATGAAATTCAACAATTTTTGTCGTTGAGGCTCCATGTGGGTGAATGATGTATGTGGGCTCCACCTAGGCATCTTCTGTGTGGCTCCAGTAGGGGGTCCCAACTTGTGTGTCTTGTCCTTCAAGGCATCTTTGAGGTGTCACATTCACATGCTTTTGTCTTTTATCCTCCAAATATATTATTTTATGGAAAAAGACCAAGATTACCTCTTTTCACTTGATTCACCTGTTTACCATCTCTTCTTGCAGTGTAGTTGTGAGAGGCTTTTTCACTCTTTTCCCTGTAACTTTTGACCTGTAACTCGGATTGACATGCTTCAAAAGGCAAAATTGTCCTACTAAAAGAGCTTGACTTGGTTTTGGCCTTTTATCCACGCCCTTAGTTCGGGATTTTCAAATTGGGATGCTCCAAGAAGCTTTGGATCTTCCTTTTCATAAAGTCTTGTCGTAGGCCCTTCCCTCTTGTATGTATCCAAGAAGGTATGCATTATTGAAGGGTTATATAATTAAATAAATGTGAAAAGAAGAAAATAATTTATATATGGTAGGGTATAGCTGAGATATTAGAAGAAATATACAAATGCTTTTCCCCCAGACAAAAAAGGCACAATCATTGATACTTGCTTGCAGTAGTTCCTAATAGTAATGTACATTTATATTACTTCAAAGGTAATACTAAGGTATGGTAGAAAGCTTTTATTTATGCATATGAGTATTATATGAAGTATACTCATGCGTCAAAAAGTCACAAGATAAATCGTTTAATGCCTGTTCCCAGTATATATGTGCTACAGCACGACAATGGAAAGCCATAGAGCTTGCCCACAATGCATATGTGTTGTGGGTAAGCTTTATGTATTGACGAACGGATTGCCATTGTGTTGTTCTTAATATGCACTGTGGATAAGCTCTATAGCTTGCTGCATTGTCAAACGTAGCTTACCCTAACTTAACCTCATGTAGGCACACAAACACAAAGTTAAACCCTAAACCCTAAATCTACAAGTAAACATGAAAATAATCTTACCTTAGTGTTATGCACTAACCCACAAGAAAGATTAGCACCTCCGACGGCGTGTATCGCAGCAGATCTATAAGAGATGGTGAAGAGGAGAGCTTGAGATGTGGCGTAAGAACTAAGAGAAATGCGCAAAGAAAGCCCGCGGTCGATTTTTGCCGGTACCGATGGTACAGCTATCGATACAGACGTCGGTATAGTCATCAGAAGGGGTGTCGGAATGCGCATTTGCGCTGCCGTTGGAGGACGTGCCCGAATAGGCGTCGAAAATTTTGAAAATGAATTTTTTAAAAAAAACTTAGCTACGTCCATAAATACACACACATATACCGACGCCCGCCAGTGACACCGATAATGTGGCGCCAGAATTCAAGTGACCTCTTGTAGTGTCTCACTAATCCTATAATAAGATTATAAAAAGTTGAGAACCCTTTAAAACCCGTCTCATGAGACACTCGTTCAGAGCTCTGTGTGACTAGTAGTGATCCGTGTGGAAAACATATCTAAAGTCCAAGAGTATTCTTCTTTCCAATGGGATGGACCCATAATAAGCTTCCCACATTCTTTCAAAATAAACGGTTCCACAATAAGCTTCCCAAATTTTCTTGAATATATGCAGCTGATACAAGAGGGGTTTATTTTCATTCTCATCCAATAGGGTAATCCATATTGAGAACCTTTACGTCCCTTATGAATGCCTCTCCTTCAACTCCAACACTCTCAAGCGGACATCGTTTGAGGCTCACATCCCAAAAGAACCTTTCTACGTCATGGGGCTCTAGATAATATGCTCAGTAAGATGAACTTTAAAAAAAATGGTACCTTGTAGGAAATTTAATGAATTATGTAGAAATAAAAAAAGTAGTATGTGTACAATGCTGAAAGAGTTTTCTGGAGTACGAAGTGCTAGATTTAGATGGAGTCGTTTTCTCAGTTTTTAAGGAAGTCTTCTTTGTGGATACATTAATTGGCAGAATTTGGATTTTGTTGTTCAATATTAAAATTAAAAGAGTAGTATGCGTGCAATGTTCAAAGAGATTGTCGAGGTATGAAGTGTTGTATCCGGATGGAGTTGTCTCAGAAGTTTTTGAAGAAGTCTCCTTTGTGGATACATTGGCAGAACTGGAAGTTGTTGTTCAATGTAGTGTTCATACGAGAATGAATGCAAACTAGTATCCTATAAGGTGAGAGGTATAGAAACACCTCTATATTAGCCTATAAGGTTAGACTTGCATTTACCAAAGAAAAGTGTGGAGATTATGAAGAAGGCTTTGCAGCAGCCTACTCTTAGGGATCCAAAGAAGATAGGGCACAATTTTACTAGAGATGTACTTCAAGAATTCAAGATTAAAGATGACGATGTTTTATTAGTATAAGAGGAGATACAAGATATGCAACACTACACACAAAGCATTTTGATTTCCAATGAGGTGAGATTGGATGTGGAGATCCACATGTTATAGCACCAATTGTTATTAACCCTGTTTTGGACATGCCTTGTATTTTGCGACCTATACTACTTCCAAGGCTCATCTTCCAAAGTTGATTGATTTTCTTAATGAAAATATCAAAATGAGGATTCTAGAGCCATCATGTGCACCCTATTCAAATAGGTGGTTTACAATACCTAAAAAGATCGAGGCATTGAGATTTATCCAAGACATTCAAGTGGTGATGAATACCAAACGCAAAGCTAATTTCATGGCCTTTCCCCCTTCCAGGCTTGTGCTTGAAGCTTAGGTAGAGTGTATAGAGAATAAGATGAAGGAGTGATATTGCGTGCTTATACTCAATGGGATCTTATGTAAGAATCAAGAGACTTTTTTCTCTAGTTAGCTTGTCACTCTACTCCTAAAGTCTGAGATTTGTGGTTTTGTTTTTGACCCTTGTAGCTATTCCGTGAATTCTGCCGAAAAAGATGCCTTGTATTGGCACGCGTTGATTGCACGATATGTGGATCATGGAAGGTGGAATCAAGCACTAAAGCATTTTGAAAAAATTGGTGACTTTTGCTTGTGGTTTAAAGGCTGGTGGGGGTATGGGAGGCTCACGTAAGGGTTTAAAATTGCATGCCATGGTTAGTGGAGCAGGATTTGATTCTAATATCCATGTGGGTAGTGCCTTGGTCGACATGTATCCTAAGTGTGCATCTCTAGCTAAAGCGCAAGAGGCATTTGACGGGCTTACATTTTTTAATGTGGTGCCATGGACTGCCTTCATCTATAAACACAGTGATAAGATGCACATAGAGGAGGCTTTCAATTGTCTCAAAGCAATAAGGTAAGATAGAATCTACCTTACTATTGTGACATTTGTTTGCAGGTTAAAAGTGAGGAAGGTCTGGATTGCTCATGTTCCCATTGATGCTGTGGCATCTATTTCCAGCTTGACGGCATGTTCCAACAAGGAAGTGAGCCAAATTCCGTTAGGGAAGGACCCCCATCATGGAGCTCTGAAGTTTAATTTTCTATCAAAGGGTTGTTTTGAAAACAAAAGTCACCAATTAAAGAGGTGGCATGGAAAGGATGGCAAGGAAGGGCGGCGGGTCCTACTCTCGTGTTCGCAGCTTCTTCCCTCAACCTCTCATGATGGCATGCTGCCCCTTCCACCGGCTAGTCTCTCCCAAGTTGACCCCCCGCCAACTTGGGAACGCGGTCAAATTAAAGAAGTGGATGAGCAGGAACAGAGAGTGCAGAAAAAGGTAGTGGAGGGGCTTGGTACGCGAGACAAAAGGGGAGCTTCCAGAAAGAAAGGGCAGCCAGTGGAAGCCCACTGATTGGAGGAAGGGGGGGGGGGGGGGGGGGGGGGGGGGGGGGGGATTAATTTAAGTACCACCGGAGTGAGAGGACGTATAGTTGAATGGGCCAAGAGAGGGGGGGGGGGGGGGGGGGGGGGGGAAGTTGCAGGAGGCCACAAGGCAGAGGTTTTCATGGTGCCAAAGAGGATAGCCGAGAAGCAAGGGAATTGCTACAAAGGTCCCTGCCTTTTGTGTGGAGCTACACCAAGAGGCTACCCGTCGGAGATTTTCAGATTGTGCCAAGAGGAGACCAAGAAGGAGAGGAGTTTGAAAGGTGTGTTTGCTCCCAGCAGGGAGGTTGGAGAGGACTGAGCTGGGGTCGTCCATTCGAGAGACAGGTTGGGCCACACTATCAAAGGGAAGAGCAAAACGCTCGTGTGGGTAGCACAGAGGACTAGTGGAAGGTTTCAAGATAGTGTACAAGAGAATTCTGCAAGAAAACGGTCTGTAGCAGTGCTCGAAAAAACCTAGGTTTAGTGTACAAATTTTGAAATTTACCTCTAAATTTTATTTTTGAAGGTGAGAAAACCTACAAAATGTTGAAAAAATTAGTGTAATTTGGTGTAAAAACCTTCAAATTTTGTCAATTTACCTCTGTTGTTTCACATATGTAGGTTTGCCAAGTTTTGGAAAAAAGTTTTTTTCGAGCACTCGTCTGTAGTTGAATAAAATACATGGAACATGGGGTGATTAATGGATGTTGAGAGTACAAAAGGTAGCTTAGGTAGAAAGAGTTCTTATTGTACTCGAAGGTTGAAGTTTGTTGTACATGCCTTGTAAAAGGAAAGACAATCCTCATGCATGAAAAAGCCATTCATGGTTGAAGTGGAGAGAGAGAGAGAGAGAGAGAGAGAGATTTTCACACAATGAGGGCTTTTCTTCTTTCTAAAAACGGTTATTAATAATCTTCTTCCATGTCTTTTTTGTGATAAATGGTTCTTAACTTCCTTCTTATGGTGAGCTCAACGTATTTTGTGAGCGTAAGGGTTATGATAATTCTAAATTACATGTTCTAAAAGGTGATTAGAGCTATAAGAAGGTCATTGTGAGAGACAAAGGGAGAGAGATCATGAGTTGAAAGAGTGTCATGAGAGGTTTATAGTATGGTTTGACCTATTAAGAGAGGCTAATGTGTGCATGCACTTGTGTGTTCCCCAAGTTTTCATCACAAGTAAACAAGGTGACAATTAGGAATGTGGGAAGTCGTCCACATTAGGAAATTTCCGAGGTCATTTGGAGTGCCTTCTAATAAAAACAGAATTTCGACTTTCTCTCTCTAAAAAATAGGTTTGGTAAAAGTAATTGTAAACTTGGAATAACCATTCAAAAAGTGCACTTACAAGTAGATTCTTGCCACAGCTTCATAACGACCGTTATAATTGAAGAGTAAATTGTTTTTAGTTGCATTTAATGAACGTCCTAAAATTGGAGAGAGTTTCCTGTACGTGGAATGTATGACCAAAGGAAGGTTGGAGAGGGCTGAGGGGTCGTCCATTCGAGAGACAGGTCGGGCCACACTATCGAAGGGATGAGCAAAAAGCTCTTGTGGATAGCACAGAGGACTAGTGGAAAGTTTCAAGATAGTGTACAAGAGAATTCTGCGGGAAAAGGGTCTGTAGTTGAATAAAATACATGGAACATGGGGTGATGTAATGGATGTTGAGAGTACAAAAAGTAGCTTAGGTAGAAAGAGTTCTTATTGTACTCGAAGGTGAAGTTTGTTGTACATGCCTTGTAAAAGAAAAGACAATTCTCATGCATGAAAAAGCCATCCATGGTTGAAGTGGAGAGAGAGAGAGAGATTTTCACACAATGAGGGCTTTTCTTCTTTCTAAAAACGGTCATTTATATTATGCTTTCATGTCTTTTTTGTGATAAATTGTTCTTAACTTCCTATTTATGGTGAGCTCAATGTATTTTCACTACAAGAGGTTATGTGCACTTGTGACGCTTTTAGCGATAGAAATACATTTGGTTTTTATACTCCCCGGTGTTGCTAAGACCGTCGCTACGGAAACATCGCTATCTGCATCGCTAGATAGCGACAGCTGCAGGCTTCCTATAGCGACGCTCATAGCGACGTTGCAGAGCCTTATATAGCGACGTCCGAGAGTAAAAAAAATTCGGTGGTGGCAGGGCATTCAACCCATCAACTATATTGAATGTTTCAATAATAGAGTAAACCTAAATGAATCCAAGATAAGCCCAGATTCACCTTTGAAAGAAAGTGCAAGATATAGACCAAAGTAGTCACCCACAAGACAATATAACCATTAACTCCATCATGCATAGTAGTCACCCACAAGACAATATAACCATTAACTCCATCTGCATAGTAATAGTTGCAACACAATTGTCATTATTGAGAAAATACATTGTTTTCTAATAGTTACAAAAAGACGTATACACGTCATCTCAATATACAATCTATGACAAAAGGAAACTAGTGCTATCTGGCTACGGCTCGGCTAGATTGACATCGTCTAATCTGTTGAGATGTAGAGAGAAAGAGAGAGAGATGAGACAAGAGACACACCATATACGCTCCCAAAGACTGATTCATATCGAGGACAAGATATAAATATATAGGTGAGACCAAGTTGAGTAGAGTGAGCCATACATAGCTCCAACACCCCCACTCAAACAAACGTCTCTAGCTTTGGATGAAAAAACCCTTGGGGAGTTCAAGGGAAAAATCCAAGCCCCTATACAATGTGAAAATATGAACCAGCCATGATGATGTGAAAGTGAATTGTGCATCTATGTACAGATATTCAAGTGACTCAGAGATCAGAATGTGCAAATGTGGAGTGTGCATAGTGCATGGTACCTAAAAGATTACAATGTCATATGTACAAAGCTATTACAATAGCAAAGAAGCTAATCTAGAAAGAGTGAGGCCGAAGCAACTCCGAGCTCCGAGCGCAAGAGGATGAAACGTGACTTGTTGAGGCCTTTGGTCAAAATGTTTGCAATCATCTGGTCACTTGGACAGTGTTCACCATAATGGTTCCTTTGCGTACTTCATACCTGACATAATGATAATGGCCAGCAATGTGCTTTGACTTATTATATTGAACATAGTCTTTTGCAAGACTAATAGCACTTTGGTTGTCACACCGCAAGGGTATGCTAGAAAGAGGAGAGTGACCAATATCAACCCAACATTTGTCGAAGCCAAATCAACTCACGAGTTGCAAGTGATGCCGCAACATATTCTGACTCAGTCGTAGAAACTGCAACACAACGTTGTTTCTTGCTGGTCCAAGAAACAAAACAACCATTTATAAAGAAGCAATTTCCACTAGTAGATCGCATAGATAAATTTAAGACCATGAGCATCAAGCTTTGTTCGTGTTTCTTTGGGAACATGAATATAAGCAATACATCCAAAGGTTCGAAAATGAGATACAGAAGGAGTGTCACATGTCCATGCTGTGATGGGTATCTTACCAGGGGGTGCAATAGTAGAAAGATGATTCTGAATAAATACTACTGTGAAAGTAGCTTCAGCCTAGAAAACACGAGATAAGCCAGAATGAATCAGCATACATCTTACAGCATTGAGAATAGTGTGATTCTTTCGTTCAGCAATGCCGTTCTGTTGAGGCAAATATGGAATAGTGTATTCATGATGAATTCCACTGTCAGCACAGTAACTCACAAACTCTCGAGAAACATATTCGCCTCCATTGTCACTACGAAGCTTCTTAAGCCGACGACCAATTTGATGTTCCGCATCCTTGTGGAATTGTTTGAAAACAGATAAGGCTTCAGATTTTTGTCTAAGTAGAAATACAGTCGTATACCTTGAGAAATCATCAAATGAAAGTAATGAAGTAGCGATATTGTGATCTTGAAGAAGTTAGAGGTCCACATATATCAGTATGAACAAGATCCAATATGTCATGAGAATGAGTTGTATTTGAAAGAGGAAAGGGTTTACGATTATGTTTTCCAAGAGCACAAAATTCACAAATTCCCATATGGGGATGGGATTTAAGATCTATGTCATGAACAAGATCACAACGTTGAAGATCAAGGAATTTTGAGAAATCAGGATGAACAAAACGGTGATGCCATACTTTGCAATCATGATCAGCTGGAGCAGTGACAACATTTGCTACAGCATCGTTGAGAGAGAGTTCAAACAAATTACCGTTTCGAGGAGCAGTGGCTATAGTCTGTCCATCTTTCTCAATTCGACATTTGGTATGATCAAATCCAACAAACATACCAAGATCAACAAGTCTAGCAACTGAAAGAAGATTACGTTGAAGATCTAGTACATTTAATACTCCTCGCAAAATTCGAGTGGAAGAAGATAAAGTACCAAGATATAAGTCTCCAATACCCTTACTTGACAAGTAGTATCATCAACAACCAAGATAAACAACACGTTGAACTCGTAGTGGATGATAGTTATGGAACCACTTAGACTGATATGTCAAATTTCCTGTAGCACCAGAATCGACAATAAAAAGTGATCCATCACGTACATGAAGTATTTTGTCTGGAGAAACTGAACATAAGACGCAGCTTGTTTCTGGTACAATGTTGTTTCGATGTTCAGTAGCATATGCTCTATTACGATCTGTGTCGAATCGACGCTTATAGCACATATGAGTGGGATGATCAGATCGTCCACAATATTCACAAGAAGAAGAAGAAGAGTCTCTAAATAAACGTGGTTGTTTCGTGGTAATATTGTGTTCTTCATCATATTGACGTGCCCAACAATCATCTTCAGTATGGACATTTCTGTTACAGTAAAAACATTGCTTATTAGAAAACATGAGACGAGAGAAAATATTACCGCGACGGCCACCTCTGCGGTTTTCTCGTTGAAATGGACGCCTTCGAGCATAAAAAGCACGTTCCATCTGTTGTGACTCAGTCTCCTCTTGTGAAATCATAGTTGTATTGTGACCAGCATTACGACGTTCTTGACGTTGAGAGTATTCAATTAAAGACATGCAGGCTTGGTCGAAATCAAGACCATCTTTATTAGAGAGAATAGTAACAATGTTATCATAAGAAGAGTCCTTCACCGTATCAAGGAGAGTGTAATCAGTTGCTTTTGTGGAACAAGATCACCGGCAGCAACAAGTTGATTAATAATAGATTTGAAAGATTCAATATGTCCCGTCATGGCAGTACCAACTTCATATTGTAACTTGTTAAGCAACCCTCTCAAATAAAGTATTTATGTAACAGATTTCTTGTGAAAGTTTGCAATAAGGTACTTCCATACGTCGTGGGAAGTAGGCACTTCATACATATCAAGCAAAAGGGAATCAGTAAGAGCAAAAAGAATATATCGACGAGCTACTTTATCACGTCTTTGCCAATCCGTATAGGCAACATTCCAATCTTCAAATATAGGTCCTTCAGTGGGGATAAGCACGTTATCATTATCCGTATCAACAGGCTGAGGTGAACAAATACGATTTCCAAGAACAACATCATGGAGTTCATCGCCTTCAAGAATTAACAACATCATTGCTTTCCAGCCTGGAAATCCTTGGCCTTGGAAAGGAGGAATAGAACGCTGGCCAGAAGGAAAGCCGTTGACGAGAATAGCCATGGCCATATCTTGTTGCGAGAAGACGTATAAGATAAGATCGTAGAATCTGCACACCATATATGGTGAAGACCACAATTGAGAATAAGAGAAATATGAGGACTGCATTCTGTCAACGATAAACGCAAGAAAGATGCTCAAGGAACGTCCAAAGATGTGAGAGACGTCACCCAAAAAAGGTAGGATAAAGGAGACGTTAATAATAAAAGAGTCCTCAAAATAGAGTGGCGTGAGATGCAAAATTGACGGCCACAATACGAATAGAAAAAAGCTAAATTTTCTAGAAAAAGTTAACGCCAAAATTAGAAAAACGATCGCGGATGCTTCACGAAGAAGCACGACGAAGAAAGCCACGTCAAGCTCGATTGCAGTAAAGACAACATAACTTTCTCTGCGAACTCCGATTGACGCAAATCTAGAACTCAAATCGAAGAGCTCGAGGAGACGAACAAGTTTTGGATGAAATGTACCATTACGCTACGCTCCATCGCGCTTTTCTCGGTTCTCCAAATTTTGAGCAGAAGACCCCCAAAAATTGAGATGAAGTTCAGGGTGTCATCAACAAGAAAATGTAATCAACGATTAGATTGATTAGCAATAAACACCACACAAAACACTAATCATATTCTTCTTAACATAAAACAACCACAGTTAACAAGAATCAACGCTCAAAAATAAAATTTGTAGCAATTTTGAATCTTACATGCGAATCGCATACACATATTTTTTTTTCACCATAAATTGAATTGGTGCGTGATCGTTACCGCTCTGATACCATGTTGAGATGTAGAGAGAACGAGAGAAAGACAAGACAAGAGACACACCATATACGCTCCCAAAGACTGATTCATATTGAGGACAAGATACAAATATATAGGTGAGACCATGTTGGGTAGAGTGAGCCATATATAGCTCCAACATAATCAGACGTCTCATCGCATCCAAGCGGCCTATCTGTCGGATTCTGGAAGAAAAAAAATAAGACGTACTTTCTGTAAATATAAACATATAATTACAAAATAATTTATTTTCTTAGCTTATCATTAAAATACAATAAATGTAAAAGAGTAAAGTGAAATACTAACCATGCCGTCACGAGAACTCAGAATGTCCATCAGGGCGTTTAAGCCCTTTCTGCGTGCGTACTCGCGCTCGTACGGTGTGGGTCACGTCCTGTCATTGACCACTGTTCAAAACATACAAAGAATCCATTATGTAAGGATTTAAAAGTACAAATAGACGTAACTATCAAACCTAAAGAGCAAAGCAAAAACACTTACAAAATCGGCCTCAAACACTATAAAAGGAGTTGTCTATAACCGCTAACATTGCCATGGAAAAACAAAGAAAAAAGGAGAGAGAAAAATTTGCGAGAGCGGCAATAACCGCTGCTATGAACGCGGTAGTGGTTTCTCAGTAATAAGCGTGGTAGTAGTTGCAGCAATATACCCGCTGCTATTACCGCGACCTTTGCCGCTACTATTACTTCGCTTATTGCAGCTACACGCCAGTTCAAAAATAAAGGTGCTCATTTGGGCCACCCAAATTTAGGTGGCCCAAATGAGAACCTTTATTTTTTACCGGCATAAAACAATAAAACATCAATTGTTTTTGGAAGAGTATAAAAAATACCAAAGAACTGAAATTGAATTTACTTTACCTTGACAATTAAAAATGTAAAAGATCAACTATTTAAAAAATTTACAATAAAAAGTAAATAGCGATATCTACATTGTGCCACATTGGGACTTTACGAAAGTTTTGATAAAAAAAATTTCTATATTATCCTCCTCTATCTTGTCATCGTCAGAAACACGTATGTTGGATCACTTTGACTCTACGTAAATCCAAACCAAATTAAACAATTATCCATAGCTCAAAACAATTGATACAAAATTACTTGTTCAAACTTACCGCTTGTAGTGGTCCAACCGCCGCGTCGAATTTCTCGCGAGAGATGTGGTTGTTTTCGAACAACCATCGCCAACTATCAAATTCTGTACATCCCTCCCGATACTTGACCATCTCTTTGGTTGGTCGAGAGAGAGTGACATTTTACTAAGTTAGAAATAACAATATCAAATCATCAATTACAGTATTTATAATCATTGATCGACGTTATAATTCAAACAATCTTACAAATTTATCCTTCCAAGCTCCCTTGCCTCGTGAACCATAGTGCATGGGAGTTTGTCTTGCACAGGCCTCGCGTTGTTGTCTGTATGATGAGCCCATCGCAGCTTGATCACTCTTCTCTTGAATTGCCCACTCCCACTCCGCATCTGCCATGTTGCCACCACGGTAACTTCTGTCTAGATCTCTAACTTGGTTGGCTGCTGCACGCCGCACATTGTACTGCTTGTTTTTTTAAAATGTCTTATGTAGCCCTCCAACCATTGTTGTGAAAAACATTGATGGGAGGAGTTTGGAAATCTATCTAACAGAGCGTCCTCAATGTACCGTGCATGATTGAGCAGTTGGTCTCTAAACACTATAAAACAATTCTTATACATTGAATGTTTAAGAATTTGTAGATGGAGTCGAAATTCCCTGCCCTATGCTGTGCCAAAATCCACCTCCCCGCCATATTTAACCCTGTAGTAGCATCCATGCGTGTCTGGCACTGGTGCGTTAGTATCCTCCTCCTCTATGTCAGGGGCGGCATGCTCTAAAAGTGGGGATTCCGTTCTCTTTCCACTATGAAAACATGCAAAACCACAAGATCCGTCGCCGCTTCCTCTCTCACGGGGCTCGCTGCCCTGAGACGAGCGAAGTCCATCGACGATGTTCTGGTGAAGTCGGAGTGGAATGGAGTGGCGTAGGACCCTGCGATGCCATGGGAGTAGTATCCTCGGATGCAAGGGGAGTAGGACCCTACAATGGAATAGGAGTAGGATGATAGGAAGGGAGAGTAGAGGAAGGTGCCATTGGTGCGAGGCTCTATAGGTAAGGAGTCCCTCCCTTACTCCCCCATGGTGTTGTCTGCAAAGAAATGTCGTAGGTCACAAGCTGCTACGAAGTGTAGTGGCCAAACAAATCCTTCATCGAATGGAGGTATTGCTCTCGTAAAGAGATAGCCCGCTCTAAGTTAGGATCTACGACCAGTGGGGATCTGAGAAGGGTAAGTGTAGGATGGCCATGCCTACAAATACAAAAAAAAAACTATGACACTCATGGTTTATGGTTAACTACGTAGAAACATTATTTATTTCTTTGCTTCTTCTCACCGATTCAAAACTCGGGTCCACTAGAGGCGATGTCCACCCCGGGTGGGAGCCCACCTGAGATGTGAACCAACCAAAAGAAGAGCTAGTTGGCTTCTCCTCACCAGTTGGTCTCTCGTCTGACATCTACATTACAAAAAACAATATAATATTAATCTTTCCACCCTACTCACTCATCTATAAATACGTACACAAGTATATTAGCACACAAACACATAGATACATATACATACTAGTAGACCTAAGTAGAGGCTAGTAGTGCCAAAGGTCAACTGCACCTCTTTAGATATCATCACAGTCTCAACCGTGGTAAAACCAAAGGTATGTTGCGGTAATCCATGCATGAGTGGATCAATGAACATAACTCCAAGATTAAAAAAGGTATATACCCAAGAGGAAGCATCTAACCTTCGGATGCTATGCTCCCATACTTAGTGCCTACATACATGCATAAATAAATCTATATGTACACACATATATACTTTATGGTTGTAAATGTAGCCATCATTTTGTGTTGGCTACAGCTAGATTCAACGTGTAAGTGATCAATTGATCGTAACATTACAATTCTCTCCCAGAGGATACATATATTAGCACAAAAACACGTAGATACATATACATACTAGTAGACCTAAGTAGAGGCTAGTAGTGCCAAAGGTCGACCGCACCTCTTTAGATATCATTGCAGTCTCAACCATGGTAAAACCAAAGGTACATTGCGGTAATCCATGCATGAGTGGATCAATGACTGCAACGCCACGATTAAAAAAGGACTATAACCAAGAGGAAGCGTTTAACCTTTGGGTGCTATGCTTCCCTACTTAGTGTCTACATACATGCATAAATAGATATATATGTACACACATATATATGTTAAGGTTGTAAATGTAGCCATCGTTTTGTGTTGGCTGCACCTAAATTCAACGTCTAAGTGATCAATTGATCGTAACATTACAATTCTAATGTGATGCAATAAGTAATTCTATTTCTCTCACTGAGTCTCCCTCTCTCTATCCCTCTCGCTCTCCCCTTCTTGGTTGTGCAGTTGAACTACGAAGCAGAAGCAACTATCTTTAATATGTATTTGATAAATTAATATATTTTTCTAGTTTGTAGTGCCTTTCCTTTAACTCTATGTGGTCAAAGGGTCATCAGTTTCATACGCGCCACATTGACGAGCATAGAACCACCATGGATTGTGCCATCATGGACAACTTTGACACAGATAGTGATGAAGCCAGGTACTGCAAAACTACTGAAAGGATATTAAAGGTTAATTTTAGAACCTTTCATAGCTTTATCTTCGAGTGCAAGTGGTTTTCAAATGTTTCTAGACGACATGAGAATGGCCTCTACATGGTGGACTGTAGTGTGCATCACACAGGGAGGTATGACAATTTAGTTTTACCTGTGCAATTGTGAGCACGTGAGGGACATGTACCTTTTTTATTCTTATTTACTTGTAGCGTTAGTTATATCAATTTTACTCACTTTGAGCTTCTATTTAAAAGGTCATCCATATCCCAGCAATCCACCAACCAAAACTTTGTTTCGTGATTCCCGTAACACCTCAGGGGAGAACCATTTTTTCCACTAATGAAGTGGAGACTATCTTCGACCCTCTTCCACCTCCGACATTGGATGAGGTGGAAACAGAGGAGAGAGAGGTCGATGAATCAAGTCCAGCGGCAGCAAGTCTTAGCGAGGATGATTGTCATGATGATAAAGATGATGAGATGGAGGATGAGGAACTCGAAGATGATGAAGCTGGCAATGCATCCACAAATGACAACTCCGTTTCTCTCTTTATTAATTTAGGAGCCATGGGCTTAGAATTGGATGATGCTTCATGTAGAGATCTTTTGGAAGATGATTCATAAACATTTTGCAGTTATGAAGTTTTTTGGTCGTGTAATCCATTCACCTGTCTCTCCCTCCTCTTCCTCTCTTTAGATTTGAGAATATGCTCAATTATGTTAATCAATTGACAATTATTATTTTAGTTGTAACCAAGTGTAATCTTATATTCCCTGCCTCCTTCTCCCCCCTCTTTCTCTCTCTCTCTCTCTCTCTCTCTCTCTCTCTCTCTCTCTCTTTCTTTCTCTTCTTTTTTATATTTAAAAATTATATACAATATTCTTTAATTTTTATTGAGAGGAGGGAAACACCAAAATTTGAATGCGGGGAGGAGAGGGGTTAAGCCAGAATTTGGAAGTTTAGGCGCTAAATTTGGGCAGCAGATATAACGACGGTGTGAGCGGGATGGAAACACACACAACGCCTCTATAATGGCCCGACACACACTCTTGGGATGATACACACACATTATGGGGCACCACTCGGCTTACACAACCAGCCTGGCCAAGACAGGAAACACACAGACGGAGTGAGAAGAGAGAGATTTCCCGCTTGCCCACTCAACACTCAAACATACACACTCACACACACACTCTCAATTCAGCTCAAAGGAGAAAAATTGATGTTTTTTAGACTCAATGAAGCTCATCCCAACACCAATGGGGCAAATAGTTTACACAGTGTTGAGAAAATACACCAGATACAACCACAAAGTTAAGCAGAGGCTTCACTCACAGGAGAAGATTACACCAAAAAAAGCAGAAAATATGTGAGGAATTTGGCAAAATGGATAGCGCCATTGCATCCGGAACGCCCAAAAACCCCACCCTACAATGTCACAGTGCTCAAATCCGACCTCGAATGAGCAGTTTAGGGCCAAAAAATGCTCCAAAAACAGCAAAAAACACACTTGCGGCTGTTCCTCCTCTCTTCTCCACGTTTTTTCTAGTCTTCTCTCAATTTTTTCAGTTCCCACACTTAGATTTTTTAATTGGTCACCCATGGCCTTTTAGATGAAATCAAACGGACCCCGAACACGCCAAAAACTGACCTCGTAGTGCATAGTTGTCACCTTTTTGCATCATCCGCACACCTGGCACTCACTTTTTCCAAATAATGCATCCCGCAACCACGTGAAGTGGCCCCAAAAAGTGGTCCTTATGATGACCTTTCTGCATAAGTATCACAAGAAAACACCCACGTCGTGTCCATACTTCTCCGCGTGCAAGTATTGACCCCGTTCGACCTCCTGACGCCACTCGATGCCATCTGACGCACCTGCTTACCTCATGTCGTCGGCCCGCGGATAGCTTCCTCGATAAGTTTTATGCGTTACCAACTCCTCCTTATTGTAGAAAAAACACATTGGTACTGATAATAGTGAAAATCGTTGCACTATGTACACCCTGTCCTACCTGTACACACGTGGGCCGCACGTAACCACATGGCTATGGAAATTGGGTAATACTTTATTCGATGCACCATGCATGTGTATGTACATATGCGCAATCCCTTGCTCAAAAAAACTCCTGACATAATTTGCCCATCCCCTAGCCTGCTAGATCATTCATGATCAGCAACAGCAAAAAGAGATATGAGACTCGCCGCATCACAGGTCTCCTCATCCTTCACCAACATTGCTTGCTCCACAGACAACTCATCTTGCTCCACCATCATTAACCTGGCATGATATAATTTAAGACGCAATCCATTTACCCTTGACCTATGTAGAATCCCATCTAGGTTAGCCAACTGATATGTACCATTTGGAAAACACTCCACTACCTTGAAAGGGCCTTCCCACTTAATCTGAAACTTCTTTTGGAAGGTGTTGTCCAGCTTACTGTTGTAGCGCAAAACTAAGTCATGCTTCTTGATACCCTTACTTTTGACCTTTTCATTTATCTTTGCCAAAGCCTTATCCTGCATCTGCCCATAATGCTCCAATGCGCTCATCCTATCCAACTGAACCTTCTGTAACTGTAAGAGCCTCTCTTTGAATGCATTACTAGACATCCCAAGTAGCTTCTCTAGCATCTTTACTGTAGGCAACTCTACTTCCACAGGCAATAGTGCTTCCTTTCCATATACCAAATGAAATGGAGTAAACCATGTACCTGTCTTCACTGAAGTACGGTAAGCCCATAATGCACTAGGCAATTCCAAATCCCAATTCTTTCCTTGGTGCTCTGTCACTTTCGAAAGAATCTGTACCAACTCACCATTGAATCTTTCATTTAAGCCATTACACTGTGGGTAATAAGGATTGGTATGTTGGTGCCTAATCTTCATCTTTGCACATAAAAAATCTAGCAGTTTAGCTCTAAAGCCAGGCCCCTTATTTGAAAGTAGCTCCAGTGGCACCCCAAACTTGCAACATATTTCATCGTACACAAATTTTGCCACATCCTTTGCAGTGATCTGTTTTACTGCTATAGCCTCTGCCCATCTAGAGAGATAGTCCATTGCAGTCAAAATATAGCTTTTTCCCCTGCTTGTGATAGGTAACGGCCCTATTGCATCAATCCCCCACTTTTCAAACACATCAAATGCCATAATGGTTTTTCGTAGCTCTGGCTTCAACACTCTCTTCCCAAATGCTTGACACCTATTGCAAGACCTACACCAATGGTGAACATCCTTGTGCAAACTAGGCCATACATACCCCTCTTGCAAAATCTTATGCAAAATGATCTTTAGAGCAAAATGGCCACCACATGCGCCTTCATGGTTCTCTTCCAACACTCTATAAAGCTCCTCCCGCCAAGGTACACGTCTCAACACAAGATCATCCCCTTTCATGTATAAGACATCACCAATCAATTTGTACTTGTATGCTCTACGCACAAAGCCATACTTCTTAGACTTCTGAATCTCCTTTTGAATGATTCCTGTTAGCAAAAACTCCTCTTCTTGAGCCAAACTTTCCGACCATGATAAAGAGGTAAATTGGTCCTCAACACAAATAGCTCCCCAATCATGCTTTGAGCTGCTTCATGTACCTCTCCATTTAGAGCACGTACAATGTGTCTGATGCTCCATGCTTCAAACTTTTTTAACAGGCCTTTAATCCTGAAACACATTTCCTTCAATGAGGTGTTCTTGGTCTTCCACACACCCAACACTTGCTTCACAACTAACAAGGCATCACCTTTTATGCTCAACCTTCTAATTCCATGCTTCAAACAAATATGTAATCCAGCTTCCAATGTCGCATATTCAGCGTCATTGTTACTATGGGCATCCAATTTGAACCCTCTCTTGCATACTAGCTTCCCCTCTGGATCATAAAGTGCTATACCCCCTGAAGCCGCATCATGGCTCTTTCTGTATGAGCCATCAAAGAACAAAACATGTGCATTGCTGATCTGTGGAGCTTCTTCGACTACCTTTATCACCACCTCTTCCTTAACAAGGAGGGGATTCTCCTTATAAGTCAACAAATGAGCTAGGGTAGCCCTTGTACTGTCTTCCACTAGGAAAGAGAACTCAAACTCTTGCAGCTCAATTACCCATTTCTTCAGCACATTTGACATGTTAGTGCCATTAATTAACTGTGGCAAAAAAGCATAACTCGTCAAGAAAACAAAAGGTCGTGGTAGCAAGTAATGATGAAATCGTCGACAAGCAAATATTACACTGGCCATCACTAGCTCTACTTCCGAGAACTTTCTCTCCGCTACCAACTTCACTCGGCTTGCACAATACACTGGCCTCATATAATGGCTGCCCTTCCCCTTTTGCAATAGCATGGCTCCAATGGCATCATCCCCTACTGATGGATTTACATAAAACACTTGCTCCCAATCAGGAGCCTACAAGGCTGACAACCCCCCTAACACCTCTTTCACCTCTTGAAACACTTCTTCACACTTGTCATCCCATTGCAATGGATCATGCTTTGCCACTTGTTGTAATGGATAAAGGAGTTGTGAAGACAATGGAATAAACCGTGCCATGTACTTCACTTTGTGTATAAAGGTTGCCAATTGCTTTGTACTCGTAGGTGATGGAAGAAGAATAATAGACTTAACCTTGTCTGGATCATCCTCAATGCCATTTTCTGACACCATGTGGCCCAATAACTTCACCCTTGGATGTGCTAGATGACATTTCTTTGGATTTATTTGTCCTCCACATTCATCATATCGAGCCAATACCATCTGCAACTTCTCATGGTGTTCAGCCCTACTGCTATAAACACAGAAGTCATCCATAAAAGCTTTAACACAACTACCAACGAATGGTTCCAACACCCAATTTGCTCTCTCTTTATAGAAGGATGGTCCATTTGACAACCCAAATGGAAATACTGTGTAGCAATAGCAGCCCCATGGCGTAAAAAAAGTGGTCTTTGTGTGGTCTTTAAGAGCAATCTTCAATTGAAAACAGCCTGAAAAACCATCACACACATTGTACCTCTTATAACCTGCCACTGAATCCAAGATCTGATCGATGAATGGAAGAGGATATGGGTTCTTCTTAGTGGCTGCGTTTAAGGGTTTAAAATCTACACAAATTCTCCACTTCCCATCCTTCTTCGGACTGACTACAACTGGACTCACCCATTCTGTGGTCTCCACAGGGACTATGAACCCTGCCTTCAATAACTTGTCCACCTCTTCTCGCAAGGCTTCCATTTGCTCTTGATCCATCCTTCTTAGCCTTTGCCGCACTGGCTTAGCACCTTCTTTCAGCTCTATATGCATCTCTTCGCCCTTGAACCCTCTGATCTCTTCATATGAAGTAATGAACAAATCAGGAAAACTAGCCAGCATGTGCAAATAAATACCCTTCTCCATAGTTGAGAGGTCTCCACTGATCATTTGTGTCATCAATTCCTGCTTCTTTGACAGCTCAACCTTGGTTTGCATCAGCCCTTCAATCACTTCATAAGGCCCTTCACTTTCATCTTCAACCTCATTCGCAAATGCAACTAAACCAAACTCCTGGATTTCTTTGTCCATCAAAAGAAATGCAACATCAGCATCCTCATCACTGCTGGTAGTGCTATCACTGTCCTCATCTGTCACCGTGGAAGAGTCTTCATCACTAGACTCATCCTCATCTTCATAAAGCTCCTCTAATCGTTTCCGTGTGTCCATATTATAAAGCTTCTTGGTACCTGTCTTTCCATAGAGGCTAATCGTACCATGTCGCCAATCTTGAACAGCTCCCACTGCACGTAACCATGGTCTGCCCAATATAATAGGATATGCTCCCAACCCTGCTGGCATCACATGAAAATCAACCACTGCCTTTGCATCATATGCCTCCACTTATAAGCTCTTTACAACACCCAAGCATTTTACTTTTTGATGGTTTTCCAATCTGATCCAAAAACCTGACACCCCAGCCACTGTGAGACCCATCTTCTTAACGCATGAGTGTTTTATGATGCATATTTGGGCTCCGCCATCCACATAACCTTGTCCCAAATTTTTCTTTTTATGCCACACATCTACTATTGGACAAATGTTTGGTAGCTCATCCATTGCCAACACCTTTACTGAACCTCTCTCTGGCTCTTTCTCCATTGGGTTAACCATCCTCTTCCACTATCGCTTTAGCTTAGGCACCATCTCTATAAGCTGCCCAAAAGTAACATCTGCCTTCCTGCTCGTCAGATCCTCCTTCAATTCATAGATTAATTGCCCATCCCCTAGTGGAAAATGTGAAACATGAAACTTTCGACGAGCTCTCCTTTTCCTCTTGGCGTTGACGTCCTCACCTTCATGGCTCTTTCCTTTCTTCTTACTAGGACCTGGGGCACTTCTTCCTTCCTTATCCTCTATGGTCCTCTTCCCAATAGGCATCACTAATGTATCCTCTAGCTTTGATGCCTTCTCCAAGGTGACTACACTTAGCACTTTTGTCTTTCCCTTTTCCTCCTGGGTCAGTCCATTGGTTCCTTCGTCTTCCTTAATTTCGATACCATAATCATTTGACCTAGTTAGCACCTGTCTTGGCAATGGATACATGTCTCCCCCCATCCTTGGTGGCTTATCACATTGCGGGCTGATGTGACCCAACTCTCCACAATTGTAACATGTGGGCGTCTGCCTCCAAAACCAACCATTGCTTTGTCCAACACCATTCCTAGGCCTTTCTTCACCTCCTGGCTGATTTGCAAACCTCCCTCGACCTCGATTATTTTCCACTTGACCTAGCATGTTTAGGCTGAGATTCTTCATCAAATCTACCACTTGCCTCATGTCTTGCCTTAGTCCATCATCTTGCACTGATGTAGTGATCACTGTTGGCATAACCTGAGTAGTAACAAGAACCACTGGTTCATGATGAACCCCTGACATGCAACCTTGTAAAGACTCTATAGGCTAAAATTCAGACCTCATGGGCAAAGACTCCACCCCTAACTGGCTCATTTTCCTCAACTTCCACTCTTTGTTCCTTGCTACCTCTAGTGCATCTTCATATGTCCTAGGCTTGTTTAGCTCCACTCTCCAATTTATATTTTCCCAAAGACCAGCCAAGAACCTGTCCTTCTTCATCATGTCAGGCGGGGGTACCTGTGGTGCTAAGGCCTTGCACATTCGCTCCCATGCCAATGAAAACTTACGTATGTACGCATCTACTGGCTCACCTTCCTTTTGCACCAAAGCCTGTACTTCTTGCCACACTTTGTTAGGATCTTCTATCTTCACAAACTCCACTTCCAACCCATGTCGTAGATTGTCCCAACTCAACCTCACAGGTGGATCAGCCACACGCAACTCCTCTTCAAATGCTTTAGACCAAACTCGTGCATCACTCTTCAAACAAATTTGGAGAAGGCGTAACATCTGCACAGGGTCATGAATCTGGTTGCTAATGCAGGCAACCTCCATCTTTTCCAAAACTTCTTCCACATCTTCATCACTTCTTCCATGAAACTCAGGATAAGAGAAAGCCATGGCTACCCAAGTTATAATTCTTTGAGAACCCCTTCGAACACACGTGCAAGAACCCAAAACTTTTACTGACTCAATTCCCAGAAACTTCAATGGAGCTCAACTTTAGATAAGGACAAACACATGCACATCAAATGAGTTTTCATAGTTGATCATCGGAATTACAACAGGCAAAGGACATTCCAAGATCTCTCGTAATCTTCTTGGCCCAAACATAAAGACTATGCGCTGCTAGAAAAAGATCTTCCTGGACACATGAACATTAATCTGGATTCTTTGAGTTAAATGAAAAGGAGTGAATTGAGGGCCATTTTGATCATCCATTAAAGCCAACCATGAAGCTCCCAAGAAGGCGCACCTGACTTATCCTCTGATTTTTGCCCAAATTTCAGCAGCATAACAGCATAAATGGCTCAAAATACCAAAAAACCAGCCATCATAACTTGGAAAAATTTTGGCAAAGTTTCCCCAGAAGTAGAGCAGTGTGAACCCAAAATATAGACTATCTATGTATGCATAAACTGCCAACAATAGAACCCGAACATCAATTAGGAATCACTAGTACATAGCCTATGGTGAGGTCACGAAAAGGGTGCTCCAGCTACCTATATCACCGAAAGGATCTCCACATTTGAGAATCCCCCAGCTCAATAAAAACCTCACGCTATCGACCCTCACACGAAGGCTAATGCAAATCGTGTATAGTCAAGTCTCAGAAATGACTATCTTCTAGACCAAGTCTCAGAAATGGCTGGGACTTCCAAATACAACCAATTATGGCTCCACAAATGCGTACAATGGCAGTTTCCACAAGTAACGTACAATCCAGCAGACGATGCGCTCAAATAGGCGCCAAGTGACGCATACCCACAACAACCCTAAACGCCTCCATAATAACCTGACCCACACTCTTGGGATGATACACACACACATTATGGGGCACCACTCAGCTTACACAACCAGCCTGGCCGAGACAGGAAACACACAGACGGAGTGAGAAGAGAAAGATTTCCCACTTGCCCACTCAACACTCACACATACACACTCACACACACACTCTCAATTCAGCTCAAAGGAGGAAAATTGTTGTTGTTTAGACTCAATTAAGCTCAGCCCAACACCAATGGGGCAAATAGTTTACACAGTATTCAGGAAATACACCAGATACAACCACAAAGATAAGCAGAGGCTTCACTCACCGAAGAAGATTACACAAAAAAACAGCAGAAAATCTATGAGTAATTTGGCAAAATGGATAGCGCCATTGCGTCCGGAACGCCCAAAAACCCCACCCTACAATGTCACAGTGCTCAAATCCGACCTCGGATGAACAGTATAGGGCCAAAAAATGCTCCAAAAACAGCAAAAAACACACTTGCGGTTGTTCCTCCTCTCTTCTCCATGTTTTTCTAGTCTTCTCTCAGTTTTTTCAGTTCCCACACTTAGCTTTTTTAATTGGGCACCCGTGGCCTTTTAGATGACCTCAAACGGACCCCGAACACGCCAAAAACTGACCTCGCAGTGCATAGTTGTCACCTTTTTGCATCATCTGCACACCTGGCACTCAGTTTTTCCAAATAATGTATCCCGCAACCACGTGAAGTGGCCCCAAAAAGTGGTCCTCATGATGACCTTTCTGCATAAGTATCACAAGAAAATACCCACATCGTGTCCATACTTCTCCGCGTGCAAGTATTGACCCCGTTCGACCTCCTGACGCCACTCGATGCCATCTGACGCACCTGCTTACCTCATGTTGTCGGCCCGCGGATAGCTTCCTCGAGAAGTTTTACGCGCTACCAACTCCTCCTTATTGTAGAAAAAACACACTAGTACTGATAATAGTGAAAATCGTTGCACTATGTACACCGTGTCCTACCTGTACACACGTGGGTCCCACGTAACCACCTCGCTATGGAAATTGGGTAATCCTTTATTCGATGCACCATGCATGTGTATGTACATATGCGCAATCCCTTGCTCAAAAAAAATCCTGACAACGGTAATGAGCACAGTAATAACAACAGTAATAACAACGGTAATAACAACGGTAATAACAACGAAGAAAGTCGCGGTAATACTTTAAACACAAAAATATACCCCCGTCCTCCTCTCTCTTGTTTCTCTCAATGAATTTGCACCTTCTCTCTACAAAACACGGTAAAACAGCACAGTAAACACTTGGAGATTTTCATAGTGAAATAATGCCTACCCGCCGCTCCCCAAGTGGTGCGAGCTCCCTGCCTCTACTCGCGCTTTGGCTGCCTCCTTTCCTTGCTTCCACTTGTCAGGATTCTCGCGCGTTACTCGCTTTGAATTCTTCCAATCTTCTTTGACCAGCCAATCTTGTTCTTCTACCCATGCTTTATTGCTTTTTGTACTTCAGAACGCTTGTGCTTGCAGTATTCATGCATTCGAAACTTCATCAGGTCTTCATTGAAGCGCTCATCGCGACTTGACACGGGAAACTCGTCATGCAGCATGCTGATGACTCTGTCTTTTAATTCACTTGGCACTTCACTCCAAGTGTTTATTATGTAGTGTCTAAACACCTGAGAGCAAAGACTACGCATGTGCGAGATCACCTTCCTGCCTTCGTCATCCAAGATGATTCCGCCACCACTGATGTCGATCGAGTACGGCAAGCCCTTTCGCCTGTGACGCATGAACCTAGGTTCTCGATAGGGATCTCTAGCGGCGTCTCGATGAGGGTATGGACGTCAGGTGTCTCCACTGGAGACTGGGCCCCGAAGCAAGGAGTGTCGATTGGGGTGACTCCCAGAGGAGTAGCTAGTGGTGTGTAGCCAGGAACAGTCGATAGCCGCACAAAACCTGGCATAGATGGTGATGACGTGGCTGGTGTGGGGGTGGGCAAATAAGGGGAAGGTAAGGAGCCTCGTTGAACACGAGGTGGTGTCGAGGCATTGGTGGCGGCATCCCCACAGCAATCACCACCGCCACCACTAGAGCATCCGTGCCTAGACAAGTGTGAAGATCGTCTTGTCGACACCAAAGCTTTGGAGTGCCCTAAATGCTCCAAAATAGAGGGAGACGCTAAAGGAGTGGAACTATGTGATGGTGCTCCAGAGCGATGAATGTTCTCGTATCATCTCTTGTTTTGGGGTGACAAAGAAGAAAGAAACTCATAATCATTCATACCTGCATTAAACACACGAACATTTAATCTTAATATTGAATGGAGAAAAAAACATGGAAAAATTATAATCTATACTATACATAATAGGGAGAGGGATTCCTATGTAGAGAGAGAGAGAGAGAGAGAGAGAGAGAGAGGACTCATAAAGAGGGAGGCATTCTTGTGTAGAGAGATTCCTGTGAAGTTCTTGTGAATTTTTCTCCCGTGTGCATTCTACTTTGTCTTGTAAAAGGATGAAACTTCTACTGCGATGGAGAATGAGGTTGCAATCGCGAAGGAGGTGATTTATCTCTGCTCATAGATGGTGCTCATCCCTCCACTAGATCAACATCTATGAGCAAAGACGGATCACCTCCTTTGCGATTGCAGCCTCAGTCTCCATCGCATTCGGAGCGAAGTGCAGTATCGGCGTATCAGACTTTCACGACACACCGCAAAGTGTTCCTGCTTGTGAGAACATACCTGGAGCATACGTGGAGTGGTAGCAATGATGATTAAACACAATTTAAATTTCTAAAGTATATAATATAGACATAAATGGAAAAAAAGCCACATTGTCAGGAGTTTTTTGGAGCAAGGGATTGCGCATATGTACATATACATGGATGGTGCATTAAATAAAGAATTGCCTATTTTCTAGAGCCAGGTGGTTACGTGGGGCCCACATGTGTACAGGTAGGACATCATGTACATAGTGCATCGATTTTCACTATCACCAGTACCAGTGTGTTTTTTCTATAATAATGAGGAGTTTCTAGCGCATAAAACTTCTCAAGGAAGCTATCTGCGGGCCGACGACATGAGGTAAGCAAGTGCGTCAGATGGCATCTAGTTGCGTTAGGAGGTCGAATGGGGTCACTACTTGCATGTGAATAAGTACGTGAATAAGCATGTGAATAAGTACGGGCACAACGTGGATGTTTTCTTGTGATAATTATGCAGAGAGGTCATCATGAGGACCATATTTTGGGGCCACTTCACGTGGTTGTGGGATGCATTATTGGAAAAAGCTGAGTGCCAGGTGTGCGGATGATGCAAAAAGTTGACAACTATGCACTGCGAGGTCAATTTTTGGCTTGTTCGGGGTCCGTTTGACGTCAACTAAAAGGCCAAGGGTGCCCAAGCAATGAAGCTAAGTGTGGGAACTGAAAAATCAGAGAGAAGACCAAAAAAAACATGGAGAAGAGAGGGGGAACAGTCGCAACTGTGTTTTTGCTATTTTTGGAGCATGTTTTGGCCGTAAACTGCTCATCCGAGGTCGGATCTGAGCCCTTTGACATTGTAGGCTGGGGTTTTGGGCCATTCTGAATGCGATGGAGCTGTCCATTTTGCCAAATTCCTCACTGTTTTTTTGTTTTTTTGGCTATGTAAGTTTCTCCTATGAGCGAAGCTTTTGTTCCTATTTGTGATTGTATCTGGCATATTTTACCCATTTTGTGTGACCTATTTGCCCCATTGATGTTGGCCCAAGCTCAATTGTATCTAAACATCAAAAATTCTCCTCTTTTGAGCTGAGTTTTTTTTTTTTTTTTTTTAAGGGGGGGGGGGGGTGTGTCTCTGTGTGGAGTGGGTAAACGGATAGTCTCTCTCCTCTCACTCCATAGGTGTTTTCCCGGTATCGGCCAGGTGGGTTGTGTAAGCCGAGTGGTGTCCCATAGTGTGTGTGTGTTTCTTCCCAAGAGTGTGTGTCGGGTCATTATAGAGGCGTTCTGTGTGTTCCCATCCCGCTCACATTCTTTTGGCGCCCCCACTGAGGATCTTCTTCGAGTACCTTCTGCTTCGAGCTTCGAGCTTCGAGCTTCGGGATTCGGCATTACAGATTACACGTTACAGGTTACAGGTTGTAGGGACAAGTATAGGTGATTCACATAGGTACAGGTAGCTGGAGTACAATGATATACTAGCAGTGGTGTCACTTGCAGTTGTTGTGGGTATGCATCATTTGGCGCCTGTTTGAGCGCATTGTCTGTTGGATTGTACGTTACTTGTGGAAACTACCATGGTACGCCTTTGATCCATATTTGATTTTATTTGGCAGTCCCAGCCATTTTTCAGACTTGGTCTAGAAGATAGTCATTTCTGAGACTTGACTATACGAGATTTCCATAAGCCTTTGTGAGAGGGTCGATAGCGTGAGGTTTTATTGAGCTCGAGGAGTCTCAAATGTGAGATCCTTTCGGTGATACAGGTGGCTAGAGCACCCTTTTCATGACCTTGCCATAGGCTATGTACTAGTGATTCCTAATTGATGCTCGGGTTCTATTGTTGGCAGTTTATGCATACATATACAGTCTATATTTTGGGTTCTTACTATTCTACTTCTAGGGAAACTCTGCCAAAAATTTTCCAAATTATGATGGCTGGTTTTTTGGTCTTTGAAGCCATTTATGCTGTTATGCTACTGAAATTTTGGCAAAATCAGAGGATAAGAGAGGTGTGCTTTCTTGGGAGCTGCATGGTTGACTTTATTGGATGATCAAAATGGCCCTCAATTCACTCCTTTTCATTTAACTCAGAGAATCCAGATAAAGTTCATGTGTCCAGGAAGATTTTTTTCTAGCAGTGCATAGTCTTTATGTTCGGGCCAAGAAGATTAAGAGAGATCCTGGAATGTCCTTTGCCTGATGTAATTCCAATGATTAACTATGAAAACTCATTTTATGTGCATGTGTTTGTCCTTATCTAAAGTTGAGCTCCATTGAAGTTTCTGGGAATTGAGTCAGTCAAAACTTTTGGGTTCTTGCACGTGTGTTCAAAGGGGTTCTCAAAGCATCGTAACTTGGGTAGCCATGGCTTTCTCTTATCCGGAGTTTCATGGAAGAAGTGATGAAGATGTGGAAGACTTTTTGGAAAAGATGGAAGTTGCTTGCATTAGCAATCAGATTCACGATCTTGCACAGATGTTACGTATTCTCCAAATCTATTTGAAGAGTGATGCATGAGTTTGGTCCAAAGCATTTGAAGAGGAATTGCGTGTGGCTGATCCACTTGTAAGATTGAGTTGGGACAATCTAAGAAATGGATTGGAAGTGGAGTCTCTGAAGATAGAATATCCTAACAAAGTGTGGCAAGAAGTACAAGGTTTAGTGCAGAAGAAAGGTGAGCCATTAGATGCGTACATACATAAGTTTTCATTGACATGGGAGCGGATGTGCAAGGCCTTAGCACCACAAGTACCCCCGCCTGACATGATGAAGAAGGACAGGTTCTTGGCTGGTCTTTGGGAGAATATACGTTGGAGAGTGGAGCTAAAGAAGCCTAGGATATATGAAGATGCACTAGAGGTAGCAAGGAACAAAGAGTGGAAGCTGAGGAAAATGAGTCAGCTAGGAGTAGAGTATTTGCCCATGAGGTCAGAATTTCAGTCTATGGACTCTTTACAAGGTCGCATGCCAGGGGTTCAACATGAACCAGTGGTTGTTGTTACTCCTCAGGTTATGCCAGCAGTGGTCACTACATCAGTGCAAGATGATGAGCTAAGGCAAGACATGAGGCAAGTGGTAGTTTAATGAACAATCTCAGTCTAAACATGCTAGGTCAAGTGGGAAATAATTGAGGTCGAGGGAGATTTGAAAATCAGCCAGGAGGTGAAGAAATACCCAAGAATGGTGTTGGACAAAGCAATGGTAGGTTTTGGAGGCATACTCCCACATGTTATAATTGTGGAGAGTTGGGCCACATCAGCCCGCAATGTGATAAGCCACCAAGGATGGGGGGAGACATGTATCCATTGCCAAGATAGGTGCTAACTAGGTCAAATGATTATGGCATCAAAACTAAGGGAGAAGAAGGAACCAGTGGATTAACCCAGGAGGAAAAGGGAAAGACAAAAGTGATAAGTGTAGTCACCTTGGAGAAGGCATCAAAGCTAGAGGATACATTAGTGATGCCTATTGGGAAGAGGACCACAGAGGACAAGGAAGGAAGAAGTGCTCCAGGTCCTAGTAAGAAGAAGGGAAAGATCCATGAAGGCGAAGATGTCAAGGCCAAGAGGAAAAGAAGGGCTCGTCGCAAGTTTCATGTTTCAGATTTTCCACTAGGGGATGGGCAATTAAGCTATGACTTGAAGGAGGATCTGACAAGCAGGAAGGCAGATGTTACTTTTGGGCAGCTTATAGAGATGGTGCCTAAGCTAAAGAGACAGTGGAAGAGGACGGTTAACCCAATGGAGAAAGAGCCAGAGAGAGGTTCAGTAAAGGTGTTGGCAATGGATGAGCTACGAGACATTTACCCAATAGTAGATGTGTGGCACAAAAGAAAAAATATGGGACAAGGTTATGTGGATGGTGGAGCCCAGATATGTGTCATAACACACTCACGCGTTGAGAAGATAAGTCTCACCGTGACTGGGGTGCCAGGCTTCCGGATTAGATTGGCAAACCATCAAAAAGTAAAATGTATAGGTGTTGTAAAGAGCTTAGAAGTGGAGGCGTATGATGCAAAGGTGGTGGTTGATTTTCATGTGATGCCATCGGGGTTGGGAGCATATCCTATTATACTGGGTAGACCATGGTTACATGCAATGGGAGCTGTTCAAGATTGGTGACATGGTACGATTAGCCTCTATGGAAAGACAGGTGCCAAGAAGTTATATAACATGGACACAAGGAAACGATTGGAGGAGCTTTATGAAAATGAAGATGAGTCTAGTGATGAAGACTATTCCACAGTGTCTGTTGAGGACAGTGATAGTACTACTAGCAGTGATGAGGATGCTGATGTTGCATTTCTTTTGATGGACAAAGAAACCCAGGACTCTGGTTTAGTCTCATTTGCAAATGAGGTTGAAGATGAAAGTGAATGGCCTTATGAAGTGGTTGAAGGGTTGATGCAAACCAAGGTTGAATCGTCAAAGAAGCAAGAATTGATGACACAAATGATCAGTGGAGACCTCTCAGCTATGGAGAAGGAGATATATTTGCAAATGCTGGCTAGTTTTCCTGATTTGTTCATGACTTCATATGAAGAGATCAGAGGATTCAAGGGCGAAGAGATGCGTATAGAGATAAAATAAGGTGCTAAGCCAGTGCGACAAATGCTAAGAAGTATGGGTCAAGAGCAAATGAAAGCCTTGCGGGAAGAGGTAGACAAGTTATTGAAGGCAGGGTTCATAGTCCCAGTGGAGACCACAGACTGGGTGAGTCCAGTACTAGTCAGTCCAAAGAAGAATGGAAGGTGGAGGATTTGTGTAGATTTTTAACCCTTAAATGCATCCACTAAGAAGAACCCATATCCTCTTCCATTCATCGATCAGATCTTGGACTCAGTGGCAGGTTATGAGAGGTACAGTGTGTGTGATGGTTTTTCAGGCTATTTTCAATTGAAGATTGCTCTTAAATACCGCACAAAGACAATTTTTATTACGCCATGGGGCTGCTATTGCTACACAGTATTGCCATTTGGGTTGTCAAATGGACCTTCCTTCTATCAAGAGAGAGCAAATTGGGTGTTGGAACCTAGTTGTGTTAAATCTTTTATGGACGACTTCTGTGTCTACAACAGTAGGGTTGAACTCCATGAGAAGTTGCAGATGGTATTGGCTCGATATGATGAATGTGGAGGACAACTTAATCCAAAGAAATGTCATCTAGCACAGCCAAGGGTGAATTCATTGGGCCATATGGTGTCAAAAAATGGCATTGAGGCTTATCCAGACAAGGTTAAGTCTATTATTCTTCTTCCATCACCTACGAGTACAAAGCAATTGGCAACCTTTATACACAAAGTGAAGTACATGGCACGGTTTATTCCATTGTCTTCACAACTCCTTTATCCATTACAACAAGTGGCAAAGCATGACCCATTGCAATGGGATGACAAATGTGAAGAAGTGTTTCAAGAGGTGAAAGAGGTGTTAGGGGGGTTGTCAGCCATGCAGGCTCCTGATTGGGAGCAAGTGTTTTATGTAAATCCATCAGTAGGGGATGATGCCATTGGAGCCATGCTATTGCAAAAGGGGAAGGGCAGCCATTATATGCGCCCAGTGTATTGTGCAAGTCGAGTGAAGCTGGTAGCAAAGAGAAAATTCTCGGAAGTAGAGCTAGTGATGGCCAGTGTAATATTTGCTTGTCGACGATTTCATCATTACTTGCTACCACGACCTTTTGTTTTCTTGACGAGTTATGCTTTTTTTCCACAGTTAATTAATGGCACTAACATGTCATATGTGCTGAAGAAATGGGTAATTGAGCTGCAAGTGTTTGAGTTCTCTTTCCTAGTGGAAGACAGTACAAGGGCTACCCTAGCTCATTTGTTGACTTATAAGGAGAATCCCCTCCTTGTTAAGGAAGAGGTGGTGATAAAGGTAGTCGAAGAAGCTCCACAGATCAGCAATGCACATGTTTTGTTCTTTGATGGCTCATACAGAAAGAGCCATGATGCGGCTTCAGGGGGTATAGCACTTTATGATCCAGAGGGGAAGCTAGTATGCAAGAGAGGGTTCAAATTGGATGCCCATAGTAACAATGACGTTGAATATGCGACATTGGAAGCTGGATTACATATTTGTTTGAAGCATGGAATTAGAAGGTTGAGCATAAAAGGTGATGCCTTGTTAGTTGTGAAGCAAGTGTTGGGTGTGTGGAAGACCAAGAACACCTCATTGAAGGAAATGTGTTTCAGGATTAAAGGCCTGTTAAAAAAGTTTGAAGCATGGAGCATCAGACACATTGTACATGCTCTAAATGGAGAGGTACATGAAGCAGCTCAAAGCATGATTGGGGAGCTATTTGTGTTGAGGACCAATTTACCTCTTTATCATGGTCGGGAAAGTTTGGCTCAAGAAGAGGAGTTTTTGCTAACAGGAATCATTCGGAAGGACATTCAGAACTCTAAGAAGTATGGTTTTCTGCATAGAGCATCCAGGTACAAATTGATTGGCGATGTCTTATACATGAAAGGGGCTGATCTCGTGTTGAGACGTGTAGCTTGGCGGGAGGAGCTTTATAGAGTTTTGGAAGAGAATCATGAAGGCGCATGTGGCGGCCATTTTGATCTAAAGATCACCTTGCATAAGATCTTGCAAGAGGGGTATGTATGGCCTAGTTTGCACAAGGATGTTCACCATTGGTGTAGGTCTTGCAATAGGTGTCAAGCATTTGGGAAGAGAGTGTTGAAGCCAGAGCTACGAAAAACCATTATGGCGGTTGATGTGTTTGAAAAGTGGGCAATTGATGCAATAGGCCCGTTACCTATCATAAGCAGGGTCAAAAGCTATATTTTGACTGCAGTGGACTATCTCTCTAGATGGGCAGAGGCTATAGCAATAAAACAGATCACTGCAAGGGATGTGGCAAAATTTGTGTACAATGAAATATGTTGCAAGTTCGGGGTGCCATTGGAGCTACTTTCAGATAAGGGGCCAGGATTTAGAGCTAAACTGCTAGACTTCTTACGCGCAAAGATGAAGATTAGGCACCAGCATACCACTCCTTATTATCCGCAGTGTAATGGCTTAAATGAAAGATTCAATGGTGAGTTGGTACAAATTCTTTCGAAAGTGACAGAGCACCAAGGAAAGAATCGGGATTTGGAATTGCCTAGTGCATTATGGGCTTACCGTACTTCGATGAAGACAGGTACAGGGTTTACTCCATTTCATTTGGTATATGGAAAGGAAGAATTATTGTCTGTGGAAGTGGAGTTGCCTACAGTCAAGATGTTAGAAAAGTTTCTTGGGCCGCCTAGTGATGCATTCAAAGAGAGGCTCTTACAGTTACAGGAGGTTCAGCTGGATAGGATGAGTGCATTGGAGCATTATGGGCAGATGCAAGATAGGACTTTGGCAAAGATAAATGAAAAGGTCAAAAGTAAGGGTATCAAGAAGCATGACTTGGTTTTGCGCTACAACAATAAGCGAGACAACACCTTCCAAAAGAAGTTTCAGATTAAGTGGGAAGGCCCTTTCAAGGTAGTGGAGTGTTTTCCGAATGGTACATATCAGCTGGCTAACCTGGATGGTGTTCTACATAAGTCAAGGGTAAATGGATTGTGTCTTAAATTATATCATGCCAGGTTAATGATGGTGGAGCAAGATGAGTTGTCTGTGGATCAAGCAGTGTTGGTGAAGGATGAGAAGACTTGTAACGCTGCGAGTCTCATATCGCTTTTTGCTGCTGCTGATCATGAATGATCTAGCAGGCTAGGGGATGGGCAAATTATGTCAGGAGTTTTTTGGATCAAGTGATTGCACATATGTACATATACATGCATGGTGCATTAAATAAAGAATTGCCCATTTTCTAGAGCCAGGTGGTTTCGTGGGACCCACATGTGTACAGGTAGGACAATATGTACATAGTGCATCGATTTTCACTATCACCAGTACAAGTGTGTTTTTTCTATAATAATGAGGATTTGATAGCACGTAAAACTTCTCAAGGAAGCTATCCATGGGCCGACGACATGAGGTAAGCAGGTGCGTCAGATGGCATCTAGTGGCGTCAAGAGGTCGAATGGGGTCAATACTTGCACGTGGATAAGTACGGGCACAACGTGGATGGTTTCTTGTGATAATTATGCAGATAGGTCATCATGAGGACCATATTTTGGGGCCACTTCACGTGGTTGCAGGATGCATTATTGATCCATCTTGAATGTACTGTGCCAGCTATTTTCACCTCATCAATTATGTGAACAAGAAGATGCACCTGAATGGTTAGCATGGTAGTAGGAAAGTGTTTCTCAAACATGCACACAACCTCCATAGCGTTTAGTTTGGCAAATGGTTTGGAGTCTAAATTGATCTCCTTTGGTGAGATCCATTGCACCAACTTCGCAAGTTTGTAGATTGTGCTACAGACATCAAGAGACAAACATCCCTCAATGACCATCGGTAAAATAAACTGCGAAACACATCTAGCAATGATATTAAAGTCCACACATGAATTTGTTACACAATTCTCACTATGATATATTCCACTTCAAACATACTTAACACATTTTATGCCAGTTGTGTGACTTCAAAATGGTAAGCTTCCCTCATTAGGGAAAATTTGGACTCACAAAGGGGCCTTATAAGGAGTTTGACTTCCTCTCTCATGTCCAAAATGGGCATGTGGTAAATTTTTTGCAAATCAACTCTAAACTTGGCGAAGATTTGACAATTAGAATCTACTCTTCAAGCTCTTTCTATTGATATATAGCACAACATGAGATTCCTCATATTTTGAAAGATTCTATTTTTTATCACATCACAAGAGAATAAAAAATAGAATCTTTCAAAATATGAGGAATCTCGTGGCGTGCTATATATCAATAGAAAGAGCTTGAAGAGTAGATTCTAACTGTCAAATCTCCGCCAAGTTTAGAGTTGATTTGCAAACATTTTACCGCACACCCGTTTTAGACATGAGAGAGAAAGTCAAACTCCTTATAAGACCCCTTTGTGAGTCCAAATTTTCCCTAATTTCTTTAGTGAAACACGTTCGGAGCGAGTGCATTATGCCAATGGGGGTCCGCACAGATCGAATGGTCTCTTTTACTTTGAGTTCTTGGGCTCCTGTCAAAACCCATGGCGCTTTAGGGAGTTTTATCGATCCATCGTATGTTGTCTGCTGCCAATATTGCTCCATACGATCCACATTTCTACGGTCAACCCTGGCTCCCAAAGTATTTTTCTTACCGGTCAAATGATATATTCCACTTCAAGCATACTTAACACATTTTATGCCAGTTGTGTGACTTCAAACTGGTAAACTTCGCTTCTTTAGTGAAACACGTTCGGAGCGAGTGCATTACACCAATGGGGTCCGCACAGATCGAATGGTCTCTTTTACTTTGATTTCTTGGGCTCCTCTCAAAATCCATGGCGCTTTAGGGAGTTTTATCGATCCATCGGATGCTATCTGCAACCAATATTGCTCCATACGATCCATATTTCTAAGGTCAACCCTGGCTCCCAAAGTATCTTTCTTACCGGTCAGATGGTCCCACAGCAGATTATCCACATTCTTGAATATGTGCATTGGATCGAGCAAGTGATTGATCATGAGTCTGAGCCAATATGGTAATTTGTACCATAGAGAGAGTCTCTTCATCCCTGGGACAAACCATCATCACACATCTCCTTCTGCTCTAACCATGCTTGTGCAGACATCCTTGGTGGCACTCTTCCCAAAAGCCCGTCACGTAACTCATGATTCTCTAGAAGATACACTTGATGACCTTCGAGTAGATTTGCTTCTTCAATGAGGGAGCCCGACGTGCATTAAGTCTAGGTCTACATGTGACACATGCTCTGTATCTGCTTTTTTGAAGCCCTGCATGCATGTATACACATGACAATAGATAAGCTTAAGAAAAACCAAGATTTACAATGTTTGAGTTTAAGAGTAAATCACATGAGCATTCTATTAGTTTGAGATAGTCATGCATGGTCCACATTAGAATTCCTTTGTTCAAAGCATTCCGTCGACCTTTGTGTTGGCTCATATCCACCACTTCTATGCCAATCCACAATTGTTGTAGCTCTTCCAATAGTGGAAGAATATGCACATCCATATTCTTCACTTTATATCGCCCGAGCACAATCAAGCTTAGACACCACAGGTGCCCCTTCTTGGTAGTCAACCACGGGGGAATGTTGTAGTTGACGATGACAACGGGCCATACACTGTAAGATATTGATCTCTGACCGAATGGATTTACACCATCCATAGCCAGTTCTATGCACAAATTTTGAGCTTCCCTGGCAAAATCTGGCCATGTATCATCTAAATGTTTCCAAGATGCACAATCTGCAAGAATCCATAGCACACCATCCAAAGATCTATTCTCCTCGTTCCATGATGCTAGGGCGGCCCCTCTGACTTATACTAGTATCATATCTCAGGGAAGGAGGAGTCATGGAGGAGGGGAAGGGCGTCTCTCTTTCTTTCTTCCAAGAGGCGTGGCCTCGCTATCTTTCTCTCGCTTGTCGACGTTCCATGGCAGCAGGGCGTACACCTCAAAGGGTAATAGGGCATGCATGATCTCCCTCTTTATCTGCATTTTTAAACATGGAGAAGGAGGCATGGCCACAAGAAACAACTCTTGTTTATAGGAGGCAGTCAAGAATAACAGTGGGAATGACCACTTGTAGCAACAAAGACAGGGAGGTCGAACATCATCGTAGCCGATGAGGGTAGGTTGGATGGGATAACATGGACAAGGGAGTCAATTCTCCTTTCTAGCATGTCCGACGGGAACCCGGGGAGGGCACCTAATAAAAATGTAACCTATCACGTGAGTTCAAGACAAGGGTATTTAAAGTTCTTGAAACTTACATAAATATATATACAAAAGGGTATTATTTTTTCAAATTTGAAAAAGACTTACAATTTTTAAAAGAAAAGGGTACATTATATTCTTTGAAAAATTCACAGTTAAGGGGTTTTACAAACATGTCTTGAACGCATGTGATATAGTAGTTTTACACATAGTGAACCCCCCCAACACGAGAAGCACCACACACTATACTCTCTCTTCTCTCTGGTGTGCTCATTGTTGATGGCCTCTGTTGTTGCAGTAGCCATGAAGAAAGTTTCTTTTTCCTTAAGTTTGGGTTCCCAAGGGGTATCCCTAAGGCCATCCCAAGAGCACCTTCCCATCAATATTAAGAACTTCTTGTGGTGATGCTCACCAGAAGGCTTCAAGCAAGGACACATGCAACTTGCATGCACAACATGCAGCCAACAAGATATCCCTTTGGAGTTCGCAAGAGCAGCAAGGTCTTGTAACAAAGGACCCACATACAAGGTCAATGATTTTGAAGGCAAGGGCACTACATGCAAGGCATGCATGGCTGAAGAGTGCATCAAAGGAGGCTATGCAAGGCATGACATGCACGTAGTGAGGTACAAAAGATCAGCTTTGAGCTTTAGTGCGAAAAGCCTTTGTAACTCACGGCTCGATAATCTTTGATAATCCCAAGTTGAGCACATGATTTGAGAAGCAGAACTTGAGTACACCGTATTCTAATTGAGCTTGAAGTTTTATACGAGAATAGAAACAAGGTAACATATTTAAATTTTGTTTTTTATCAATTGATTACCCCCATAGTTGATGTAGGGTGGCAAAGTTTCCTAGTAGTAATGTCTAGTCACGTTGTGACTGGTATTGCAAGGAGCAAGGCTCCATACAAGGGTGCTGATAAGCAAGGCTTGTGTAGTCCAATGTTGTCTTATTGCTTTCACAACATTTGTAGTTTTTTCCTACAACTCTATGAAAATGCAAGGCTTTTTACGACTAAGGTTCTAGGGATGCAAGACCATTCAAAAGCATGTCTTGCTTGCTGGATTGCTAGCAACCTGGATAACAAAGAGCAAATATGAGCTCAAGTCAGGCAAGGCCTGTGATTTGTAAACTCAACATACTCAACAAGGCGGACCATTGATTACTACTTCAAGACGTTGGCCAAAAATGGTAGGATAGCACTCCTAGGCAAGATGTCTACCATTAATGCAATCAAGCACGTCTATGATCCTCAGCAAGTATCTATTTGATGCAACAATGAGATTTGTTGCTCGTTTTGGGTCATCCAAGATAGAGGATCAAGGATCCATAGCTTACATTGGCCATATACTTTCTTGGCAAAAACACGGCTTCCAGGAGCATGGCTCTATATCTATATGCATTGAGTGCAAGGTCTCTTCAATGCCTATACAACTTGCCAAACTGCGGCCAAACTAAGGTAAACCATGTTAACTTTCATTTTTCAATTTTAACTTATTCACTTTTACAGGACTTTCTATGATGCCACCTTGACAAGAAAATGTTTCTTTTCTCAAGCAATGGTTGGCATTTAGATGAAATTTGATATCTAAGTTTTTGTAGCTATCTTTTTCACTATTGAGCAATCGCATGATTCTCAATAAGATGTATTTTGGCAAGGCCATTTTTCTATGCAAACTTGACAAGGTTGACTCTCTTTGACATTTTCTGTGTTAATTGAAGCATTTGTTTTTTATAAGCACTGAGGGAAGTTATGTCTCATATTTTTGATGGACTTCTAGGAAGCAAGGCTTCATATAAATACATATTGCATAGCAGTTTCCAATGTTTGGTATATGACATTAGCATACGAACTTGGGAAAACTTTGCAACATGTTGGTATGTTTTTTCAATAAAGATCGGAATGGACCAAGCCAAGAGGGTATGCAAGAGACATCCGACAACTCTAGAAGTATTAGCATACATGAGTATGTGACACATTCATGTGATGACCACTCGTCTCAGACAGGCGACAAGGTTAGTAAATTTCAAGTGATGCTTGTTTTGTTTGCAATTTACCTTCCATTTCAAAAATATTTCTTTATGGTGCAACGCAAGGTGCTTTGCTAGACTTTATGTAAACCAAGGTTTCTCTTATGTGCCAAGGTATTATTGTGATTGAGTTTTAATGGATAACTCATGATTGGTTAAGTCATGTGATTGGGCTTTTAGTGGACTCGTTAAGTCTTAATGTAGAAAATACCTTAGTGATTTGAGTTATTATAAACATTGAGAATAATATACGTGTACACTCAAGGGAACTCTCAAATTACTACTATATTAGAAAGCCCTTGGAACAACTGTTTACACAAAAACTCAAGAAAAGAAGTTGTTGCTCAAACAAATGGAACCACCTTCTTTTAAAGAAAAGGGTGATGGTATTGAGAAGGATGCATAAGTATGGATTGAAGCTATGGATGATTACTTCTCTTCTACAAAGAGTGCACTTATTATAAATCAAACAATTCTAGGGATGTTTCACCTCTTGGGGGAAGCAAAATTATGGTGCAAATAACATTTCCATGACATGGAGGTATTAGAGAGCTCTGAGAGTTGGAGAAAAATTAAGCAAGCAGTGAAGGAAATATATTTTTGTCTTGCCCATGACAAGATAAAGATGAATGAGTTTTTAAGCTTGAAATAATATAGTTTATCCCTGGAAGAGTACTACTCAAGGTTTGTAAGGCTTAGACGTCACGCACCATCAATGACCATAGAGCAGTAGATAGCCAATGTTTGTCAAGGTTTGAGAGAGCCTTTTAGCTCATTATTAGAATCCAGCAAACCTACCACTGTACAATATGCATTACTACAAGATAATCCCTTAACGAAGGACCAGCAGATTAGAAGGAGAGTAAAAAAAAATCAAAACTTCAATGGTGCCAAGCACCACGAAGATCTCCCAATGATAGACAACCACAAAGAGCTTATGCTACTAATTGCAAAAATCCTCAACCCTTGGATGTTCGATGATTTGAATGTGGAGTGTGGGAAATAGGGTTGCAGAACACACACACCTTAGAGAATACAAAGAATCTCAAGGAACACAACAAAGAGTAGCATTACTAAGTATGCAATGAAATGATAAGTTAGCCCTACAGTGATGAGAGTATATATAGTGCACGGGTGAAAAAACCTCCTAGGGAGGGAAAAAATTCCATGGTGGCGGTCCTTAGTGTGTTCACACACATCAATAACACATATGTATGGTAAAAACTCCCCCTAGTAGTGATGTGATGAACAAGAGTTTGCACATAGTGTACATATAGGTAAGTGCCATGCCATGAGTGCATGATCAATCCACAAAGGGAAGTAATCCAAAGCTTTGTTGAAAGCTTTGAACTTCTCATGAGGCAATGCCTTTGTGAAAAAATATGCAAGGTTGTCTTGTGTTTTCACATAAGCCAAGTTGGTCTCTCCGCATGAAAAAATTGGGTACCTTGCAACTGCCAATGCGCTCTAACTCTTAATGTTGATGACATTGGCAGTTCCCTAGACGACACCAAAATTATCCATAAGGAATCTAAGCCATACATACTCAATCATAGTTGTAAAAACTACCCTGTATTTAGACTCACAACTGGAAGTGGACACAATAGGTTTCTTCTTGCTCAACCATGATGTGCATGTACTATCGAGTATGAAACAAAAACACTTGTGGACACTCGTGTGTCGAAACAACCAGTCCAATATTAGTCCAAAAAAAGCATGTAGATATGGCGGCAAAAATACCCCCTTGGGATTAAACAAGCCTAGATAAAAAGTGCTATTAAAGTAGCACAAAAATTCTCTTATTAACAGCTATCCAATGATTAGACCCTGGCTATGCATAAGTCTATTGATTTGGGAACCTACAAACTCAATATCAAGCCACGTGTTTCATACATAAATGAGGCGTCCAAATCAATTTGTTAAAGAATGACATTGGCAAGATCACGAGCATCATGAAGACTCAATTTTAAACTTGTTTCCATGGGAGTAGCAATAAATTTTCAAACCTCAAGTCCAAATTTACATAGAAATGTCTCTATCTAACTTGTTTGGCACATGGCAATACCACCAGCACATCGCTTAAGCTATATGCCAAATTAATGATGCAGCAAACACAGATATTTCATCTTGAAAGTAGCATTTAAATCAGCCCTAAATTCAGCAATATATGTCTCATTAGCAAACCATCAACATAAGGAGCAAATATGAGAAGTACATAACCCTAACGCTTTACATAAAATGAGCTTTCTGTGGGATTTTTACAAAAGCCTCATTTAACTAAATGGGTCTCGTCTTTCTCATACCAAGCATGAGGAAAATGCTTCAACCCATACAAAGTTTTCTTACATTTGCACACTTTCTCCTCTTGTCCTTTCTTAACAAAAATGCAAGGTTACATGACATAAACTTCCTCAAATATGTCACCATTCAAGAAAGAAATCACAATGTCTGATAGATATACATCTTATCCAAAATGATTAGCCAATGCACAGTAGTCATACGATAAGTGGGAGAAAAAGTTTCTTCATAATCTATGCTTGTAAATTCACTTCATACCAATGGACTTTTTGTCAGAAATCACATAAATTTTTCATTCTCTATAAGTGCATCATATTTTGGTTGCATGGAAGCCATCCATGTTTTTGAATATATGCTTCATCAAAAGATAGAAGCTAGAAATAGCCAAATCATAACAATCGGATACATAAGATGCATGGAAAGAACCTAAACAAGTATGCTTAGGCAAAGATGCGTCCAAATTACTATCACCCAATGTATGCACCAACTATTTTGGCATACCTCTAGCTTGCTCATTCTCAGCCCTTTCCACATCAAGCACCTCATGTACATATGCATCAATAATACACTGATCTATAACATTTTCTAAAACCCCTAGAGGTTGTACATTTTCCTCATTTAAATTTCCATTAAAATTTTCACCAATGAAAAGAGGCAATAAAGTGTCATACATGTCATGTGAGCTTATATTATTGTCACTAGTACATGATAACAAGGGCTGAACAGAATCTTGCACAAACACAATATCTTGTGAAGCCAAGATACGCTTTGTTTGTAGATGGTTCAACCTATAACCTTTGCTTTCAGTACTATAACCAACAAAAATTCATTCAACAGCCTTATCTTCCAATCTTCTATATATGTCTATGGTAGAAAGCATAAGCTAAACAACAAAAAATAAGCATGTGATCAATAAATGGATTTCTAGCATTCCATGATTCATATGGAGTCATAGATTATAAAGGTTTTCTAGGACACCTATTGAGTACATTAGTAGCATTGTTAACTGAGTCAACGTCAATTAACAGAAGCTGCTAAAAATTGAAGACGTACGGATGTACATCGAAGATCAAAGTGAAGAAGCGGTAAAGATTGGAGTTACACATTTTCCTTATTTTCCCAAAATGGTCACGTATTGTAAATTCCCAATTTATTTTAAGCCATTGTAATATTTAATGTGTTACGGGCTCAATGGGAGTTCCAAGTTGTAAAGAACAGGTCAGTTACTATACCTAGGTTGTAGATACAATAAGTGTGGAGTCTCAAAGGTCTTGGACGCCGAACATTACACATTTTAAACCTTGGCTAAAGTATAAAATCCAGCTTTGTAAATATTTTAATAAGTTTTTGGATAAGAAATATACAGTGAGGTAACGGCACTCACTTCTCTCCTTCTCGCGCTTCCTACTCCTTCTCCGGTTGTCACATTGCGAATGCATTTGTTGCATTGCAACCGCAGGTAAGAGCTCTATGCATTGACGCAAGCCATTCAGAGTATTTTGTAGCTTTTGGCATCGCCGACCCACGGCCTAATTCCTTCATAATTAAGAATTTACACTTTTAAATGGAAAACTAAGCATAGGCCGGGTATTGGGGCATCATTGCTAAGCATTTAGATGCATTCTGGGTCAAAAACGACTAGGTCAAAAATCCACTGCTTCTGTTAATAATCACAATTTTGGAACTTGACCTAAAGTGGGATTTGATACCATAGGCATGTGTGTTTAGGTCTTATAAACTTATCCTAGAAGTTTCGTTACGTTTGGATGTCATTTGATGCTGTAACGAATGTGATTTGCTTGCCAATGACCAATTGGCTTTTGGTGATTTCAGTCACTTGAGTGTAGCCTGAATTAGATGCGAGTTGTTAGTTGTGTTCCAAGAGATTGACAACCTCTTGTAGCCTCTATGCACTAGTTGAGTCAACTTCATCCCATGGTTTGACAAATTAATCATGGTTCTTGCTAATACTGCAATAAGATAGGACAGTGAGGTTAGACATGCGTCCCATAGTTGGCGTCATTGCCGGGGACGAATAGACCTAAACTAGAAAAAACATGAGCGTTTTGTGTAATTGTCCATTAACTTCCTCTAGGTTCACCTAGAGTAAAACTTTCTTTTTAAAAAACGCATAGCTTAAGAGTGTCGTCTTTTGCTGTGTAGAGGTAGCTTGGAGGTAAGTTGTACTTGCCGAGTGCCTTTAGGATGGTACGATTGTAGATTTAGATTAGGATTTGGAGAATGATTGGTGGAAGAGACAAGTCTTAAGAGCAAGGCTCTGAAAAACATAAAAAACATAAGAAAATGAGTGTTTGTGGACACTTTTCACAACCCCATTGCATGAGAACCTAGGAGTAGGGTAAGTAGGATCCGAGGTGGATTTCAGAACATTGCTCAATCCAAACGAATCATCTGTGAGTTGTTTATGTAAAGTTGCATAGTTTCAGATCTACGACTAGAAATAGCACGAAAAGACTCCAAACCACTCAATCCAACTGGAGAGTAAGCCTAAAAGTTGTATGAACCAGTGGGTAAGCTCAAGGACACTTTGAGGTAAAATTTTCAAAAGTTTGTTAAAACTCAGATTATTTACTTTTTCTTGACATTTTAAGCCAAATTAAGTTTTGAGTTGATTTATAGGCTCAAAATAGATCATGAAAAGACTGTCCAATGAAAAAGTTCAAAAAAGTGCTCATTTTAGGTATAAAGTTAATAATCGTGATTATGAACTTTCAGCTCAGATTTGACCAAGGTTCATACCATTGACTCCTTGCATGTATACAAACAACTTTTGTAAAGGCCCAAAAGATTTGGATCACCAAATTGGCAAAAAACTGGGTAAAAACTAAAGTTTGTAATGACTTTTTGAGTCTTGAGTGTAAATTGGAGAAAAATTTGTCCAAACTTGATGAAACTTGTTTCATAGGCTTATATTGATGTGATAAACATGTGTATATGCTCAATTGATCAAAAAGATAAAAAAGTTGCCAGTTGTAAATAATCGTGATTATTTACATCTGTCTAATTTTTCAACTTTTTTGACGAAGTCAGCATACCACTAGTTTTACCATGTTTTAATAAGCCCACAAACCAAATTTGGTAAGATTTGGATCATTGGATTCAAAATTGTGACCAAATTTGCAAAGTCAATCTGCGGACAAAAAATTGATGACCATTTTACCAAAAATAGTATAAACTTGATGAAACTTGGCTAGAGACCTTAACTTGAGGTGCTTAACAAATCTGTGTCAAGATTGGAATAGCAGAAGTAAATAATCGCGACTATCTATATCTGCTCCAAAAATTGACAATCTTGCATATTTGGGCATACCACAAGGTCAAGCATAGCAAGTAGACCCCACAAATCAAATTTGGTGAAATTTGGATCACAAAAGTGAGACTTAAGTCAGATTCTTGAAATCAGAGTCTGCGGACACGAAACAGTTGATAAACTTGATGAATCTTGTCCAAATTAAGTTTTAACTTGACTCAGAGACTCAAAAGAGATCATAAAAAGATTTTTTAGGGAAAAAGTTGAAAAAAATTGTCATTTTAGGTCAAAAGTTAATAATCACGATTATGAACTTTTGGCTCAAAACTGATCAAGGTTGATATCAGTGATTCATTACATGTGTACAAACAACTTTTGTAAAGGCACAAAAGATTTGCATCACAAAACATACCAAAAACTTGATAAAAATTGAAATCTGACTTAATGTCAAGAAATTGAGTCTGACTTGATGAATCTTGTCCAAATTAAGTTTTAACTTGACTCAGAGACTCAGAAGAGATCATAAAAAGACTGTTTAGGGAAAAAGTTGAAAAAAGTTGTCATTTTAGGTCAAAAGCTATAATCGTGATTATGAACTTTTGGCTCAAAATTGATTAAGGTTAATACCACTAAATCATTACATGTGTACAAACAACTTTTGTAAAGGCACAAAAGATTTGGATCACAAAACATGCCAAAAACTTGTTAAAAACTAAAATCTACCTGAATGTCGAGAAATTGAGTCTGACTTGATGAATCTTGTTCAAATTAAGGTTTAACTTGATTCATAGGCTCAAAATAGATCATAAAAAGACTCTCCTTTGAAAAAGTTGTCATTTTAGGTTAAAAGTTAATAATCACGATTATGAACTTTTGACTCAAAAATGATCAAGATTGATACCAGTGATTCATTACATGTGTACAAACAACTTTTTTAAAGGCACAAAAGATTTGGATCACAAAACATACCAAAAACTTGTTAAAAACTGAAATTTGATTGAATGTCGAGAAATTGAGTCTGACTTGATGAATCTTGTCTAAATTAAGGTTTAACTTGATTCATAGGCTCAAAAGAGATCATAAAAAGGCTGTTTAGGAAAAAAGTTGAAAAAAATTTATCATTTTAGTTCAAAAGTTAATAATCGCGATTATGAACTTTTGGCTCAAAATTGATCAAGATTGATACCATAGACTCTAAGCATGATTGCAAACATCTTTTGTGAAGGCTCATGAAGTTTGGATCACAAAACACACCAAGACCTTGATAAAAACTAAAATTTGTACTAAATGTCGAGAACTTGAGTGTGCCTTGGTAAATCTTGTTCAAATTCAATGAAACTTGACTCATAGGCTTATCTTGATGTGTTAAACAAGTGTACATGCAGATGACCAAAAGTAAATAATTGCGATTATTTACTTTTTGAAAAAAAGTTTTCCAAAAAAAACAAACAAACAAACAAAAAAATTGGAGTAAATAATCGCGATTATTTACTTTTGCTCCAGAGTTGAAAATTTTTGCACAACCGAGTATACCACAGGGTCAAGCACATCAAGTAAACTCCACAAATCAAATTTGGTGAAATTTGGATCACAAAATTGAGACTTAATTAAGCCAGATTCTTGGAATCAGAGTCTGCAGACACTAAACAATTGATAACTTGGACAAATCTTGATCAAACTCAACCAAACTTGTCCAAAGACCACAACAAGGTAATTACTTTGCAAAACAAGCCTAAAAAGTGTAAAAACTGAGAAAAGTAAATAAGCAAGATTATTTACTTTTGAACCCGAGAAACAAGATTTTGGACTTTTGAGCTTGTACAGTGCTAGAACAACATAATACAAGGCGACTTGTCAATTTTGGGTTCCATCAGATCCAAATTGGTACCTCTTAACTCAGTTTCAAGTTGCAGATTAGTCCTTTAGCACCTTGCAAAGGTAGAATTTGGAAATCTCAATTGCTGACTCACTTAGCTCAAATTGAAAAACCAGGTTGCAGGCAAAGAATTGGGAGCTTGATAAGAGCTGAACTCAAGTCAAGTGGAAAAAATGGATAACAATCTAATCTGCAAGTTAGGTTATTCAAGGCCTAGCTTTTCATCATTTCAAAGGCTGCAATCAATTCTGACACTTTCGAGCTAGAGTTAAAGAGAAATCGACTACCAAAAGTACTTTGGCAAAGGCAGTCTTATCAAACTTGAGCATAAGTTTTTTTGCTAATCAATACAAAAGTCTACTAGGAGACAGTTTTTACAGAACTAGTCGACATGGAATCATCTCGAGCTAAGAGTTCAAGTACAGCAGAGAAAGCTAGTAGTAGTGGTAACACATGTACAAGTGCAACAGAGCAAATTTTACAGCTTTATGGCTATAATGGAGATAAAGTCTTGTATACAGATTCAAAAGGCCATAGATACTTGATGACTAGCAAAAGCAGCACAAGAGCCAAGATTCTCCTGATCACAGTAAAAACAAATTCAGAGAACTCCCAGATGTTCACAGACTTCAGTGGAGCCAGGTATTGCAAGCTCAAAGATGAAGTGCAGATAAAAGTTCAAAAAGTCAACCCAAATGGCTATCCAAAAATCTGCACAAGCTCGCAAAGCATCCAATTAGTGCATATGCAATCAGGGTCATTGTACATGGATTACAGTGGTCAGATCTACAATCGAGAGTCAGTAATGAAAGATCCAACAGATCAACCACTAGAAGCCAATCTAATTGGAGAATCGATCCAAAGATGGTACAAAGGTCAAGATGGAGCAATCTATAGCTTGATGCTTAGTGTTTTAAAAGAAGATGCCAACAACTTGGCAAGCATAGAAGCAGAAACTTCTCAGCAAGAGTTTGACATGACAGAGCCAATTGAAATACCACTAGTCATGGCGTATTGCTCAGATTGTGGACGAAAAGGTGGACATTTTTCTGAAGATTGTCCAAGAAATCCTGACAACAGGAATACATCAACTGCCAAGCAAGATACAAAGCAAATTGGCGAATCTCGATGTAAGTGCATTTAACTCGTCACTTTTTATGCAATCAGATGATTCTGCACTACCATTAGAAGCACCAATAAAAACACTGCAAGTTCAAAGTCAGCATAAAGATGCACATACACCTGAAAAGCTTAAACTTCTTGAGCAATAACTTGAGCAATAACTTCTTGCATGAATTCAGTCAAGGTGTCAAGATATCACCAAAGGTTGAAAAGAATGTTAGATTTGTAAATGATTTTGCATCCACCACTGACACAAGTGTGCAATCATTCACGAGTCTACGAGACACATCAAATAGAATGATGTTAGCTTTGTTGGTACCCATAATTCATATGCACACTATGTGGACCAAAAAGGACAACTGTACAAAAGGGATCAGCCATTGTTTGAACGGCCCACATACCAATTCATAGAAGTACATCCAATGATAGATCAGAAAGGATGGTTCATTTCAGAGGAAAGAATCTATTATAACCCATCCTCTCTATTGCTGAAGGATATTACTCAAGTGAACCCAGAGATCTGTTGAGAGACAAACTCTCCTCCGTCGGAAATCAAACTTCGATGTTATGACAAAACGAGCATATACTTTGACCAAAATAGTCGTAGATATAGACGAGAGTCTAGCATCTATGATGCATTGGGTCCTGAAATCACAGAAGCTCAAATCATAGGAGACCCATGGGATAGACAATACCAGGGCAAAGATAATGCTATCTACATATTGACTTGGGGAATAATTTGTCATGTTTATTGAAGATACATAGGAAACTATGCAAAAGGTTTACAGATACCAAATGTCAAAAGTGCTAGCCAAAGTGTACCTTCACAATCCCAAAAGGTTAGACTCAACCAGAGCCAGACAGTTTTAAGCTCTCACAATGAAGCAGGCTATAGTGATCACCCTAGGAAGGGGGGAGCTACAAATTCATCAAGCTCAGCTCTAGTACCAGAAAATGCTACACCAGCTAGAAGCCCAAGAACTTCTAGCCAGCAGACCCCTTCAAAGAAAAAACCATTGAAAGATCATATGGTTGTTGAAAGTTTTTCATTGACCCAGAAACCATCAAAATCTACAGAAAAAACCATTGAAAGATCATATGGTTGTTGGAAGTTTTTCATTGACCCAGAAACCATCAAAATCTACAGAAAAATTCTTCTATGAAGATCATCGGGGGCAAAAGTTTCAGTTGATCTCCACAAGTCAGCGTCAAAAACCAACAAATCCCATAGTGATTAAGCAATTGGATGAGACCAATCTCCCATATGCATATCGAGATGCAAATGGAAATGATTCTCAACAGGTTCATGACCTTGTACAAGCCTCTACGGATGATAAACCTGGAGTCAAGGACTATCTAAAGATGATGCAATGCCTCAAGCTACCAGAACAGGTGATAAAAAAGACAAAATCAATGAAAGCTAAAGTCCAAAAGGCCACACAAAGGTCACCATCAAAATCTCCTTCAAAGAGACAGATTCTGCCAGAAAGCACAGTGGATCTTCTAAGATCAAAAGTTACTCAAATGTAGGAACACAATGCTCAACAGTTGCAAGAAAAAGGTGCAATATTACAAAAACACAAGCCAACATCCACGGCAGCATGTGGTCAAAGCAAAGAAAATGTAGATAAAGTTCAACCAAGTTCAATCAAGTGCAACATTGTTGGTGAAAATGAAGAAAAACTCTCAAGCGAAGTAAAGCTAGATTTTTAGTTAGACGAGAACCTCATGTCCTTTCGCACTTGGAAAAAATGTCGTCAACCACAACTGGAAGTGTTAGGACATCGGCAAGGCCGGACCAGACAAGGGCAAGGCCGGACTAGGCAGTGTGGAACGGGGATTCCAACTAGGGCAAAGGGCCACGGGCTTTGCTATATAATGGGCGGTTGGGTGGTGGACTCTTAGGCTCTAGCTTCCCTTGTCTTACACACACACACACACACACACACACACACACACACACACACACACACACAGAAAGAAAGAGACCCTTCAACGCCGTGCATCACACACACACACACACACACACACAAAGAAAGAGACCTTGCAACACCATGAATGACACCTTGCTTCCATGCACTCCAGCCTTCTTCTCCTTCCTCCCACCTGAGCTCTGATATCAGTGAAAGGGTATAGGGAGATAGACATTCCAATAACCGCCCAACCATACCTATATATAGGCCCTTGGCCCTCTGGCTCTTAGCTATGTATAGCCCCTATACCGCATGTGTATCCATTTGCCCTTGGCCAGGGCCATGCCCTCCTATAGTCCTACCCTTGGCATGACACTCAAGTCCAAACTTATGTAGCAATGTCTCTATGTAACTTGTTTGACCCCAAGGCAATACCACCATCACATTCCTTAAATTGTGTGCCCAAGTAATGATACAACACTCCCAAATCTTTCATCTTGAAAGTAGCATTCAAAGAAACCTTAAATTCATCAATATGTTTCTCGTTTGGTCCAGTGATCAAAAAATCATCGACATAGAGAACAACAATGAGAAGTACATCACCCTCGCGCTTTCGTGCCACTTTACAGGCACAAGATGAAAAACAAAGTTTTGCATGTATTTGTGAACTTTGAGAAATCTATAATCTATGTTAGAATTGCTTATGACATTAGATTAGTAGGAATGTATACATTATGTAGGTTTTTGTAGACCAAAAGTGCCTCAAAGTGAACCAATTGTGCTGATAGGTGAAGATTGAATGAAAGGCTGGTTTTCTACTTGAAAAGCTAGTGCTTGAAGTGATTTACAAGCTAGTCCAGACGGCTCATCAACCAGTGAGAAAGGTATTACAGTTTAAAGTTGGAAGTGGTTGCAAATCTAAGCTGGACAGGGTAGATGGGGACAGATGGTCAAATGCAATTTGAAGTGATAGATGCATAGGGCTTAAATTATAAAGCATGTCAGTCTTTTCAGATCGACAATCGGAGTCTCAGAGGCCAAGTTACAGAGCTATGAAGTTTTGACAAGGGTCGATTCTAAGCCGGATTACTCGTTCTGGAAGTCATGACATCCGGTGTTTTCTGGCACTTTCCAAAGTTCAAGAAGGTAGGGTACAGCATGCAAAGTGATCACGAACTAACGGCTTGTTGATCGGATGCCCAGGCAGTGAGATATGACGAGTCAAAGTTAGGAGATGTTGCTAGAGTGTAGGTACCAGATGTTTTTCCGGTATAGGCGGCCTCGGATGGCGAGGTTGGGAGTCTCCATAACCGAAAAGTTTCATGCGGCTTGAGGTTGATGATGTGAAGTTTCAGATGGTCTTTACGGCTTGGCATTGGGCTTAATGAGGAGGAGATGGAAGGAATTTGAAAATAGAACAAAGGAGAGTTTTTCAAAAGGGGTTAGTATGGGTACAATTGAAGGTGTTTTTCAACTCGAAGAGCCAGGCTGTTAAGAGGGTGCCACATGGTGTTGGTTTAACCCACATGCGAGTATTGGATAACTAATGGCAGTCTATATGGGCAGAACTATGTGCCAATGTGGGGTATTTAGTGGAGAGAGTGAGATCTCTCATCCTTGGCCATGGTGTACGCAGTCGAGTGTTGCGTGTTGGCGGCTTTAGTGCTATGCGAGCGCACTTGGCAGCCGTGGTGGCATTTAAGGCCAACGGGTGGCTGTGTGTGCTAGTGATGTGGCATCCCACTAGGGACTGGTCCTCTGCCTTGAAAGGCCCTCACCTTTTGAATAAAAAGCCCCCCCCCCCCCCCCCCCCCCCCCCCCCCCACCCCCCACTAGCGAGGTTTCTAGTGCTAATGGTGAGGGGAAGTTCATGTGAGAAAGGGCATGGGGGAGCCCCGAAGCGTGCTAGAGAGGGAGAAGCAGCGAGCAAAGGAGAGAGAGAAGAGGCAGTTGGATAGTTCATATGGCCGAACGAAGTGGGCATCAAGGGGGGTCCAAAGTGGCAATTTAAAGTGGCCAAAGGTGCTTAAGGGCTAAACGTCAAGCCTAGGACCAGCAAAAGGTGAGGCCTTTCAAGGTGAGCAAATGGAGAGCATGTTCGGATAAAGAAGGGTTTCCAAAATGAGTGAGAGAAAGTCACAAAGAAGAAAACATACGGAGCTAGAGCATGCAAACCGATCAATAGTTTCCAAAATTAAAGTGCTAGTTGAACCATTTTCTAAAAATGAATGGGGCCTCCTTATAAAGGACATTTTTGTATCAATTTGAGGGTCTTTTTGGCATTTTTTTGGAGGGTATTGGTAAGGAGCTATTAGGTGGGATAGGATGCTTGATGAGCTCTTGGGCACTCGGGGAACTAAAAGAAGCCCATAGTGGCATTGAGATTCTTTTCTTCAAGCTTTATGGTTCCATTTTTGGGAGCTTTCTGGTCAAAGGGTTGCAAATCAGAGGGCATACCGATACGGTGTATGCAGCCGGATTGTAAAAAGGGGAACCAAAAATATAAATTTGTGTTACTTGTCAGTTGAATAGATCTCTTGGGTTTTGATTCTATGTTTCCTTCTACTTATTAGTTAATAGCATTCTTATTGACGGTCTTTTCTCTTAAACTCTCTCTAATCACCAGTATTACGTGTATTAAACTATTAATTAAGTCTATCTGCACTCGTTTATCCTAGTTTGAACGTCTACTAAGATCTTGTCTACAGCCAGAGGCCCGATGCTTTCCCGTTTGACCCTAGAGAATCGCACACTCCGACAATCTGAAGAACCAGACACAAACTTGACCAGGGTAGATGGAGCCAGACATTTTGTCAGTCCAAGATAATAGAATGCAAAAGTTCATGCAAAACTTTGTTGCACTTATGAAGCAACAACATCTGCACCATCAGCAGATGATGACTCAAAGCTCGAAAAGAGAAATGGAAGCTCGAATTTGTGAAGCTAGGCAAGCAGGGACATCAAATAAAGTGGGGTAGTTTGAAGGCCATGATGCTACCAAATTTTGTCAAAGATATGAATGGGCTATGGAAGACAAGGGAGCAGATGAGCAAGCTACAGTGGAAAATTGGTGTTGGTAGTCGTGTGTGAACTGCGGGCACGGGCTGAGGAGCTCCGGACTGCTCATGGGGTTACATGGGCGACTTTCAAGCAAGCTCTCAAAGATGAATATTTTCTTGAAGATAAGGAGCGTGTTACGAAGAAGAGCTTTCTAAAGTGGGTGCAGCAACACAATAAGGGACTTTCTGCACCTGAATTGCTACGCGAATTGGAGAAGAGATTTGGTCAGTTATTTTCCACCAAACGTACGACTTTGAATTTTGAAAAGGTAGGATTGTTTGTGCAAGCTGTAGACTTAAAACTGCAAAAGAGCTTAGTGGATCTCCTTGAGGATCCAGCAGGGGAGTTAAGGCTGAAATCAGATTGAAAAGAAGTGATCGAAGCGGTCAATATGGTGGTGAAGCGATAGAAAAGGTTGGACAATCTAGTCGAGATGAATACAGATGTGGAAGAAAAAGAAGAAGATATCCATTTGCTATTAAAGCAGAAGACCCTAAATCTAGAGGAGTCTTTTATGGATGAGCTTGTGAAAGGAAGCCAGGAGTTAAACATTGATTTGAAAGTTGTGAAGCTTGAAGAAAAAGATTCAACATCTCGATCAAAACAAGGTGGTTCGCAGAGGGGAAGTGGTAATCAAAATTTTATGTGGTGTGACAGTCTTGATCATGTCAGGAGTGAGTGCAATGAATTTGCAGAAGCCAAGCGTAAAGACGTGGTTTTTTGGAAGGATGGGCTAATACATCTACTAGAAACAAGTTTTCCTCTAAAGAACAAATATGGGAAAGGTGGTATGAAGAAGAGTATGGAAGAGATGTTGCAAGAACATGATGCAAGTGTAGTTGAGGCATTGACTTATGGAGTGCAAATTGAAAGCAAATTACAGGAAAACCCTCTTAAAGTTTCTCACAAAAAGGGAACTTTTTTGGCCATATGCTATGACAATGGCAAAAAAGGAAAAGATCAGATAACATAAGCTATGTCAAGTGGGAAACTGCATTAGAAAGACTACTAGGTGGGGGATCCTATAGACTCCCTCTCAGTATACGCATATATAGCAAAGTCTCAAAACAATGAGGCTTTTGTAGAAGAAAATCAAAAATGGGAAGAGGATCTTGAAAGAACTTCAAAGAAGACAACTAGGTCAGCAGTACCAAAGGAAAAAGAATCAAGCTTGGGTGTGGCTACTATCCCACCTAATATTCAAATAGATGAAGCCAAGAAGGAGAAGAAAGCAGGGGAAGCTAAGGGTCCATCATATAAACTAAGATCTGATATTGAACAGGCAATTGATGTAAAGAGGGTACTTGAAAAGTGGATTTTGAAGGAGTTTACCCTAGGAGAAATCCTAGGTATTGCAAAGCGAGAATTTCATGACAGCATCATTGATCTTATGAAGAGGAAGCGTCAAATGTTGTACATGCCTAAAAATAATCCAACCAAGACACAGGGAGTTAGAGCATTTATGAAAAAATTGAAGCCATATTGAGAAGTTTTAATGAAGAAGAATTTGGGGATGATAAATGGGGAAGCATAGTCGACAATGGCGAGCTTCCAAGGTGAGTAAAGCATGTCAGATTTCAAGAGGATAAGTATCATGAAGACATACCTCGTAGCCATTTTACACGAAATCATTGGGCCATGGCTACTACTGAAACTTTGTTGAAGGTAGGCGATTCGGAGGAGCCGGTTGTCGCATTGGTAGATCATGGTTCAAAAGTAAACCTTATTTCAAAGAGCTTATATTCAAAAGAGAAGTGGCATGCTGATGTCTAACATGGGTGGCGTATCCGAGCCGCTAATGCACAATCAGGTGATTTTTATGGTGCATGTCCTAATGTTAAAATAACTATAGGGGATGTAGGCGATGAACAGAATTTCTTTGTGCAAGCCTGCACTCAACTTATCCAGTTATATTGGGACAACCTTATATTATTGTGGTGCGAATGGAAACAAAAGGTTTGGATGATAGATCTGCATATGCCAAGCAGGCGTTTACAGACAGGTTTTTTCTTCAAGATTTTGGGTTTATCTTCAGAAGGATTAATATCTTACAGAAAATTCAATGACTTATACAACATGGGAGAAGCAACATGTTTGCAACGCCCAAGGTATGTTTCAGGAATGTGAGATATTGGATCCAAATGAAGCAATTTCAAGGATTTTTGAAGAATATGCATTTGTAAACACAATGGGGGGATTGGATGCAACCATGCAATCCAATTATCAAGCCGAGATTGAGATTGTTAAGTTAACTCTCTTGATATGTATGACATCCTTTTTCAATTCAAAGAAGAGTTGGATGCAGAGGAGGTACAGGTAAATACAAAATACAAAATAGTGGCAAAGAATTCAGACATGTGGCAATTTTGTTGGGGGCAATCGTAGCATAGCCTAATCAACCCAAGACCAACAAAATTATCAATCCTACGATCATCAACTCGGCTAGGGCATGGAAGCATGAGCATCGGATGAATAGAATGAGAGGATTTAAGAGTGTGCTCATCCAATGCAATAGAGATTAGTCATCAATCACTAACTCTAATCACATCATCAACCAAGCATATCCTACACACATTAATCCCACCGAAGACTAGAAACCCAAAGCACACTAATGATAAGCACACACTAATTGCATTGATGTTGGCCTCTCCAATCACCACATATCAATCAAGGCACTTCATCAAAAGCTACACACACAAGGTGAATGGTGCTAGAGTTTCATAAAACCTATCCACACACAAGCAAACAATAGGGAACACACACTAATTACAAGATTAAAAACCAACTTAATCAACCTAATTAGTGATGTTAAATATCACAAATCGAATGCTCATAGAAGAATAAGAGTGGTTAATAAGTAAAAAGTCATCACACATACTCAAATCTAGAATAATGAGAAAGGTAAAACTACTTCATGACATAATGGAATAGAAGAATTGAAACTAATGAGAAAGTAGATATTAGATTAAGAAAGCTTCTCTAATTACAATGGATTAGCACTAGCCTCTTAAGCATGGGCATTAATCTCAAGGCTAGGCCATTCATAGAGTGAACACGAGACAGAGAGAGAGAGAGAGAGAGAGAGAGAGAGAGAGAGAGCTCTCAAAAGTGGATCCTCAAGAGTTGATACTCAAGAATGAAGCCTCCTTGCATAAAGGCTTCCTTATAAAGGATTTCACCACAATCCCTTCTACTATGTGTTTAAGTTTGAGCCCTCTAGCTAGCATATATAACTTTGGAAATCCCAATGAGTCCAGTGGAGATTCCCAATGGAAAATGGGAAATCATCTCTATGGATTTTATTGTAGGTTTACCAACCACTGTACGAGGTCATGACTTGGTATGGGTGGTTGTAGACAGGTTGACTAAACTATGTAAGTTTATTCCGACCAAATCAACGGTTAAGACACCAGAACTAGCCAAGTTATTTGTGGAAAATCTATACAAATTGTATGGTTTGCCAAGTAACATTGTTAATGACCGTGATCCCAAGTTTAACAGTCACTTTTGGAGAGCTGTATTTAAACGATTGGGTACACAACTAAACCTCATTATAGCTAATCATCCAGAAACAGATGGTCAAACGGAATGGGTTAACCAGGTGCTAGAGGATATGCTAATAGCATACGTCAGCAAAAAACAGTCAGACTCAGAAGAATACTTACCTATTCTGGAGTTTGCCTACAACAATGCTAAGCATGTCACAACAGGTTTTAGTCCTTTCATGATCATGTACAGGTTTCAACCTAGGCCACCAGTTACGGTGGGGTTGGCAACCGAAAACCTCCAACAGGTTAAGGATTTTCTCCAAGACCACATGGATATGCTGAAACTTGCTCTTCAGAATGTTCGGCAAGCATATGATCGGTATAAGAATTATGTTGATGAGCAAGTTACCTTCGAAGAAGGGGAGGAAGTATTTTTACGTGCACCAGAACATTCATAAAGTCTAAAAATTGGGCCAACACCTAAATTATCTCCCTGATATTGTGGGCCTTTCAAAATACTCAAGCGAGTAGATGATCGTGCCTACAAATTATTACTACCTTCACATTCTCGCATTCATAAGCGGTTACTGTTGGAATTAGGGTTGCAGAGAAACACACACAGCTTGGAGAAGACGAAGGAAGCTCAAGGCACACAATAGAGAGTGTGTTACTTAGTGTGCAATGGAAAGATAGTTAGCCCTAGAGTGATGGGCGTATATACAATGCACGGGGGAAAAAACCTCCTAAAGAGGGAAAAAATGCCCCGGCGGTCCTAGTGTGTTCACACACATCACTACCACATGTATATGATAACAAATCCCCCCTGGAGTGATGCGGTGAACGAGAGCTGGCACATGAGTAAAGGGAAGTGCCATGCCCTGAGGACAGGATCAGTCCACAAAGGGGAGTAAGCCCAAAGCTTTGCGGAAAGCTTCAAGCTTCTCACGAGACAATGCCTTTGTGAAAAGATCTGCAAGGTTGTCCTGTGTTGGCACATAAGCCAAGCTGATCTCTCCTACTGAGAGCCTCTCCCTGACATAGTGGTAATGCACCTCAATGTGCTTTGTGCGAGCATGAAAAACTGGGTTCCTCGCAACTGCCAATGCGCTCTGACTGTCAGTGTAGATAGTGTTGGCAGTGTCCTGTCCAACACCCAAATCAGCCATAAGGCGTCTGAGCCATACACACTCAACCGTAGCTGTGAAGACTGCGCTGTACTCAGTCTCACAACTCGAAGTGGCCACAGTAGGTTGCTTCTTGCTCAACCACGATATACATGAACTGCCAAGCATGAAACAAAAACCACTTGTGGACACTCGCGTGTCAAAACAACCAGCCCAATCTGAGTCCGAAAAAGCATGTAAGTTTGGCGGAAATGATCCCCCTTTGGGATAAAACAAGCCAAGATGTAAAGTGCCACTAAGGTAGCGGAAAATCCTCTTGACAGCCTGCCAATGCTTAGACCCTGGGCTATGCATAAATCTGCTGACCTGCCAGACTGCAAACTGAATATCTTGCCTCGTGTTGCATACATAAATGAGGCAACCAACAGCAGTTTGGTAAAGAGTGACATCAGCAGGATCGCCAGCATCATGTAGACTCAACTTCAAACCTGTTTCCATGGGAGTGGCAATAGGTTTGCAATCCTCAAGTCCAAACTTACATAGCAATGTCTCTATGTAACTTTTCTGACACAAGGCAATACCACCATCACACAGCTTAAACTGTATACCCAAGTAATGATGCAACAGCCCCAAATCTTTCATCTTGAAAGTAGCATTCAAATCAGCCTTAAATTCAGCAATATGTCTCTCATTTGTTCCAGTGATCAGCAAATCATCAACATAAAGAACCACAATGAGAAATACATCATCCTCACGCTTTACATACAATGTGCATTCTGTTGGACTGTTACGAAAGCCTCGTTTAACCAAATGAGTGTCAGCTTTCTCATACCAAGCACGAGGAGATTGCTTCAACCCATACAAAGCCTTCTTACATTTGCACACTTTGTCCTCTTGTCCTTTTATGACAAAACCGCGAGGCTGCGTTACATAAACTTCCTCAAATATGTCACCATTCAAGAAAGCAGTAACAATGTCTGATTGATGTACATCCCAACCAAAATGAGCTGCCAATGCACATAGAAAACGCACAGTAGTCATACGACAAGTGGGAGCAAAAGTCTCCTTATAATCTATGCCTTTTTGTTGTGCATAACCCTTTGCAACAAGTCGAGCCTTATGGCGATCGATCTCACCATCCGGCTTGCGTTTCAACTTGTAAACCCACTTCGTACCAATGGCCTTTTTGCCAGGAGGCAAATCACATAAAGTCCATGTGTCATTCTCTATAAGTGCATCATATTCTGATTGCATGGCAGCCATCCAATTTTCTGAATTCTGTGCTTCATCAAAAGATAGAGGCTCCTCAACATCATGTAAACTAGACACAGCCAAAGCATAACAATCTGATGAATAAGATGCATGGTGAGAGCCTGAACGAGTACGACTAGACAAAGGTGCATCCAATTTACTGTCACACAAAGTGTGCACTAGCCATTTTGGCATACCTCTAGCCTGCTCATTTTCAGCCCTTTCCTCGTCAAGTACATCATGTACATCTGCATCAGTAATACGCTGATCTAGAACATTTTCAAAAACCCCCATAGGCTGTACATTTGCCTCATTGGAACTTACATTCGTATTTCCACCACTGAAAAGAGGCAACAAAGTGTCATAAATGTCCTGTGAGCTTACATTACTGTCTCTAGTACATGATAGCAAGGGCTGAACAGAGTCTTCCACAAACACTACATCCCGTGAAACCAGAATACGTTTTGTTTGCGGATGATACAACCTGTAACCTTTGCTTTCAGCACTATAACCAACAAAAATACATTTGACAGCCTTATCATCCAATTTTCTGCGCTGCACTTGTGGCACCAAAGCATATGCCAAACAGCCAAAAACACGCATGTTCTCAATAGAAGGTTTTCTACCATGCCATGCTTCATATGGAGTAATAGACTGCAAAGCTTTCGTAGGACACCTGTTAAGTACATAAGTGGCACACATGATGGCCTCAAGCCAAAAGGAATGCGGCAAAGCTTGACTTTTGACCATACATCGTGCCATTTCCGTTAGTGACCTGTTTTTCCTCTCAGCAACACCATTTTGCTGAGGTGTATAAGGCATTGTACATTGGTGTTTTATCCCACGACTAGCCAGAAATGCATTAAATTCATGAGACATATACTCCCCCCCTCGATCGGAACGGAGGGTGCCCATAGTACATTTTGAGACATTTTCAGCCATAGCCAAAAATTGTTTGAAGCACATAAAAACTTCGGACTTCGCTTTAAGCAGAAATACCCATGCATGCCTGGAGTAATCATCAATGAAAGTCACGAAGTACAGGTAATTGCCCAAGGACGGAGTTTGCATGGGCCCACAAACATCACTATGCACAAGCTGCAACCTGCATGTGGCCCTAACTGAACCATCCTTTGGAAACTTAGAACGCTGCATTTTACCCAGAATACAGCCTTCACAAACATGTTTGACAGGTGCTTCAAGAGGCGGCAAAGCAGCAACCATATCAGATTTCTGCAAACGCAGCAAACTGGCAAAATTCAAATGACCAAAACGTGCATGCCAAAGTTTTGCATCTGAAATAGCCCTTGAATCTGCAACAGCATTTGCAAAATTTTGTCCACACTTGTCATACAAAGTGAGCTTATACAGCCCACGGCACAAAAGCCTAGATGCAACAATTTCATCACCAAAACTGAGATCATGAACTGTACATCTGTCATCCACAAATTTGACTACAAGTCCAAGTCTAGCAAGTGCGGATACAGACAAGAGATTCTTCTCGATCCCAGGTACATAAAGTGCATCAACAAGTGTGAAGGAACTGCCATTAGCAGCAGTGAGCACAATCTTTCCAACTCCCTGAACTGGATAAGAGGCGTTGTTGGCACAAGTGACTGAATTCCCATGAGGGACAGACTCGAGAGAGGTAAACAATTCACGATGTGAGGTAATGTGGTTTGTAGCACCACTGTCGAAATACCACACATGTGAATCTGCAGCAACTGACAAGCATGCATCATGGACAGCAGGATTGTAAGTGCACTCTGCGCTAAAAGCCCATTCTGCATCAACATCAGCATCACAATCTTCTTTCAGAGAAGACTCAACAATGGCTGCATTTGTAGTGGAACCAGCATTTGCAGTGGAACCACCCTCTTTCTTCTTAGCCTCTTTGGCCTTCAACTTAGGACACGACTTGATCAAGTGATCATTGGCTTTACAATAATGGCAACGCATCTTCTTTTTGCCCTTATCACCAGAATTGCCAGACGAAGTGCTGCCAGCAGAAGCATTAGGAACAGAATTTTTGCCACTCGCAGTAGAACCATAAGAAGTGGCTGCATTACTGTTACCACCCTTTCTTTGAGAAGCAATAAAAGCCTGTTCAACTGCACGCTGCCTAGTCCTGTTTTTTCTAGAAAGTGACTCTTGCAACAGCAATGTGCATAATGCATCAAACTTGACAACTTCAGGATTTCCTTGGGTCATGAGTCTCCAAGTACTAGCAAAAGTCTGGTAGGAATCTGGTAAGGCATCAAGAACAGTCTGCACAAGGGAACTGTCCGAAATGACTTCACCTGCAGAAATGAGTTGCTCATTGATATCCTTGACACTAGCAAGGAAAGTGTCCATATCATCTTCCTCATGCATAATCTTCGACTCTAGCTCTTTACGCAGCAAAGCAATTTTAGCCTCATTGCGGCTTGCATAAAGACCTGCTAGAATATCCCAAGCCTGTTTTGCAGATTTTGTTGAACGGATGTGAGGAATAATGGTGCGCTTCACAGACAACGCAATCAATGCATGAGCCTGTGCATCCTTAACATCCCAACGAGCTTGTTCTGCCGTAGGCAAAACAACTCTAACAGCTGCAATCCTTGCAGCAAGACCTGCAACATCCTCAACATCGCCAACATCTTCAGAACCAGGACGTACATCAATGCCCTGCACAATGTTCCAGACACCTTTTGACACAAGAACATGTTGCATCATATAAGCCCACATAGGGTAGTTGTCTCCATCCAACCTGTCCTCAGCACCAAACATCTTGAACACATATGTGTTGTTGTTGTCAGCCATGGTAAATGCTGCACCTGATGTGAAAACTATCCGAAAATAGGAGAAATGGAGCGGGAACAACTTGTGCTATATAGCACAAACCGTAGAAGACTATAAGGCACCTGTTATGCAGAAAACGGCACTGACAGAAAATCTGTACAAAATGACGAAATAGCGTGTGCAGTACTGCCTGTAGTGGAAACGCAGGCCGAAATGAGCCCAAATCAAAATTCTGAGCAGACCGAGCTCTTCGAGCGCAGCCAAAAAGAATTTCGACCTGCGAACGCTCGCCAAAGCTCACTGAAATTGGAGAAAGTGAGCAGGCGTGTGCTGGAGCAGCTGGCGACTAAGCCCGGGAGGACGTGACCTGCTCTGATACCAATTGTTGGAATTAGGGTTGCAGAGAAACACACACAGCTTGGAGAAGACGAAGGAAGCTCAAGGCACACAATAGAGAGTGTGTTACTTAGTGTGCAATGGAAAGATAGTTAGCCCTAGAGTGATGGGCGTATATACAATGCACGGGGGAAAAAACCTCCTAAAGAGGGAAAAAATGCCCCGGCGGTCCTAGTGTGTTCACACACATCACTACCACATGTATATGGTAACAGTTACATGGGGATGACAATGTCATTGACTAATAGGTTTTGGTTGATTTCATTGAACCTCCTACCCTACCGCATGAACCTGAACGTGTTCTTGATTATCACGAGTTGCGTACACGTCATCACATACGTCAACAAGCCTTTATCAAGTGGAAAGACCGACCTGAAGAAGGTGCCACTTGGAAAAACATAGTGTTCTTAAAAAGAAGTTCCCCACTTTTGTTTTCGAGAACGAAAACTCTTCTTAAGGGGGGAATAATGTTAGGACACCGGCAAGGCCGGACTAGACAAGGGCAAGGCCGGACTAGGCAGTGTGGAACGGGAATTCCAACTAGGGCAAAGGGCCACGGGCTTCGCTATATAATGGGCGGTTGGGTGGTGGACTCTTAGGCTCTAGCTTCCCTTGTCTTACACACACACACACACACACACACAGAAAGAAGGAGACCCTTCAACGCCGTGCATCACACACACACACACACACACACAAAGAAAGAGACCCTGACCCTGCAACGCCATGAATGACACCTTGCTTCCATGCACTCCAGCCTTCTTCTCCTTCCTCCCACCTGAGCTCCGATATCAGTGAAAGGGTATAGGGAGATAGACATGCCAATAACCTCCCAACCATACCTATATATAGGCCCTTGGCCCTCTGGCTCTTAGCTATGTATAGCCCCTATACCGCATGTGTATCCATTGGCCCTTGGCCAGGGCCATGCCCTCCTATAGTCCTACCCTTGGCATTACACTCAAGTCCAAACTTATGTAGCAATGTCTCTATGTAACTTGTTTGACCCCAAGGCAATACCACCATCACATTGCTTAAACTGTGTGCCCAAGTAATGATACAACACTCCCAAATCTTTCATCTTGAAAGTAGCATTCAAAGAAACCTTAAATTCATCAATATGTTTCTCGTTTCGTCCAGTGATCAAAAAATCATCCACATAGAGAACAACAATGAGAAGTACATCACCCTCGCGCTTTCGTGCCACTTTACAGGCACAAGATGAAAAACAAAGTTTTGCATGTATTTGTGAACTTTGAGAAATCTATAATCTATGTTATAATTGCTTATGACATTAGATTAGCAGGAATGTATACATTATGTAGGTTTTTGTAGACCAAAAGTGCCTCAAAGTGAACCAATTGTGCTGATAGGTGAAGATTGAATGAAAGGCTGGTTTTCTACTTGAAAAGCTAGTGCTTGAAGTGATTTACAAGCTAGTCCAAACGGCTCATCAACCAGTGAGAAAGGTATTACAGTTTAAAGTTGGAAGTGGTTGCAAATCTGAGTTGGACAGGGTAGATGGGGACAGATGGTCAAATGCAATTTGAAGTGATAAATGCATAGGGCTTAAATTATAAAGCATGTCAATCTTTTCAGATCGACAATCGGAGTCTCAGAGGCCAAGTTACAGAGCTATGAAGTTTTGACAAGGGTCGATTCTAAGCCGGATTACGCGTTTTGGAAGTCATGACATCCGGTGTTTTCTGGCACTTTCCAAAGTTCAAGAAGGTAGGGTACATCATGCAAAGTGATCACGAACTGACGGCTTGTTGATCGGCTACCCAGTCAGTGAGATATGACGAGTCAAAGTTGGGAGATGTTGCTAGAGTGTAGGTACCAAATGTTTTTCCGGTATAGGCGGCCGCGGATGGCGAGGTTGGGAGTCTCCATAACCGACAAGTTTCATGCGGCTTGAGGTTGATGATGTGAAGTTTCAGATGGTCTTTACGGCTTGGCATTGGGCTCCATGAGGAGGAGATGGAAGGAATTTGAAAATAGAACAAAGGAGAGTTTTTCAAAAGGGGTTAGTATGGGTACAATTGAAGGTGTTTTTCAACTCGGAGAGCCAGGCTGCTAAGAGGGTGCCACATAGTGTTGGTTTAACCCACATGCGAGTATTGGATAAATAATGGCAGTCTATATGGGCTGAACTATGTGCCAATGTGGGGTATTTAGTGGAGAGAGTGCGATTTATCATGCTTGGCCATGGTGTACGCAGTCGAGTGCTGCGTGTTGGCCGCTTTGGTGCTGTGCGAGCGCACTTGGCAGCCGTGGTGGCGGTTTTGGCTACCCGGTGGCATCGTGGTGGCATTTAGGGCCAATGGGTGGCTGTGTGTGCTAGTGATGTGGCATCCCACTAGGGACTGGTCCTCTGCCTTGAAAGGCCCTCACCTTTTGAATAAAAAGCCCCCCCCCCCCCCCCCCCACCCCCCACTAACGAGGTTTCTAGTGCTAAGGGTGAGGGGAAGTTCATGTGAGAAAGGGCATGGGGGAGCCCCGAAGCGTGCTAGAGAGGGAGAAGCAGCGAGCAAAGGAGAGAGAGAGAAGAGGCAGTTGGATAGTTCATATGGCCGAACGAAGTGGGCATCGAGGGGGGTCCAAAGTGGCAATTTAAAGTGGCCAAAGGTGCTTAAAGGCTAAACGTCAAGGCTAGGACCAGCAAAAGGTGAGGCCTTTCAAGGTGAGCAAATGGAGAGCATGTTCGGATAAAGAAGGGTTTCCAAAATGAGTGAGAGAAAGTCACAAAGAAGAAAACATATGGAGCTAGAGCATGCAAACCGATCAATAGTTTCCAAAATTAAAGTACTAGTTGAACCATTTTCTAAAAATGAATGGGGCCTCCTTATAAAGGACATTTTTGTATCAATTTGAGGGTCTTTTTGGCATTTTTTTGGAGGGTATTGGTAAGGAGCTATTAGGTGGGATAGGATGCTTGATGAGCTCTTGGGCACTGGGGGAACTAAAAGAAGCCCATAGTGGCATTGAGGTTCTTTTCTTCAAGCTTTATGGTTCCATTTTTGGGAGCTTTCTGGTCAAAGGGTTGCAAATCAGAGGGCATACCGATACGGTGTATGCAACCGGATTGTAAAAAGGGGAACCAAAAATATAAAGTTGTGTTACTTGTCAGTTGAATAGATCTCTTGGGTTTTGATTCTATGTTTCCTACTACTTATTAGTTAATAGCATTCTTATTGACGGTCTTTTCTCTTAAACTCTCTCTACTCACCAGTATTACGTGTATTAAACTATTAATTAAGTCTATCTGCACTCGTTTATCCTAGTTTGAACGTCTACTAAGATCTCGTCTACAGCTAGAGGCCCGATGCTTTCCCTGTTGACCCTAGAGAATCGCACACTCCGACAATCTGGTGAACCAGACACAAACTTGACCAGGGTAGATGGAGCCATACATTTTGTCAGTCCAAGATAATAGAATGCAAAAGTTGATGCAAAAATTTCTTGCACTTTTGAAGCAACAACATCTGCACCATGAGCAGATGATGACTCAAAGCTCGAAAAGAGAAATGGAAGCTCGAATTTGTGAAGCTAGGCAAGCAGGGACATCAAATAAAGTGGGGTAGTTTGAAGGCCATGATGCTACCAAATTTTGTCAAAGATATGAACGGGCTATGGAAGACAAGGGAGCAGATGAGCAAGCTACAGTGGAAAATTTTGTGTTGGTAGTCGTGTGTGAACTGCGGCACGGGCTGAGGAGCTTCGGACTGCGCATGGGGTTACATGGGCGACGTTCAAGCAAGCTCTCAAAGATGAATATTTTCTTGAAGATAAGGAGCGTGTTACGAAGAAGAGCTTTCTAAAGTGGGTGCAGCAACACAATAAGGGACTTTCTGCACCTGAATTGCTACGCGAATTGGAGAAGAGATTTGGTCAGTTATTTTCCACCAAACGTACGACTTTGAACTCTAAAAAGGTAGGATTGTTTGTGCAAGCTGCAGAATTAAAACTCCAAAAGAGCTTAGTGGATCTCCTTGAGGATCCAGCAGGGGAGTTAGGGCTGAAATCAGATTGGAAAGAAGTGATCGAAGCGGTCAATATGGTGGTGAAGCGATAGAAAAGGTTGGACAATCTAGTCAAGATGAATACAGATGTGGAAGAAAAAAGAAGAAGATATCCATTTGCTATTAAAGCAGAAGACCCCAAATCTAGAGGAGTCTTTTATGGATGAGCTTGTGAAAGGAAGCCAGGAGTTAAACATTGATTTGAAAGTTGTGAAGCTTAAAGAAAAAGATTCAACATCTCGATCAAAACAAGGTGGTTCGCAGAGTGGAAGTGGTAATCAAAATTTTATGTGGTGTGACAGTCTTGATCATGTCAGGAGTGAGTGCAATGAATTTGCAGAAGCCAAGCGTTAAGACCTGGGTTTTTGGAAGGATGGGCTAATACATCTACTAGAAACAAGTTTTCCTCTACAGAACAAATATGGGAAAGGTGGTATGAAGAAGAGTATGGAAGAGATGTTGCAAGAACATGATGCAAGTGTAGTTGAGGCATTGACTTCTGGAGTGAAAATTGAAAGAAAATTACAGGAAAACCCTCTTAAAGTTTCTCACAAAAAGGGAACTTTTCTGGCCATATGCTATGACAACGGCAAAAAAGGGAAAGATCAGATAACATAAGCTATGTCAAGTGGGAAACTGCATTAGAAAGACTACTAGGTGGGGGATCCTATAGACTCCCTCTCAGTATACGCATATATAGCAAAGTCTCAAAACAATGAGGCTTTTGTAGAAGAAAAGCAAAAATGGGAAGAGGATCTTGAAAGAACTTCAAAGAAGACAACTAGGTCAGCAGTACCAAAGGAAAAAGAATCAAGCTTGGGTGTGGCTACTATCCCACCTGATATTCACATGGATGAAGCCAAGAAGGAGAAGAAAGCAGGGGAAGCTAAGGGTCCATCATATAAACTAAGATCTGATATTGAACAGGCAATTGATTTAAAGAGGGTACTTGAAAAGTGGATTTTGAAGGAGTTTACCCTAGGAGAAATCCTAGGTATTGCAAAGCGAGAATTTCATGACATCATCATTGATCTTATGAAGAGGAAGCGTCAAATGTTGTACATGCCTAAAAATAATCCAACCAAGACACAGTGAGTTAGAGCATTTATGAACAAATTGAAGCCATATTGAGAAGTTTTAATGAAGAAGAATTTGGGGATGATAAATGGGGAAGCATAGTCGACAATGCCGATCTTCCAAGGTGAGTAAAGCATGTCAGATTTCAAGAGGATAAGTATCATGAAGACATACCTCGTAGCCATTTTACACGGAATCATTGGGCCATGCCTACTACTGAAACTTTGTTGAAGGTAGGCGATTCGGAGGAGCCGGTTGTCGCATTGGTAGATCATGGTTCAAAAGTAAACCTTATGTCAAAGAGCTTATATTCAAAAGAGAAGTGGCATGCTGATGTCAAACATGGGTGGCGTATCCGAGTCGCTAATGCACAATCAGGTGATTTTTATGGTGCATGTCCTAATGTTAAAATAACTATAGGGAATGTAGGCGATGAACAGAATTTCTTTGTGCAAGCCTGCACTCAACTTATCCAGTTATATTGGGACAACCTTATATTATTGTGGTGCGAATGGAAACAAAAGGTTTGGATGATAGATCTGCATATGCCAGGCAGGCGTTTACAGAAAGGTTTTTTCTTCAAGATTTTTGGGTTTATCTTCAGAAGGATTAATATCTTACAGAAAATTCAATGACTTATACAACATGGGAGAAGCAACATGTTTGCAACGCCCAAGGTATGTTTCAGGAATGTGAGATATTGGATCCAAATGAATCAATTTCAAGGATTTTTGAAGAATATGCATTTGTAAACACAATGGGGGGATTGGATGCAACCATGTAATCCAATTATCAAGCCGAGATTGAGATTGTTATGTTAAACTCTCTTGATATGTATGACATCGTTTTTCAATTCAAAGAAGAGTTGGATGCAGAGGAGGTACAGGTAAATACAAAATACAAAATAGTGGCAAAGAATTCAGACATGTGATAATTTTGTTGGGGGCAATCGTAGCATAGCCTAATCAACCCAAGACCAACAAAATTATCAATCCTACGATCGTCAACTCGGCTAGGGCATGGAAGCATGAGCATCGGATGAATAGAATGAGAGGATATAAGAGTGTGCTCATCCAATGCAATAGAGATTAGTCATCAATCACTAACTCTAATCACATCATCAACCAAGCATATCCTACACACATTAATCCCACCGAAGACTAGAAACCCAAAGCACACTAATGATAAGCACACACTAATTGCATTGATGTTGGCCTCTCCAATCACCACATGTCAATCAAGGCACTTCATCAAAAGCTACACACACAAGGTGAATGGTGCTAGAGTTTCATAAAACCTATCCACACACAAGCAAACAATAGGGAACACACACTAATTACAAGATTAAAAACCAACTTAATCAACCTAATTAGTGATGTTAAATATCACAAATCGAATGCTCATAGAACAATAAGAGTGGTTAATAAGTAAAAAGTCATCACACATACTCAAATCTAGAATAATGAGAAAGGTAAAACTATTTCAAGACATAATGGAATAGAAGAATTGAGACTAATCAGAAAGTAGATATTAGATTAAGAAAACTTCTCTAATTACAATGGATTAGCACTAGCCTCTTAAGCATGGGCATTAAGCTCAAGGCTAGGCCATCCATAGAGTGAACACGAGAGAGAGAGAGAGAGAGAGAGAGAGAGAGAGAGAGAGAGAGAGAGAGAGAGAGCTCTCAAAAGTGGATCCTCAAGAGTTGATACTCAAGAATGAAGCCTCCTTGCATAAAGGCTTCCTTATAAAGGATTTCACCACAATCCCTTCTACTATGTGTTTAAGTTTGAGCCCTCTAGTTAGCATACATAACTTTGGAAATCCCAATGAGTCCAAGACCTTATACAAAGTGAATGGGAAATATTGTGCGCATCCATAGAATATCTCCCGCTTGATGTATATTTGGTGTAGCATGTGTTAGCTGCTACTAACATTCCCCCCTTCCTAATTTCGTGCATGTCCTCGTGTGTCGGTGAAGCAAAGCACGGTGACATGGTAGAAAGAAAGTCCATGGAAGAAATATTGAGCTGCAAAACATAAGAACAAGTAATGCGCATCAAAGGCCGACAAGGATAAAAACATGAATTACAATGAACAATCATGCAAAGTGAATATTTTGCTTCTAAAAGATGGGTGAATCATAGTCAAAAACTAGACAACATAAGGCAAAAAATACATCTAAACTATTGTGAAGATTAAACCACTTGAAATTTTAGTTTTATGCATGAAACACAAGCAATCAATTATGACCCTATGCTAATGCAAGGTCATAAATCTACTAGCCTAAAAACTATGTGACCAATCTTAATAAATCATTCACGCCTATCATGTCTACGGGCTACAAAAAAGCTCCTAATCTGTTAGAACATTGTCACAGCTTTTTGAAGCTCATGAAAGTTTTGTTTTTGTCATTTCATTGGAAAAAGTAAAACACATTGATGCATGGTTTTTAGGACCCCTTCTGAAGATGCAATAAAGGCACAGTCAGTTGTTGGGGAGATGAGGATACTCTAGTCCAAGGGATCTCGAAAGAGAAGAAAAATCTACTTCACAAGCACCAAAGAGTAAAAAGTGCCATGGACAGAAGATACGTGGGAACGAGCTCTTATGCATGCCTACAACCTATATCTTACAGAATAGCCCATTCTAGTTGTGAATTTCTAGTGAGTCCACACGAGGATGTTCGTGTGGACTCACAGCACAGCATACTCCGTTTTCACTTTTTTACCGACAGTAAATATTTTTTACCTACAGTAAATATTTTTCACCTACATGGTAAATACAAATCACTTTTTACCTACAGTAACTTTTTTTACCCATGGTAAATATTTTTTACTGCACCATAAGTATTTGGTAGGTAACAGTTCACTGTTACTAGAAGCAGTGATTGGCCATCAACAATGCAGTTACAGGAGGAGAAAAAGGGAAAATCTTATGGTAAAGGTGAGTCAACAGGGATAAAGACTTTTGAGTTGAAAAGAGACATGCGGATTTTTTCAAAGAACACATGTCAAAAGAAGCCATGGTTGAGGATTTTTTGAGAATTTGATATTCAGGAGGACCCAGCAGGTCCCCCCCTGACATGCGCAGAACCTCCAGTTTCAACAGCCACCTACCTGCTCTTAAATGCTGGTCAAGGCCTTATTCCCATGTGTCACAATCAGAAAAATCAGCATTTACCCTCCCCTCTCACATCACTCTAGAGAATATCTTGATGGTGACATATCATGTGACCTCAATTTGTTGACCACCCTAAGCAAAAAGTAACCCCAATCAGCGGATTTAAGCATGTTTATCCCTAATCCTAAACCCTCTCAGAAACCTATATAAGGAGGCCTTCTCTCACTCAAAAACCAACACTTCACCCACTTCACCAAGCAATGAAGCTATGACGATATTGCTCACAACGAGGAGCTATGGATGGAGCTCTACTCTCTCTCCCTCTCTCTCTCTCTCCCTCTAGTATGCTACATTACTAGCCCTAAAACCTAAATAAGGAGTCTTCTCTCATGCTCCATGGCCACCATCCTCGCCATCATTCTCTAAGGTATTGATGTGTTGCTAGTAGGATCATACCTACTTGCTGGGTTGATTGTTTTTGACAAGGGATTATGCCATCCTTGGCTTGCTTCTCTATACCCTTGTTATGTATGATCAGATGCCGTTGTATTGTTAAGCTGATGTCTTGTGTATATATATGCTACATAAGGTCCCTAAGCTTCGTTTCTATGTGTTTTGCCATATGTTTTGGTGCCATCATAATGCCAGAAGTCTCACTTGCCTATGTGCACTATGTGTGAGGTCCCTAAACCTCTTAATTTAGGGTGGTGCCCCCTTTGTTTTTTTCTTTGCTTGTTTGCATGAGGCGTGGTTTGTGGAGTGTGCACGAGTACAGAGGCCACCCGATTGCACTGCTCTTTTTCCCGCCATCATTTTGGTGCCCCCACTGAGGAGGGCTACACAGACCTTCAGTCCACACGCAATGAAGATGTGCAATCTACAACATGGACGAATGGCGTGAGGAGTTTGCAAATTGGAGAACAGAAGAGGAGGAGGCTTTAGAGGCCTTAAAAGCTTTCATCGAGGTCTTGTTACCAGGTTGCAGTGTCATTGAAATTCAAGAAGTAAGTTCTTCTACATGCCTTGTTCGTGATTGTCGCCAACGAAGGAGAGTAAGAAGAAGAGCTTGATATACCTCTCCTCTCAACCTATGAGTGCTCCAGAAACCTCCAACGCACACGAGCTTGAAATATTCTACATCAACATACACAAAGGTACTGGGACACACATTAAGGGAAGAGAAAGCATCACCAGACCTCTCTTTCGTGAGGAGCCGACTAAGAGGAGGAAGATCACCTCTACACCTAAGTGGCCCAAGGCCGCAGCGCGTGCTCAAGCGTAAGGTAACATTTGGCTTAATCTCATTAATAAGGGATTACATGACCACTACAGGCAAGAAAAAGGCTAGTGAGCAACCAACTTCAACCTCCAACTTGCAACCACGACTCTCACCCCTAAATCCTCCTGAAGCAAAGAGGCGAAGGCTTGCCTACAAGATTGCCGCGCGTCTGCGAGTGCTCCCAGTGCACTTTGTGAATCCAGACACCACCAATCCCAAGCCAACCTCCTGTCCGCGTGAAGATCACTTTGAATATTGTCCAAAGTGCTTTGGAGACCGGGTGAAAAGCCTCCCTGCCCTACCTTTGCTGCTAATTTTCAAGAAGTTATCTCAATCTAAGGAAACTATCTTAGTTGATGATGTGCTGCACATTAATGGTGTCACTTTCATTCGTCATGCTGATTATGGTAATAGCATCCAATTGTTGCTTGCTAAAAGGCTCAGCATTGTACAAAGTGTTGCCATCACGCCTTACGTCTTCACAGATGCATCAGGAAGAGTCGAAGTGATCCGAGGTGCTGACCTTCTGTTGCTGATCAGGCTCATTGGTCCCAAGGTGGTGCAACTAAGCTAGGCTCTTGTGTGTAAGTATGGATGCCAATAATGAGAATGATGATCCCCGCATGTTTCCTTTCCATTTTGTGCGTCATATCGGTGTGAATATTTGTATTGATAGAAAAATCTTTTATCAGCAAAGAATAGCCATGTTGTGTAGAGCCGAGAGACTTGGGGAAATCTTGCGCTCTCCTCATCCTGTCATTCTACCCTTACTAGACTATTACCATTCCTTTGATGTGTCGATCTTCATCCTATTTTGAGCTAAGTTGTTCTAAAGCTCCAAATTGTAATTACCATACTCTATTTTAAAATAAATTGGAGCTGTTTGTGTAATTGTTTACTCTCTCACTTATGGCATTCCCTAATTTTTATGGTAAGCCTGGGGAGGTTGCTCCAGACTTTTTGGATAATTTGGAAATGGCCTTTCTGGTATCGGGAAGGGATGATGAAGCTACTAAGTTAAGGGCCTTTCCTTTGGTCTTGAGGGAAGGTGCAAAATTATGGTATCAAACTTTGGCACCTGAAGAAAGAAGAGACTGGGAGTCCTTAAAGATGGCCTTCATTGAAGAATTTCGCCGCCATGAGCCTCCAGAGGAGATATGGAGACAGCTCTTAGAGCTACTCCAAACATCACCCAATGACTATAGAAGCTATGAAGGAAAGTTTTCCAACCTGTGGGAGAAATGGTGTGCATCACTCACTAGGTGAAGGAGAAAGGGTGCCAGAATGCCTAAAGAAGGACTGTTTCCTGGCAGGGCTTTACCCCATCCTTCGAGAAAAGGTAAAAGGTAAATTCCCAGATACCTTTGATAAAGCTATGACTTATGCAAGGGAGAAGGATAGGAAGTTAAAATTCCAAGCTCAACTACAAGGGGGAATGGAGCCTCCACCGCTATCTCAACCTACGGCAAGGGTAGTAGCAGGGACAGGAGCAACAGACCAAGAGTCCTCTCAACAAGAATTACTTTAACAAATCACCAATCAACTAGAGAGCCTGTCCATCAATCTGGTTCAAGGTGTAAGGGCTCCCCAGCCAGGAAATGAACGAAATAGACAAGAAGGACAAAGGCAAGCACGTGAGTACATTTGCTACAACTGTGGAGAGGTAGGTCACAGCATGTATTATTGCCCCCATCCATGGCGCTATCAAGGAAATGGTAATCAAAGATGGCCTCCTTGCCAGCAAGTCACTCCTCCTCGAGCTAGGCCACTAAATGGAAAAAATGCACACATGGCTCCACCAATCCAAATATTGAGACCCCCTCCTCCACCACCACAAGTACCACCAAAGATCCCTCCACTACCATCGGGAGGGGAGGACAAGGCTGTCTCTGTCATAAGTCTTGACAATGGTAAGGATAAAGGGAAAGAAAAAATGGAGGAAGCTGTTGCCATGCCAATAAAGAGAGTTAGGAGACAAAGAACTGATGAAATGGAAGCTTCAGAGCCGAATAAAGGGAATGAGGGTTCCTCCCAAGTGATAGGAGACAAGAAAAGGAAGAGTAGGTCAAGGAGGCACATAGGAGTAGAAGACTTTCCACTTGGGGTAGGATCCATACCTTACGACCTGGTAGCAGATGTGAGTAAGCAAGGACCAAAGATTTCATGGCAGCAACTCCTCCACCTTTCCCCAAAGATGCGTAGAACCTGGTCTAAGATGGTCAGCACCAGGAGGGCTAAGTCAAAGTCAGTTGGGTCTATTAGTGCAAGAGGCATGAAGGATATCGTGCCAGTCATTGATGCAGAGATTAAGAGTCAGCGAGTCTCCAATGTGTACGTAGATGGTGGAGCCGAGATTTGTGTTATGACAGAGAAATTAATGCACAGGTTGGGTTTGGAAGTAAACGCGCAAACTTCCTTACACGCTAAGATGGCAAACAATGTAAGGGTGGCTTGTGTGGGAAAGATTAATGGAGTGAAGGTTTCAGCTTTTGGTGTTGCAATCTCAATTGATGCTTATGTGATCCCAACTAAGGGGGAGGGCTATCCGCTAATCCTTGGAAGACCTTGGCTTATGGCTATGAAAGCTAGGCAAGATTGGGAGACAGGTTCCCTTGAGTTGCGACCAAATCATAAGGTAGGTGGCAAGCAACAAAAAAAAATTTATGACATGAAGCAGGGTAGACAACAAGACCTAGAGATGGAGACTTCTATGGATGAATGGAGCACAAGCAGCTGCTCTTCATCTGAGGATGAGTCATCTGAGGAGGATGCTAGCTCTTTGGAAGTCATGGGTATACTACTGCGAAACCCAGAAGGAGAAGGTGGTCAAGACTCTCTAAACAAGGAAGAAGCCACAGGCTTAGAGGAGATGCTAGCTAAGGACCTACTAGAAGAAGAGAGAGAACCCTATTTGCAGGTACTAAAGAAGCATGCTGGCCTCTTTATAACTGATTACGAGCACATTAAAGGAGTGACTGTAACCCAACACCATATCCAATTAAAGGAAGGTGTCAAACCAGTCGTGCAAAGACTAAGGAGATTAGGGCTAGTGCAACAAGATGCACTCTTAAAAGAAGTAAAAAGATTACTCAAGGCAGGATTTATCTACCCAGTGGAAGATTCTGAGTGGGTGTCTCCAGTTGTGGTAGCACCAAAGAAAAATGGGAAGTGGAGGGTATGTGTGGATTACAAGCCTCTAAACGCAGCCACAAAAAGGGACCATTTTCCTTTGCCTTTTCAAGATGAAATACTAAATGAAGTGGTTGGTCATGAAAGGTACACAGTGTGTGATGGGTACTCAGGCTACTTCCAAATCAGAATTGCAGATGAAGACCAAAGAAAGACTACCTTCATAACACCTTGGGGGTGTTTTGCTTATAGAGTTATGCCTTTTGGTTTAACTAATGCCCCAGCTACTTTCCAGAGGTTTATGAACTTGGTGTTTCAACCTTACTTTGGTAAGTCCATACGAGTCTTCATTGATGATTTTTGCATTTACAGCTCTAGGGAAGTACATCTGTCCAAGGTTGATGAAGGTTTCACTCGTCTGGCCCAATTGGGTGGGCAATTGAATAAAGACAAGTGCCACATAGGTGAGAGCAAGGTCACTCTACTAGGCCATGTTGTGTCTCAAGATGGTATTGAGGCTGACCCTAAAAAGGTAAAGACATTGTTAGCTTTACCTACTCCTTCAAACGTGAAGCAACTAGTCTCTTTCATTCAAAAGGTTCGCTACATGGGACGATTCATACATCTCCTTTCTCACGCAATCTATCCTTTGTAGCAGCTCACTAAACACACTACATTGACATGGAGTGAGGAGGGTGAAAGGTGCTTTCAAGAAGTTAAAACCATTTTGAGCTCATTGCCTGTCGTCCTACAACCCACATGGGGTGAATTATTCTATGTAAATCCTAGTGTAGGTCCAGAAGCTCTGGAGCTGTCTTGATGAAAAGACCCAAAGACATCTCTCATGAGACCAGTCTACTTCTCTAGTAGAGTGATGACAGCTGCTGAAAAGGGTTTCAGCGCAACTGAGCAATTGGTGCTAGCTCTTAAATTTGCAGTGGAGAAGTTTCGGGCTTACTTACTTCCGAGACAATTTGTGGTGATCACAACGGAGGAGGTTTTTCCATATGCCCTACAACACATGGAATTGTCTCAAAAAATAGCAAAGTGGGTGGTGCAGCTTCAAGAGTTTGACTACACACTACAAGTAGAGGATTCCACCCGTGCTTGTTTGGCAGATGTCCTCACACAAAGGTGTTATGAGAAGGCCAAGAAAGAGGCACCTAGTAAGGTACCGCCTATCCCAGAGCCTGAAGTTCTACTGGGAGCACACAGTCTGTATTTTGATGGGGCTTACAAGAGGACCAAAGACAAGGCATCAGCAGGCATAGTAATATTAGGTCTAGAGAAGGAGAAGATCTTTGCAAAAGGGTTTCATCTAAAAGAGGTTCATTCTAACAATGAAGCAGAGTACCATGCCCTTGTTTTAGGGTTGCAATGTTGTCTTTCTCAGGGCATCACAAAGCTAAATGTTTTTGGTGACTCCATGTTGATTGTTAAGCAAATGGTTGGTGTATGGGCCTGTAAAAATGACAAATTTTCTGTTAAGATGAGGGAAGCAAAGGCCTTGTTGAAGGGTTTTAAAGAAGTTCGAGTGCACTTTGTACCTAGAGATAAAAATCGAGAAGCAGATGCCTTAGCAGGTGAGGAACTACAAACTCTCATAGTAGGTGCTATCCTTGTGAAAAGTCCTTTATACCAGGGAAAGGAGGAGCTGCATGATTTACTTTACTTTCTTGAGCATTGTGAAGCACCCTCTGGTATGAGTAAAAGTGAACATAGATGGTTGGCAAAAAAGGCTACCAGCTATAGCTTAGTGAATGAGGACTTGTATTGTAGAGGGAAAGATGCTGTCTTAAGGAGAGTTCCTGCATCCCAAGAGATAAAGGATATTTTGTTTAGTTGTCATGAAGGTGTGTGTGGGAGCCACTTTGCACAAGAGATTACTAGCAGAAAGATTTTACAAGCAGGGTTCACGTGGCCAAGCCTCCATCGAGATGTACAACATTGGTGCCGCACATGTGAGGTTTGCCAAAAAGCTGGACCAAGGCATCTTACCCATGAAAATGAGCATCCAATCAAAACCTATGGGCCATTTGAAAAATGGGGGATAGATGCAATAGGGCCACTACCTTGCACTCCATCAGGGAAGGAATACATCATTATGGGGGTGGAGTACATGACCAGATGGGCAGAAGCTCGTCCCACAAAGCGCATCACAGCCAAGGACGTGAGTGATTTCATTTTTGAATGCCTTTGTTGCCGTTTTGGCACACCTTTGGAGATTCTCTCGGATAGGGGACCGGGATTTCGAGCTGATTTAGTCGGGCAATTGATGAGCAAGTTAAAAATCAAGCGCAGGCACTCTACACCATACTACCCTCAGTGCAATGGTCTTGTGGAAAAGGTAAATGGTCTTATATGTAAAATCATCACTAAGCAAGTGCATTTACATCCTAAGGCATGGGACAAACACCTAGATACAGCACTTTGGGCCTACAGAACATCCTTTAAAACATCCTTGGGGTATACACCTTTTCACTTGGTTTACGGGCAAGAGGCACTATTGCCTATAGAAGTGGAGCTAGCAAGCCTCCGAGTTCTAAAAGCACATCAAGAGGATAGTCAAGAGAAGCAGGTGGAAGGAAGAATCATCGATTTGGAGAGGTTAGGGCTAGATCGAGAGTCAGCAGTGAAGTACTATGCAGCCCAGGCAGAGAAGAAACGAAAGAAGTTCAATCGCAACCTTGTCAAGAAAGGTATCAAGGAAGATTCTTTCGTGCTCAGATACGACAATCGCTTTGATCGCAGGAAGGATGGTAAGTTCTTGCTTAAGTGGGAAGGCCCTTTTGTAGTGATACAGAGGTTCTCAAATGGTAGTTACCAACTAGGTGACCTAGATGGTAAGGTACATCAGACCCCGGTAAATGGTTGGCGATTGAAGGCCTACCAATGTCGTCTTTCACAGCCCTATGCTGGTGAAATCAATGCTAAAGATGGTTCAGAGGAGAGCTCGTCATATTCGAGCTCCAACTAAGGTAACAATCATGTACATAGTCGTTCAAAAAAAAAAAAAAAAAGAGAAGAAAAAAAGAAAAAAAGAGAATGCTACCAGTGAAAGCGGATATTGACAATGGATGGGGTATGGCTTTCAAGGGTCTAGGAGACTAGTTGTTAGTCATGGATGGATACAATTATTCATCACAAAGGACTAAATAGGGTGCATCAGCCAAGAAAGCAGTAACATGGCAAATTCAATTGGTACCAGGTGGGTAAGTGTTCAAGAGAACCCTATTGTAGCACAACCTACAGCTAGAGGCATCAAATACCTCTAGCTTAAGGGGGAGGGATATATGATGCATGGTTTTTAGGACCCCTTCTGAAGATGCAATAAAGGCACAGTCAGTTGTTGGGGAGATGAGGATACTCTAGTCCAAGGGATCTCAAAAGAGAAGAAAAATCTACTTCACAAGCACCAAAGAGTAAAAAGTGCCATGGACAGAAGATACGTGGGAACGAGCTCTTATGCATGCCTACAACCTATATCTTACAGAATAGCCCATTCTAGTTGTGAATTTCTAGTGAGTCCACACGAGGATGTTCGTGTGGACTCACAGCACAGCATACTCCGTTTTCACTTTTTTACCAACAGTAAATATTTTTTACCTACAGTAAATATTTTTCACCTACATGGTAAATACAAATCACTTTTTACCTACAGTAACTTTTTTTACCCATGGTAAATATTTTTTACTGCACCATAAGTATTTGGTAGGTAACAGTTCACTGTTACTAGAAGCAGTGATTGGCCATCAACAATGCAGTTACAGGAGGAGAAAAAGGGAAAATCTTATGGTAAAGGTGAGTCAACAGGGATAAAGACTTTTGAGTTGAAAAGAGACATGCTGATTTTTTCAAAGAACACATGTCAAAAGAAGCCATGGTTGAGGATTTTTTGAGAATTTGATATTCAGGAGGACCCAGCAGGTCCCCCCCTGACATGTGCAGAACCTCCAGTTTCAACAGCCACCTACCTGCTCTTAAATGCTGGTCAAGGCCTTATTCCCATGTGTCACAATCAAAAAAATCAGCATTTACCCTCCCCTCTCACATCACTCTAGAGAATATCTTGATGGTGACATATCATGTGACCTCAATTTGTTGACCACCCTAAGCAAAAAGTAACCCCAATCAGCGGATTTAAGCATGTTTATCCCTAATCCTAAACCCTCTCAGAAACCTATATAAGGAGGCCTTCTCTCACTCAAAAACCAACACTTCACCCACTTCACCAAGCAATGAAGCTATGACGATATTGCTCACAACGAGGAGCTATGGATGGAGCTCTACTCTCTCTCCCTCTCTCTCTCTCTCCCTCTAGTATGCTACATTACTAGCCCTAAAACCTAAATAAGGAGTCTTCTCTCATGCTCCATGGCCACCATCCTCGCCATCATTCTCTAAGGTATTGATGTGTTGCTAGTAGGATCATACCTACTTGCTGGGTTGATTGTTTTTGACAAGGGATTATGCCATCCTTGGCTTGCTTCTCTATACCCTTGTTATGTATGATCAGATGCCGTTGTATTGTTAAGCTGATGTCTTGTGTATATATATGCTACATAAGGTCCCTAAGCTTCGTTTCTATGTGTTTTGCCATATGTTTTGATGCCATCATAATGCCAGAAGTCTCACTTGCCTATGTGCACTATGTGTGAGGTCCCTAAACCTCTTAATTTAGGGTGGTGCCCCCTTTGTTTTGTTCTTTGCTTGTTTGCATGAGGCGTGGTTTGTGGAGTGTGCACGAGTACAGAGGCCACCCGATTGCACTACTCTTTTTCCCGCCATCACACATCACAATGCTACCACCCCAAGGCAAGTCTAAGTACGAATCTCAGCTCCTTGAACCCTCAAGAAGGTGTTCCAAAAGCCTACTAGCGTACCAAGGCGACGGCTAACCCTATTAGTCCAGGGTATTGGTTTAGAGCCTTGACCAAGCGAACCAAGGTGATTCCCCTCTCCTGCAAAGTGCCAATAAGGCGCTAGGCCTCACATAGACACAACATAAAATAGTTATTTTCTTTTCATATTTCTAGTAGCATGTTTGCTACTTTTTCTTGACACTTTGTTGCTTCATTGTTTCATTTTTTACCACTTTTTTATTTTTTACAATATGAGATGCTAATGGCAATTGGACTAAGGGACTAAAGCATAATCATAGCCCTGGGTCATGTTAAAAATAAATGGAGTATTAAGACTATCACTAAGAGTCTAGGACTAATGAGAAATGATCCTACATTAACCGAAGGTCAAGGACAATTACCTATGATTAGCACACATAAAACCAAATTTTTTGATGAGTTAATATTCACAAAGCAAAGTGTTGAAACTTTATTATGCCTAGCTTTTGAACATGAAAGAACCATAGCTTAGAAGCAAAAATTACTTAAGCCAAGCATAGAGAATGAAGAGATAAACAAAAGAGCAATATCATGGAAGGATTTCACCTATTCATGCTCTTTCAAGCATCCTTGAGCAAGCATCCTTTGTGTAGAGAATTATCTTTATCTTTTTATTAACAATCCAAGTTGATTGAAGCTAAGTGTAAAGACAAGCTACAAAAAGGCATTTATTTGAAACCCAAAAGCACACACAAAAAAACGTTAATGAAAACCTAAAGCTAGGGTCTTGCATATCCGAATTTGCCAAAGGGAAAAAACCCAAGGGAAAAAAGTGCCTTTGGTTATTCACATGATGCTCTTTGATAGCAAATTTATGCATACACATCAACCATGAGAGATCAAAAGCTTCTAAATAAGCAGATTTTGTAGTTTTTACCATCTCTCATGCATGATAAAAAGTCAATTAATTTCTAGCTCAAATGGAATGTGCAATTTAGATCAAGCTATGTGCTAGAAACAATACAACTTTTTATGAAAATAAGTGGCTCTTGAAGCCAAATTTACATTTCTAAAGCTCTCCAGAAAAGTTGGCTAACAACTAGCTTATGAAATTTTACACTTTTAGACTAAGCTATGAGATAGAGATGACTTCAACTTTTAATGGAATGAAAGTAAACAGCTCTCAATAGCCAAATTTTGTACTTGAAAGCTCTTAAAAATTTGGGTTAGTACTAGCTCAAAATGAAAAAATTTAACTTTTGACCAAGCTATGAGCTAGCATGTATACAACTTTTAATTCAAAGAATTGGAATGGCTCTAAATAGCCACATTTTATAATATTTTGCAATGATGACCCCTTCTTGGATCAATGAAAGTTCAACCTTGCTACATCCCTTCAAAAGAACTCAAATCATTAGTGCTCTTAAGCATTTGGAAATTCAACACAAGCACTAAAGGAATCCTTAGTCAATCACAAGCCCAAAATTTTCATGCTCTCTCTTGGCCATCAAACAAGCTTAATTTTAGTGCTTTGCAATGATTTTTGCATTCAAGTCAAACATTAAAATGCATATCCAATGCCATTTTTAAACATAAAATCCCAACCAAGCAAGCATAACATCATCAAGTGTAACTCTCACATGAAGCTCACATGCTTTTCAAAAAGAGCTTGACATTTACTGCAATGAAAACTTTAATCGAGCTAAGCACTAAACCATGCACAAGTCAAATTATTGATGCAACTAAGGTCATTTGTGCATAGACACAACCATAGCACACACAATCAATGCCCACATACGTGCTCTTAAACTAGCAAATATGGCATACATATCAAATGATGAAGTGACTATTCATCTCTCTCGATTGCTCAAGCATGACCATTCACCGTACCTCTTCAAAATAGAGCTCGACCATTAGTGATAAAAGCATTCGGCGTTCAAAAATATGCACCAAAGATGTCATCACTAACCAAGCCCGCATTGTTTATGTATTCCATGCAAACAATCATCACAATGGAAATTCTCCTTCTCTTATGTAGCAATTTTGACATTGGAGGCAAGAAAAGAGAGACAAAGTGGCATTGGTTAAAATTTCACCCAAATGATTAGCTCCTACCCTCATGCATTGTTTAGCATACATAACAAAATAGCCTCATCCTAAAAACAAGGATTCGCGCTCAACTTACTCGAATGCTCACTAGTTGTGTTTTTGATAGGCTAGTTTTGACCCATTCTCATCGGGAATCATTTTTAGTGGTCTTTAGTTATGCCTAGCATGACAAAGTTTATCTTTGAGTGTAGCATGTGTGAAGGTTACTAATGCACTCTCCATGGATCACTAAATAGGTCACAAAGTTGTGCATTGAAGAAGAATGCTCCTCTTGATGTCAACATCCCCGAAAAATTATCGCAAGTCTGCTTGAAGCGAGTTATCTGGAGTGATTTCAAGCACATGGTGAAGTCAAGGGTGTGAACATCCTCTTGGAATTTCATTTTGTTTTAATTTTTTGAAGTGAATTCTAGGCTGCAGTTGAGCTGGAGGTTGGTGGGCTCAGGGTCGCGAGGCCGAGAGAGGGATGCAGAGAGCTTGTTGTAGCTGCTAGGTGTGTGTACTGTGAGTGTGTTGGGGTGCTACGAGCCAAGTTCAACCTGGCGGCTGGTTGTGGGGTCACCATGGAGCACGTGTGTGCGTGTGTGTGATGACCTGGAGGCTTGTGGGCAATGGGTTGTGTGAGGTTCGAACTGGAACGCAGCACACACTATAGCGCAGTGGGAACACACGTGTATATGTGTATAACAGTTGTATGCGGCAGAAGACTCTGGAGTCGGAGTCTTGGAGAGTCAGAGATTAGCTAATTAGTTGGACGAGAGGAAGCTGAGGTGCAGGTCCAGTGGCGCATTGGCATTGTGTGGTGTGTTTGATTGCATGTAAGTGGCGCTTAATGGAAGCAAAGACTGCAAGACCCGCGTGAGCTTGAATGGCAAGGAAAAATTCAAAAGCCTCTTAAAGGCAACGCATGATCATGGTCTTTGCCGCCAAAGCAAGTGGGGTCGTCATATGTGTGTGTATGTTGTGTTTACTGAATGAATCCAAAGCGAGCAAGGCAAGTGGGCAGGGTTAAACCAACAAAGTTGCAAGTCGCATGACAGTGAGAGTAGAGCGATGTAAAATTTTTTTCTTTTTAAGAAAAGGTTCCCATGGGACAAGAGAGGGTGAAAACAAGTTGCGGGTGTGCATGAAGTTGTATGTGAGGACATGGGAAAATGATCTCTTTGCAATCAAACACTCCTTTTTATATCTTATCCAAGAGATTTGAGCTCACGTGATTAATAAAAAAATTATTGTCATTAATCATTGAAAACTTTGACTCGTGTTATTATCCAACCTTCATACTAATTCAATTTGAGCTAAAGTTTACCCACATAATTGATGTCAATTTCTTTTTGTTTTTGATGCCATTTTACATCAATGGATGTTGATTTCAATGGCCGCACATAAAGCATCTTCGACTTGACGTCAATCACGCAAGCATACATAGTCCAAAGAGATTAATAATACACACATTCACAGTCATTTTAGATGGCATACACCAACGTAATGGGAAAATTAAGCACAATAATCATTCACATGCTTTTAATTGGAATGCATGCATACGCAACAATTGCACAAATCTCCTCATTAACCTCAATGGTATTTGTAATCATTGCAATCTCCTATTGCTCATTTCCAATATCTCTAATCATCCAAACCCAATAGATTTTTCATTTTTGGTTTGTGAGGCTACACATATTCGATTATGGTAATTTCAAATGCATAAAGCATCAAAAAATTTACCATTTCTATTGGTATACACATGAAATGGTCATACTTATCTAATCATTTTCCAATGAGTATCACTTGAACATCCAATTCAGTCAATCATACACACCAATCCATTAGGTCTAATAATCATCATAATTGGTAATTGCTACCAATTATTCATCATCTAATTGGATAGATCATGCCATTGGATAGGCACACACATTATTTGTTTGGCCAATTTTATCATCATAATTGGTTAAAAGAATATCAATTATTCATCCACACATTGGATTGCACATGCCATTGATTGGCATACACACCCAAATTTAGACCAAAATTTTATGCAATTATTCCATCAATTTCACATTGTAATGTTCAAATTGCAAACTTGATTAAGCATAAATGAAGGTATGAATGCTCAATATTTTTGAAAATTAACACTATTTTGACCCAATCTAGCAATGCACACACTCAAAAATTAAGCACAAAAGCTCAAATTGGCTCAATTAACAATGCATTCAGGCTTATAAATTATTGCACACACTTTTCATGCACATTTTACAATCAAAAATAATTTTGGTGCCTCAATTGACCATCAATCATTGAAAATGAAGTGGTCTTGGATGGACACACACACTCAAATTTTGCCCAATTTTTTGGCATTGAGGCTTATCCAATGATTGAATTAGCTTAACATACACATCATTTACATGATTGCATACTCATGTATCATCAACTTTATCAATTTTTATGCATGCACACACTCAAGATTAGGTGCACACACACTTGAATTTTTTGGTAGTTTTTTCTCTCTTTGGTGCATTACACACACAATGATTTTTAGTATACACATGAATTCTTGATGAGAATTAAGCATTATCTTGACACACACAAAGTTCATCAGTCAAAATTTGACCATCAATTTCATTCCAAGTGAATCAAATTAGGTGCAAAGTGTAGGTCAATTGACTTACACACCTAATTTTAGCAAATAATTAGCAACATTGAACCACATTAATCAATCAAGAATTGACATGAGAAAGTGCACTTACATTGTAATCACACTCCAAGCTATTCCTTTGCTCCACTCGAAAACGCATCATTGCACACACAAGTGTGTGCACCATCAAATCGGCTCCAAAATTGACCATTGTAGGCCAAAAATCAAACACTCCATCAAATTAGGCATAATTTAGCACAACTAACTTGATTAAAGTGATGATTCCACCTCTTATAAGGGGATTAATCATACATTACACATCAAATGTTAGCGGTTAGGTTAGCAAAGTTAGTCAAAAAATAGTAAAAATTAGCATGAAATTACTACAATTAGCATGGAAATGAAGCAGGAGAGGCCATGGACATCATTGAACTCTTCTGCTGTAATACAGAACTTGCTCTGTACTGAGACTGTAAACTTTGGAGCTTTCCATCGGCTTGCCCACCCCCAATGCCACAAGATTAGCAGTAGGAAAGTGCAGTATTGAGCACTTCCTTCCAATTTCAAGGTTCAAATCAAACATTGGTTTGTGCTTCTTGAGCCAGACTTCGACTTGAGCGATTTTATTTCAAGTGACTATTCACAAGATTTCCTATTGCTAAAGCCGACATCAAGGGACAACTCTCCAGCCAAGACTGCACCAGCTACTATCCTCGCAAATCATAATGAGGTAGAGAGAGAGAGAGAGAGAGAGAGAGAGAGAGAGAGAGAGTACATGAGTCATCCTTCCCCTTTTTATGCAAGGTCTTTGCCATTGGGGATGCTGGGGAATCAGAGAGCTTCACCCTTTTTCGGGGCGGAGAAGAAGCAGCAGAAAGTTCAGGGGTCGACTTTGTTATTGGTTCTCTCTTACCTCTAGCCCCTACGCCCCTCTTACCTCTAGCCCCTACGCCCCTCTTACCTCTGGCCCCTGCGTCCCGCTTCTCTCCATGCATGTTGACTGCCCCACTCTGCTTCTCTCCACACATTTTGACTGCCCCACTCCCCTCAGAGTAACACTGCGTAAATGGTCAGGAAAGTGGATTCAGGGTGGTCTCCCTATTTTGAAATATTCGATGGATTCCCACACGTTTGAAAAGTTACACTCTCATTATGCTTACAAGATATGCTTGTTGCCACATGATAACTAGCACAAAAAGCATGACAAGTTAACATGCTTATACCCTTTTACATTCTACATGCAGTTTTGAAGAGGTAAAGAACCTCAATCCCACATCTTCAGCTTCAAAAATCATAGTCTCTTTGTCTTCAAACCTGGCCCTGGACAACATGTCAGCTACCGGATTATCCTTCCCTGCAATATGATGAAACTCAGGATTTAATGACTTAATGTATGTTACCCAGCGTAGCATGGCTATGTCTGTTGTAGAACAACTTGTGATAATTACAAGTAATGGTAAGCAATCTGTCTGTACTATTATACAACCACCAATAAAGTACTCCTTGTCACACCTTAGGGAAGTTACTACACCCAAAGTTCCCTTTTAACCTGCAGATATGCTCTCTGCCGAGCACTTAATACTTTAGCAACAAATCTGATAGCATACCTTTTTCCCTTACTTGTCATCATGTCCAATAGCCCACCCAATACCTGTAGGACTCGTGTCAACCATCACCATAATTGGCTTTTTGCTTTTGTAGTCTGCTTTTCTTAATGTAGGATCCTCTTGTAACATCTTCTTCAATTTACGCACAGCTTTTGATCGTTCTTCTTTCCAAACAAATTTTTCTCCCTTTTTGAGCAATTGGTGTAAACCTCTGCAACATGTGAAAAATGGGTAACCATATCAAGTAAAAAACACATGCACCTAAAAATCTTTGCACTTCTGTAATTGAATTGCATGTCTCCTTGATCCTTTGAATACCATCCACTTTAACAGTGCTTGGTCTTCTTCTAGATGGCCCACAGAAGTGTCCCACAATCAATGCTTCTTTGACCTCAAACATAGACTTTTGACCTGTGAGTGTAAGGTTGAGAGGCTTGAAGAGGTCAAAAGTCTATGTTTGGGGTCAAAAAAGTTTTGATTGTGGGACACTTGTGGAGGCCATCTGAAACAAGACCAAGCTTCGATAATATCCTGTCATAATCAACAATATGGTTAGCTACAAACTATCTGCACCCCCTCTGATCTTTGACTTCATCGTTTTCACCTTTTCACACTCTTTTCTCAGCACATCGTCAATAAAAGGCATGGTGATTTGAAGAATGAAATCCCATAGCACTTTGTTTATCCCATTCATCATGTAGGCAACTGAATTAGTTACACCCTATGGCAATATACACATTCTTACTAATCCCAAAGGAGTACGCATGGTTATCAGATCCCTGCTTTCAATAGCCTTGGCTGCAGTTTGCCACTTGATGTAAAGGGAATCTCCGCCACAGTCAAGATTCCCTGTGGGCACAGCTACCACTTTCTCTGCTTTACAGTTGCATGCTCCTTGTCAACAAAATGTAGAGTTGTGACCTGCCAGCAAAGGATACCACAAGAATGGTGTTGGAAACTCACAGGGCAAAGACATCCAATCACACCAACATCTGGTAAGATTGTACAGGGTGTGCTAATTAGCATACCCAGTGTGTTAATTAGAATATTTAGTGTGTTAACTGGATATGTTGATTAGCATACTGGGTATGTTGATTAGCATACCCAGTATGCTAATTAGAACACAAGATATGCTAATTAGCATATTGGGTATGCTAATTAGCATACCCAGTGAGAATATTGAGTGTGCTAACTGGATATGCTAATTAGCAGACCTTGTATGCTAATTAGCATACCCTGTGCTCAGTGAACAGATTAGAGTATGTTTGGAATATTGGCATATCTAGTAAGTTAACTACCATATCCAAATGCTAACTAGCAAACTGTATATGCTGATAAGCATACTGGGTATGTTGATTAGCATATTGGGTATGCTGATTAGTATACTGGATATGCTTATTAGCATATTGGATATGCTAATTAGCATATTGGGAATGCTCATTAGCATACTGGGTATGTTGATTCACGTACTGAGTATGCTGATTAGCATCTTGGATATGCTTATTAGCATATTGGATATGCTAAATAGCATACTGGGTATGATAATTAGCATACTGGGAATACTAAATAGCATACTGGGTATGCTAATTAGCATACTGGATATGCTAATTAGCATACTGAAGACAGTCCTTGTATGCTAGCTACCAGTAGTCCCAGTATGCTAATTAGCATATCCAGTATGCTAATTAAAAAATCCAGTATGCTCATTAGCATACCCAGTATGCTAATTATCATATCTTGTATGCTAATTAGCATACTTGTGCTCAGTGTACATACTAGAGTAAGTTTGTCATAATGGCAAATCTAGTAACTAAGCTACCATCTCCAAATGCAAACTAGCATATTGGATATGCTAGTTAGCATACTCAGAAATTCGAATTGGCATACTGGGCTTGTCAGCATAATCGATTCCAATGTATGCCAAGCCGCACACATAGTCACAGCATATCAAACATTTTCTACCATACATTACATGCTTATATGAGTCTTAATCCACGGTTTTTATTGTAGGCCAGGGCAATCCCTCCGTGATGTGGGCAGTGTGCATGACACGAAGGGCAAGGGAAAGGTTGTAATCGAGGACCTTTCGATCGAGGAGAGTGATGAGCTGGATACAGGTGAGAACCCTTCAACGGAGAAGGGTGTTGAGCTGGATGCAAGGAGTGAAGGGGTGGATGAGGGCTCCCAGCAGATGCCAAATGAAAGCATGAAAACAACGGAGGAAGGCGGTGATGTGAGCAGGAACTCAGAAGATGAAAAAGAAGATGATTTTTTTGTCATGGCTCCTCATGTGCCTCGTGTGCCAGCGATGCCTGCTGGCAACTGACAAAGCAGAAGCTTCTCAGCAGACAGTGGCTAGTGGCTTAGGGGAAACTCTGAAGAATGACAACATAGAAGATGAGCAAGAAGTTGGTGACAATAGCCCTCTCGAGGGTTTTTTGCGTAAAGCTCTGCTGAAAAGAAAAGTTGGCCTTGAAGAGGTACCCGAGACATTGCAATCACAGCCTGTGGTTCGGACAAGGCTGAAAGCTCCAAAGGTGAAAAGAAAGCCACCCGCTCAAGAGCTTGCAAAAAATTGTGTTAAGACTTATTGCTCCCTACCCGGTTGTGCCCTTCATTGTATATGCTAGACCATTTTGAAACCCAAATGCGTATTGTAACTGACATGCATTTTGTTTTCCAATGAAAATGTATTTTTGTGCAATATAAAGCTAAGTAGCAGTTCATTGTAATTTTTGCGGTTTTTCTTTTTTAAACTTGTTCATTTCGTATGGCGGTTTCCCTACAGAGGAAGAGAAACAGGCATTAATCGTCATGCCTGATGCAACTGTGGCCATGCAATGGCAGAAATTACGGAGATGGCGAGTCCACCAAGCCAGGCAGTTAAGGAGACAGAAAATGGAGATTGAAAAATGCCTTGAAGGATATTCACAGCTTGCCCGTAGTATTATTGAGCGCCTAAATTATGTGCACCCTAGTGGTCCGGTTATTTTTGCTGAATGGTATCCTATACCATGGTATCCTATACCAGACCTAATATGGGTGCCTAAGCGTTTACGTGATGAAAAAAGGGCTCTAGTGCTGGACCTAAACGGTCTTTTGGTGGCAGTGGTAGAGCCTCGTTTTGGTGAAAAGCCCCCGGCATATGCAAATGAAATGCTGAAATACGATGTACTTGATAAGTAGGTGTTCTGTCGCAAGGACAACCTTTTTTTTTGGACTGGTGCCTACACTTCTTTAATGTGTTTATATGGAGCACAAGCCTCCATAGTAAAGTCATGAGTATTTGCCATACTGTTTTTAAAGAGTAGGTGCCAAAGATTACTGGTTTTTTTGCTCAAGCGCATTGTACAAAGCAATCCTGGCAGATCCAGAGAAAACCTGTGTTTATGAAAGACTTATCCTTGTTCTGGAAACACACTCTGGGGTACAACGCCCAAAACACACTTATAATCGATAATAGCTTCTACAAAGTGTTTCGGAACCCACCACAAACTTGGCTTGTTACTCCCAGTCTAGAGTACCAGAGTGCTGAGCAGAGGGAAAAGTTCCTTATAGAAACTTTGAAGTCTTGGCTTTTTCTTTGGCTGCAAACGGATGATCGGAAAGCATATGTTGCTGATAATGTGTTTGAGACAGGCTCAGATGAGTTTTTTGATGCAATCGTCAAACGTTTGCTTGACATTCAAAAGAGGGATATAGAGGCTAAAAGACTGGAAGAAATTCGTCGCAAACAGCGGGAAGCTGACCTAGAAGCAGAAAGAGAGAAAGAAAAGCTGGATAGGGAAAGAAGAGAAAGTGAGCAGCATAGTGCCAACCTAGAAGCAGAGGAGGAAGCAGAGAGAAAAGAAAAGAGGCAGCAAGAAGAAGAAAAACAGCGAGGACAGCCCGGTGACTACAAGCGCCCTCTGAGGAGGCCTTAAGGGTTTTTGGGGCAATGACTGTCATTGTAAAATTGAACCCTATGTAAATAATTTGATGCTGGCAATTAATGTAAACAGTTTGATAGTTAGCATGCTGACACAAGATGTAAACAGTTTGAGTTAGCATGCTAGCAATTAATGTAAACTGTTTGATAGTTAGCATGCTGACCAACTTTATAATAAAACTGCGTACCCTTACAGCAAAGTGGTATATAGAAAATCCAGTGGATACAACTTAAAAGCTGAAGGGCATGCTATTACAGATTGCTTCATAGATTTCTGGAGTGATTGTGTACACCTGCCTTCTCCTTGGGACATGCTCCATGGGTATTTTGATACATCGCACCAGATGTGAAAGTAGGTGGACGATAGGCTTCTTGTGGTCTAGCTTGAAGGTGTATGCATCCAATTGCTTGTAATACAATCCTTGCACAACATATGAGCCTCTGTCAATTACATTGCTCCATTCATCAATGTACCCCTTCTCCACCTTCTCCTTTTCTGCAACACACTTGACCAGATAGAAATCCACATCTTTGGCGTTGGTTAAAGCATCTGGATTTACAGCAAATGTGTCTCCAGAACATAGAGCGCTACTCAACACATCATGATGACCTCCGTATGTGAAGTCATCATAGCCAACAACTTCCTCTGTCGAAACTTCATCTGTTTGCTCAAGTAATGGCTGCAGAATCTAATAATCCCAAGCCTCCACGTGAGCTTTATTGATGCAGCGATTCCACCTTCCGTTCATGGATGCATCACAGAAGCATGCCAACTTTCTTGTTGCAAGGGCACTTGGATCCTGCGGGTTGTGACCACGAATAGCATGCAAAGAGCGAGTTTTTGCCACAGTGGCACAATTCCAGTTAACTTCCCTGTTAACATCTCCCTCTTTAACCTCCTAGAACACACGAGCACATTCCCTTTCTTTTGAAGGATATGATGTAGGTGCTCCATGCGATAGGTTGGCCTTGCAATAAGCAACCACATCTGCTGCACACTGCAATATAGCTCCATTAGGTTTTAGTTGTTCATGGGTCAAGGTTCTTTTCACAACTGCTCCTGCACCATCATGCTCGCCCTTGCCATGCCCTGATCCAAAGAAGAACCAGCTCATCCCAATCCCTGTGAGTCCATCATATCTTGCAACAAAATAGAAAGTCCTGGCTCCCTTGAATTGCGAGGCCGCACCATCTAACCACACCCAATGTTGTTTACAAGTGACACCCTCTTGTTGTAACCAGTCACGGTGTAGCATGAAGCAATGTTGCACAAATAGTGTGTCATGGACCCTATCATTTGATATGAAGAAGTGGATTGCTTTGACTACCTCCCCTGCCTTGGGGTAGTACGTTATGTGTACAAAAATAGTTACTTGACTAGACTGCCAATGCATTGACTAAATCTCATTTTGCTCCTTGAAGGCGTAATTTTCAGCAAAGTCAACAATTGAGACAATGACATCATCCGGAAAGCGAAGTATACAATCCTTAAATTGTTGTCCTTGCCATCGTGACACATAGTTATGAGTGATGAAGAGCTTCAACTTGGTCTGCAAGAGTCGAAGAAACTCCCAGCACTGCATTTCTTTATGCAAAATATCTTTTCTTTTCTTACTGTTTCCATGCCTGTCTTTTGCTTCTACATACACAAATACTTTCACATTAATACTCTTACCTGGCTTTGCTGTTTCTAAGCAACATAATTCTAACTTCTTTACTCCACATATCTTACAGTCTCCCATCAGGAATTCCCTTCTATGGAAAACTACATCTGCTGGCTTTGGACAGATAACAGACTCCCACATCTGTGTGACACCTTTGAACGTGTGATGTGAAGCCAGGCAGCCGCTGCTAATGTTCTTGCATGTAGCACAGATATTGCATACATAGTTGCAACATGTATCATGCAGCCCAAAAGCACGAGAGCGCATGTGGTTCAGTGCGTCTTTCAAAAAGGTCATCTGCACATGGTATTCGCAACAGCATGTGTACCTATCCTTCAACCTCCTGCAAAAGAATGGCTTTAACATCTCAAACATCCTCATGCCAATCTTGCAATCTGGATGTTTTTGTTTAAATCTTTGAAAGAGCTCAACCTGCAATATCCATATTTGATCAGTATGTTTACTAGGAGAAATAATCCAAACAGGACTATACGCATTGCTACTTAATACATCCACCATAGAAACAAATTGGTGTGTTAAACAGCACATTGTATGGTCCTAACATGCATGTAACTAGGTATAACATTGTATACTAAGCATGCTAGTTAGCATGTTGAGTATGCTAACTAGCATAGCTGAGTATGCTAACTAGAATACTAGTTGTGCTAACAAGCACAATCAGTGTGTAGTGTAGCATACGAGGCATACTCATCAGCATGCTAGTTAGCATGCTGAGTATACTCATCAGCATACTGAGTATGCTAACTAGCATGCTGAGTTAGCATACTAGCATACTCATTAGCATACTCATCAGCATGCTAGTTAGCATGCTGAGTATGCTAACTAGCATACTAGATGTGCTAACAAGCACAATCAGTGTGTAGTTTAGCATGCGAGGCACACTCATCAGCATGTTGAGTATACTCATCAGCATGCTAGGTAGCATGCTGAGTATGCTAGTTAGCATAGCTGAATATGCTAACTAGTATACTAGCTGTGCTTACGAGCATAATCAGTGTGTAATTTAGCATATGAGTCATTGTTAACCACATGAATGTGTGCTAAGAAGAATAGAATGTATGCTAACAAGCATACATATTGTGCTAACCAGCACACTTATTATGTTGAACAGCATAGCCAGCACACTACGAATGCTAACTAGCATAAATCAGCTTACCCGTTATGCTACTTAGCATTCTCAGCTGTGCTAACTAGCATACTCATGAGCATGCTAGTTAGCATGCTGAGTATGCTAGTTAGCATAGCTGAATATGCTAACTAGCATAAACTAGCTTACCCGTTATGCTACTTAGCATTCTTAGCTGTGCTAACTAGCATACTCAGCATGCTAGTTAGCTAGCTGAGTATGCTTACTAGCATGCTATATTGCTAGTTAGCACAACTGAGTATGCTAACTAGCATACTAGCTGTGATAACAAGCAAAATCAGTGTGTAGTTTAACATATGAGTCATGGTTAACCACACAAAGTGTGCTAAGAAGAATAGAAGGTATGCTAACTAGCATACATATTGTGTTAGCCAGCACACTTGTTATGTTGAATAGCATAGCCAGCACACTAGCATAAAAGGTGTTAAAGTAGCATACATATTGTGCTAACCAGCGTAGTCCTCAAGATCACTAGACATGCTAACTAGCAGAAGATTTATGATGAACACCATACCCACCATACAGGAATGCTAACTAGCATATACCATAAACCACCTTACCCAGTATGCTAGTTAGCATACTACGAAAGGTAGCTAGCATACACATTGTGTCAAAGAACATACAGAGCATGCTAGTTAGCATAATAGGTATGCTAACTAGCATAAAGGGTGTTATAGTAGCTTACATATTGTGCTAGACAGCATACTTATCATGCTAAACAGCATACCCAGCATACTAGGAGTGAGACTATGCTAACTAGCACGGCATACATAGCATAACATATTGTGATAACTAGCATTCTCTTGAGACTCATCCAGGAGGTGCACAGGATGTTTTATGTAGCTTTTCCTTCCCACTCTCTTTCGACAAACATCCTTCTTGTTGGGTGAAACACGAGTCTCCTCTGTCCAAAATGTGTAGACCAATTCCTTAATTTCATTTGTGATAGGGCTATGACGGTGTTGCTTGTGACATTCAGCCAATGAAAAAAGTCGAGCATTGACACCAGACTTCACCTGCCGTGATTTTGCTTTGAACAAGCTGCGACGGTCGACTTTTAGGACCCTGGAGAAGTTGGCAATAGGCGTGTTTTCCTTTGAATTTATCATCATCTGCAATGTTGCATTCTTCAAAAACAGCTCGTCGTTAGAAGCTGGCTGCTTGACGATAGCTAGTGTGTTGCGGACATTGGAGACAATTGCACTCTGCACAGTAGCCTCCTCCTCTAAAGACTGATCACGGATAGCCCGAACAAGAGGATGTTGAGCAACAAGATTCCAGATTTTGCACTTTGCTTCTTTGTTGAGACCTTCAGTCCTGCTCTTGAAAGCTTTCACAATCTCGAAGGAGATTTTCCTTTTCTCCTCATCGTCGACGGCATGATGTCCTCGTTTAGTTGTCATCTGTCGGTGCTCCCGCTGTTTACGCTTTCCTTCAGTCTCATATTTCCTGATAATAGAAAGAGCTAGATGTTGGTAGTTGTGATTCATTTCCTGTAATGTCTCCCTTCTGTAATGGCTCCCTTCTGCCTCCATTTCTAGTGGCAATAATGTTGTCTGCTGGTTTTCCATATCTGCAAGTCTGCTAAGCTTTGACAACTCAACTTCGAGGCAAGAAGCAAAGCGAGCGAGAGAGAGAGAGAGAGAGAGAGAGAGAGAGAGAGGGAGGGAGGGAAGGAGGGAGTAGGAACAGGGCAAACTGTAAACTGGTCTGAGAGTGAGACAGAGAGGGAGTCTGCGCCGCACACACACACACACACACACACACACAGAGAGAGAGAGAGAGAGAGAGAGAGAGAGAGAGAAAGCCTATTAGGAAAAATGTGGACTCTCTTTGGGCCATATAGGATTAAGGTTAATTAGGCTCCAGCCTATAGGAAGAGAGCAATGTATATAAGTGTAGAACCTAAGAAAGTAGAGAGAATAATAGGGTTGTCCACTCATTTATTGCTTTGTATCCTAAAGGGAGGTGGATGGGTAAAAGAGGGAGGGGAAAAAAGGGAGGGGGGGAGTGGTGGGTCCACATTTACGTTTTTGCAAAAACCCTAAAATTTCAAAATTTTCAAAAAAAAATTAAATTCAAAATATTTCATCCAAAACTCCCCCCAAACCTACCCTATGATCAAAAAGTCATTTTCTCACTCTAGAACCTTTTTTCCAAGACTCGCTTCCTCCATAGCCCCTTTCCATAACACAAAGCTCTCACTCTCTCTCTAAACTTTTACACCTTCCTCCTTCTTCAAGCTCTCCATTGCAACTTTAAGCTCCCACTCTCTCTCTCTCTCTAAACTGTCTCCCTCCTCCTTCCTCAAGCTCTCCATTGCAACTTTAAGCTCCCACTCTCTCTAAACTTTGTTTCTCTCCTCCTTCCTCAAGCTCTCCATTGCAATTGTAAGCTCCCACTCTCTCTCTCTAAACTTTGTCTCCCTCCTCCTTCCCCAAGCTCTCCATTGCAATTTCAAGCTCCCACTTAAGCATCCATGGCAAACAATGGTCAAAATAGACGCCCCAAACCCATCATTCAAAGTATGGTTCTCCACAACTCGAAGAATGAGGAGCAGCAATGGGAACCTCAGCTTTTTCAAGAAGGTGCGTGGGTCTACATGCAACCTTCCGCAATCGGTCCCCATCGTGTTCGTGAAAGAACAAACGTTGATCTCCATTGGAAGGGATGACTACTAGGCTTCAAGCAAGTAAGAGACAAGGGTACGGTGGCAATCATTCAACATGTTTTCATGTTTGGACACATGCGTCTACGAGGGATCACCAACCCAAGGGATTTTCCTTGTAATTGTATGTCCCTTGCACTTCAATGGTTTAGGGTTTAGGGTTAAAAATGGACTTTTTACATCTCACGGACTGTTTTGTTTCTATGTAGATGTTTTTCCTTCTAGCCTTGTGGAGGAGTAACCACTATCGTGCCTTTCAGGCACATTTACGGCCATGCATGCAAGTCTTGGGGATATGCTCTTCTCCAACACAACTTCATCAAACCTTGCACGACAGAGGGTGTTCTTCTACATCCACAAGTACATTGTACCTACAGATGAGGAAGGCTACGGAGAGCTACAACCTTTGGAGGCTACAACCTTGCGTAGCATGGAGTGGCCAAAGCCAAATGCATTCACTGTAATGTCTTTGAAAGCCAAGATTGTAGCTGATGTGAGAGCATCGTTAAAATTTGGAAAAGCCTCGCGTTCCGTTGGGCTTGGATGGTGTTGTCCTGCTCATGTCTTCGCTAGCATCTTTGGATGTTTGCCTTTCCATCATACAAATACTATGTATGTTTGCAAAGATCTACAATACGATACATTGGAAGCCATCCTTGGGGAGAAGTTGGGGTATCTTGAAGGACTTCATAACGGAGATCGCTTTCGGTGTCAAGTTGGAAGTTTCGGCATTGCTATCCGTTTCATCAAGGTGCGCTCCACTCTTTACGTGCGGTACTTCTATGAAAGGTGGATGTGCAAGCTTGGTGAATGGATTCCATTGCAATCCACCGATGCTACAATTGAGGTATTTGATATTGCAATCAAATTGTCGAGTGGTGCCGTTGAAACCGTCCAAGTGAACAAGCATTGGACATTGGCCAATGTGCGGGAGCACTTAATGATAATGGGTTTAGAGCATGGAGAAGATACAAAATTTTGCATCGGACGACGTAAGGTGAATGATTTTTCGCTCTTAATTATGTTATATTTATGTTCTTTTGATTATTCCCTGCTCTAAGTTGGGTTTGCTAATTTATTTATTTTTTGCTAGATTGGTAGCCGCATGGAGAGCACGATTCAAATTGAAAAGGTGTGGACGACGGAAGAGAATTTGATTTTATCATTAGAGTAGTTATGTTTTGTACTTAAATTTTTTATAATATCACAATTGTAAGTTCAAGCAGATGGTTGTATCAAATTTTGGCAATGCACATTATCTTAAAGTTGTAGTGATGTGTTTTTTGAGTTAAATGATTGTAATTTAGTTTGTAAGTTTTTTATAACTTCTTGTTATTTGTGTTACTTTATGAAACTTGTTTAATATTTTAATTATTGTTTTTTTTTTTTGGGGGGGGGAGGGGGGCGCGTGGTATATAAAGCCTCCTAAACCCTACCATTTTCACACTCTTTGCCTGTTCACACTCTCATTTGAGCTCCAACACTCTTTGCATTCCTACTTAAGAGCTAGCATTATGGAATCCTTCTCCACCCTTCCCGAAGCCACGGCGTTACAACGCTTCCAAGCGTTTTTACAAACAACCGAGTGGCAAGATCGTGACGATCTTCACAATTTCTTCACCCAATTCCCTGATGTGAATGCAACTATTCACCTAAACAGCCAATCTTTTCAGCCTATCTTAGAATTTTTTGAATTTTACATCGACAAGTATGCTGTACCAATTGTCGGACAAGGGGAATTGTGGATTCCATGCGATTTGCTTCACTACATACACAAAGGCGATCGGCCTTTCACCCAGCGACTTCAGCGATTTTGTGTAATTGCGGGTGAGGCAGGTCAGTACATTGAAGATTCACGTTTGAAAAAGAAGAAGGTCGGCACCCAGTTTCTAAGTCACTTGGCGACTTTTGTGTTTCTTCTTGCGGAGGAGCTTGAAAGATCTGAGGTGAATTTGCCTCATTTGCGCCTTGGGGATATTGTCAAGGACACAAAGGAGCCCATTATCGCGCCCTGGGATGCAAGCAAAGAGGGCAATATTCTTGCCCTAACCTACCCAAGAGGTGTCATGGATGTCGCCAAATCCATGGGTGATGAGGGTGCAGAAGCATCCTTTAAGCCCGCTGCAGATGCGCCGGAGGAGACATTAACTCCGGAGGTTTTTTTTGAACACCTCTCCCCAATTGTGATAGATGGGGAGGAATTTTTGTTTTTCCATGATCTTGAAAAGACTTTTGACATCCGCATGGATGAGTGTCTGTCCATCCTCTGTGCCACTGTAGAGTCCTCTGCCATTGACCCCTCTTCCGATCCTTTGGATCGAAGCCTCCTTCCCATTGGAGAGAGTGTGGTAGATACAATGGAGTTGGAAATGGTGGCGGTGACAGATGCACCACACTCATCTGTGTCAGAGGATGAGTTTGTAGCTACACGCGCATTGCTTGAAGCCCAACGCACTCCTATGCTTGTTCATATAGATGAACTTGAGAGTGTAGCTATGGCTCCCAATTCATCTATTTCTCTTGACAGCAAAGGCATAAACGATGAAGACGACGAAAAACAAGAGGTATTAATTGATTTTTGTTTTGTGATTACGTTAATTTTCATTGTTGCATTCTGAAATCTTATTTACCTATTGATTTCTTTGTAGAATGTTGTGGAGGTGGATGAGCATGCAGGTCGGGGAGGAGATGGTAGGCCCCAAGCTTTTGGATAGCAGTCGTCTCTTGCGCATTACCTTGGCAAGCTCCCCCAGGACGGCTTTGCGATAATCCACAAGGAGTACACTCCTTGTGGTCAATTTTGGGTGTCAATGATGAAAGCAATGAGCCGCATCCTATGCCTGTCAACCATATCTCAAGCCTCCCAAGTTATATATCTTGTAAATAAATCTCTGGCCAGTGCTGCATTTGCCACACACATTCGTGGTCGTGTGCTTTGTAACATGGCCCTAAGCCAAGCTGTAGGTCTAAGCAATGTGGAACAAATTGCTTGGGATGTGCTGCACAAATAGCTTCCTTGCGCCCAAGAGCGCCGAGAAAACATTGCTCGCCATATCTTAGATGGCTCAAGCAATCAATAGATGCATAAATCTTGTAATTAACTCCTTCAAGTATGTAATGAGATATCACATCTTTGTACTTTGTTATTTCAAAATTCGAATGGAAATTGATTTTAACTGGTACTTTTCAACTTCTATATTGAGTTTATTGTACGATAGATAGTATATGATTGGTTCTATCTTGTGATACACTTGTGTAATTCTCTGAATCAAAATATAGAGTTTTTTTCAGTCCAATCTCCATCAATAAAAACATAATAACATTGTATTCTTATAATTTTGGCATAAAAAAGCTTTAATTAGGCTGTCTAAAGGCCTGCCGCAGAGGTGCGCGAGAAGTCAGAAGTAACATTTACTTTTGGCTTCTCGCGCGCCTCTGCGGCAAGCCTCTAGACAGCCTAATTAAAGGTTTTTTAAGCAAAAATTATAAGAATACAATGTTTTTTTGGCTATTCAATCAACCAAACTTGGTTGACAGTTCTTTTATCCACATCTCTCTCTCTCTCTCTCTCTCTCTCTCTCTCTCTCTCTCTCTCTCTCTCTCTCTCTCTCTCTCTCTCTCTCTCTCTACTTAGCTTTACTTATCACTTAAAACAAATGTACACGACTCGTTATATTTGAAAAAGCCACGACTCGTTATATTTCAAAAAGATATCTTTACATTGGCAAAATTGCCTAAAAGTCAAATTCAATCTCTTTGTCCTCTGATTCGACGCGCAAGAGCTAAATCTTTGGGCATTATTGTCACCCGTTTTGCATGAATAGCACACAAGTTGGTGTCTTCAAAAATAGAAATTAGATGATATTCTGCCGCTTCTTGCAGAGCTTCTACGGCGATACCTTGAACTCGAAACGCCATTCGATAACTTTGCATGATCTCTTTTACCAAACGTGCGAATGGTGCCTTGCGTATGAGAATGTCTGAAGTGTTTTGATAGTGACGAATCTCTTGCAACGCCTTTGGAATGCGTCGCTTCACAGCAGGAGCCCGTTGTTGAGGGATGGTAGGATCTGGGACATGGGCCTTGCGAGGGCGAACCTTGAAAAACTTTTTCTTTTTACGAGAGGGCTTGCGAGGGGGAGCTTGCGCATCTTCAAGGCCACCATGTGCTCCGAGTGGCTCTTCAACTCCACCCTGCGCTCCAACTGGCTCGTCTGCTACATCCTCAAAATGCTCTTCATTTAGTAACCCATGATCACCTCTAGGCTGATCTGACGGCAGAGCGCCGAAGCCACGTGGCAATGTCTTCCCAGCCGGAACTCGATGATTGCTTGGGATCTCTTGTCCGCTCCATGGTGGGCTTTGTGCTTCGTTGTCCGTTTCGGTTTCTGTATCTAATGTCACTACCCGTTTCTTCTTGCGTGAAGGTTGTCCATCTTGTTGCTCTTCACCTGACCATTCTCTCTCCATCTCTTCTAAGAGCTCTTGTTCGTGTATCCAAGGTGGTTTTTGAGCACCTTGGACGGTTGAGTGAGGGTGAGCAAAAAAAGGTTGATCTTTTCTTGTTGTTTGCTTTGTGCGTGCCATGGTGTAAGAAGAGGCAAGATTGAAAATGAGACTCCTTCTCTAAAATCCCTCTATTTTTAAAAAAAAAAGGTCTCTTCACACTTGATCAGGCCACTTAAAAAAACTCTTAATATCATCAAAATATAAAAAACAAAAAATAGATAAATGGAGAAGTATTATATACAACTCAACAAAGACATCTACAAATATAAACATTACATTGCATAGCATCATTTGTTTTACATGTTGGGTAACCAACGTTTGCCCACTCTATGGCGATTTTCACGCCACCTAGCATGATTAAGGGGTCCGGTGGAGTTTCTTCATTTCTCTTTAGCAGTAAGTCGAGATTGTCTCCTAACCTCCTTGGCAAGACTTGACTTTCGCGCTCGCTCTATGGCATGACATCTCCCCAAAGAACAACGAAAGAACCAATCAAACATTTCCTTCATGTAGTTGGATCTTGTAGTTCCACCACTGTGACGTGTATTTTTAAAGTAAACACCTTTGGCTCGATAATGTGATTTTTCCATTCCTTGAGAGCTCCACATGTCTAATGAACCATATTTTGACATAAAGAATTCTCCATGCGCATACAAAATATGATGCATCAAGAAAAAATGCTTAGATCAAATAAATATTTATGTATAGCATCAAAATTTGAACTGAACAAAGTAACTTACCATGTAGTGTGTAATATTGCTCTCTCCCCACGCTTGCACAAATGCTTTAGTGAAATTCGAAATGTGATCTTTGAACAAATTTTGTTGCTCGCTCGTGGTTTGGGGTTTCCACATGATTTAAAGCACTAACTCCAAGTGGTGCCACACTTGCCTACGCAGATTTACAAGCACGGGATTTGAATCTTGATCGGTCGTACACTTGCAAAGCGCTTTCCATAGCTCCCATGGAGCATCCTCTTCACCCCTCTCCTTTCGCATCTCTGGTTTCTTGAAAAACCTACGTGCTTTCATACCATTCATAGATACTTTTTGTGGCACTTCATGCATATTATCCACCTCACCGATGATAGAAACATTGGCACCATGACATCCAATAGAATTTAGAATTGTTTCAACTATTCCAATGGCTTCCACGGATCTGGAAAGTGGTTTCATTGTGAAAGCGTACTCTATGTGAAGCTTTAACAAGCGATCAAATATACGCATAAAGGCATGCAAAGTGCAAAAGTGTACATTTGTAAGTGGAAAATTGATAATGGGATGCCATGTTTTATCTTTTGTCGACCGATTGGGGACCTCCATGATAGGACACTTCAACACTGAGCACACCCAATCCCTTGCATCATCATCCATTGACCCTGTTGCCTGACTTCCCTTTACATTTTTCTTTGAAGATGTGGAGCCACGAGTACTCTCCTTGTATCCTCGTACACAATATGGACAAGGAAGAAGTGATGAAGCACCTTGTTTACACCCAAGTATACATTTGATTGTTTTTAGATCACCTCCTAAGTCACTCAACCTGATTGTTTTTAGCCACTCAACATCAAATGTACCTACTCCATCTACTTCTAGCTTTTCTCCCTCTAGTTGTGCCTTAATAACCTCTGTGATCCACGGGATCATAGAGAAGACCCATGCCAACACCTCATGAGTCTCCTTCGGAACTTCAAAAGCTCCTAACCACCATATTTCTTTTTTTGATTGTACACTAAATGATGGTTTCTGAGAATGATCACCAATAGCATCGACTTTTGCAAAAAACATTGCCTCATTCATGAGTGTCACACTCATACGTTCCAATCTCCGTCCTTTGACAATTTGACATTCATCTAGCTTAAGAATAAATATGAGCTTCTCTCCAAGTACCGAAACAACACAAGAATTGAATTGTTATACTAAATGATATTCAATACAAATAAAAAACGACATTACAATTTGTATTACCTTGTGGAGACAAAGCATAAAATTTAACCATAGCTCGTTGTAGTCGTTTCACTAAATGATGGTTTCTGAGAATGATCACCAATAGCATCGACTTTTGCAAAAAACATTGCCTCATTCATGAGTGTCACACTCATACGTTCCAATCTCCGTCCTTTGACAATTTGACATTCATCTAGCTTAAGAATAAATATGAGCTTCTCTCCAAGTACTGAAACAACACAAGAATTGAATTGTTATACTAAATGATATTCAATACAAATAAAAAACGACATTACAATTTGTATTACCTTGTGGAGACAAAGCATAAAATTTAACCATAGCTCGTTGTAGTCGTTTCAAGTCAACAAAAATATTGTTGAATTGATGATAACTAAAAGACTTTGTCCCATTAGGAATAGTATTGCCTCCCTTTATATTACCACGTGACTTGGCACTCGTGGAAGAGTACACCATGGATCCTTCAATGTGTTTGTATTCGCCAAGGGATTCCCGAACGAGATCATTGTTTTCTTTTTTTGCAAGTCGGACCCTATGTGGAATAGGAAATAAATTCTCGATCATGCCTTGCTCTCATAATGCATCTTTCATCAATCCATGAAGTGCATGGTATGCATTTGTGCTGATCCCAACCTCATCACAAGCTCTCTGGACATCATCCTCAGACACAAGGTTAGAGATCTTTTTTAGGATCTCCTTTGTGATGGCATCTTTCATGTGTTTGGCCTTTTCACAACCTGTGATGTAAAGTATATCTTCCTTTGAGATGCATCCTAGGAGAAGGTTGCAACGGCCCTCTTGTCTAAAACTTCCACACACATCTTGTATATATGTCCTATTTCAAAAGGTGAACCGAGTTACAAATTGATGAAAATTATTTGAGAGTTATAAACACTGTGAATTTAAAAAACTACCTGGTTGCCGTGATCCGCTTCTTAAGTGCCCCTCCATTAGATGCTAAGTTTTCAATGGAAGAGAACTCCCTCTTACGCTCACGCATGCCAAATGGAGTGGCTTTTAGGTGCATCATTGCAATCTGTAGCTTAGTTACCTCTATTTCTATAGCTTTCATCTCCTCTTTAAGATCTTTGAGTTGTTTCTCTGTGGAATGTAGTTGTTGTTGGAGATTTGTGGAATGATTGTGTAACACTTGACATTGTTGTCGGAAATATGCCGATGCACCTGCGTGATTGGAGTCCAATCTCTTACAATACCCAAGAAGACCACGTTCTCCTTCTCCCACATATTTGATTAAGCTTGGGAGTGTATGGAATGTCGGATGACAGCCCACGAGCGGATCTTTTGGATACAACCCTCCATCAAGCCACAAGTCAACATTGGTTTCTCCTCGAAACCGTCGTACGGATGCCAGTTGAGATGCTTTCTCGTCATTTTTTTTGTGGGAGCAAATTCGATCGGTAGACGCAGACTGACATTAGTTGACCTAGTAGATGATGGCGCAGGTGATTCATTGGTTATGTCGCGAAGAGAAATGGTGAAAAGTTATGATGGGAAAAAAAATTGATAAGATATACTTTTTGGGATAAACATACAATTTTTGGGATAAAAAGACTTAAAAATATATTTTTTCATATATAGGTTCAATTTTTGAGCTCAAAGGAGGGAAATTTTTAAATTTTAAAAATTTCAATTTTTAAGCTTTATTAGATGGACGTTTTGATGATGTGGCATTGTCTATTTATTCTTGGAGTTAATGTAGAGAAGGACCCAAAGAATTTAGATTTGGAGCTTATAAAAGCTAGATTCTTCTAAAAAAATATTGTTATATATATATATATATATATATATATAGGGACCTTTTGAAAGCTTAAAAGATCCATTTTGAAGATTTTATAAAAAATTCATTTTTTGGGGGGTAAATTGATGCACGAACTGAAAAGTGGCTTTTGTCATAACTACTTACTCTCTTTGTTTGGTGATAGGTAGAGAGAGAATGGTTCTTATCTCTACCTTTACTCCTCTCTCTCTCTTTTTACTCCCCTCTCTCTCCTACTTTATTCCCCCCTATTCCTCCTACTTTACCACCCTCATTCCCTACTTTCCCCCCCTCTCCTATCTAGAGAGAAGTTAGAGAGAGAGCTACAAAAGTAGCCCTATTTATTGTCTTTGTTCCCTCCATCCCCTACAAAATTAGCTTTAATCCCTTAAAAGTAGGGATCCTTACATGGCCCCAAGGGGGTCCAATTTTTTCCTAATGGAGAACAGAGGCCACACCCCACGTCGTCGTCGTAACCGAAAACAGAGTCCACACCCCATATGGGAGGGAACAAATAATATATCTTATGGTTATTAAAATTTCAAACTTCACTTGCTCTATGGTTTTGAATAGATGCTAACAAGCACCTCTTACTAGCATTGTCCGGAACACCAAAAAGCATGACAAGTTAACATGCTTATACCCAAAAACATGATTTTTGCATTACAATCCTTTGTTGAGGACAAGTATGAAGGTGAATGGTTGCTGATTGGAAAATATTTGAGTACACTGAAGAAGCAGGAGGACTGAACCGAACAAGCATTTAAACGTATCCAAAAGAAGGCTTATGGGTGTTTCTTACAAGATGGATTTCTGTGGAAGCATCCAAAGAAGTGAAGAGGAACCCCTCAGCGAGTTATTTGTGATAAGGTAACACAACTTTAAGTATTTAAGGTAGCACAACTTTAAATGTATCCAAAAGAAGGCTTATGGGTATTTCTTACAAGATGGATTTCTATGGAAGCATCAAAAGAAGCGAAGAGGAACCCCTCAGAGAGTTATTTGTGATAAGGTAACACAACTTTAAGTATTTAAAGAATTTCATGAGTCGCTATGGGAAGACACGGGGGAGTTTGGGCCATTTTTAACTAAAATCAAAGAACGATATTGGTGGAAGGGTATGTATAAAGATAAGGAGCACTTTGTTGAAACTTGTACTGTATGTCAAATGTACTCAAATGTAAAGCATCAAAATGGATTACATCCAACGTATCCATTGTGCATGCATTTTAAATGGGTAGTTGATTTGATTACAATGCCCACAGGATTATGGCAAATGAGATACATCGTGCTTGCCAAGGAAGATTTGACGAACCAGGTTGAAGGGAGGGCTTTGCGAACCAAAGCTACAAGTATGGTATGCAAGTTTTTGCTAGAAGATGTAATGTATAGATATGGTTGTGTTGGAAGAATTATTGCAGATAGGGGAGAACTGGATACTAACGAAGCCAAAGATTTTTTGCTTGTATGGATGTCAAGTTAACACTCACTACTGCATACAATCCCGAAGGGAATGGGAAAAGTGAAAGAGGTCATACTCCCATTTTCAAGGCATTGGCAAAATCATGTAAAGGTCGTATTGGTGATTGGCCACGGCTACTTCCTTATGCTTTATGGGCGGACCGTACTACATACAACACAGTTATAGGTTTCATGCCATTAGAGCTTATGTATGGACAAAAGCCTATTACGCCTCTTGAAGGCAGTGACTACATGGAGTATATTGTCGTGGGATCTAGAAATGAGCAAAGAAGATTTGCTTTCTTCAAGGATTCGACAACTAGAGAGGAGAAGCAAAGATATAGAAGCTTCAAAGGAGAAATTGAACAGTGCTCATTTGAAAAATAAAGAGGCTTTTGATAAACGGCATAGGTTAAGGCCATGTGCTATTCAAGAAGGGGATTGGGTTCTTGATTATGATAGCAGTTTGGACAACCAATATACATCTATGTGGAAAATGGTTAAGCGGTGGTTTGGCTTGTATGTGGTTAAACATGCTTTTCCTAATGCTACCTACAAGTTATGTGAGATGGAAGGTACGGAGTTGAAACTTCCAGTTGCAGATAAACGTGTCAAGCTATATAAAAAGAGAAATGAAGAGCTTCAAATTGTAGATAAAGACTTCAATGTGGATGAAGATAAGGATTTAGATGATGAAGATGTGAATTCTGACGAAGATGTTGCATTGGAAAATCTCTAAAGATTGGCACATACCGGAGGATGTGAGGTTTAGAGGGGGTGGATGTCGTGCCTCTTTGTAGGCACAAGATGAAAAACAAAGTTTTGCATGTATCTGCGAACTTTGAAAAATCTATAATCTATGCCAGAATGTCTTATGGCATTAGATTAGCAGGAATGTATGCATTATGTGGGTTTTTGTAGACCAAAAGTGCCTCAAAGTGAACCAATTGGGTTGACACGTGAAGATTGAATGAAAGGCTGTTCTTCTACTTGAAAAGGTAGTGCTTGAAGTGATTTACAAGCTGGTCCAGACGGCTCATCAATCGGTGAGAAAGTTATTACAATTTAAATCTAGAAGTGGTTGCAGATATGAGACGGACAGGGCAGATGGGGACAAATGGTCAAAGGTGATTTGAAGTGACAAATGCATAGGGCTTAAATTATGGAGCATGTGCGTCTTTTCAGATCGACAATCAGAGTCTCAAGGGCCAAGTTACAGAGCTATGAATTTTTGACAGGGGACAATTCTGAGCCGGTTCTCTCGTTTTGGAAGTCATGCTATCTGGTGCATTCTGGCACTTTCCAAAGTTCAAGAAAATAGGGTACATCATGCAAAGTGATCAGGAACTGACCGTTTGTCAATCAAATGCCCAGTCAGCGAGAAATGACGAGTCAAGGTTGGGAGTTGTTGCTAGAGTGTAGGTACCATATGTTTTTTTCTCTATTTGCGGCCTCGAATCGCTAGGTTGGGAGTCTCCAAACCCGGTAAGTTTCATGCGGCTTGAGGTCGATGACGTGAAGTTTCAAATGGTCTTTGCGGCTTGGCAATGGGCTCAATAAGGAGGAGATGGAATCAATTTGAAAACAGAAGAAAGGAGGGTTTTTCCTAAGGGGTTAGTATGGATAGAATTGAAGGTGTTTTTCAACTTGGAGGGCCAGGCTGCTAAGAGGGTGCCACGTGGCACGGGTTTAACCCAGATGCAAGTATTGGTGGTAGTCTATATGGGTTGGGCTATGCACCAATGTGGGGTATTCAATGAAGAGAGTGAGATCTCTCATGCTTGGCCATGGTGTACGCAGTTGGGTGCTGCGTGTTGGCGGCTCTGGTGCTGCGCGGGCACACTTGGCGATTGTGGTGGCGGTTTTGGCTACCCGAAGGCATTGCAGTGGCATTTAGGGTCGATCGGTGGCTGTGTGCTCTGGTGACATGGCGTCCCGCTAGAGATTGGTCCTACGCCTCTCACCTTTTGAATGAAAAGCCACCCCCCCCCCCCCCCACACACACTAGCTATGTCGCTAGTGCTCCGTGTGAGGGGAAGTTCATGTGAGAAAGGGCATGGGGGAGCCGCGAAGGGTGCTAGAGAGGGAGAAGCCGCGAGCAAAGGAGAGAGAGAGAAGGGACAGTCGAACAGTTCATATGGCCGGATGAAGTGGGCATCGAGGGGGGTCCAAAGTGGCAATTTCAAAGGCAATTCAAGGTGGCCAAAGGTGGTTAAGGGCTAAACTTCAAGGCTAGGACCAGCAAAAGATGAGGCCGGTCAATGTGGGCAAATGGAGATCATGTCCGGATAAAGAAGGGTTTTCAAAATGAGTGAGAGAAAGTCACAAAGAAGAGAGCATATGAAGCTAGAGCATGCAAACGGATCAAAAATTTCCAAAATTAAAGTGCTAGTTGAACCATTTTCTAAAAATGAACAAGGCCTTCCTATAAAGCCCTTTTTTGTATCAATTTGAGGGTCTTTTTGGCATTTTTTTGGAGGGTATTGGCAGGGAGCTATTGGGTGGGATAGGATCTTTGATGAGCTTTTGGGCACTAGGGGAACCAACAGAAGCCCATGGTGGCGTTGGGATTCTTTTCTTCAAGCTTTGTTCTTAAGAGCAGTGGCGAAAGGATCAAAGAAGGTCTGAAAGAGCATCAAGAGCACGAAAAGAATCAACGATGGTGCCATTTTCGGGAGGTTTTTGGTCGAAGGGTTGCAAATCAAAGAGCACCGATACGGCGTATGTAACCGGATAGTAAAAAGGGGAACCAAAAATCTGAAGTTGTATCACCTGTCAGTTGAATAAATCTTTTGAGTCTTGATTCTATATTTCTTACTACTTAACAGAGTTAACAGGGTTCTTATTGACAGTCTTTTCTCTTAGACTCTCTCTAAACACCAATATTACGTGTATTAAACTATTAATTAAGTCTATCTGCACTCGTTTATCCTAATTTGAATGTCAACACACTCTTGTCTACAGCCAGAGGCCCAGTGCTTTCTCGATCGACCCTGGAGAACTGCACACTCCGACAACGTTTTATATACAATGTGCTTTCTGTTGGATTGTTACGAAAGCCTCATTTGACTAAATGAGTGTGAGCCTTCTTATACCAAGCACCGGGACATTGCTTCAAGCCATACAAAGCTTTCTTACATCTGCACACTTTATCCTCTTATCCTTTAATGACAAAACCATGAGGCTGCATTACATAAACTTCATTAAATATATCACCGTTCAAGAAAACAGTAACAATGTCTGACTGCAGTGTACATCCCAACCAAAATGAGCTACCAATGCACATAGAAAATGTACATTAGTCATATGACAAGTGGGAGCAATAGTCTCTTCATAATCTATGCATTTTTGTTGTGAATAACCCTTTGCAACAAGTAGATCCTTATAGCAATCAATCTCACAATCCAGCTTGCGGTTTAACTTGTAAACCCTCTTCGTACCAATGGCCTTTTTGCCAAGAGGCAAATCACATAAATTCCATATGTCATTTTCTATAAGTGCATCTATTCTAATTGCATGGCAACCATCCAATTTTTTGAATTATGTGCTTCATCAAAAGACAGAGGTTCCTCAACATGACATAAACTAGAAACAGCCAAAGCAAAACAATTTGATGTGTGACGAGAACCTAAACGGTGGATCCAATTTACTATCACACAAAGTATGCACCAGCCATTTAGGTATACCTCTAGCATGTTCATTCTCAGCCCTTTCCTCATCAAGTGCATCATGCACACGAGTACGACTAGACAATGGTGCATCCAATTTACTATCACGCAAAATATACACCATCCATTTAGGCATACCTCTAGCAAGTTCATTCTCAGCCCTTTCCTCATCCAGTACATCATACACATATGCATCAGTAATAGGCTGATCTGTAACATTTTCAGAAACCCCCATAAGTTGTACATTTGCCTCGTTGGAATTTACAGTCAAACTTACACCACTGAAAAGAGGCAACAAAGTGTCATAAATGTCGTGTGAGCTTACATTATTGTCTCTAGTACATGACAACAATGGCTGAATAGAGTCTTCCACAAACACAACATCCCGCGAAACCAAGATATGTTTTGTTTGCGGATGATACAACCTGTAACCTTTGCTTTCAGCACTATAGCCAACAAAAATACATTTCACAGCCTTATCATCCAATTTTTTGCACCAAAGCATATGTCAAACAGCCAAAAAGACACATGTGCTCAATAAAAGGCTTTCTATCATGTCATGCTCCATATGGAGTCATAGACTGCAAATCTTTCAACACATGTTAAGTACATAAGTGGAACACATAAGAGCCTCAAGCCAAAACGAATGTGGTAAATCTTGACTTTTGACCATACATCTTGTCATTTCTGTAAGTGACTTGTTTTTCTTCTCAGCAACACCATTTTGTGGAGGTGTATATGAAACTCTACATTGGTGTTTTATCCCACAACTAGCCAAAAATAAATTAAATTCATCAGACATATACTCTCCCCCTTGATCGGAACGGAAGGTGCCCATACTACATTTTCAACCATAGCCAAAAATTGCTTAAAGCACAAAAACACTTCAAACTTTGCCTTAAGCGGATACACCCATGCATGCCTGAAGTAATCATCAATGAGAATCACGAAGTAAATGTAATTGCCCAAGGACGGAGTTTGCATGGACCCTCAAATGTCACTATGCACAAGCTGCAACCTGCATGTGGCCCTTACTGAACCATCTTTTGGAAACTTCGAACGTTGCATCTTACCTGAAATACAGCCTTCACAAACATGTTTGACAGGTGCTTCAAGAGGTGGCAAAGAAAGAACCATATCATATTTATGCAAAGGCAATAAACTCGCAAAGTTCAAATGCCCAAAACGTGCATGCTAAAGTTTTGCATCTGAAATAGCCTTAGAATCCACAACTGAAGTTGCAAAATTCTGCCCACACTTTTTGTACAAAGTGAGCTTATACAACCCACAGCATAAAATGCCAGATGCAACAATTTCATCACCAAAACTGAGATCATGTACTGTACATCTGTCATCCACAAATTTGGCTACAAGACCAAGTCTAGCAAGTGCAGATACTGACAAAAGATTCTTCTTGATCCCAGGTACATACAATGCATCAACCAGTGTGAAAGAACTGCAATTTGTAGCAGTAAGCACAATCTTTCCAGCTCCCTGAATCGGATAAAAGGCATTGTTGCCACAAGTGACTGAATTCCCATGAGGGACAGACTCGAAAGAGGTAAACAAATCACGATGTGAGTTAATGTGCTTTGTAGCACCATTGTCAAAATACCACACATGTGAATCTGCATACATCATGGACAAAAAGATCATAAGTGCACTCTGCACTAAAAGCCCATTCTACATAAACATCAGCATCACTGTTCTCGTTTCACATAAGACTCAACAAGAGCTGCATTTGTAGTGGAACCAGCCACTTTCTTCTTAGCCTCTTTGGCCTTCAACTTAGGACAGTGCTTGATCAAGTGATCATTAGCTTTACAATAATGGCAACGCATCTTCTTTTTTCTCTTTTCACCAAAATTTTTAGACAAATTTTTGCCAGCAAAATCATTAGGAACATGTGATTTACTACTTTATAGAAGAACCATAAGAAGTGGCTACATTGCTATTACCACCTTTTCTTTAAGCAGCAATAAAGGCATGTTCAACGACACGCTGGTCTAGTCCTATTTCTTTTGGAAAGTGACTCTTGCAATAGCAATAAAGGCATGTTCAAATGCACGTTGGTCTAGTCCTATTGTTTTTGGAAAGTGATTGTTGCAATAGCAATGTGCATAATACATCAAGCTTGACAACTTCTGGATTTCCTTGAGTCATAAGTCTCCAAGTACTAGCAAAAGTCTGGTAAGAATTTGGCAAAGCATCAAGAACAATCTGCACAAGGGAACTGTCAGAATGACTTCGCTTGCAAAAATAAGTTGCTCATTGATACCCTTGACACCCGCAAGGAAAGTGTCCATATCATCTTCCTCATGCATAATCTTCGACTCCACTGCTTTACGCAGCAATGCAATTTTTGCCTCATTGCGACTTGCATAAAGACCAGCTAGAATATCCCAAGCCTGTTTTGCAAATTTCGTTGAACAAATATGACGAGTAATATTGTGTTTCACAGACCGCGCAATCAACACATGAGCTTGCGCATCTTTTACATCCCAACAAGCTTGCTCAGTCATAGGCAAAACAGCTCTAGCAGCAGCAATCCTACCACCAAAACCTGCAACATCCTTCAACATCGCCTACATCCTCAGAACCAGGACATACATCAATGCCCTGCACAATATTCCAGACACCATTTGACGCAAGGACATGCTGCATCCTATAAGCCCACACAGGGTAATTATCCCCATCCAATTTGTCCTCTATGGTAAACATCTTGAACACATTTGTGTTGTTGTCAGCCATGGCAAATGTTGCACCTGATGTGAAAACTGCCCGAAAAGAGGAAGAACTAAGCAAGAACAACACATGCTATATAGCACAAACCGTAGGAAATTATGAGAGACTTGTTATGCAAAAATCGGCACTGACAGAAATTTTGCATAAAATGACAAAATAGCCTGCATAGTACTGCATGTAGTGGAAATGGAGGCTGAAATGAGCTCACTAAAATCAGAGAAAGTGAGCAAGCATGTGTTGGAGTTGCGACTAAGCCCAAGAGGATGCAACCTACTCTGATATCGATTGTTGGAATCAGGGTTGCAACTAAACACACACATCTTGGAGAAGATAAAGGAAGCTCAAGGCACACAACAGAGAGTCTATTACTTAGTGTGCAATGAAAAGATAGATATAACCCTAGAGTGATGGGCGTATAAAAAATGCACGAGGAAAAAAACCTCCTAGTGAGTGAAAAAATGCCCCGACGGTCCTAAGTGTGTTCACACACATCACTACCACATGTATATTATGGTAACGAACAATTCACTTTCCGGTTATTGAAGTATGGGTGAGCGCAACTATGGTGATATTGTCTCACACTTGAAGTGTCTTACCACATTTATTGTTGTGGAAGGGTTAGGTGGTGATCACGCAGGGCATAACTAAGCTTGTGTTTTGGGCATGCGGAGAAATATTAGGAGGCTCAGTTCTAGTATGCCTAGCATTTGGCAACTATGCCAAAATCGGCATACGTACAAATCTCACCCCCTTCATAGCCATTAATGAGCTTGACGACCTAGCGTGGCTCTCACACAATGGTCGCTGACCTTGCCTATGAACATGTCGTCACCAGTGAAAGCCCAGAGAAACCGATAGTGTGTCCATCAGTTATTCATAGGAACGTCCACCTGCTCGTCAAACAAATAACTAGAGAGAGTGTGACCACAACTGAGTTCGTTTTGCGTACAGTGCAAGGCTTAACTTCACCTCAGTTATGAATAACAGATTATTGTTCTCCATGTGACCACGCTCTTATCAAGGTATCCCATGGTTACATTTTGCGGCTCGTGGTCTCTCATGTGCGAGGCATTGTCCCAGAAAATTTATTACATACATCCATTAGTTTGCAAAATAAATAAGATTTCTTTATTTTCTTGTAAATTTCCAAGCGGGTTTAAAAGAGGGCGATGTTCTTGCTGGATTCAGTGGTTTTTTAAGAGGAGAATCTCCTAGGATTGAGGGGAGAGAGCCTCATGACTAATTGACACCACTTCTGTCAGGTGGGATCTACGGTCCCTATTAATTGGGGGCGGCGGGATCGGTTTTGCACCGTCCGATGGCGGTTTAATCTCCAAGTGATCACCATGTGATCACAATTAAAGTGAACACCAAGTAAATTTGATGTGAACATCAAGTGATCGCCAAGTGATCCCCATGTGAATCCCAATTGACATGTGATCACCTTGTGACCCCACCCATCACCAAGTGATTACAGTGTGACCCCGACTATCCCAAAGTGATTGCAGTGTGACCCCATCCATCCCAAAGTGATCTCAGAGTGAACACCATGTGATCTCCACCCCGTCATTTTTGCTATATGATTCTATGTACACACCTCCATTTCAAGTGGCGCGCGATAGCTTAATGGGAGAGTCGTGACCTCCAGTTGTGAGTCGCAGGGGCTCAACCGATCGGAATCCTTTTATTCTTGAGAATAAATGGACGGTCCACATCGTTCGAAGATGCTGGACCGTAGATCCCACCTGACAAGGTGGCGTCAAATAGTCCCGTGGGGAGAGAGGGGAAAAATGGCGCTGTCAGATTCGTAGATAGAATTTTCAAATTTCCTGCATCCATTGAACCAGTGACGCGTGGGTGCGACCGAGCTCGTAGATTATGGCCAGATGGTGATGGTTGGGAGGAAGGAGCAGGTGATGAATACTATTAAATAAAAACCGGCCTTCTGTTGCTGGGCGCTGTGATGCCAGCATATTATGACATCAATCAATGCATTCTCATGCTTTCAATCAATGTCTACCGCCCTATGCCCACCAATGGCCACCTATATGTATATATAGATATATACATATATTCTTATATATATATATATAATGTGTTGTAACTTGTGTATTCTTATTATCTCAAGGTTAGATCCTTCAAAATACTATGCAATTTTGAATATGAGCTCTCTCATGTTTCAAATGTTTATTATGAATGCATGCATGTGTAGAGGTGTCACTTGTTATATTGTAGTGACAGTATCATACAATGTTAAGCGTCATTTGAACAGCACAACTCAAAAATCGATTGACGCCCAACTTTTTAGGCTGAGTGTAATTTGAAGCTCAATAAATGTAGACTGAGTCGTATATATTTAACCAAAATCTAAGGGAGGGAGTCAACTTTAAGGCCTGAGTAGTAGTAGTCCTAGGATTGAGGGGAGAGGGGGAAAATGGCACTGTCAGATTCGTAGATAGAATTTTCAAATTTCCTGCATCCAGTGAACCAGTGACGCGTGGGTGCGACCGAGCTCGTAGATAGAGGCCAGCAATAATCAGATGGTGGTGGTTGGGAGGAAGGAGCAGGTGATGAATACTATTAAATAAAAACCGGCCTTCTGTTGCTGGACGCTGCGATGCCAGCTTATTATGACATCAATCAATGCATTCTCATGCTTTCAGTTAGTGTCTGCCGCCCTATGCCCACCAATGGCCACCATCCCCCGGCCGCCCGGCCCTGCCCCAGCCCTCCGATTCCCCCTGGAGCCGGGCCCGGGTGGGCCGACTCCATTCAACACAGTTTGGAACCCTCGACCCTCGAGCTTTCCAGCCTCATGTTTATTATATTGCCTTCTGGGCCCTCCAAGCTCCCTGTCCACAGATCCGCAGGTAAAGGGGCAAAAAACACTTTTGCAGAATGTAAAAACAGCATTTTGATTGCTCTGCTCAATGCTCATATTTGAATTTCAAAAGATCACCCAAATCATTGGCACTGAAGAATGACTTTTATCCCTCCTTTTCAACCAGAGATGAGATTCACCAGCAACATTGGTAGGCCTATACTGCGCGCTTAATTTCAAGGCAAGGCTTGCAAGTTGCACGTTGGCTGGGCCTTTGCAATGTAATCCCAAGGCTGAGGGTTCTAGATTCATAATAAGCTGCTGCCCCCATGGGTGTATTACCAACTCCTCCATCGGGGAACTCATTCCCATGGTATATATGCACAATGGGTGTAATGTGTACAACAATGTCTGACTGTGAGGACGCGAAAGATAAAGTTTTCCCTACCACCTCCCACATAGATGGTGTAGGGAAAGGAACCCTACTGTCCGTTCCTCATAATAACTGCGACCACATAGCAACCAACGGAGGCCGGGAGCCATGGTGGAAGCAATTGGTATTACAAGGGAAAGGACACTAGAGGTAAGTGTTGCATGCAGATCAATTGTATGCCTACACACTTTCCGGCTGCTGACTTGGCAGTGAACTGAGCTGTTGCAATGGGGATTATCGCTAGGGGACCCAAATTCACTACCCTCAGCTTGTGAACCTTGATGGTTTTATTAAAAAAGGCTGTGCTCTTACCCCCCCCCCCTTTATCTGAACAGTAAGGGTAAGAGCACAGCTCCAAAGCTCTCCAGAACTAGCCTTAAACAGCATGACCACACATCACCATTATGCAAAGTCGTTGCGGACATGCTTCGGCCATTCGAACAGGCCCTATAAGCGTCTACAGAAAGGAAGCCTTTGAAAAGTTATCAGAGATTCAGATGGGGAAAAAATGCAGCAGACAGATACAACTTTGTACCCCTTTCATTAATTATGACTAGAACACATTGCTACCTTTTTGTTGTCATCCTTAATTGTTTGTGACAGGTTATCTTTCCAAAGAGACATTCACAGTGTCCATCCTTTTAAGACTTAGAGCCCATTCACATGCTGGCAAAAGCAGCGTTTTAGGTGAGGTGAGCAGTCTTGGCTGCTGCACATGAAGTGTGGGTGCTGTCCTGCAGATCCTTGTCGTTTCTGGACGATGCATGAGAGAGTAGAGACTCCAGAGAGATGGACAGCATTTTTCCAATTCTGCCGAAATTGGCAGAGTGGAGGGACAAAGGTGGCGTTTTCACAACACAATATAGGCCTGCTTACGAGCGCAAATCACTGCCACTGTGTCTGTGTGAATGTGTCTTTAACCTATGCAACCTGTTGAACAAAGGCCACAAGCCATCTATCAACAAAAGCGGCATACAGAAGCTCGCGCAAGACCACGCTCATTGCAATCCATAAGTTTGTATTGACTCTCTCTGTCAGCTTCAAAAATCTATGGCTCCTTTGGAAAGATCCTAAAGATCCTTTGGAAAGAAACCAAGTCACACCATCAACAACAACACCCCATGGGCATGATCATTGAACTTGTAGGGAGGGAAAAGGAAAGCTTTCCCAACACACTCTCTTAACCCTATTCCAATGCAAGGACATCAGCAATGCAGAGCATGATCATGAATGCATCATGTGAAACAAGTGTTCTGGACTTCCATGTGGTAGAGTTCCTGAGGAAGGGTAAAAGACTTCCGACCGATTTCTGCACAAAGTCCTCACAAATATAAATAAATAAGAGCACCATGAGAAGTTAGAAAACATGTGGCCCTTCAAAGTGGGTAAGGAGACTTGAGCCCACAACTCGGTGGTTTAAGCTTCAAGGATTTTTCTTCCCTTTTTCTTATATAAGTTGACTACATATAGCAAAATTGTGTTAAAAAAATGAGTTTAAGACTCTCATCCAGTTGGAATTGAACAACAGCCAAGCACTAAAGCCCCACTTTTATTCAGAAATTCTGAAGGAACTGAACAATGTATATTTGCACTCTTGCATCGAAAATTACAGAATGGAGCCATTCTGGCAAAACAAATGAGGTATTGAGCTCTTTACAAGAGAAATTGGAAGACAAGAAGAAGAGCCTTTCAACTACATGCTCCCAACTTTTGTGAAAAATAAGTCACATGAAGGCTTCTAGAGTAGATGCAACTGGGAATTACATTGACAGCCTTATTCTGTTCAATAGATGAGAGATGTGAAAAAATTTGGAGTCCATAATAAAAATGTATAGGAGTAGAGGGGAGGGGGGGGGGGGGGGGGGGGGGGAGGTTAGGAGTATAGATGTGGGGACAGTCTTGGAGAGGCAAAGGCTTGGAGAGGCTCTTCAAGCACCATAAGGCCATGAGCTTCCTTCAAGTTCAAGCTTTGGGTGGCAGGTGACCAATGGAAGGCTTGGATTAATCTCGCTAAACCAAGAAGAACCACACTTGAACCTAATGTAGCCCCTGGGCACCCTCTTCTCCCAGCCCCAAATGGTACAATCCTTAGGTTTCCATCGCTGAGCTCCACATTGTCACCAGTTAGAAACCGTTGCGGCCTGAACTTTTCAGGATTTTCCCACACTTCTGGATTCCTTCCTAAAGCATAGGTGTTGATCAGCACCCGAGTGTCCTTGGGTATGTAATATCCAGATACATATGTGTCCTGTAGTGAAATGTGGGGAATCAGAAACGCACCAACCGGATGTAGTCGGAATATCTCCTTCACTGTGGCCTTCAATTGTTGCAAGCTAGATAGGTCACTCTCTTCCACCAGCTTATCTGTACCCACCACTTTGTCTATCTCTGCCCTCACATTTTCCATCAGCTCCGGATGCTTCAGCAGCTCTGCCATTGTCCACTCACTCGTAATTGATGAGGTATCTGTCCCTGCTGCTACCATATCCTGAACAATTATGGCACATTGTCATCCTCAGCCAAGAATGCAACTGCACATGCAGCTGTGAAATGCCTACAATGATAGTCAGTGGATTGGAGACCTGTTGTTCAGGCTCAAAAACAAGGATGAAATCCCAGAGCAATCCTAGTTCCCAAGTAACGAAGTCCTATGGGTATCATATTTGTATCAAAACGTGCACAATGGATCACCAAACAAGATATGAATTCCCAAATTTGGGTGTGCTAACTGCAAGCCATTCAATGTGGAGACCACTAATTTCACACATTAAAGGTACAATTGATCAAACTTAGAGGCAAACATGCAGTGCATCACATGCAAGCCAGCGTTCGGAACTTCAAGTAATATGGGGTTTCCTAATGCAACATTAATGCAAATACATTTGGAACCAGGAAAGGTAATGAGAACAGAGAACTCAAAGACGCTTACAATGAGAATAGCTTTGATAGTGGTTCGCCTCAGATTTTCCTCTTCATTTTCTCCGGGTAGCGAAAGCAACTGATCCACGAAATTACTGTGGCTCTCTTCTGGCCCTGCTTCCTTCCTTCTTCGTCGATGCTCATCAACAATGGCATCATATATTTTGTCTACACGCATCATGATTTTCCGCATACTGCGCTCATGCCCGTGGAGATCAAAGGGCCTCAGAAAGGGAATGTAGTCACCAACATTGAATGCATTGATTAGTGCAAATGCAGCATAGATGAGGGCCTTATGCTCTGCCGCCTCTGCTGGACCAGAGTCGCCCGAGCCGAAGAAGCGCTTGCCAAGGATCATCCGAGTCAGGGTATTGCTTGAAAGTGCCCCAAAGGTGTCCCTCAAATTGATGGCCTGATTACTGCTGGAGCAAGCAAGAACTTCCTTCATCATGCATTTCACCTCTTCCAGCCTTCCCTGCCTGAAATATTCGATTCTTTTCGGGGTAAGGAGTTCAAATAGGCATAGGCGTCGCATCGAGCGCCAATGCGCACCATACGGCGAAAAAGCTATGTCCTGGCCACCATATGTGAAGTATTCAGAAGCAATGTTCTTTGGCCGCGACGCAAATACATGATCTTGCTTCTTAAGGAACTCCATTACAAACTTGGGATCATCTGTAACAACAGCCTTAACAACACCTAACTTCAAGTAGACGAGGGGGCCATATTTCTGTGTCAGCTTTCTCATTCCTACATGTGGGACTGAGCCTGTTTGAAGAAGGTTTCCTACGATTGGCCACGGTGGCGGCCCTGGAGGCAATCTTCCCTTGCATCCGCATTTCCTCCCTTTAGCATGAATGGTGTAAGTAGAGATGAAAACCAGTAGTAGAGCTGCAGCTAGAGGTATCTTGATGAAGTAGAGAAGCAAATCAAAGTGCAGACTCCAAGCTTGGGTAGCTTGGAGAGTGCTGTCCATCACTTGATGGATAGTCGAGTAGAGTGTAGGGAGTGTGGTGTGTGTGTGTGTGTGTGTGTGAGTGTGTGTGTGTGTGTGGAGAGAGAAAATACGAATTCAAAGAGAACGGAATGAGATGGAGCAGGGGTAATGCTCGTTGAAATTGTCAGTGATGTCCATAGCCCTCTGTGCAAGAGAGAGAGAGAGCGTGAGAGGGAGTGAGAGACCGTACCGCTGCGTACTCACTTCACTATCGCAATGAGCCAGCAGGAGAGAGGAGCAGGCTGCAGAGCTTCACCTCTCCACTGCAAGCTTCGTAACTTCACCAATCGGTCGGAGAGTCTGTGTGCATGCACGAGCGCACAGAGAGAGAGAGAGAGAGAGAGAGAGAGAGAGAGAGAGAGTAGAGTGACCCGGCATCCAAATGGAGATTCTTAGCTTGCTTCAACTGCTTTGGAATGTTGCAGTGCTAGGAGGATTACAGTCTCGACGAGTTGATCCAGTGGGTGGACGTGGTGTGTGTGTGTTGGTGAGAGAGAGAGAGAGAGAGAGAGACTCTGCATTAGTGAGGTGTGCATGTCATTCTAGAACGACACCAAGAACACAAACGAAATGTGGCAAAGGCCAGTAATCAGCGGTGGAGGGGGTAGATGCAGAAGACGCGCTGAATTAACAGTACCCCTCTCTTCGCTCACGCACACATGTGCTCTCTCTCTCTCTCTATGTATATCAGGTCTCGCACGATCCCACGCGCGCGCAGCAGCCCCCCCTGTCTGACTCCGAGGCTTCGAGCCCCCCCTCTTCCCTCGCTCTCAGAGGTGAGCGCGGCTGCATGCAAACAGTCACACATGTCACACATAAAGGGCAAGAGACTGGATGGTGGAAAGGTTACAAGGTGGGTGGCCGGCGTTAATGAGCGTTGAGTTCACAACTTCGCAGCTCGCGCTAGCCTATACACACCGCCGCTGATTTGTATCAAATTGTGCGAAGAGAGAGAGAGTGTGTAATTTGTAGAGAGAGAGAGAGAAAACAGAGAGTGGGGGAAAGGAGTGCGGTGACGTCCTAGCGGTATTAATTATATGGAGGTTGGCTGTCTTTAGACTTGAGAGAGAGAGAAGAGGAGAGAGGAGACGTGGAGTCGGGACATTAAAAAGAGAGACCATTGGTGAGAGAGATGCGTTGAAGAGGTAGAGCATGGGGTCACATGAAGAAGTCTAATGCAGACAGTGACTCAAACCCAACACAATTTTTTCGACCATAGCCTAGGCTAGAGTTGTGCAGGAAATCTTATCAAGACAAGAAGCATAGGTGGAAAAGAAAAGAGATTCAGTATGCCTCTACCTAAGAGCCGAGTCCCCCTATGCTTTAAGAGCATTAGTGAATTTAAAGGCTGGGATATGGTCCAGTTGAAGCTTGTGTAAAAAACTTTTCATAAAGTTCTATCTAAATATAACCTAGCAAAAGAAAGAATGTGGCTTCCCTAAAAGCATGGAGAAAAGAGAAGGGTGAATTCTCATTCAGTAGGTGTATTTGCAACTCCTAAATACTAGGGAAAATGACCGCATTAGTAGCTCTTTTTTTTTAAACCAAATACGCGCTTTGAATTTATAAGAGAGAAGAAAAATTACATCTGATCACCCATGGAAGGGGTAAAGAGTTAGATACATCAAGGGATAAGTCCATAAACCTAAGCAAAGTTTCATAGTGTCTAACCTTTAAAGCCTGCATCTTTACAAAAAGGGGCCTGCCATAATCCCAGGGATACAAAGGGGCCAAAACAGTTAAAGAGGTTAGTACTAATCTTCACAACCAATCTATTTCCTCCTGAAGCCTGCTGGCAAAGTTAAGGGCTTCTTCATATTTACTGGCTAGCTCTAGCACTTCATCCTTCATCTCCTGCACCCAATTATATATCACATCCAGAGTGTCATTGTCATCCAGCAAGCCCTGCAGGTCTTCATCCCTTCTTGCATAAAGCTCTAGAGAGTCTTTCAAGATTGAGACTCTATGCCTATAGATCCTCATTTGTTCAAGCTTGAGGTTGGCATCCTGCACAGAGCATCCAACAAACAACATTTTCAAACTAGTAGCTTAAAAGTTAGGAACAAATAAGAAAGAATATCTAAGCTTCCAAATAATCCACAAAAATTCTGCTCTAAATCTATTCCAAAAATCTGAAAGAAGGCTAGTTGAGTCCCCTACGAGCAGTTGTTTCCAACCCATTTGGTGGTCTAGGGTGTTGACTAATGGGGAGAGGATGGGGATGTTGGTCTGGCAGTTGAGGAACATGTGGAGGATGTCTTCTACTGCTCTTCTGCACCTAATGCATCTCCCAACACTCTGATTGACTTTTCTACTTCTGGCCTCTGTCCAAAGAGCTTTATGAAGGATGAGCCACAGCAGTACAGACTGCTTGGGCTGAATACTTATGTTCCAGATAGATTGGAACTTGAAGTTCCACTGCTTCGTGTCAAGCTACACATTCCATCTTTTGTTTAGGGTGACATGGAGGGGAGAGACCTGTTCAGCTGTGAAGTCAGGGGGGTTCTTAATAGCTATCCCCCCGTTCCACCGTATGCATTTGGCAGATGGAGTGACATCGGCTTTGAATATCCATTGATATCCTTGGGGGAACTGTTGTATCCTTGATTCCAGTAATCGAACTTCCCACGGTTGTAGCTGGCTTGTCATGATAAGTTGCTCTGAGGTGAGCTAGGAGCTGTTGGTTTTGCTCCACAAGTCCTCCCAAACTTTGAACCCTTTGTGATGAATTCTCTTGGCTGTTTTGGCATGTTGATTAGTGATTTGGGGGATTGGGTCCCTGGACCACCAGATGGATTCCTCTCTTTTGATTCCTTGGTCTTGTATGTGTTCCTGGTTAAACCCCAGCATGAGCCTCCCTCTCTCCTATGCTTGCCATACCGATTTGAGAAGGGCAGACCCTATGGGGGTTATCTCTTGAGCTCCAAAGAATACTTTGGAGCTAGCTCCAAAGTCTTTGACCTTTGATGTGAAAGCTTGCCAGGTGTTTGAGCAGAAGGCACGCCCATTCAGCTTCTGGTTGTTCCAGAGCTCTGATGATAGTCTTGATGGCTAGTTTGTCAGCCCAACCGTTGACATTTCTAACTCCAAGACCTCCCAAGTTCTTGGGCAGGATGCAGATGTCCCATTTGACTTTTGCAGCCCCCTTTTTGAAGGGGTCCACTGCCCACAAAAAGTTCCTGCAGATTTTGATGATTTCCTTTAGACAGGAATCTGGGGGCCTGCAACAGCTGAGGAAGTACAGGAGGTAGGCAGTCATATAGTGATTGATTATCATAACTCTTCCAGCAATGTTTCTTTGAAACCCTATCCATCTGTTCAGTTTCCCTCTGAATTTTTCAAGCACCCAGTCCCATCTTTGTTTCATTGTGATCCCAAACCCAAAAGCGATACTTAGGAGCCTGAACACTTGCCCCTCTAGGATAACTTTACATCCTTGTTCAGCCATCCAGTTAGGGATGAAAGAGATGAAGGCCCTAACTCCTGTTTTGGAATGGTTCACTTTGGAGCCAAATGCAGAGCAAAACCAACTCCAAATTCTGGGAGTCATTTGTGGCCTTCCCCTGGTTAGTATTGAGAAGAGGAACAACGTCTCTGGCATTCTTCTTCTTGAGACTTCTGAACATCTCTTGAGAGGGTATGTCAGTCTTCCCTGCCTACCATTCCTTGAAGAAAAGTTTGTATGTTGTATCGCCCTGTCCTCCTTTGCTCTTATTTGGCTTATGAGGGTAGAAATTTGACTCTGAATGAGCACATTTAGGGGCTGGGAGTTCTCTAATTTCCCCAGTTCTTCATACATTTTTTCTTTCTTTTTCTTCCTAGCTTGGGTTGTAAAGAATGAGGATGCAAGAGAGCTACACAAGACAAGCACAAAGCACACAGAGATGGAAAGCTTCTTCTTCTTCTTCACAGAAAAGAGAGTACAAAATGACTAAGTGCTAAAGCTGAAAAGTAGCACATATGTACATGCGGTCACTAAGTGTGAACTCGCTAGAAGCGTACTAGGCTGGCACTATATGTGTAGTCCAGCTGTAGAATCACTGGCAGAGATCCTCCGTGTCGGTCACCTAACGTGCCAGTGAGTAAATGCCGTAAGCGGCCAAGACCCGTAGTGGATGCCAGCTCAAGGTGTAGAGCTCGACATCTCAACACTCCCCCTCGAGCTCTGCATGTCGCAAAGTCCAAGCATAGTCCGGAAACATCGAAGCTTCTCAGCTCCGAGGGCCTTGGTAAAGATATCCGCTATCTGCTCCTCTGTGCTGACGTAGACCAAGTCGATGTCGCCCGCCAACACTCGCTCTCAAACGTAGTGGTAATGGACCTCTATGTGTTTGGTCCTGGCATGGAACACTGGGTTCCTAGCCAACTGCATGCTGCTGAGGTTGTCACAATGGATGAAAATCTGCTGGTCCACCTGCACTCCCAAGTCCTCAAGTAATGTGCGTAGCCAAGCTATCTCGCACGCCGCAACTGCTGCACCTCTGTACTCGGCCTTTGTGCTCGATAAAGCAACCGTAGGCTGCTTTTTGTTGCTCCAAGTAACAGCAGCATTCCCAAAAGAGAACATGAAGCCACTCATAGATCTCCTATCAACAATGCTACCTGCCCAATCTGCATCTGTACACCCATACAATGCTAATGGTGCATCTGCTGCATAGAACAATGCATAGTCAAGAGTACCTTGCACATACCTAAGTGTGCGTCGTACTCCATCCAAATGTGGCTTCCTCGGAAGCTGCATGAACTGACTCTCCAAGCCTACTGTGTAGCTCAAGTCTGGCCTCGTGATAGACAAGTAGATTAGACTACCCACAATCTTCCTGTACATGTTGACATCCTCAACAACATCACCCTTCTCTGCACTCAGCTTTGCATTCACATCCAAGGGAATAGAAATTGGCTTACAATCATCCATACCATACTTTGACAACATGTCCAAAGCATACTGTCTCTGTGATAGCCATACACCCTATGGAGTCGTGATCACCTCAATGCCAAGAAAGTAGCGCAACTCGCCTAAATCTTTCATTTCAAACTCCTGTTTGAGAAGACCCTTCACATGGTCAATCTCCAAAGCATTGTCACCAACAATAATAAGGTCATCTACATATATGGTAATGACCACAATCCCCACATCACTCTCACGTACATAGAGTGAATGATCAGCATGAGCTCTCCTAAAACCAATACTGACAAGATACTTGGCAATCCTGTCATACCATGCTCTAGAGCCCTGCTTCAAACCATACAAAGCTTTGAGAAGTCTGCATACATAATCTGGGTAACCTGGATCGACATAACCAGGTGGTTGATCCATATACACTTCCTCTTGCAACTCACCATTCAAGAAGGCATTCTTTACATCCATTTGATGCATAATCCATCCTCTAGATGCAGCCACTGCTATGACAGCTCTCACAGTCGTCATCTTTGCCACTGGAGCAAAGGTCTCCTCATAGTCTACGCCATACGTCTGTGCATAACCCTTTGCGACCAGCCTTGCCTTGTGACGCTCAATGTTACCATCAGCCTTATGCTTGGTTTTATACACCCATTTACAGCCAATAGCTTTCTTGCCACTTGGCAATGGCACCAACTCCCATGTGTCGTTTGCTTCCAATGCAGCCATCTCTTCATTCATTGCATCATCCCAATGCACATTTCCAACTGCATCCTCAAAACATGTGGGCTCCACATCCTGTATCACCTTAGCCATGTAGGCTTGGTGATGCGCTAGATACCCATCATAAGTCAATTTTTGAACTGGATTTCTGACTCTATTAGATTTGCGCGGTCCTGGGTCACTCCTTTGCCCTCTATCATCTTCTTGTACTTTCCTTACACCAGGTGTCCTGACAGCCGGAATTCCAAATTTCTCATCAAGACTTTGTTCAAAACCATCTGAATCCATGTCTACATGTGAAAAACCTGATGATGCATCAGCCATAAAGGGAGGTTCATCAACCTTTTCCTTTCCTTTTCGTGATACATTCCCTGTACCTGTTGGTGGAGTAACCTGCGTACGTAGTCTACCATTCCATGGTTTCTCAACAGAGCCACGAGAAGAGGACTCTTGTGGTCCACTCAAAACCTGTGACTGTGGCCTCACATTTTGTACAACCACATCATCTTTTACATCAGACCCAATAGTGCCATGTGCATTACTGTACCAGCTGCTCATCTCATCAAAGACTACATCTCTGCTCACTCGTAATTCTCGTGTAGTAGGATTGTAGCACCTGTACCCCTTTTGTTCAAGGGAATATCCCACAAGAATACATTTCTCTGCTTTAGGATCCAATTTCCTACGCAACTCATCTGGTACATGCACGTAAGCTATGCAGCCAAACACTTTCAAGTGTGCCAAATCAGTCTTTGTACCTATAAACTTTTCCTCAGGTGTTACATCATGCACCGCAGCTGTAGGTGTCCTGTTCATAATGTACACAACTGTATTTACGGCTTCAACCCAGAAATGATGAGGCATGTTCTTCTCATTCATCAATGCACGTGCAACCTCTGCAATGTGTCTGTTTTTCCTTTCTGCGACCCCATTCTGTTGTGGAGTATATCTGCATGTAAACTGCCTGTGTATACCATGCATTCGCAGAAAATCTGAAAAATCATTGGAGAAGTACTCTCCCCCTCCATCTAACCTCAATGTCTTGATTTGCATATCTGTCTCCTTCTCAATCATGACTTTGAAGTCTTGAAAGTGACCAAACACTTCACTTTTGTTATGCATGAAGTAGACCCATACTTTCCTTGTATTGTCATCAATAAAAGAGACATAATACCTGCAACCATGTATACTTGCAGTATCGGTTGGACCCCAAACATCTGTGTGCACCACCTCAAGTGGCTTTTTACATACATTGCGCTCATGTGGAAATGAGCCCTTTGACTGTTTTCCGAACTGGCATGCTGCACACACTTTATGCATACCATCCACCTTGAATTTGGGCAAACCTTTTACAATCTGTTTTGATTGCATGCTGCGCAATCTCTGCTCATTGACATAGCCAATGCATTTGTGCCAAATGTCAACATCAGCCACAACACCTGTGCCCTGTGCAAATAATGCAGCTTTTACCTCAGGCATGTCTACATTCAGCGTAAACATTCTGCCCACACATTTGCCCTCTGTGATCAGCTTACAGCCATTCTGGAAATCTTCTACATAACAGCCATTTGGATTGAAGCGAACCTGCAAACCCTGCTCAACCATTTGTCCAACAAAAACAAGATTCTTTGTAATGTTTGGGACATGAAGTACATCTGCTAAGTACTTTGATTTCCCACTCTTCATATTTAGAGGTATGTCCCCTACATGAGCAATGGGGTGAGCTGTGTCATCTCCTGTCTGCACATAGCCTGACACATCTGGTTTGCGCATATCTCTAAACCACTCTCCACTAGACGTCATGTGATTAGAGGCACCTGAATCCACATACCAAACATCATCTTGGGTGGAATTCTCTGCAGTCATTGTATTCATTACATGCTGCATAACAAACATGCGCTCGTTTTTGGTGTCATCTGCATCTCTGATAGTAGATGCATAGTTGCCCTGTTCTCTCTTTACACTTGCTTTTCCCTTTGGACAGTCACGTGACATGTGACCTCTTTCACCACAAGTCCAACATTCTCTGCTATCTGGAGTATGTTGCTGCCTGCTTGATCCTGCACCACGACCTCTTTGACTCCCCCTGCCTTGAGACTAGTTTCCCCTGCCGCCTGTATTGTTTTGATTTGATTGACCTTCCAGAAATTGGCCCTTGCAACCCCTTGGGCCTCGACCACGACCTCTACCTCTACCTCTATTGGAGTTAGAATAGAAGGCATGTTCAGAATTATTTCTGCCATGAGAAGAAGATGTGTCAAGGTTCTTCTCCTCAAGAATAAGCATAGAAATCAAATCTTGGAACACGGGGATGTTGTCTCTTGTATTCATGGAAGACCTAAAATGTACATACTCATCTCCTAGACCATCCAAGCATGCACGGACAATGTCATCGTCTTCCACTGAGACTTTAATAGATCCAAGAGCCTCAATGATACTCTTGATCTTCAAGGCATAATCATTGATTGAGAGGTTGTTCCTCTTAACCTGATTTAGCTCCGACTTTAGTTGAAGCTTCCTAGCCTTGGTGTTCACCTCGAACACTGTGCCTAAGTTTCTCCAGGCAATGGCGGGGGTTTCAGCATCCTGTAGATAGCCCATCATGCCATCTGTGATGCTCATAGAAAGCCAATACATCACTTTGCTCTGGCCTTGTTGCCAGTCCCTCAAAGCTTTCCTTTGTTCTGCTGTAGCATTTGCCTCGGGAATCTCTGGTTCCTTTTCATTGTCTCCTTCTACATAGTCCCAATAACCTTTTCCTTTTAGGAAATTTGTTATTCTGAACTTCCATGCAGGGTAGTTATTTTTCTCAAGCTTCTCAGTAACAATCTGACTGAAACCGTCAGACATCTTGAAGCACTAAGACAAAATAGCTGCAATCTGCAAAAACCTGCAAATCTGCTGAATCTGCTATCATGGTACCTGTAACGCTTCCTACACTCAACGAGTGTCCACAATCAAGCGTACATACAACCACTGTACTTGTACAGTAAATCTCTGTGTACTGCACTTTGGAGACCTGTTCAGAAATTTGTACGAAAAACCCCTAAAAAAAATTTCGCTACGCGAGACGCCTTCGACATCTGGTCGTGGATTGCGAACGAAGGGATTGTGATGCTCTTGCTCTCTTAGCCTCTCTTGCCTACACCAGGCTCTGATACCATGTAAAGAATGAGGATGCAAGAGAGCTACACAAGACAAGCACAAAGCACACAGAGATGGAAAGCTTCTTCTTCTTCTTCACAGAAAAGAGAGTACAAAATGACTAAGTGCTAAAGCTGAAAAGTAGCACATATGTACATGCGGTCACTAAGTGTGAACTCGCTAGAAGCGTACTAGGCTGGCACTATATGTGTAGTCCAGCTGTAGAATCACTGGCAGAGATCCTCCGTGTTGGTCACCTAACGTGCCAGTGAGTAAATGCCGTAAGCGGCCAAGACCCGTAGTGGATGCCAGCTCAAGGTGTAGAGCTCGACATCTCAACATGGGTGACTTCTTTTCTGGTGGTAATCAGGAACTGTTGTGAATCTTTAACTGCCTTGCTCCAGCTCTTGGCAGGGGTAGACGTACTGGAAAATGCTCTGGACCAGATTTTTGATATTCTTGCCTGGACATTAGGGAGAGTGAAGAGTTGAGGATAGGTGTGGAACCAATTGTTCCTGATGTTGTATGCTTTGTCATCATAGGTGATCAAAAGGGGGTAGTGATCTGACGCGTAGGTAGTGTACTTGGGTTTTGCCTTGACCCAGTTAAACAGGTTGGCTATTGCCAACGAGAAATAGCACATGTCCAACCTAGCTTTTCTTGCAAGAACCCCCTTGCTGTAGTTCTGACAGATGAAGCATCCCTCTGTACCTGCATCCCAGAGGTCGTGCTTGCCTTTGCAAGCTTCCCATTTGTCTTTCTCTTTGCCTTGGAGAGTCTGCTCACTTCTGAGAAACCTGTCCTCCAACGTCTCTACCATGTTAAATTCCCCAACTAGGATAATTGGTCCTTGAATGGTAGAGATTTCCTCCCATATCTGGGCCTTGTTAGAGGTAGTCTCTCCAGCATAAACAAATATTAATTCGCAATTGAAAGGGGAAGGGAGGGAAACAGAACACCAAAATTGTTGACTTCTATGGGAGGAAACACCGTCAATTGTCTGCTTCTTGATTCCTATAGTTGTACCCCCAATCCCTCTTGAGTGGGAAGAGGTGAACATCTCCACTCAGAGTGGACTTCTTTCAATCTTCTGAGGAGAAATTCTTCTTCTACTTTGATCTCTTGCAGTGCACAGACATCCACAACTTGAACTTTGAGCCAGTTGTTGATCTTTTCTATTTTGGTGGGGTCAATAGTCCCCTTTATGTTCCAAGAGGCAATTTTCATCTATTGGTTTTTTTTTTCTCTTTACTCTGCAGGACCCTGGTGGGAGTCCTGGCGACTGCTTCATGAGCTCTTTTGTTTGCCTTCTGAATTTCCATCGGCGCAGGGAGGATGTTGGCATTTTCTTCTTCAAGAGTGCTTGTGACTCTTGGTTGAGGTTGTTGGAATTAGGGTTGCAGAGAAACACACACAGCTTGGAGAAGATGAAGGAAGCTCAAGGCACACAATAGAGAGTGTGTTACTTAGTGTGCAATGGAAAGATAGATAGCCCTAGAGTGATGGGCGTATATACAATGCATGGGGGGAAAAACCTCCTAAAGAGGGAAAAAATGCCCCGGCGGTCCTAGTGTGTTCACACACATCACTACCACATGTATATGGTAACAAATCCCCCCTAGAGTGATGCGGTGAACGAGAGCTAGCACATGAGTAAAGGGAAGTGCCATGCCCTGAGGACAGGATCAGTCCATAAAGGGGAGTAAGCCCAAAGCTTTGCGGAAAGCTTCAAGCTTCTCACGAGACAATGCCTTTGTGAAAAGATCTGCAAGGTTGTCCTGTGTTGGCACATAAGCCAAGCTGATCTCTCCTGCTGAGAGCCTCTCCCTGACATAGTGGTAATGCACCTCAATGTGCATTGTGCGAGCATGAAAAACTGGGTTCCTCGCAACTGCCAATGCGCTCTGACTGTCAGTGTAGATAGTGTTGGCAGTGTCCTGTCCAACACCCAAATCAGCCATAAGGCATCTGAGCCACACACACTCAACCGTAGCTGTGAAGACTGCCCTGTACTCAGCCTCACAACTCGAAGTGGCCACAGTAGGTTGCTTCTTGCTCAACCATGATATACATGAACTGCCAAGCATGAAACAAAAACCACTTGTGGACACTCGCGTGTCAAAACAACCAGCCCAATCTGAGTCCAAAAAAGCATGTAAGTTTGGCGGCAATGATCCCCCCTTGGGATAAAACAAGCCAAGATGTAAAGTGCCACTCAGGTAGTGGAAAATACTCTTGACAGCCTGCCAATGCTTAGACCCTGGGCTATGCATAAATCTGCTGACCTGTGAGACTGCAAACTGAATATCCGGCCTCGTGTTGCATATATAAATGAGGCAGCCAACAGCATTTTGGTAAAGAGTGACATCAGCAGGATCACCAGCATCATGTAGACTCAACTTCAAACCTGTTTCCATGGGAGTGGCAATAGGTTTGCAATCCTCAAGTCCAAACTTACATAGCAATGTCTCTATGTAACTTTTCTGACACAAGGCAATACCACCATCACACTGCTTAAACTGTGTACCCAAATAATGATGCAACAGCCCCAAATCTTTCATCTTGAAAGTAGCATTCAAATCAGCCTTAAATTCAGCAATATGTCTCTCATTTGGTCCAGTGATCAGCAAATCATCAACATAAAGAACCACGATGAGAAATACACCACCCTCACGCTTTACATACAATGTGCTTTCTGTTGGACTGTTACGAAAGCCTTGTTTGACCAAATGAGTGTCAGTTTTCTCATACCAAGCACGAGGAGATTGCTTCAACCCATACAAAGCCTTGTTACATTTGCACACTTTTTCCTCTTGTCCTTTTATGACAAAACCGCGAGGCTGCATTACATAAATTTCCTCAAATATGTCACCATTCAAAAAAGTGGTAACAATGTCTGATTGATGTACATCCCAACCAAAATGAGCTGCCAATGCACATAGAAAACGCACAATAGTCATACGACAAGTGGGAGCAAAAGTCTCTTCATAATCTATGCCTTTTTGTTGTGCATAACCCTTTGCAACAAGTCGAGCCTTATGGCAATCGATCTCACCATCCGGCTTGCGTTTCAACTTGTAAACCCACTTCGTACCAATGGCCTTTTTGCCAGGAGGCAAATCACATAAATTCCATGTGTCATTCTCTATAAGTGCATCATATTCTGATTGCATGGCAGCCATCCAATTTTCTGAATTCTGTGCTTCATCAAAAGATAGAGGCTCCTCAACATCATGTAAACTAGACACAGCCAAAGCATAACAATCTGATGAATAAGATGCATGGTGAGAGCCTGAACGAGTACGACTAGACAAAGGTGCATCCAATTTACTGTCACGCAAAGTGTGCACTAGCCATTTTGGCATACCTCTAGCCTGCTCATTTTCAGCCCTTTCCTCGTCAAGTACATCATGTACATCTGCATCAGTAATACGCTGATCTAGAACATTTTCAAAAACCCCCATAGGCTGTACATTTGCCTCATTGGAACTTACATTCGTATTTCCACCACTGAAAAGAGACAACAAAGTGTCATAAATGTCCTGTGAGCTGACATTACTGTCTCTAGTACATGACAGCAAGGGCTGAACAGAATCTTCCACAAACACTACATCCCGTGAAACCAGAATACGTTTTGTTTGCGGATGATACAACCTGTAACCTTTGCTTTCAGCACTATAACCAACAAAAATACATTTGACAGCCTTATCATCCAATTTTCTACGCTGCACTTGTGGCACCAAAGCATATGCCAAACAGCCAAAAACACGCATATGCTCAATAGAAGGCTTTCTATCATGCCATGCTTCATATGGAGTAATAGACTGCAAAGGTTTCGTAGGACACCTGTTAAGTACATAAGTGGCACACATAATGGCCTCAAGCCAAAAAGAATGCAGCAAAGCTTGACTTTTGACCATACATCGTGCCATTTCTGTCAGTGACCTGTTTTTCCTCTCAGCAACACCATTTTGTTGAGGTGTATAAGGCACTGTACATTGGTGTTTTATCCCACGACTAGCCAGAAACGCATTAAATTCATGAGACATATACTCCCCCCCTTGATTAGAGCGGAGGGTGCCCATAGTACATTTCGAGACATTTTCAGCCATAGCCAGAAATTGTTTGAAGCACATAAAAACTTCGGACTTCGCTTTAAGCGGAAATACCCATGCATGCCTGGAGTAATCATCAATGAAAGTCACGAAGTACAGGTAATTGCCCAAGGACGGAGTTTGCATGGGCCCACAAACATCACTATGCACAAGCTGCAACCTGCATGTGGCCCGAACTGAACCATCCTTTGGAAACTTAGAACGCTGCATCTTACCCAAAATACAACCTTCACAAACATGTTTGAAAGGTGCTTCAAGAGGCGGCAAAGAAGCAACCATATCAAATTTCTGCAAACGTAGCAAACTGACAAAATTCAGATGACCAAAACGTGCATGCCAAAGTTTTGCATCTGAAATAGCCCTTGAATCTGCAACAGCATTTGCAAAATTTTGTCCACACTTGTCATACAAAGTGAGCTTATACAGCCCATGGCACAAAAGGCCAGATGCAACAATTTCATCACCAAAACTGAGATCATGAACTGTACATCTGTCATCCACAAATTTGACTACAAGTCCAAGTCTAGCAAGTGCGGATACAGACAAGAGATTCTTCTCGATCCCAGGTACATAAAGTGCATCAACAAGTGTGAAGGAACTGCCATTAGCAGCAGTGAGCACAATCTTTCCAACTCCCTGAACTGGATAAGAGGCGTTGTTGGCACAAGTGACTGAATTCCCATGAGGGACAGACTCGAGAGAGGTAAACAATTCACGATGTGAGGTAATGTGCTTTGTAGAACCACTGTCGAAATACCACACATGTGAATCTGCAGCAACTGACAAGCATGCATCATGGACAGCAGGATTGTAAGTGCACTCTACGCTAAAAGCCCATTCTGCATCAACATCAGCAACACAATCTCCTTTCACAGAAGACTCAACAATGGCTGCATTTGTAGTGGAACCAGCATTTGCAGTGGAACCACCCTCTTTCTTCTTAGCCTCTTTGGCCTTCAACTTAGGACACGACTTGATCAAGTGATCATTGGATTTACAATAATGGCAACACATCTTCTTTTTGCCCTTATCACCAAAATTACCAGACGAAGTACTGCCAGCAGAAGCATTAGGAACATAATTTTTGCCACTCGCAGCAAAACCATAAGAAGTGGCTGCATTACTGTTACCACCCTTTCTTTGAGAAGCAATAAAAGCCTGTTCAATTGCACGCTGCCTAGTCCTGTTTTTTCTGGAAAGTGACTCTTGCAATAGCAATGTGCATAATGCATCAAACTTGACAACTTCAGGATTTCCTTGGGTCATAAGTCTCCAAGTACTAGCAAAATTATGGTAGGAATCTGGTAAGGCATCAAGAACTGTCTGCACAAGGGAACTGTCTGAAATGACTTCACCTGTAGAAATAAGCTGCTCATTGATATCCTTGACACTAGCAAGGAAAGTTTCCATATCATCTTCCTCATGCATAATCTTCGACTCCAGCTCTTTACGCAGCAAAGCAATTTTAGCCTCATTGCGGCTTGCATAAAGACCTGCTAGAATATCCCAAGCCTGTTTTGCAGATTTTGCTGAACGGATGTGAGGAACAATGGTGCGCTTCACAGACAACGCAATCAATGCATGAGCCTGCGCATCCTTAACATCCCAACGAGCTTGTTCTGCCGTAGGCAAAACAACTCTAACAGCTGCAATCCTTGCAGCAAGACCTGCAACATCCTCAACATCGCCTACATCCTCAGAACCAGGACGTACATCAATGCCTTGCACAATGTTCCAAACACCCTTTGACACAAGAACATGTTGCATCATATAAGCCCACATAGGGTAGTTGTCCCCATCCAACCTGTCCTCAACAACAAACATCTTGAACACATCTGTGTTGTTGTTGTCAGCCATGGTAAATGTTGCACCTGATGTGAAAACTGCCCGAAAATAGGAGAAACGGAGCGGGAATAACCTGTGCTATATAGCACAAACCGTAGAAGACTATAAGGCACCTGTTATGCAGAAAACGGCACTAACAGAAATTTTGCACAAAATGACGAAATAGCCTGTGCAAGTACTGCCTGTAGTGGAAACGGAGGCCGAAATGAGCCCAAATCAAAATTCTAAGCAGACCTAGCTCTTTGAGCTATCCCAAAATTTTTGTTGACCTGCGAACGCTCGCCAAAGCTCACTGAAATCAGAGAAAGTGAGCAGGTGTGTGCTAGAGCAGCTGGCGACTAAGCCCGGGAGAATGTGACCTGCTCTGATACCAATTGTTGGAATTAAGGTTGCAGAGAAACACACACATCTTGGAGAAGACGAAGGAAGCTCAAGGCACACAATAGAGAGTGTGTTACTTAGTGTGCAATGGAAAGATAGATAGCCCTAGAGTGATGGGCGTATATACAATGCACGGGGGAAAAAACCTCCTAAAGAGGGAAAAAATGCCCCGGCGGTCCTAGTGTGTTCACACACATCACTACCACATGTATATGGTAACAGAGGTCCATAACTTTATTCATGACTTGAATTTGCATGTGGCATTCTTCCTCTCTTGTACCCTCTAGCTTATCCTCTGGAGTGTCTCCTATGTCCTCAGTCTTGGCTTCTGACTCGGATTCAGGGACATCGGATTCTATCCAGTTAGGGATTTCAACCAATAGAGAAAATCTGTTCTGATTCCTCTCCTTGGATCTGTTGGTTTCTCTTTTAGTGACTCTCCCATTCTTGCTCGGGGGGGGGCAGTGGGGGGTGCTGGGGTAGCTTCAGATTTCTGATTGGGAGTTTTTGGGGGTTCCTCATTGTTGAAGGAGGGAGTTGGGTTGCTGGGGGTTACAGGTGGTGGAACTTTAGATGGGTAATTTCTTACAAAGTGGCTAGCTCCCCTGCAATTGAAGCAGGCATTAGGCAAGTATTTGTAGACTACATGCTATTCCATGCAATCACCCTCGTCAGTGGTATTACCATTGAATCAGGAAGAAGCGGCTTTGAGAGGTCCATCTCTATAAGCATCTGAGGGTGCCATGAGGGGTTGAAGTCTCTCTGGGGATTTCCTCCTAAGAATTTTCCTAGATGCCCTCCTATCTTCCTGAGATGGTGGTGGAAATGCAATGGGAGGGTGGGTAGTTCAACCCAAACCGGGTAGTTTTCAAGGGCCGATTTGTTTGGGTTGAAATTTCGAGACCATCTGAAAAGGCACAGTGGTGAGGCTCTGAATACCCAATGTCCCGAGATTAGGATTTCGAAAGCCATTTTTGGTGTTTTGAACATGAATAGATAGTGGTTCTTGGGCAGGGCTTGGATGCTCTCTACCTCGCACCCTTTGCTGCCCCATTGATTCTTGACCCAAGCCCTCAAAACTTCAACTAGTGGACGTGGGCCCGCCACCAGGCCTATGAGGGGCCTTGTTTTCAAGATCCTTTTCTATTTTCTTGACTTGGGAGGCGGGCAGAATGACCAACGGCTTACCTCGAGGATTAACTCTCGTGTTGACAGCATCCACTCCAGGGCAGTGTGGTGGAGAACGCTCAAGGTACCATCGGGGGAGGACCAAGGGGGGACCTCATGAGGAGGGCCAGGATCCGGGCTTGCTGGCACTGCGGGAGGGTCCTTTGGAAAGGCATCTCTGCTTTTCCAAGCTTCCTGTAGAGCTGGTCCGTGAACCCTTGAGGTAGTTTCTGAAAAAGCTGCTGGGTAAAGAGGCTAGACGGGCGGGCCTGAAATGCAGGGCCTAGGTTTTGGCTGAGTAGTGGCCTATGTGGCAAGGGGTTGGAGGACTGCCATACATTTTCATGAGTAGTCGACGTGGTGGGAGAAGCACCTGTACCACCCCCCCTGAATTAGGGGAGGTGATGGGAGGGCATGACATGACTGTTAGGCCAGCATCTTGGGCATTAGGTTAGAAGCTTTCTCATCTCCCACAAAAATCGGATTGTGACCACACACACACTTTCAAGGAAGATGTCTCCTTAATCTATAGCTATACTATTATAAAAGGGGGAGGGATTCCGGCCCCTCCCCATGACACGTGGTGGTTTTTCCTATGTCCGATTGACTCCTATGAATTGTTCCAGCCCCTTGCCTACCGTTGCTCGAGCAGTGCTCTCTCAGCGGGGAGACACACACACACACACACACACACACACACACACACACACACACACACACACACACACACACACACACACACACACACACACACACACACACACACACACACACACACACACACACACACACACACACACACACACACAAAGGGAGGGATGGAGAGGGAGAGTTTACAGACTCGGTGTGCGCTCCTTGCCGCACTGTCGAAGCAAGGGACTTGCCAATACACCGTATGCGAGCCACAAACGGCTCCAAGCACACAACAAGCCTAAACTAGCAAGCTCAAGAAAACAAAGGGTGTGTCACTCACCGCTCTACGCTCGCCTTCGTGGTGGATTCCTCGCCGCGATGAAGAAGAAGCTGCAGTCGTGCCGCGCTCAACCGCTTCGCCGCCGTCGTGCCTTCGTAATGCTCGATCGCACACACACTCTCCCTCTCTCTCTCTCTCTCTCTCACACACACACACACACAAGGAGGTGAAGAAGAAGAAGATGGAGATGGAGCAAGAGCACTCTTCAATTGCACAAATGAGAGAATGAGTAAAAATTAGGTTTAGTTGGCTTTTATAGGAGCTCACCCCATTCACACTTGGGCGCCCATGCTTAACCAACTAATCCCTTGAATGTCCAAGTTAAAGTGCGCCTCTCATCGACGATCACTCTACCTTTCCCTATTGGTCCGACAAGCCCGGTACCTGACTCTAAATAATACAACGTTTATAGATCACAGGGTGTCCGTGTGCCGTGAGGGTTAACATGCCCCCCTTCCTGATGTAGATTCCGTCCTCGGAAGCTATTGAGTTGAAGCTGGTTCGTCGAGGTGGAAGAGCATTTGAGATGAATGTCCTTAGCCTTCTTCAGTCACTGCAAAATCAAACAACATTGGCACAGTAATTGCATTCTCTTAAAAAGCATATGCAGTTTTAGGTAGACACATTGATTGGTAAAAGAATTTCAAACAATTTGTTAGCAATGAACATTAAATTTCAATGTAATCAAATGCATAAACAGATGTAAAGGCAAAAAATTAAACAAGTCTGGGGTCGCTAATTTGACGGTCGAAAAGCACTAGAGATCGAATATTAATACCATGGGTAAGCTTCTTAATTTTCTGTGGTCAATTAAGTTGTTTAATCGCGAGAGCCAAGTATTCATGTTCAAGGGCTGACTAGAGGCTATATCTAGAAAACTTTGTAGTTAAGCTACCATAAAAGGAATTTCTCATGAAATCATCGCCTGTCTGATTACTTTTTCTTTGACCCCCCAAGGTCTTTTCACATTGATTCAATTATGATGTGTGTGCTTATTTTGTATGCCTTGGGTTTTTTGCTTTTCAAGGAAAAGCGCCCACACTGGGAACCTCTAGGGCTCTAGTACCATAGGCGATACATGTGAGTGAAGTACCAAATCAAGCCGAGATTTCTCTTCCAGCTTAAAATTTTACATTGTGGCACTTTGATTTTTTGTTTGTTCATTTTCATCATTTAAATTTTGTAACTTTGGGGGGTCATATAACACTGTTACCCTCCCCAGGCTCATCACATTAGTAAACTCCCTTTATAATACTTAAGCTAAAGGTCAATAGGGTCAAGCCCACTAGAAAGCCCTAGTACATTTCATACAATGCTGCCTAAATCGGATTAAGAACCTAAGTAACCATTGCTTATTAGGAAGGCATTCCCCATGGTATTAAGAGAAGATTTCTAATACCTAGCTTGGTCAAACTAGCTTAGTCGGACTGCTTGATTTTTAAACCTAGACAAGTGACTATGACAAAACATTACATTGAATTAAATGTTTGATACTAAGCAAATGCGCTGAATATTATGCTACCAATCACAATCAAAGCAGACAATCATAGATGCAAAAAAGATAAGGGCAATGCTAATGGATAAGAAACACCTGTTTGTGTCGATGGTCGTGCTTGATTTGAAGGTTCCATGAAGGTCCAAATCCTATCAATAGCAACACGCTCCTGTACACACTAGGAAACAAAAGGAATACCTCCAGGAGGCACATTAGTGGGAAAAGAGAACTTCGCTAATCACGCAACTCTAAAACAGAAACACTCTATCGTACTAATCTTACCTACCCTCCATCACTCAAGTGATGAGGATCAAAGGTGTTTTATGGCATAGGTTTCTGTTTCACTGTACCAGATGTGACATGTGTAGGTCTGAGTCAATGTTTTGACTTTTAATGTGCATACTCGTTTGCTAATTGCTCTTGCTCTTTTTTTTTTTTTTTTGTGAGTATAAAGCTTTATATGTACATTCCCTAAGATTGGAATTGAGAGGTCAGGGAAAAAGGTTGAGAGGGAAACAAGTGAATAATGACTGTCAGCAAACACTCCCCCCTTCCTTGGGTAGATCATACCGTTTGAAATGAGCTTGTCACCCTTTGAAACCAATTGTTCCAGTTGGTAATAGGTGAGGATTTTTGCCAGTAGTTTTCTATTACCCTAGGTGCCTTGTCAAGCTGCAAGGGTGGTAAGGTACTCTCCCAGGATCGAACTTGAAGTGGTTCATTAGGTGATTCTTGAACACTGGGAGGTGTGGATTCTTTGGTAGCTTCATGGAGGTCCACTACTATAGATGGAGGCTGTGTAGAAGCTTTTACCTCTATGGATGTATTACATGAGGAGCTAGAATCTTCATGGGACTCCCCCCTTCCTGAGCTAGGTGGAACAAATCGTTCTTTCTTTGGTACCCAAACTAGCTCGGGAGCGGGTGTGTAGCATTCTGTGATTTTTTCCTTTCCACGATCATTGATTCGTTTTGGAACTACGGGATTGGGCTCACTTGGGTCAGGTGATAGGTAAGAGCACAATCTACGTTTTGGCACCCAGATTTGATCATTTCCTTGATAGTAGCCTTGGGCTTCCAATAGTCGTTTAGGGATCCATCGCAACATTTTCTTACTTTTCTTGGAGCGAGTGGTACGTTTCTTACAAGGCTTCTGTTTTTTAGCACTAGCTATGGTCACTAAAGAAGCTTTAGGGACCCACTTGTATGTTTTCTTCGTTACATTAGGATGAGTCTTGTCAGAAGCGATACGCATTGCTTGTAGCATATTTAAGGGTATAGGCATTTCATCCCCCTCAGGTGTTACCCAGGTCGTCCCCCTATTTCCCCAAGTGTCTATGGTTGATGCTAGGTGGACCCAATCCACATTGTCTGATTCCGTCATACCCGGTAACACATCCATGTAAGGAGAATCTTGGCCAATGTCTGTATCCTTCTTACAAGTGTAACAATATTGTAGTGGGGCCGAGTGAATTGTGGTGTCAGAGCGATGATCAATAATGGTTTTACTCCCTAAGGGGTGTACCTTACCAGTCACCAAATCCACTCTAAGGACAGAGTCTTGGAATTGCAAATAGACATGATTTTTAGACCAATCGTGAACCATTTGTGCTTCCCTCATGAATGGTCGTCCTAAAATCATTTCATATGACATAAGGTGTTTAGAGAAATCCATTACAATGAACGTATGTCGAACCTTGTGTCCTAGAACTTTGATCTTAAGATCCTTGAGCATTCCCATAGGTTTGGCTATGGTACCATTTGCCATCTTTACCACAATGTTAGTAACACTGAGGCGGGGTTTTCCCATGGATTCCCAACAATCTTTTGTAACGATGCTAACTCCCGCACCACCATCAAGAATTCCCTTTATAGTTAATCCCTTGGTAGTGATGGGTAGGGTCGCATTAGACTCGTCGCCTTCAAAATACTGCCCTAATTCGTTAATGGGTACCTCGATCACAGACTCGTGTCCATCTAAGTCAAGTGATTGCACATGATTTTCCTCATCAATCATAATCGAGTCATGCCTATTTGGTTGCGCAAACTGCGGTAATCCCGTTCGTAGCTCTCCGTTAAGGAATGCTCGAAGTGCAAGGAATAACTCAGGATCTCCATACAGCTTTGCTATGATCGTGGTTCGGACCTCAGAAGACATGAAGTCCACTAGTTTGGCAACATTCATTGGCGTTTTGCAGGGTGTAGGTCCTTGACTAGGAACTGGTGAGGATGGAATCTCATATTCCTCAATGGGATAAGGTATTCCTTCGTTAAACATCCTTTCCAACAAGAAGGGTGTATGCTCACTTTCTGATGTCCCGTCCTCACTCCCTTCTTGGATGATACTAGATATGGCTAACGGTCTATGGTTCATGTGAGGTGGATGAACTTGCGTGGGAAACACTGTGTCATGAATTTTGACATGCATGGGTTCCGGTTCTAGTTTCCTTTGAGTCTCCTCCACTAAACCTCTTAGATGTTTCACCTGCTTAATCTCGTCTACAGGGTTTGGGTACGTCCCAATCTTCTTTTTACGATTCTTCCCTTTTTGCCCCTGCGGTTTTTCTTGGGGGTCTTGGATTGGATTTGGAAACACTTGTGGTGTTTTCAGAGGCTCTTTATGGTTTTCTCTTATTCGGTTTTCATTTGGTCCCATGTTATGGTTTTCCTTGTCGGTCTTTCCCTTTGTGGTATTGGTTCTAGTCTCCATTGTCTCGACTGAATCTGAATCATCCTCGAGGTCATTCATATACACGGGGTCATCTCCTGTTCCTATGTTTGTTTTGGAACTTGGCTTTGAATTTTCCGTATTCTGCGACTTCTTCCTTCGTGTCTTCTTTTTCTTTGCTTGGATAATTGACGCGGTATCTCTCTCTTCGAGGATATGGCCTGGCCCTTGAAGCATGGACCGTGTAATCGCATAAGCGGGTGCGACGGGTGGTATTGGCGATGTCACACTAGCAATTTCGACCAAATTCAGGGGTGTGATTTTAGGCGCATTTGGGTTATAGGGGCATTGGGCAATCAAGTGATCTATGCCACAACGATTACATGTGAGTATTGGCATTGGAGACGTGCTCCCTTGATTCATTTGCATCTGTGCAGCATTCTTTTGCAGCCTAATAGGGCACTCCGCTACTCGATGTGGTCCACCACACTCGTAGCATTGAAGAGGTGGCCTCCTAGCCTGGGTGTTGATATTTTGACCTCTGGATGCGAGAGCAGCAGCTTGATAAACCGGCTTGACTTGTCCCCAACAATCTTCCATGTAGTATATAGGACATTCTTCCAATGTATCAAGTCCGTAGGCAATACTAGTGTCTATTTCCTCCTCACAGCCATCTGCATAAGCATTTGATGGCTCGCAACCCACTTGGTTCATAGGGGCGACTCTTGGATGCGGGGGCTGCGGTCCTAGCACAGGAGGTGGTAGCGGTGTAGCTTGTACAACATTTTGAGGTCTAGGGACCATGTGTTGCGGTAGTTGCTCAACATGTGGAGTAGGCATCAATACAGGAGCTCGAGGTGCATCCGTCCAGGCTACAGGTGCTCTATTTGCCATCATACGTTTGATCATTAAACAATCCTTAGCTTGGTGACCATACCTACCACATGCGTTGCAAGTTCCATTAAATTTTACTCTAAACGTAGGGCACTCACTAGTGCTATGTGGACCTAAGCAAATGGAACACCATTGTTGCTCCCTTCTTGGATACATGTGACTATTTTGAGGGGGTCGATTATCCTTAAGAGACTCTTGGATTGCCTTGGTGAGGTCTGTCAAGAATGTCTCAAATACCTTTGGCTCATTGGCAATGGGCTTTGCAGTCATGGGTTCATACTCAATGGCTTGTGAGCTAGTGGATCTCGTGTCAGTAGACACCCTCATGCCTGCTATCATCAAGTTGTCCTCTAATTGGATTGCATTGGCAGTGACATCTTCCCAGGTTGTGATACCTCTAATCACTAGTCCATTATAGATTCCTTCATTCCTCAACCCTCGAATGAATCGATCAAGCAGTTGGTTATTGTTGAAGCGCTCATTTACAGGGCAACGAGAGTTTAAGTGCTTTAGACGACTAATGAAGTCCCTTACTGACTCTCCTTCCTTACATTCGGCCTTCTGTAGCTGAGATGCTACACCCCAAAGCACACCTTCTCGTATGTACTCCTTTAGAAACAACCTTCGAAGGGTAGGGTAGATTGTTTTCTCGTCCACCCTTAGGGTCCTATACCAATCTCCAGCCTTCCCACTTAATGTCAAGCTTAAGGCATTGCACTTATGTAGTTCGTTGCGTTCCCCTAAGGAATCACATACTTGTTCAAACACTTCAATGTGTTTTCTAGCATCTTCGTCCCCATTGAATTTTTGCGTGAGTTTGGCAATTTGTACTGCCTTACTTCTAGGCTCTCTATCAGATGCATGACGCATATTTTCCGCGATAGATCGACCTATGGTTTGAGCAAACGCTGCCAAGTCACCTATGTGAGGAGGTAGGGCCGGTGGAGGTACTCTTGGAATCATATGTGGGAGAGGAACGGGTACCGGTCTTGGCATATGTGTGGATGATGCAGGATATGGAACATAACCGGGCATAGGTCCACTCGGATAAGAGCTAGGGAGCGGCACTCGAGGAGCATAAGCAAGTGGTACAATTGGAGGTGTGGGGGCCATGTGTGCATAAGGGGCTAGAGGCACATATGGTCGAGGCCCCATATTAGGTACTACAACACTAGGTAGTGGCACTGCGCTAACCGTAGATGTCATCGGTACATTCTCTGTTAGGCTTATCCCTGGAGTGAGCACTGTGTTTTCCTTGATAGAGGGTTGAGCCAAGTTAGGGAAGCTAAAGTTGTCACTCGGAGGCTCAGATTGCATAGAGACCCCAGGTGAAATGACGTAAGATGGGTCCATGGGGCTCATTAGAGGAGTCTCCATTTGTGATAGAGTAGGCTGTTGAGCCTTGCTCGTATCCAGAAATCTCATGGGGCCAGTTGAGAGTATATTTACCCCTCGGTTTTGCCTTTCTGATTGAATAATGCCATGGATAACATTACAGATCATTTTCTGTTGATCTTCGATGCTCGTGGCACTAGAGGTGGATTGTACAATCTCTATCCATCCTACATGGTAGGCGTGGCCAGAGTGTAGATCCGTCAACACCTCAGTGTGGAGGTCATATGTCCAATGATCATTAATGAACAATCCTTCTAGAGTCGACGTGTTAATGGTTTCTTGTGAGGTAGAAGCAATGTTGCTCCCCGTGGTTTTACTTGTCACCAACGGTACTCTAGAGGGAACTTCTGAAGGAGGTAGCTCAACAGGGCCTTCTTGGTAAGAAGTTGGTAGGATATCCACATGGACACTCTTTGGGGGTGTGGGGTCCACGTGCGATGTGAAAGGAGAGTCCACTTCCCCACCCCCTTCGTGTGCTTCATTTGCATCAGGTTCCGAGCGAGTAGCTCTACCTAATGTTTCCATGAAACGGCTAAACATACTAGTACTAGGTTGTGGAGCTTCGGGAGGTGCATGGCCTTCTCTCTCAGTGTTTTGGTTAGGGTATGCTTCCATGATTTCTGAGTCGGAGGAGGAATCACTAGCGGCTATTTTAGGGTCTTGGGTGGTGCTACCTTGTGTCCCCGCTGAGGGTCTAGAGCTTATCGTGGATGGGTAATGGGTGTCCGTATGAACAGAGGCACTCTCAATATGCTCGTGTTCTAGCACCCGCCCAGAGCGTAAGTGCATGTGCTTTTGATACCCTAAGGTGTCAAAAAGCTGCTCTAGGAGGCCTTGTGACTAGTTTTTAGCATGTTTTTTGTTTGTTTTTTTGCTAGATTTTTTAGAGCGTGTCGTGGAATGGGCCGTGTGATAGCTCGAAACGAGCGTATCGGTCAGAGGGTCGTGCCGTGCTTTACAGCCCTCCGTTTGGTCACTCTATGCCCTCGGAATCCCTAAAACTGTCAATTTCCAGTAGGGAACTAGGCCCAAACTAGAAAGTCTAAGGGTGCAAGTGGGAAGAGAAAGGAGGAGAGTGGAGGACTTGTCCCACATGCTCTCATTCTCTCTTGAGGGAGTAGGGTATATATATAAGAGTGAGTCTAGTATATATCATAAGACTGAGGACTAAGGCTTGGGCTTGGGCTTGGGCTTGGGCAAATGATCCCGATCTATCTTTTATACAAACCAACCCGTCCGTTTTAAGAGTCACGTTTTTTATTTTTGAAAAATATCGCCGCCCACTCGCTCGCGTTTTTAATTTCCGAATTCTTTTCCTTTTTTTTTCCAAAATTTTTTATTTTTATTTTTATTTTTTTCAAAAAACTTTTTTTTTTCAAAATTTTTTTTAAATTATTTTTTTTTGTTGATGCAGAAAATACAGAAATTGAAAAAAACGCAGAAATGCAGAAATGCAGAAAATGCAGAAAAAACGCAGAAATTGCAGAAAATTGAAAAAACGCAGAAATGCAAAAAATTACAGAAATTGAAAACGCCGAACTTGAAAATGCAGAAATTACAGAAATTGAAAAAACGCAGACAATAGCAGAAATTGAAACTTGACAGCAATTGCAGAAAACGCAAAAAACAGAAACCTTCCACACACTCCTTCCCTGCCTTTCCTATGATAGAAATTGCACCACAAGGAAGCGTAAAGTGCTAACCGAGCTTAGTGTAGGGCATATCCCCGGCAGCGGCGCCAAAAATGTGCGCTCCTTGCCGCACTGTCGAAGCAAGGGACTTGCCAATACACCGTATGCGAGCCACAAACGGCTCCAAGCACACAACAAGCCTAAACTAGCAAGCTCAAGAAAACAAAGGGTGTGTCACTCACCGCTCTACGCTCGCCTTCGTGGTGGATTCCTCGCCGCGATGAAGAAGAAGCTGCAGTCGTGCCGCGCTCAACCGCTTCGCCGCCGTCGTGCCTTCGTAATGCTCGATCGCACACACACTCTCCCTCTCTCTCTCTCTCTCTCTCACACACACACACACAAGGAGGTGAAGAAGAAGAAGATGGAGATGGAGCAAGAGCACTCTTCAATTGCACAAATGAGAGAATGAGTAAAAATTAGGTTTAGTTGGCTTTTATAGGAGCTCACCCCATTCACACTTGGGCGCCCATGCTTAACCAACTAATCCCTTGAATGTCCAAGTTAAAGTGCGCCTCTCATCGACGATCACTCTACCTTTCCCTATTGGTCCGACAAGCCCGGTACCTGACTCTAAATAATACAACGTTTATAGATCACAGGGTGTCCGTGTGCCGTGAGGGTTAACACTCGGAGAATACTTTAATATTATCCACACTCATGCAACGAAAATCATTCGCGATTGTGCAACCTTTTGGGTCTCGAGAGACTGCACGAGCGTGGAGTAGAAGGCCGTCATCATGAGGAAATCATTCAATTAGTTGCCCACGATGACACACAAGTCTAACACGTCAATAGTTTCTACAGTTTTGCCATTTTTTGGTTCCATTGTGAAACTAAAAAGAAGAGCACATGAATAATGACCAATCAATGTAGCCGCAGTGCGTGAGAACGTAGTCTTGAGAGGAGGATGGGCGTCAGAAACCTGCAACAGAGGTTGGCAACGGTGGACAGAGTAGTGCCAAACAAGCAGCAATATCCGCTAAACAAGAGAACATGGAGGGGGAGAGAATCAATATTTCTTTTGTGAGCTCACTTAAAGACTGCGCTAAGAAGAAGGATTTGTATCGAGCTAGTAGGGGAAGAGAATCAATCTTTCTTTTGTGAGGTCACTTAAAGACTGCACTAAGAAGAAGTGTTAATACCAAAGTGATCAGGGAAGTGTAGTTGTAAAACCTATATATCACGTGCGTTCAAGAACTATTTATAAAACCCCTTAGCTGTAAAATTTTCACCAATAAAAGGAACCCTTTTCCTATTCAATTTGAAAAAAATATTCAAGATCATTTTTTCAACACCCTTCTGTATGTAAATCTGTGAGAAAGTATAGAATAAGATAATCCCTACTGTTGAACCAATTAAGAGAAAGTTGGACTCACTTTTGGGCCCTGTAAGAAGTGCCATGTCGGCTTAGAGAGAGAAAATGAAAATGTTAAATTGTGCATTTTATGTGATACTTTTTTGCGCAACAAAAAGCCAAAATGACATTCTTTGGTAGGTAGCCGCCGTCTTTATCATTCTTATCCTTTGTTCTCTTGTCAGGAATCCAACTTACCATATGACTAATGATTTGAAATTCCAACTTACAAGCGTTCCCTTCAGGAACATAAGCCACACGAACTCTATCAACTGTAAACTTGATAATATGGTCTTCCCTCCCAAAACCTGAGATATTTCATGAGTTTTGAGTCTCCGTCTTTTTCTCTATCAACTCTAGGAATGGAGAACGCTTCTTTTCCTAATGAAAACACTAATTTGAACTTGCAATCCTCAGCCCCTTCATCTTTAACACTTATCCAAAGAAAGAACACACATCATCTTCATGTTGATGTATTGCAAGAGTACGCACCGTTGCAAAAACGTAGGAGGGAGTGTTTCTTATCTCAACGGGAGAAAGAACTTAGAAGGACAAACAAGAAACATCATTTGGATTTGTGGACCGATGGGTCTATTTATCCAAAGAATCCTACGACAAATGCACCACCTCCCTTTGCTAATATCACTAATCTCTTACATTTCAAAGGTGATGGCAAGGATGGGCTATTGGGATACACGGAACATTTGGAAATGAGAGGATTGAATGCGGAAAGGCAAAGAAACTTCCTGACGATGGAGAACATGCATCTGAAGAAACTTAATGAAGCATGCTCTCAAAAGATTTCATCAAACAAAGAGACAATCCAAGGCCTTGAGAAGAAGATCACAAGTTTGCAAGAGAAAGACACCGTGCTTGGTAGTCGGAAAAGAAAACGAGATCTGTGCAACATTGAGAACATGAAGATTGGTAGTGGTGGCTTGAAAAAACGAATACGAGCTTTAAGGTAACTCGAAGTTTGTTTCTGCTTTTGTATCTTCAATGTGCTTCAGTAAGAAATGGATACACTTTCCTATACATGATCATAACGCATGGTGCTTTTTTGGCAGGGCTTTACTGCATCCAAACTCGAACCGTGCAGGCTTCAATTCCGGAGTGCATTACAGCCGTCTAGTTCCAAAAGAAGTAGTTTAAGAGATGATAACTCGGAAAAAATTTCGTAAGTTGAAAGGTAGGCTCCTTACCTCCTTCATGAACGAGAATCAGCTGGAACAAATGGAAGTGCAAGCAATACTTGATGAGAGTGGCATCTTGCAGATGGGATACAAGGCACTCTTCAAAGCATTAGCTAGAAAGTCTCAAAATAAACTACAGAGAGGATCATTGCTGCCAAAGCCATCACATGTAAATGCTTCTCGCCGGCACGTAAACGATGAGGTGTTTGAGAAACTTGGGTCACCATTCCATATTGAAGCAACATTCTTAGGCAAGGGCGGCAGAGAGGTACAGTTTAACGAGCACAACAACCTCTTCGTTGATCTTGAAGCATTGCAAAGGTATGCAGTTCACTTCTTTGACATCAGTCGAGAGGAGTGCGGTGGGGTTCTCAAGTTTGTTTTGAAGCTCAACGAGTGCGAGGTCCTAAAGAACAAGAAGCTGGAGAGAGTTACCGTTACCCTCATGAACAGAGCTCTGGATCCATTAATAACGAAAGGGGATCCACGATACTTCAGTGTGCAATCCGAAAACAACATTCTAACTCTAGTATCATTTCAGGTATACTTCGTTCACTCTATGATAACAAAAATATTGATTATTTGGTTGTTGATTTTGTGTTTTCGTTTTTCACTGCAAGTTGATAAGTAAAATTTTGAAATCCTCGATTGTGTTTTTAGTCAAACCCAAATTCCTTCTATCATTAGTGAACAAAGAAACGGAGCTGTTCTTTCAGTGGAAGGATTTGGTGACTATACAGTGGAATGGGACATGGTAGGTGACTTAAAGACTCTTAAGTGTATGTACAACATAACACACGGAGCAGCTGTGGCAAATCCATGCTTATATTGCATGGCTGATGCACAATCTCTTAACACTAGGTTGGTAACCTAACAGGACATAAAAGTGTCCTTTCAGGGTTTTGAAAAAAACCTCCAAAACTATAGTAGATCCACTCATTTTGTAAAATCCTTTCATGAGGTTATAGTTCAAGGCCTACTACACATGGAAAAAATAGGAAACTTGTAAAATTTCTCATCTTTTGGTCACAGCAAGCCTCCAAAGTTGATGGACGAGTACATTTTCATCAAAACAGTCATTTCTTACGTTTTGTTGCATAAAAATAAGATTAGGGATTTTTGTAGGACTGGAGATAAATTCCCTAGTTAACTTCAATGGGTTGGTGATCAGAACATATGATTGCTTCTCACTCACTATTTTTTGTTTTGCCAAAAGAAATAGGTACAAAAAAGTTGAATTTTTATCATTCTGCAAACCTATCATCAAAGTTTCTATAGCCACGCTCAATACAAATAATATATGCATGTTTTCTTAGTTCCCTATTGTCCTTTAGGTTCATAAGGAGCCATGGAGCATGTCAAAAGTATAATACATCTCTTACCAAGGGGAATCTTGGGGACAAAGATGAAGTGCTAAATACAGCAAACATGAAAAAACTGGGTTCAACATTATGAGTTGTAGAATCCCATAGAAACTATTCAATATCTAGCCAAATTTGATCCTTATGACTAGATATGGTTACTACCTACAAAATGCATGTAGTTGTCACAAGAAACTAACAATATTGAAAAAGCTATACTTGATATACTAGAATGTTTCGTTTTCTTCTATAATTGAAAAAATCAACCATCGTTGTCTACTATGCAAAATAGGGTATTAGGTGCCCCAAAACTCAAGGAATATTAGCTTTATGTTACAATATGCGACATAGAAAATCAAAACTGCATTTGGATATCATGAAAGCCACCAAAAAAATCATAGAAGAGCTAAAATTGGCTAAAAAACAGGATTTGATAATTTTTGTAATTTGGTCATAACTTACAACTTTAACGTTTATTTCACCCTAGAAGCATCAGGACATGTTGAGGACTACTAAAGATAGTTCTCTAGCATTATAGACCTCACAAGCATGAATTCTAGAGTCGTATAGTTGCAAAAAGTTGAAAAAAGCCAAAAACAGGACCCGTTTTTTCACACAATTTAGGTTGTGAAATGTTGTGCAAGGACAAGGTTAAAGATGAAATTGATATTCCAAAAAAATGTTGAGTTTTTTTCAGCTCATGAGACAACTTTATAGATAGATAGCACCTCAAAATCCATTTCGAAACTCTTGACATAATTCAAGGAAAATGGTCACTTAACAGGACATAAAAGTGTCCCAAGACATAAAAGTGTCCCATTACCAACCTAGTGTTAAGAGTGTGCAATGGAATAGAGCTCCCAACAAACATCTTCAAGATAAGACTTTTAGACCAGTGCTTGATATTCCTCTGAGTAGAGTTCACGTCTGTACACTTCATGCACTCTGTCGAATAATTGAAAAGGTGGTTCAATTGTACATATGTTTTTGCATGGACATTAAAGCCAGAGAGTGAGTCAGAAAGAGTGATCAAAGCATTAGAGGGAGTGCTCTCAGACATTGGTTTGCATGGAGGCAATGTCAAAATCGAAGAGGACCCTAAGATGTCTCAAAGTCGGTACAAGGTACCTAGGAAAGCATCGATAGGCGGTGTGAAGGCAAGAAGGTTTCTTGGGTTTAGCCTCAAATATTCAGATAGAGAAGAAAGGAGAAACCTGTTCAACAAATGGAAACAGTTACATAAAGTGGTTAAAGACAATGGTGGTGGTGGGGCAATCCAGAATCACAAGGCGAACGTGTGGAAATCACTAGATAAAATTTTCCATTACGTTGAGCAGCATTCTTGGGACCAAAGTAAGCTCACATCATTTCAAGCAGCCTTGATGGATTGAAAAAGTTACACCAATGGACTTATAGATGACTAATTCATAGAGCAAGGCAAAAGGAACTTCTTAATATTTCAAAAATTACACGGTCTTTACAACACATCCGCAAAGAGAAGAAACAGATCGCTTGGGGAGCTTCAAATGCGGGGGAGCACCATGCGAGGTGGCGACGGTCATGAGTCAGGAGCGGGAGAAGATGGACCTGAGCCCGTCGTTTTTATCCTCTTCAATGCACCCCCTTCTTCCTCACTTTGTACCTCTTGGATGTGCAAGCCCTGTAGACGAGCTCGTTCCTTTGTTGATGGCAGCATCCCCACGGGCATCAGGCGTCTTCTTTCCCTCAGAAGTAGTCGCTTGTTGTATGGATCTAAGCTCTCCGGGTCTTCAACCCCTGCAGCCAAAGCCTGAGCTGTGTAGGACATGAAATAGGGGGCTCTGAGTGCTTGGCACCCATACCCAATGCCAAATACGCGTAGAGTAAACTGTTTCTCAATCAAAATTAGTCTTTCTGCATTTAGTGGGAGGGGGTGCCCACCACACAATCTTGTAATAACTTTCATTGCAAACAGTGGGAACTTTGCATTGTCCTCGAAGTATTCCTTGTGGTATATTATGATCTACATAAAAATTGTAATGAATTTATGGGCCGTAAGTGAGATGAGTACAATTGCCAAGTACTTGAATTGTTTCTACAAACCTTTTTGTGGTTGAAACACCCGATGTAGTGAGACAACGCTGCATCCTTGCCTTGGACTGCAGTGACAAGCCCTTGCCGTGAGCCTCCCGCTCTTCTAAGGAAACTATCGTCATACACTAGCACCTGTCAACAAAAAAATGATCATGATATTTTATCACTGGGCCATCTCCAATACCATCTGAATGCACAACAAAAGTTACCATCTGATTCTCGTCCATTTCCAGCATCGACCTCCCCCACAAGTGAATAGACTGACTATTCATTACCTGATCTCTGGGTGCCACGGGCCTACCCATGTTTTCCAAGCCGAGTTGTTTTGTTGTCGATTCAAACTGCTCATCTGTTGGCAAATTGGCATCCCCTGACTTCGCTTCATTGAATGTATCTTTGATCAGCTTCCACCCTAGAGTGATCTGTGAGTCGCGGATAGCTGTGTCAGCAATAAGATGTTGGTCCACTCCATCATCATCCACAAACCCCATGTCCGCCTCACAAAAATTCGCAATTGCAGCTAGGCAATAGTCCTCCCGTATATTGAGCTCATGCATGATATCTGTGAGCAGAACATAGTGGGTGTCGACCGCCATAGCAAAGCTGGGAGCGCAATTCAGAGGCAAAGTCACTTCCTTACTTGGGCTTTCTTGCTTGCACCCTATTGCTGCATCCGCAAGAGAAGCAAGAGTTAAGCTAGCATCAAATGTTTCCTTTAATACCTCTACCCACTCTTCTTCTGGGTCGAACTGCACCTCCACATCCTCTACTTCTTCCTCCGGCGCCAATGGACAACTATCAAAAGTTGTTGACTGGGACGTCTCTGACTCACCAATCCATTTGCAAGTATAGATAATAGGCAAACTCGTGGTAGAATTCCACTAAGCGACACATTTTGAAGTGCTTCATACACCTGTCTTGTACAAGCAGTGCATTGGAGGGACACTTTTCTAGATAGCGATCCAGTCTCCTTGAAGCACTCTTGTCAAGGTCAAGGTCGGCTGGGTGCACATATCTCATGCCATCAACTGTCATGGAATTGTCACAAGTGACTGCCTCACACTGTTGAAATGGGTTTGTAGGTACTCAAATGAGCAATCTATAACATTCCTGATAGTTCTGGTGCATGGTGATGAGCACGGGAATTGTATAAGAATGTGAATAGTTTTTCTTCACATGTATCCTCGCTCACAACGTCTGTCTCCAGGACTATGATCCCCATGATTGAAAGAAAAAGCAAGCCAAAACTATTTGGTGTCATAACCAAGCTTATATTGAGCCTTGAGTACCCCTCAAGGTCTCTATTCGCTTGGTTCTGTCCTGTGTGCTAATGTCATAAAAGGTGACGTCACTTGAGTCAGAACCAAGCGAATAAGGGCCCCAAGAATCTCCGAAGGGCCCTATTCGCTTGGTTCTGTCCCGTGCGCTAATGTCATAAAAGGTGACGTCACTTGAGTCAGAACCAATCGAATAGGGACCCCAAGAATCTTCGAAGGGCCCTATTTGCTTGGTTCTGACCCAAGCATTCGGAACAGGTGGATAAGAACAGAGCATTTGATGTTATCAGTGATAGATATATAGGCCTACTCACTCACTATGCCCAAACTCAGGCACGGTCACATAAGGAGTAATTATTCCAACCATGCGGTGCGAGACTTTCAATATCATTAGGTTTCATCCCTTTCCATCTAGTTTATGGGAAGGAGGCAATTCTACCCATTGAGGTATAGATAGCCAGCTTACGAGTCTTGGCTAGCCAAATACAACGCCCAATTGTAAATCTCTGAAACCACATCCTAGATCTGGAGAGGCTCCAACTAGATAGGGAAGAAGCAATCAATCACTATGCAGCGCAGGCAGAACGACGTCGGCTCACCTTCAATCAAGGGCTTAAAGAAAAGGGCTTGGAGAAGGGTATGTTAGTGCTGAGATACGCCAACAGATTTGACACCAGGAAGGACAAGAAATTTCAACCCAAATGGGAAGGACCATTCATTGTCAAAAGGTGCTATGACAACGGCAGCTATAAGTTGATGGAAGCAGATGGGAGAATTCACAAGACTAGAGTCAATGGATGGAGGCTGAAAAGGTATTTTCTTATGTTTGATCCAGAGTTCATGCTAGACATTCCAGAAGAGGGAGAACCCTCTAACTCCACAACTAAAGATGCAGAGGAAAGGCTAGAAGCATGAATGCCTCTAGCCAGATGGGAGGGCTAATGATGGTCGGTTTTCAAAACCGTGACTGTCAGAACCACACCCTAAGGAAGGGAAGGCTTATTACCAAAAGAGAAAAAAAAAAGCAAAAAGCTCTTTACCATTCACCATACCCCCCCTCTAAGGTTAACCACTAGTGGGGCGCCGCCAGTTTTGCCACACATCTCTCCATTATTGCTAGAAGACGAACCCCTCTCACTCCTACTGCCTGGCTCCGCCAATATTCTCTCTCTCTCCTACTCTACCACTGCATCACCCGGCCGATAGGCGCATAAGACATTTGGAGCTTCTGTCACACCCTCCGACGGGCCACCACAGATATTGTATATC